>NC_138776.1:210222940-210822940 GCF_965119305.1 Pelophylax lessonae | reverse complement strand
TACAAAATTGTTAAACAAAACAAAAAGTAATGAAAACAAAATGAAATTTAACAAATTCCCAAACCACACTAAACTAACTCAGAAACTAAACGAAATTAGTATCATCACAAATATATACATAGCACATTTCTTTTTCTTTTCTGCACATGTCTAGACTTGATGTTGTTCCAGTTCACCCCATAACGTTGCTGTGTGGTTCAGAAACCAATCCTTCAATTTGGATATTATAGTGGCTGAATGATAGTCCTGTAAATTGGTATGCCCTACTCCACTCACTGTGTTCAATTTAATTAACCTACAAAATGCGGGGGCGTGGCCGAACCGGGCATGTGAGAGGACTCAACTCACGGAGCTCCCGCACTTGATCCTATAATTTGATCCTTTTCCCCGGCCAGATTACCCTACATTGCAGACTATTCACCCTCCGGGGGTCCCCGTGATCTTCTTGATGCCTCTTGCTCCCTGCTGTGTGCCTGGATACCGGAGACCCCGGAGGATTACAGGGCGAGCTCCGCTTTCATGGCTGACAATCTCCTGCCATCCTCCTTGAGCATCCCATCAGCAGGCTCCATCCCACCTCCAAGTGTCTCCCCCGCACCCCTGGTAAGGCCTCCTGCCTGTATTTTTTGAGAGAGACTTGGATCCGTGGAGATCCGTTTTGCGGCCTAGTCGCGGGCTGAAGCCGCGGACTTTCCTGCGGCCGATGGCGGAGGCGCCTGGACGTCCGTGGACCTGGTAAGCTGCTGCTTCTACCTTCTTTGCCCCCTACTCATTCCGGACTGCCTCCTACTGCTCCCTCCACCCTCGTCTCTTTACAGAATCGTACCAGCTCTGCGCTGCTCCTTGCCTGAGACCCCACGTGCAGACACCCTTCCATACACCAGGCCGCATCTCCCTCTCCTCTCCTGCCTCTCTAGCCTCATCTGCCTTGCCTGCCCAGTTTCAGGAGAGCCAGTACTGTCTCACCCCCTCCTCCCCCCTGCAGAGGTACCGCCATGACTCGCGGCAACAAAACTAAAGAGGACAGCACAGTGTTGGCGGCGTTTCAAGATGGCGCTGGCCCATCAACCCCACAGCGTGTCCTGCGTGGCCCTGAGAGACAGAAGGAGGCTGCGGTGAAGCCCAAAACGGTCTGTCCCACAGGTAAGGACGCTGCTGGGGATATATTACTTTACGCTAAGAAGCTGTCAGAACTCAGGGATCAGGAGGCTGGGGACTGTGCTCAGGCTGACAATGGGGGGCGCCCCAATGCTGCCACACAGGGCCTGGGGGCTGCTCCGCAACAACACTGACTGACTGGGACCTGGACGCAGATGAGGGGGTGATGGAGGAGGAACAACAACCTACGCTTAGCCAAATACTTCATGCTGTGCACAAATGTACTGCCTCTGTGAATACTGTTCAGGAGCGGTTGGGGGGTCTCACTGAAGAAGTGGCTCTCCTTCGTCAAGACCTACAAAAGATCCGTGAGCGCACTACTGCTGCGGAAAGCCGTATTAGTGACCTGGAGGACCAGCTGCCAGCGCTGCTCACTGAATCCAGAACAACCGCGCGGCAGGTCCAGATCAATAAAGACAAGACGGAGGATATAGAAAATCGTTTACGGTGCAACAATGTGCGCATTGTGGGACTCCCCGAGAAGGTTGAGGGCAGAGACCCCACTGAGTTTGTTGAAACCTGGCTCTGTGACATCTTTGGCAGGCAATCCTTCTCGCCTCTGTTTGCGGTGGAAAGGGCCCATCGGGTCCCCACCAGAGCACTGTCGGGTAACTCTCCCAGGTCCATGCTGGCCAAGCTGCTGCACTACAGGGACAGGGAGAAGGTGCTGAGGCTGGCCAGGGAAAAGGCGGAGGTCAAGTTTAATGGGGTACGGTTATCTTTCTACCCGGACTTCTCTGCAGAGGTCCAAAAGCAGCGAGCAAGATTCACCGATGTTAAGCAACGTCTCCGTCGCCTTGGACTCATATATGCCATGCTATACCCAGCCCGTTTGCGGGTCAACGCGGAAGGTAGGGCGCACTTTTTTGATACTGCTGCCGACGCGGCGAGTTGGCTCAACATTCATGAACCCTCCCTCCGTCTACGCCAGTGCGCTGCTCCTGATGAGTAAGGGGCGCCACAATGTGGACTTTGCATCTTCTCTACGTGCTTGAACCCTCTGAAAGATTGCCCCGGCTGGGGTTCGTATCCTTTTTGTGATGGAACAGCTGTACTCTAACCAGCATATGCCTCTTCTAGTTCCGGTGTTCTGGTAAATGCACCTTACCTGGATTACAAAATGCAAGGTGCGCGGTTGCGCACATCAGGTTGGCGGGCCACCACTGGTTTGTGGGGCTGTTGTCCATGAAACACAGACTGGTTCTCCTGCCCGCCTCCTGTGGTTTGATAGGGCACCATTGTGCCTTGTCCGGTTGGACTGTGTTCCTTTTTTCTTTCTTTTTGTTTTGGAGGAATCGCACATACCATTGGCTTTGACAGTAACTTGGCTACGGACCTTTAGGGAGACTCCGATCACCATACTTCTGCTACTTTCCGGACCCCTACCCAGGGCATCTGTTTTGATGGTGGGTGACGGACACATGCTACCCTTCACTACATGGCTGGACTCCCTATAGTCTCGTGGAATGTGAGGGGTCTTGGATGCCCTCAAAAGAGGGCCATGATAGCTGCTCAATTACGCAAGTATCACCCAGCGATTATAGGACTGCAGGAGACTCATTTGGTAGAGGACTCTGTAGGCTGTTTGAGATACTCCTGGGTGGGGCGAGGCTACCACTCCACTCACTCTTCTTATTCCAGGGGGGTGAGTGTTCTGGTGCATAGGGCCATTGCCTTCCAGGAATTGGGGGTGAGGGTGGATCCTGAGGACCACTTTGTATTTCTGCACTGTAAAATATTTCAGGTCACCTGTGTTTTAGTGGTGGTATATATTCCTCCTCCATTCTCTTCCCGGGTGCTTCGCGAATTTCTAGAGTTTGCAACAGATATGGCGGATATACCCCTTTTTGTGATTGGTGACTTTAATGGGATCTTGGACCCTGTCAGAGATAGGCACCCGCCTGCTGTTCCTCCGGTTTCCGCGAGGGGTACTGCTCTCTCGCGCTTTCTGGGGGAACTGGGCTGGGTGGATATTTGGCGCTCCCGGCATCCTGGCGTGGTCCAATTTTCCTGCTTCTCTAAGACCCATTTATCCCGTATCGACCTGTGCGTGGGCACTGGCGCTGCGCTCGCGCTGGTGGAACGGGTGGAGTACGCTCTTAGGGGGATTTCGGACCACTCCCCGTTGGTGGTCTGGATTACTGTGCAGCCTCAGACCGGTTTGCGTAGGGCCCCTTGGCGCCTGAATGCGTTCTGGCTGAAGCTTTTTCCTCCAGATGCTGATATTTCTGCTGAGGTAACTCGTTTTTTTTTTAATAATGACTGGTTCCCTGACGCCCTTGCACGGTGGGATGCATTTAAATGTTTCCTCCGGAGTATCCTGATTACCAACATTAAAAAATTGCAAAATGCTTCTAAACATTTTGAGGAGCAATTGGCTCAGCGAACCCGTGATTTGGAGGAGGAGTATATTGTCAACCCTTCGGATGCAACGAGAGATGCATGGTTATCTGCACAGAAGGTGTGGGTGGGAGAGTTGCAGTCTAAGGCAGATAAGAAACGTTTCTTTGCCAAAACTACCTTTTATGAGGAGGGGGAGCGGACGGGCCGCCTGCTATCACGCATTGTGGGGGTGCGCCCCTCAGCCCCCCCCATTGGTGCCCTCAAGTTGTTGGGTGGTCGGATAGCCAACACACCTGAAACCATTATGTCTGAACTGGTGCGCTTTTACTCTGATTTGTATTCCTCTAGGGTGTCTTATGCACCGGCAGACCTTCAGCGGTATTTGGATGCAATCTCTCTCCCGCGGCTGATGGAGCGTCAGTGCGCAGATCTGGAGGCTCCCATCGCTGAGGATGAGCTGAGAGAGGCGGCTGCTCGCTTCCCGAGTCCCAAGGCCCCCGGTGATTATGGCCTCCCGGTCTAAATCTATCAGCAATATTCTGAGGTGCTTGCCCCTGAGCTGCTGAAGGTCTTCAATGCTGCTAGGGAAGCGAGTGCTCTGCCAGATTCCATGACCAGGGCTAGTATTGTTTTACTGCTCAAGCCGGGTAAACCCGCATCGGACCCGGGCTCTTATAGGCCCATTTCTCTACTCCAGACTGATGTGAAAATACTGGCAAAGGTTTTAGCTAGGAGGGTTAATACTATTATTGCACATGTTGTCCATGAGGACCAGGCGGGCTTTATGCCCAATAGATCCACTGCGATTAATCTTCGCCGTCTGTATGTAGCCATGCAGACGCCAGCTCATAATGCGGGGGACAGAGTGTTGTTATCGCTGGACGCCAATAAAGCATACGACAGCGTAGAATGGGACTACTTATGGGCAGTGTTGGAAAAGTTTGGGTTCGGCCCTATATTTATCTCCTGGGTGAGATTGCTTTATTATCGCCCACAGGCTTCCATTAGGGAGGGTGGCAGGATATCGGAGCACTTCTGTCTGGGGAGAGGTACTAGGCAGGGATGCTCACTATCCCCGCTCCTATTCGCACTGGCTATCGAGCCGCTGGCGGCTACCATTAGAAATCAGGACTCCATAGTTGGGTTTCACTACGGCCCCCTTCAGGAGAAGATTCTGCTATATGCGGATGATATGCTCCTGATGCTTGGGGACACTGGTGCCTCTTTACAAGCCACTATGGCCACCATAAAGGATTTTGGCCGATACTCTGGCCTCACTATCAATTGGTCCAAGTCGGCCTTGTTGCCGCTGGATAAACCTGGGGATCCTCTCCTGGGAACGCTCTGTCCAGTCCCTGTGGTAACTAGTTTTAAATACCTGGGGATAGTGGTTTCCGCAGATCTGCTTCAATTTTGTCATCTAAATGTCCACCCACTCCTGGCTCGGTTTCGTGACACAATTAAGGTCTGGAACAAGCTGTGGTTATCGGTTGCTGGCAGGGTGAACCTGATAAAGATGGTTCTGATGCCACAACTCCTGTACTTTTTACACAACTCCCCCGTAGTCATTACGCTGAAGATAGTCCGGGTAGTCAATACGCTGTTTAGGTCTCTTATCTGGCGAGGGCAGGTGGCCCGGATCCGGATTGAACAATTGCAGAAACCCAGGGACCTGGGGGGCCTTTCTCTCCCCAATCCTTGGATTTATTATCTGGAATCTCAGCTGCAGCACTTGGTTGGGGCTGTGGCTGGGACGGGGGGTGGCCCTGCTCTGACACAGATGGGGCATTTCACAGGTGCCCACGGCATTCCTGAGGGGTTGGATGCTCAACTCTTCGCTAAGTCTAACAAACTTCACCCTACCTATAGACTTCTTCAGAAAGTCTGGGATAAGGCCAGACAGTTACAACAGGTTACCGGCTACACTTCTTATAGTCCCATATGGCATAATCAGACATACCCTGAGTTGGACAAGCTGGATCAGGCTGGAAGGTGGCTGCCATTTGGGGTTTCCCACATTAAACACATTCTGCTCAATGGGGCGCTAGTGACCTTTGAGCAATTGCAACTTCGGTTCTCCTTACCAAATAATATGAAGTTCTACTACCTGCAACTTCAGCATGCATTCCGGGCTCAGCCTTCCTTGTCCCACTCCAGTTTGTCCTCCACACCGGTATTTTTCCTTATGGAGCAGTATACTTCTACTAAGGGTTTTATATCAGCCTGCTATGCAGCCTTATTGGGTTTATATCTGGACAGATATCCCTGTAAGGCGTGTGACCAGTGGGGCGGAGATGTGGGGGAGATACCTGCTGAGCAATGGGAGGAGGCCTTGGAGTCAGTTAGAAAGTGCTCGCTTAATCTTTCCCATCAGGTGTCCCAGTTGTATATCCTTCTACGGGTACATCATACCCCGGCAAAACTGTATGCTATGGGTATCCGATCGGACAATATGTGCAATAGATGTGAGAGAGATGTGGGGGACCTAATACACCTGTTATGGAGATGCCCAAAACTGCATCGGTACTGGACCTCTGTGACCTCCACTATCAACAGAGTTCTGGGCTTGGCGATCCCTGTGGATCCCAAGCACTGCCTCTTGGGTATATTGGATCACATTATAGATGATAGATATTTGCGAGAGGTGGCTGCGCGAGCTCTGTTTCAGGCTCGGCTGCTTATTTTTCGACATTGGGTTGATCGGGATCCTCCTACATATCGGATATGGCTGGAGCAGCTGGGCACCACCCTTCACATGGAAACGTTTATTTACCTGCATAGAGGTGCCCCAGCTAAGTTCCAGAAAATTTGGGGAGTCTGGCTGAGTTCTCCGGGGATGGCTCCTACCGACCTGGTCCTTCGACCGTCTGCTGCTTTAGGTGATTGGGGGGGGGGGGGGCTCTGGTGGTCTGTGTTGGGGGAGCTGCTTTGATTTTGATGCATGACTGTTCTTCTTTGCTACGATTTTTTGGTTCAGGCTGCTCTCTGATTTCTGCTGTATACTGGTTCTGTGGCTGAGATCTGTAACACATTATGTGCCTTATCTTGTGGCTGTTTTTATTCATTTCTCTTGTTGCACTGTTTGTTTATGCATGTGATTTCTCAATAAAGTTTTTCTCTTGATTTAAAAAAACCTACAAAATGCACATCTGCCGTATTTGCCCTCATAAGAATTTGTTTAGGATAGAATGTAGGGATGCAAAGAAGGATTCTGCACTGCCTGATCTACACTGCCTGATCCTGAACCATACCAGGCCACATGGCCTCAACATGGGGGAGTCACCTTGTCCCCATGTTGATGGGGGACAAGGGCCTCTTTTCCATGTTGATGGGGACAAGGGCCATTTACCCACAACCTTGTGTGGTGGTTGTGGGGGTCTGCAGGTAGGGGCTTATCAGAATCTGGAAGCCTCCTTTTTACAAGAAGGCCCCCAGATCCCACCCCCCCCCCCCCATGGGAATGAGTATACTCATTCACCAATGAAAATGTAAAAAAAAAATGAAAACTCACACACAGTTTTTGACAATTCCTTCATTAAATAAACAAAACAATGTCCCCTGATGTAGATCCATCATCAATCACAATGCCTGCCACACTGCCAGACCCAAAAAAAGGGAAAAAAGCTCCACCCTCGACAAAGGCTCCCTGCCACCTGCCTGCTCTGCCATGTGACAGTTCTGAAATAGGTAAGGGGCGGAGCCATCTGATGATGTCACCTGGTGGCTCTGCCACGCCCAGTGCATGCTGGGTCGGTGATGTCACAAGGGTGTGGTGCCACCAGGTGATGTGGCCTGGTGGCCCCACCTCTTACATATTTAGGAACTGTCATACAGCAGAGCAGACGGCAGTAGCCTTTAAAGCGGGCAAAGCTTTTTTTTCTTTTTTCAGGTCTGGCGGTGCAGCGGGCATGGTGATTGATGATAGTTAAAGGAGGCTTCCAGATTCCAATCAGCTCCCTGCCCGCAGATCCCCACAACCACCACCTTGGAAGGTGGGGAAGAGGCCCTTCTCTCCATCAACATGAGGACAAGGTGCTTTGGGGCAGAGGGCAGAGTCTTTCTGCCCCAAAGCATCCACCCCCCCATGCTGAGGGCACGTGGCCTGGTATGGTTCAGGAGGGGGGGTTTGCTTGCCCCCACCCTTGCCTGATTTGCCAGGCTACATGCTCAGATAAGGTTCTGTTATAGAACCTGGGGGGTAACTCACACCATTTTTTAAAATTTTGGGGTGGGCATTGTTTTATTTACATTTCAGCTGACAGTTGTTGACCCATCAGTTGGTAAGGACGCAGGAGCCAGCTTCCAGCCCGGTGCTTAACAAACCACCATCCTTCACACAGAATTTGAATCGATCAATCATGTTGAGGGCATGTGGCCTACTATGTGCTCGCTTGCACCCCCCCCCTTTTCTAGCCTGTCAGGCTGCATGCCTGGATTCTGGTATGTATTTTGGGGAACCCCATGCCGTTTTTTTTTTTTTTAAATTTTGGAGTGGGGTTTCCCTAAAAAATCCATACTAGACCCAAAGGGCCCAGTATAGATTGGGGAGCCCTCATTACATTTTTTTTTTTCACATTTTTGTATTGCTGGCAATAGTTTGAAAGCTTGCAGCCAGAAAAATCAATTTAAATTCATTTTTTTTTTTTTTATTTAATATATGTCAGTTTTGCTGCAGCAGGTTCTATACACGGTACAGATGCACCACTTTACAGACAGGCTAAGAGGACCCCCCCAGGCACTATATTTAAAGGAATATTTAATTTTTATTGATTCACTTTAAACCACTTGACCACTTCCCACAGTACATTTACGTCATTACTTTGACGCTAAATACCATTGTTAATGCAGCAGCTAGCTGCCATAACCCTGGTATCCTCTTGTTTTGTGGGCAATTGTCTATAAAATAAAAGTGGTCTCAGTGGCGCATTCACAGCAAGATCACTTTTTGAGGTGGGGAGAGAGGCCCCCCCCCCCTCTTGCCACCTCCTGGTCATTTCCCCACTAACTGGAGAGTTTGATAAAGGTGAAAATGATCTGATCTGCTGGAGCAATGGGCAGAAAGTTGAGTGAGGGCAAGACAGCCCCCAATAAAATTTATGCTCTTAAAGGACCGGAGCATTGTCTGATGTCACTTCCACCTAAGTGGCTTTTAGAGAAAGAAAAGTCAAAAAGCAAGGAAAGGGGAAGTAGGTCTGCCGGGAGGATCCTTTGGGTGAATACCTGGCCCAGACTGCTTCAAAGTTGTTCCTGGGACATGATCCGGGAGATCTTCCGCTTTGTTGTTGATATTGAGATCGAGAGCTTCTTCCAAGCTCTGGTTATCGTAATTTTAGCTCCCAAAAACATAAAAAAATCAAGGTCTGAGTATGTTTAGGGATTTTGTCTACCCTGTGGTTCAAGAAGGCTATAGTGGGATCCTGAGGAACAACAACTCCAGTAACTTTCCGTCTTAGGTGGAGATATTTGTTTCAATAGTCTCTAATACGGGAGCAAGACCACCATGTGTGATACATGGAACCAACTAGATTACACCCTCTGAAGCACAGGGGAAAAGCATCCTGGCTAATCTGACAGGGACATAATACCATCTAGTGAGTGTTTTAACATTCACTTCTATAAGAGATATGTTCATGATACCTTTGTAGGAGCCTTTGAGTGACTGGAAAGACTCACCGGGGCCCACTGTATATCCAAATCAGATTCCCAGGACTGAGCATAGGCTAGTTTATCTGCCCTGTCAGCCAGGGCAGAATATATAGTAGAGACGCCTCCCCTCTGATCCATAATTTTGGAGCACGATTGTTCATAGCTTGTAGGTTTGGGGGGCCAGGTTTGTCCAGTCTGATAAAGTGTAGGAAGTTTGACATCTGGGACAGTCTAAATTTCTCAATAGGAGGCATTTTGAGTTTACTCATACAGTATCTGAGAGAAATGGGACCCATTGAGTTAAAGTGTCTTTTTTTTGGGCCACCAATGAAAGGCTTGTATTTTCATACCCGGGGGAAAAGAAGGGTTATTGAACAGGTGGGTGAGTGGTTTGGTACTAGAGATTTTAGAAGCTTTTTTGTATAGAGCATCACACAATGCCAGGGAGTGAGAGAGGGTGAGGGCGAGGACTGTGGGTCTCAGTGTAAGGAGGACTCCAGAGCAGAAAGTCTATAGTGTGCAGGGGAACTGCTTGTCTTTCCATAGCAATCCAATCAGGTTTGGGACCCCTAGAGAACAGATTTGAGCTAATTGTGCAGCCTGATAGTACCACCATAACTTTGGTAGGCCTAGCCCCCCTTGACTTTTTAGTCGGTATAGGACTTCTTTAGGGCAGTGGTAACCCTTCCTCCCCCAGACAAAGCAGATGATTTTAGACTGAAATTTGAGAAGTATCGCTTTCTTTATCGCGATGGGGAGTGACCCGAAGAGGTACAGAAGACGTAGTAGAAGAGTCATTTTGATAAAATTGATCCTTCCCAGCCAGGATAGATCACATTTTGCCCATTGTTTTAGATCCTCCTCTAGTTTCCGGAGCATGGGGGATAATTAACAGAGAACAGTTTGTCAATGTTGTGGGATATATTCATTCCCAAATAAGGGATGGAGTCAGAGGACCAGGAGAAGGGGAAGTGGTGCCTCAGCTGGTCTACTAGCTGCAGAGAAACCGAGATATTCAATGCTACAGAGTTGGAGATATTTACTTTTAAGCCCAAGATAGAACCAAAGTCTTGGATTAGTTTAAATGCATTGGGGGTGGAGATTAGGGGGGACTTGACAAAGAGCAGTAGGTCATCTGTAAACAACACACATTTATGTTCTTGGGGACCACACAAGTCTCCCTTAATATCAGGGTGAGATCTAATGGCAATTGCTAAGGTTTCAATATCAATTGCAAAAATTAGAGGAGATAAGGGACAGCCCTGTCTGGTCCCTTTTTTGATGTTAAAAGACTGAATGATTCCCAAGAATTTAGAAATTAAACCCCATCTTCCTAATATTTCAAAAGCTAAGGCCAAGAGATGGAATTAAAGGCCTTCTGGAGGTCAACGGACTAAAGAAAGCCTTCTTGTGGGGCGCCCCCATCCCAATGAGAGTGTAGCAACAAAATTATATCTATGGCTTTCCTAATTTGGTCTGGGCCCTGCCTCCCAGGAATGAAACCCACCTGGTCCTTGTGAGTATATTTAGCTATAAAGCTCGATAGTCTTGATGCAAGAATTTCAGTCATAAGTTTGAGGTTGTTAATAATAAGGGATATCGGACGATAGTTACTAACATCACTTACATCTTTCCCAGGTTTGATAAATAAATGCTAGTTATGATAAATGGGAGGAGCAGGTTATATACCCATCCCCGATGTACCTCAGCCTCTGTCACCTTTAGCTGAGGTACATCGATGATGTCCTGCTCCTCTGGGGGGGCACTCTCACCCAATTGGAAACTTTTGTTTAAGAGCTAAATCAAAAATATAGAAATATCAGATTGACATACACTACAACCACCAATGATCTTCCCTTTATGGACCTTTATGGACCTATTAATTTCACAGAGTAATCAGGGCCTCAGAACCAAAACATTCCTTAAGGAAACGGCAGCCAATACTCTTTTGTCTGCTGACAGCCATCACCCCAGATCCTTGGTTGAGGGTATTCCTGTAGGCCAGTTCCTACGAATAAAAAGGAATTGTTCTGACCCAACTGATTATCAGACAGAAGCAATAGATTTACATAAAAGATTCAGAGAGAGGGGCTACTCAAACAGGTGTGACAGGAAGTCAGGTAAATCTGTGGATGTTGTCACAGACAGGAGATACATGTCTGCTTGGTTTACAGTTCACCAATTACTATAGGGTGTTGGCTGAAAAGGTAGCCAGGACGGCTTAAGGAAGTTGAAAGGCCTTCAGCTGTTCAGAATGAGGAAGTTAAGGCCTCTATAATTTGTCCAGAGGAAGTCTATAGATGGCTGCCTCCTGACGCTGTGGGAGTAGAGGAGGACAGTCAGATGGGTCCCTACCGACGCTGTGTGAGCATGGGAGAAGGAATGCCTCCTGAAGCGATGTGCGCTGAGGAGGGTAAAAAGTGTGAAGACTACTCAAGGTGAGGTCTGGGACTGTTTTTATGTGAAAAGAAATAAATTAACTATTTCTATGTGAAGAGAAAAGGGGCATTTGCTGGGTGAAGAGAAAAACAAAGGAATGTGTTCTATGTGAAGAGAAAAGGGACATGTTCAATGGACATTTGTTGTGTGAAGAGAAAAAACATGGACTATTGAGTGTCTGCTGTAGGATCAGCAAAGTCTGCCCAACAGTAGGTTGGGGACAGACTCCTTAGGTAGGTTCCTGTGTGTGAGAAGGTAGCCGCCCACAGTGGCAAGGATTTATTTGTGTTTTATTTTATTTTGGATGTTTTTGACGCTTGCACTTGTGTGAAGAAAATTGCATAAATAAACCAAACTGTTGTTTGCAACCACTTCTCGGCTATCTCCCTGTGTAACGAATCCCCCCAAGGGGTCATCCACGCCCGCCACCGAGCAAATCCCCTCACACAGGGTAATCAGAAAAGCGCGCAAAAAGGTGGCCCTTAAAAAGAGAACAGACCTACTTACCAATAGAGAAGTTCAATCTCTTCCATCAACAAATTCAAAACCATCTTACCCCTGCATAGTTACCAGATTTGGCACACAATGGGACCAGGTTAAGGCCATATTAAACAAACACTGGCAAGTTCTGACAGTCTCTCCACTCATAGGCCAAATTGTAGGTCCAAGGCCACTAGTCACCACCAGAAGAGCCAAAAACCTGAAGGATAGCCTGACCCACTCCGAATTTGTCAGAACAAGTAGGAGTGGGGACTGGCTATCCTCTTTACCCCCATTGAAAGGTATGTTTGCCTGCGGCAGGTGTTCTATTTGTAAGTTTGTTTTGAAGTTAGATTCATTCTCTAGCTGCGATTGCCTCGTAGATTTTAAGATAAGTAGCTTTATCAACTGCCAAACTACGCGGGTCATATACCAGCTGATCTGTCCTTGTAACAAAACCTACATAGGTAAAACTAAAAGGCAGCTTAAAGTTAGGATCGCGGAACATCTGACAGATATCCGAAAAAAAGTGGACAATAAACCAATACCGCTACATTTCTTAGAACATCATAACTCCAACCCAGATGGTATCAAAGTAAGGGGCATTTATGCACTGAAACTCCCACCTAGGAGGGGTGACTTTGATACCCTCTTGTTGCAGAAAGAGAAATACTGGATCTTCAAAATGGGGTCACTTACCCCCAGTGGACTGAATGTGGAATTCAGCCTACAGTCCTTTCTAGAATCGTAGCCTCCATACACTTCCATACAGGGAGTCTTCCTACATGAGTCATATGTGTATGTTGACTCGATCTCTGTATCCTGTTTAAACCTTTGTGACCATGGAACTTCTCTCCCGCTTTTCCCCACCACAGCTATATGGATATCCATGTAGATTCACCTATATATGTGTATGTGGGTCCTGTCAAAGCCCCTCCCCCTCTTCCTTCTCTTCCTCCTTTTCTTGGAGGTTGGATTACTCTGAATTGTTTATGTACATGTGTCCATCTATACTCAATATTGGGTCTTCAATCCATTTTTGTCGTGCAGAAAAGGGCCAGCTGACGGATAAAAATTAAGGGAAATCACGTGGGGGAGAATATCCATGTATGTATGCTTTTTTGAAATTCACTAGGGCCACCGACGATAGGTGGGTCACAGTACTTGACATCATACTCAAGCCGGACTATTGGCCCCATAAAAGATGATAAAGGAAAAATGGCCACTGAGGACAGAGAAAAGGCGGAAGTGTTAAATAATTTCTTTTCTTCAGTCTTCACAAAGGAATCGGGGGGCTACACGAAACCCGCTTGTAAGGCCGAACTAAATAATACACCTCAGGAAGTGCCGCCATGGTTAACAGAGGATAGACTTAGAGCTAAACTAGAGAAACTTAACATAAATAAATCCCCGGGACCGGATGGCTTGCACCCGAGGGTTCTTAATGAGCTCAGCCAGGTGATTGCCAGACCATTATTCTTGATCTTTAAGGATAGTTTACAGACGGGTATGGTGCCAGCTGATTGGAAAAAAGCCAACGTGGTACCAATATTTAAAAAGGGGCCGAGATATATCCCGGGTAACTATAGGCCGGTCAGCCTAACATCAGTAGTCTGCAAAATTTTGGAGGGGATGATAAGGGACCACATACAAGACTTTAGTAATGAAAATGGTATTATAAGTAGAAATCAGCATGGATTCATGAAAAATCGTTCGTGCCAAACCAATCTGTTAACCTTCTACGATGAAGTGAGCTGCCACCTAGATAAAGGTAAGCCTGTGGATGTGGTGTATCTGGACTTCGCAAAGGCCTTTGACACCGTTCCTCACAAACGCTTACTGTACAAACTAAGGAAGGTAGGTATGGATCATAAGGTGAGTACCTGGATAGAGACCTGGCTCCAGGGGAGAGTACAGAGGGTGGTGATTAATGGGGAGTACTCGGATTGGGCGGGTGTGGAAAGTGGGGTCCCCCAGGGTTCTGTCCTGGGACCAATCCTGTTTAATTTATTCATAAATGATCTAGAGGAGGGGATATCTAGTACAATCTCAGTATTTGCAGATGATACTAAATTAGGCATGCCAATATCTTCTATGCAGGATGTGGAAATCTTGCAAGCAGACCTGAACAAAATAACGGGGTGGGCAACCACATGGCAGATGAGGTTTAATGTAGAAAAATGTAAAGTAATGCACTTGGGTGCCAGAAACCAGAAAGCAAGCTATTCACTAGGGGGTGAACCTCTGGGTGAGTCTAGGATGGAAAAGGACTTGGGGGTACTGGTAGACAACAGGCTTGGCAGTGGCATGCAATGCCAAGCCGCCGCAAGCAAAGCCAACAGAATACTGGGATGTATAAAAAAGGGGATTCACTCCAGAAATAAAGAGATTATTCTCCCGCTCTACAAGACTCTGGTCCGGCCACATCTGGAGTATGCTGTCCAGTTCTGGGCACCGGTCCGCAGGAAGGATGTGCTGGAACTGGAGAAAGTCCAGAGGAGGGCAACAAAAATAATTAGGGGAATGGAGGACATCAGCTATGAGGAAAGACTACAAGCACTGAACTTATTCTCTCTGGAGAAGAGACGATTGAGGGGGGATATGATATCAATGTACAAATACTGTACTGGCGACCCTAGCATAAGGAACAAACTATTCAGAGAAAGGGAATACAATAAGACACGTGGCCACTCACTAAAACTTGAGGAAAGGCGGTTTAACCTTAAAGTGCGTAAGGGGTTCTTCACTGTAAGAGCGGTAAGGATGTGGAATTCTCTTCCACAAGCAGTCGTATCAGCGGGGAGCATAGATAGTTTCAAAAAACTATTAGATGTACACCTTAAAGACCACAACATACAGGGGTACACAATGTACGGCTAAAAGCAAACACACACACGCATCATGGGTTGAACTGGATGGACTTGTGTCTTTTTTCAACCTCACTAACTATGTAACTATGCTATACACATAGGAGACTCTAGCCGGATATATATATATATATATATATATATATATATATATATCATCATCAACCAAACCTGCTTTTAAATCCTGTATTTGTTTTAAATTGTAAATATTGGTTAATTTGGGCTTTCTGCTTAATTTCCCAAGGAGGTTGTTAGCCTTTTTCTATTGGCACATTCTCCCGGTGAGATAGGAATGACGTATGTGGGGTCACTGCATCTATTTATTCTTTTACTTTAGTAAGGACATCTTGTGGCCAAAAGAATGTACTACATGTTATCCATTTTAGTTTTCCGTTACACCTGTATTCAATTAAGGGTCTCTATAAATATCTCGCTGCACACCCCTACAGCTAGCCATGAGGAAACTGGCGCCGTGCCAGTGAAACGCGTCAGCGTCTATGTCATCTGACAGCCTCCAATTGAATTGTGACCAACACGACCGCCGGGCACCTCACGGCCGCAGGTACCACGTTCCCCCGCCTCCTACATCTGGTGTGACGTCGGGCCGCAATTGGTGTGCCCGCCCCTGCTACAGGGAAGTTCACGGAAGGAGAGCGAGCCACTGGGAACGCCGGGCCGGACTGCACCGCTGCAGTGTCTATAGGGTCCATCTACCCTGGGATTCCTGTCAAGGCTTGGATCAAATAAAGAAAAATATTCAGCTCTGGACTCTTGTACACATCACTAATAAATGGACCAGCAGCTAAGCACTCAAGGGCAATATCTCCAAAACACCTTCTGAATACATAATAGAAAAATAGTGCAGCACAATCCTAGTGGTAAATTAATAAATCCTATATAATCATGCAGATTCCCAATGTTAATAGGTGTCCATATAAACAGATAAAAGTCTCCAGTGTAAAGTGGTCCTAGGGCAATTCCATAAGGTGCTTGTCTCCACAATTGTTCATGCAATCCCACCACCTGTTCACACTGCCGCTCACCTTAACAAAGAGATCCTACAGGGTCAACCAGCATGTCATCTCAAAATCAAAGCATCCTCACACTTTCTTCCTTAAGCGTAGTAAATGATTACACCTCCGATGCACTGTCAGCTCCTCAAACAATGTTACCAATATGTGTAGGAGAAAAGAAAGAACGATCTAATGCTCTCTGTATGCAATCAAGCACTCTTTAATCCATATAAGTAAACAACTCACATTTTTGAAGAAAATAACAGCGCATATCAGCAGCGTTTGCAAGCAGGCGTGCATCAGGTCCACCAACCCAGAAGAGTGAGAGGCGGCCGCAGGTCACGTGACGTCCCCCCCCCAAGGCTTGGATCAACATTTCAAGGACGGTAATTAGAAACATTTGGTTCACCTCCTGGTGCTTATTGAGTGATACTGTCATTTACTGAGTGATACTACTCTATATATAATCCATCTGGAATCCCTTCAATTTAGCAAATCTCATGTGTTTGCCTCCATTCTGTCACGTATTTGGCACCACCAGACCCAGTTCCCCCTAATGGACCCTACATCCCTACAACTTATCCACCCCATGTGGTGATTGCTTCAATGTGGGACTGTATACACTAGGAACCCTCTAACCATCCTGCTGTTTATTGATCGCTGCTATTGGGACTGTGCAATCCACTTTTTAGCCTTCATAGGCCCCTATTTACAAGCTGCTGCATATCCCATGCAAATTAGCCTCCTTCATCCAACCCGGGTTGATGCCTTTCCATTGTGTGTTGCCTTGATTTTAACTGTGTTTTTATTCATGCTGTGCCACACTTATTCACACTGTTTTTGTTAGTATTGGCATATGTGCCTTAATAAAGTTATTTTTTGATTTTCATCCATCTGGTGTCCCTAGTTGACTCCTTTTGGGATGGACTCCTTATCTCCCTAGTTTTGTAGTTTGACTTTCTGTTTTGTCAACGGCCACCTATTGGTGATTTAAAGGGGCTTAGGCCTCGCTCCTGGCTCATTCAGGTATTACCTACTTGCGGCCCTTTTGGGAATCTGTTACAGTTTAGTTTCTATAGTTATGATAAATGCTGGGTTTAAATCACTGCCCAGGGGGTTTCCAATTCGAAGGGAGGTAAAATATCAACCCCTATAGGTGGACAAGGAGGGGCCAAATTTCTTCTAATAGGCAACAGGAGCTGAGTCTGGTCTGAGAGATTTAATGGCCCCCAATATCTCCTCTGGTGTGAAAGGTTTATGGAGGAGTTCCCTATGGGTTTTGTGTGATTTTGGGTAGGGGGGGTCCCTAAGGAAAGTCTCCAATTTATGTGGGGCAAGAGAGGATTGTGAGTCATACAAATTAAAATAGAATGTCTGAAAGGATTCCATGATACGCATAGGGTTTTGGGTTAAGACCCCTGATGAAGTGCAAATTTTGGGGAAGGATAAGGTTTGTGGTCTAGTGCACAGTTTGTTTCCCAATTTGTGAGTATAATTTTGCACCAGTCCATCTAATGTGCTTTTCTGCTGCTGTAGTCAGGGCTAGGTTTAATTTTATCTTGGCAGAGTCTAGCTGAGCCAGGGTGGTAGGGGTAGGGTTACCTTTGTGCCATTTGCTCTGTACAAGGAATTCCTCATTCAGTTTCTGGATTTCAGCTCTGTGTTCACGTTTCAGTGGGGAAGGAATTTTAATGAGTTTCCCCCTCAGCACTGGTTTGTAGGCTACCCAAAGTGTTGTTGGCGAAACACTGTTATTGTCATTGTCTGTAAAATATTCTTTAAGGGCTTTTTCTAGGATTGTTCATTATATAGGGTCATTCAGGAGGGCCTCGTTGATATGCTATTTAAATGGGCCTTTGTCCCGTAAAGAGCGTTAGAGGGATGGTGTCATCAGGGAATAGTCTGATAGGGTTGTGTCTTAAATTTTGGATGTTATGGCTCAGGGAATAGGGAAAGATCTAATGAAAATATGATCTATCCTGGCGTATATGTGTGATATGGCACTGAGAAGCGTGTATAGTCCCTGACATGGAGGTTTAATTTCCTCCAGATATCTATCATGCCAAGGGAGTGAAGAACCTTCACTATATTTAGGCTTTGTCTGGGGGGGCGTTTTTGGTTTCGGGATTCCTTACTTGATTTATCCAATGGGAGATCTAATGCTATATTGGAGTCGCCTCAAAAAATGATGGTGCCCTGTAAATAGGGTTTAACGGATCAACTGGCACCCCGACTGGGTACCTCTGTTGACGGATGCTCCTAGGGCTTCCCGAGGGGTCCAAGCACTCCACAAGACACCATAACCACGTCAGACCCCTCGAACCGCTGCAGCTTGGTTGGGATCTCAACGTCTCCTACCCACCCTGGACCTACGACAAGGCTCCAGGTTCCTGTGGGTGAACCTCTCTTTCCCCAGAGACTGAAGCAGGAACAAGAACAAGCTCTTACACAAGCTCTTGCAAGAGCTTAGTGATTATACAAGGGAGTATGAAGAGCATAGCAATCCCTTGTAGCCACTGCTGTATTTAGGCCTAGGCCGATAAGACCTAGGGTGGCACTTTGTGGGGGGGCGGCAAAAAAGCCGACCCCCCTGCATGAAACCCCCCCCGATTCCGCCGCTGATCCTGAAAGAAAAAAAAATGGCCTGCGCATGTGCCGCCGCCACCGCTCGGGAAAACCCGAACATGATGTTCGGCTATTCCCGGGCAGGCGGCGCCTGCGCGGTGACGCAATGGCGCCGGGCGGTGCCATTTTTAAATGGAAGGCGCCTCAAGGTAAGTGAGACTCTGACTCCTCCGCAGCAGATGCCGGTGCTGCGGGCATGGTACAGGAGATTCTCCTGTACCATGCCCGCAGCACCTGCATCGGCTGTACTATGCTGCCCACAGCCCTGCATCTTTTATATTATGCTGCTCAGTCACAGTGCCCACAGCCCTGCATCTTTTATATTATGCTGCTCAGTCACAGTGCCCACAGCCCTGCTGCATCTCCTGTACCATGCTGCCAGTGCCCAGTGCCCACAGCCTTGCTGCATCTCCTGTACCATGCTGCCAGTGCCCAGTGCCCACAGCCTTGCTGCATCTCCTGTGCCATGCTGCCAGTGCCCACAGCCTTGCTGCATCTCCTGTGCCATGCTGCCAGTGCCCACAGCCTTGCTGCATCTCCTGTGCCATGCTGCCAGTGCCCACAGCCTTGCTGCATCTCCTGTGCCATGCTGCCAGTGCCCACAGCCTTGCTGCATCTCCTGTGCCATGCTGCCAATGCCCAGTGCCCACAGCCTTGCTGCATCTCCTGTACCATGCTGCCAGTGCCCAGTGCCCACAGCCTTGCTGCATCTCCTGTGCCATGCTGCCAGTGCCCACAGCCTTGCTGCATCTCCTGTGCCATGCTGCCAGTGCCCACAGCCTTGCTGCATCTCCTGTATCATGATGCCAGTGCCCACAGCCCTGCATTTCCTGTACCATGCTGCCAGTGCCCAGTGACCACAGCCCTGCATCTCCTGTACCATGCTGCCAGTGCCCACAGCCCTGCATCTCCTGGACCATGCCTGTACCATGCCTGCAGCATCGCATCGCCATGTCTGCAGCCCCTGCACTATGCCTGCAACTACTGCATCTCCTGTACCATGTCCGCAGCCCCTGAACCATGCCAGCAACCCCTGCATCTCCTGTACCATGTCCGCAGCCCCTGCACCATGCCAACAACCCCTGCATCTCCTGTACCATGTCCGCAGCCCCTGCAAATTCCAGCAACCCCTGCATCTCCTGTACCATGTCCGCAGCCCCTGCAAATTCCAGCAACCCCTGCATCTCCTGTACCATGTCTGCAGCCCCTGCACTATGCCCGCAGCCCTGGCAGATTTTCCCCCTTAATGACCAGGCCATTTTTGCAATTCAGGACTGCGTTACTTTAAAGGACAATTGCACGGTCGTGCAAAACTGTACCCTACAAAAATGAATGTCCTTTCTTTCCCACAAATAGAGCTTTCTTTTGGTGGTATTTGATCACCTGTGTGATTTTTATTTATTGCGTTATAAACCAAAAAAGAGCGACAATTCGGAAAAAAAAAATATTGTTTTTCACATTCTGCGATATAACATTCCCCCATAAAAATGTAAAAATTTAATTTTGTCATCCTTTTAGGCCAATTTGTATTCTGCTACATATTTTTGGTTAAAAAATCCCAATAAGTGTATATTGATTCGTTTGTGCAAAAGTTATCGTGCCTACAAACTAGGAGAAAGATTTATGTCATTTTTATTAATTTATTGTTTTTTTACTAGTAATGGCGGCGATCTGCGATTTTTAGTGGGACTGCGACATTGCGGCAGACAGATCAGACCCCCTCACTGACATTTTTGACACTTTTGGGGGTACCAGTGACATTACTGCAGTAATCAGTGCTACAAATATGCCCTGTTACTGTAATAATGACACTGGGAGGGAAGGGGGTTAACCCGGGGGTGATCAAAGGGTTAAGTGTGAGCCTAGGTGGTGTTTTCTAACTGTATGGGGGAGGGGCTTGTGAAATGACCATAGAGACCTGTGTTCCTATATTGAAGGTTCACAGGCGCTCTGTGATCATTTCAGGGAGAACAACGGTCAGCTGTATTTACAACAGCAGGCCGTCATTCTCTCTCAGCAGGGAACGATCGCAGGTGCCCGGTGGCAATTGCAGCCGCTGGCCCCATGGATTGGCATCCTTGCTGCCTAGTAGGGGCCCCCAGGAGCGCTCTCACGAGCCAACGTACCCATACAAAACAACGAAATATACAAGTAGGCACTTTGTATCCACTTTTAATGTACAGAGAGGAAGAGGTGGAGCCTAAAGAGGAAGGGGTGTGGTTTACAGATGATAGGGCGGGTCTGAAACAGGAAGGGGTTTGGCCTTGACAGGAAGGGGTGGGTCGTAGATAAATTAGGGGGTGCACAAGTTTAGTCCGGCCTAGGGCAGCACAAAACCTAAATACACCACTGCTTGTAGCAGGTTCCCCCAATGAGAGACAGGACTCTAGATTGAGAGTGAAGTAGAACTCAACTGTATTGAACAAGAAACATACTTTTATACAGTTTTCCCCCACAAGGTTACTGCCCAGGTGGACCTTGTTGAAAACAGGCCCTGACATTCACAATCCAATGAAAACAGAGTTTCACACTCCCATACAGTGTACACAAAGATATACACTGTGGGACAATCCCCCTCCCTGTTAGCAGCCAATCCACATACACAAATCCATCCCATAATAAGCTTATCTTAAGCCAGACAGAACAACGGGAGGTCATTAACATTTAACAATGAGACAGGCACAATCCACATTCCCTCCCAATACAAAAACAATAGAGAAGTCTGCCAATGACAGTCTGTGTGTCTCTCTCAGAGACAAGCCCATGGAATACACTGTGTAAGGTGGTATTAAATCTTCATATTTCTATATGAACATATGGTTGACAAATATTACTGTCTCATCTGAAGCAATTCAAACCATTAATTATGTGCTCCTCACCTCCAGTGACAGTGAATACCGTCACATAGGGCTTCAGTGTTTGTGTCATGGTTTTGAAAAATCCCATTTGGCCTTTATTTGGGATGTAATAGGGTACGTACATATACTGTAGATCTTTCCATCGATGGTACCCACTACCAACAGGTAATGGCCTTCAGGGTCCCTGAGTATTTTGGAAAAGCAAACTGCTACTCCATGTGTCTTGTAAGCTAGGTAAAATTGGGGGAAGCTCTGGTGAAGGGGTTTATGAGATTGGAAAATTAGTTTCCTGGCAGAGAATAACATCTGTCTTTAGAGTATGATATAAATGAAACAATTTCCAAGGTTTTATCGGGGAATTAAGACCCTGTACATTGTGGGATATAATCTACATGCAAAAGAATGCAAGACAACAATTAGAGAAACAATGAAACCAAAAACCCAGTAACCCACCCAGGTAAGCAAGGGTCCAGCCACGTCCCACCAAAAAAGACTGAGAATGGTGATATCCCTGACAAGTGACGAACATCAATCTGCCACTGAGAGAAAAACCTAAACGCATCAGCGGTAGATGGAGGCACATTGTATCCACTTCGGTCCACCTGCCTAGAGATATAATAGATAGCTTCAAATAAACAGAGCACTGTCCCTTAAAACATGGAGGGAATAGGGCCTGAACAATTTTCGCCAAGCGACTCCTTAACCCCTGTCAAGCATGTAGACAGTAGAGGTTTCTTTGTTACCCGCAGGGAGCATCAAGAAGGCAATTGCACAGGGTCAATCAGAATATTCTGTAGAGTAGTTTATCCAGTGAACATAGTGGGTCTCAGAGTTCACCCCCCCAAAGGGAATAACCCTAGGAGCTACCATGGATGACATGCCATGTACCTTAACAACAAATATGCCCAAATATAACTAAGGGTAGGTATAAAAAAAACCTTGAAAACTTTAAGACAAATTAGACTTTGAACTTGTCAAACATTGCAAAATAAAAAAGTCCAGGCCCCTTTTCCAATACACCCCCCCCCCCCCCCCCCGGAGGAGTCCCCAAGAAAACAAAGAGGCAAACCCATGCTAAAAGCTAGCATGAATCATAGAGAGAGGGAAGCCATCTGAAAGATCAGTTCCAGAAAGTTCAAAACAGGATCCAGTTGTCCTTAATCCAAATGATGATTCCTCTGGGAAGTTGCTAGTCCCTTGACCTCTTCGGTTGTTGTTTCTGCCAAACCGGAGTAAGTGGACTGGGAGGAGAAGGCCTTTTGGCAGATGAGGGACCTCTAGCGATGGAAGGAGGAGGGATCTCTTGGGTAATCAGCCCCAGATGTAGGAGCAGGTGCTCACATTCTGAAAATGATGAGACGCTATGGGCTTTGTTCCGATACGAGAAGTTAAGGCAAAATGGAAAGGACCATCTGTATGTTATGTACTTTTGAGCCAGAACTTGAAGGAGGGGTTTCAGAGAGCTGCGTCTTTGTACGATAAAGGGGGTGAGGTTCGCAAAGACCTGGACCCGATGTCTCTGAATAATGAGCCCATCTAAATTCCTGGACAATTTCATCACCTCTTCCTTGCCAAAGTAAAAGGGGGGTTTGATTGTAATGTCTCTCGGTAGACCATCAGAGCGCATTGGTTGCAAGGCTCTGTGCACTTTGTCCAATTCCAAATGGTGTTCTGGCATGTCTGGGATTAAGTCCTTGATGAAGGAACGAATTGCATGGTTAACTTCTTTCATTGATTCAGGGAGTGCTCTGACTCTGAAGTTGTATCGTCTTGAACAGTTTTTAAGATCATCTATTTTGGACATTGCAGTTTCTAACTGATCCTGGATATCCTGTATTCTGGAAATGTTTTGGTTAATTCTGGCTACAGATTGATCAGCCTTCTTTTCCATGACTTCCATCCGTGATCCCAAATGCTGCAGTTCAGCATGGATGAAGGAGGTGATCTGTGCAGCTGTTTGGGCCAGAACCCTGGATAGCATTGTGGAAAAGTGTCTTTCATCACTTTTAAAATGTATGGATATGTTGTAATCCTGGGTCCCCGCTCAGTGCTTCCCAAGTTTTGTGTCCCTGTCACTTATGGTTTGGGAGCAGTGCCATGTCAAGCTGACCAAAATTTCCCAAAGACGCCAATGTTAAAGATGGGGAGCAGTACCATGTCAAACTGACCAATATTTCCCATAGACACCAATGAGCACTGAAAGCTGAAAATTGGTCTGGGCAGGAAGGGGGTGAAAGTGTCCTGTATTTAAGTGGTTAAGAGGAACCCCACTCGAAATCAGGCCCTTTGATTCTGGTATCAATTTTAAGGGGAACTCCACACCAACATTTAAAAAAATAGCATGGGGTCCCCCAAAATCTATACCAAGCCCTTTGGGTCTGGTACAGATTTTAAGGGGAGTACCATGCCAAAATAAGAAGGAAAATGGTGTGGGGTCCAACACCAAAATCCATACCAGACCTTTATCCAAGCATGCAGCCTGGCAGGCCAGGAATGGGGGGGGGACGAGTGAGCGCCCCCCCTGAACCATACCAGGCTGCTTGCTCCCAAAGCACCTTGTCCCCATGTTGATGGTGACAAGGGCCTCTTCCCGACAACCCTGGGATGTGGTTGTGGGGGTCTGTGGGTGGGGAGCTTATCAGAATCTGGAAGCCCTCTTTAACAAGGGGGCCTCCAGATTCTGTCCCCCCCCCCCCCATGTGAATGGGTATTGGGTATCCATTCACCAATAAAGTATAAAAAAGTAAAAACCTCAAAACACACTTTTTGAGTCCTTTTATTAAAAAGAAAAAGTGTCCCTCCATGTAAATCCATCATCAATCACAACGCCCACCGGAAAAATAGAAAGAAATTAAAAACTGCTTATGCCGATCTTCAGCTTTGGCAGTTCTTTTATAGGCAAGAGGAGGGGGACACCTGCCTACATCACTCGGTGGCACCGCTCCTTCTGACATCAAGTGACTTAATGTGACGTCAGAAGGGGCGGTGCCACTGAGTGGCTCTGCCCTTTGACTATTAAACTGTCAAAGAACAGTCAAAGCCGAAGATCGGGCAGATGGTGGGTAGCCTCTTAAAATGCCAAGCGTTTTTAAATTTTTCTCGGGTATGGCGGGTGCCATGATTGACGATGGATTTACCTTGAGGGACACTATTTTCTTTTTCTTTTTAATAAAGGACTTGTCAAAAACTGTGTTCTGCGATTTTAATTTTTTTACACTTTTTTGGTGAATGGGTAGAAGCACAATGTACCCGATACCCATCCACATAGGGAAAGGCGGGATCTGAGGGCCCCCTTGTGAATGCCCCCTCCCAACCCGCAGACCCACAACAACCGCAACCCAGGGTTCTCGGGAAGAGGCCCTTATCCCCATCAATAGAGGGACAAGGTGCTTTGGAGTGGGGGGAAGAGCACCCCCTGCCCCAAAGCACCCACCCCCCATGTTGAGGGCATGTGGCCTGATATGTATCAGAAGGGGGGTGCTCGCTCCCCCCCCCCTTTCCTGACATGCCAGGCTGCATGCACAGGTAAGGGATTTTGGTGGGGATCCCACGCCGTTTTTTTTATCTGTATTGCCGGGAGCCAGCAATACATTACAGCTGTGAGCAAGTTTAAATTACATTTTTTCCTGTAGAAATGTCAGTATCGCTACAGCAGGCTCCATACATCGTACAGATGCGCCATGTTAAGAGGACCCCCCCCCCAAAGCATAATTTTTAATGGAATTTTGAATTTTTATTGTTTCACTTTAAGCATCAATAAAATCACTGCTCCTTTAAAAACGATTGTTTTTTAAAAAAAATTTGCATTGATACATGTCCCCCAGGGCAGTACCCAGGTCCCCATACACTTTTTTTTTTTTTTTGCAATAACTTGCATATAAGTCATTAAAATGAGGACTTTTGATTTTTCATGTTTGTGTCCCATAGACTTTAACTGAGTTTGCATGTTCGCTAGAACTTTACCTGTTTGAGATGTTCTGGAGCGAACCGAACAGGGGGGTGTTCGGCCCACCCCTATTGGTGACCTGATTCTGCAGTGCTTTTGTGATAGTGGTGAGATTCTTATGGTTTTGCACAGTATAATGAGAGAGATTCGCAAAGAATTTGTACAAACTGAACATATTGAGTCTGATCTTACATCTTTATTTTCAAGTTTGGGCCAAACATTGCAAAATAAATCTTTATTATCTGGCACATTCAATCTTTGTAGTGTATCTTGAGTATTGTAATAGGGAATATATTAATCCTTTTGGCCTGAGAGTTCAGATGTTTCCCAACCTTTGAAAATATAGATGCTGGTTTTAAAAAAGAATGGGAAAAAGTTCAGAACAAATGCTCGAGAGGCTTGATGATGCTATTGATAACTGTATACAAAAAAAAAAAAACTAAACGAATTGGACAGGGATCTGGACCAAATTAATGTACAACTTCAGCCTCTAAGGACACGTGTGTCCCATACCGAGAAAGAAAAAACAGTTAATGAGCATCTGGATAGCTTTAATAAAGGAATCTCAATCAAAAAAGAGAAAAAAATTATGAGAGATATGATTTCCTTTAGGGAAGGAAAAGCATACAGATGGCACTCCAGCCAAAACAAACAAACATCACATTTAACACATAGAAGAATAATTATTCTAATGTTTATCATTCACCATCTAGTCTATTCTCTGATTCTATTATATGCCATCACAGGCCTCCTCCAAACAAAAAGTTAATGGGCGCTTTCAGAGACAGAGAAACGGTGAAGGAACACAAGATCAAATGGCCAAGAAAACTCTGCTGGAACAGAACCAGCATACTACATGCAATATACGTGCACATGGATGTTCCTTTTCTATGGTGTCAGGTAACTCACAGGTTGTGGTGAATGAGCTTTCTTCTATCTCTTCTATTGAGCACACACAGGGTGATATCAACACAGATGAACCTATCACAATAGATCAGAAGGATATCTCTTGTACACCTCACACACAAACAAATCAGAGCGTTTCCTTATAGAATTGCTTGATACTCAAAACCTCCAAGGGCAACAAACCAATAAATTCACATATGACGACACAAAAATAAATATATTAGATCCATCCTCACATCCCCTCACAGCCTATGAGACCCAGCTCCTTATGAAAGGCCTAGGGTTTGCCCTAATGAGAACATAGACAAATTTAATCTCATTGAAGATCTACAGCTTTTCACTCACAATCTGCTATTGAAAAGCATTTATAAAAGAAAGGAGAAAGATTCAACACAATATCCCAACAAGGATGAATGTAAAGCTATTGATCAACTTATTTTCCTATTGGTGGAAAAAAAACAGACAGACCCAATAGATTGCATTGATATTGATCACCTTTTACAATAATGCAAAGAACAAACAAAGGAATCTACGCCATATAGATCCTCACTTAAGAAAAAGTCTGACCGTTTTCCACCACCAAGCTCGAACTCTAATGTAGCTGCATTTTTTTAAACTAGTATCCAAAGATGTAGAAAAATTGCCCATTTAATCTACTGTACACAGGACACTTTAACTCATGAGGAAATACAGGCCCGATATGATTTAGCCAACAACCACTCTCTAACCATAAAACCTTCCGATAAGGGAGGAAATGTAATCATGAACAATGAGCAGTATATGTCCTTGTGTAAAAGAATTTTGAGTAATACCAACTAGTATCGCCCCTATGCCCCAAGATTGATTGAAAGATTTAACAAGCAATGCTATGATCTTGTTGACACAACCTTTAGTAATGGAATCATAACAAAGAACCCTTGGGACTTTATTCGTTCCAGCTTCCCAAAAACCCCCACTTTTTATTCACTCCCAAAGATTCATAAGTTTGTCAAAAACCCTCCCGGCAGAC
The DNA here is from genome assembly GCF_965119305.1 of Pelophylax lessonae. NCBI lineage: Eukaryota > Metazoa > Chordata > Amphibia > Anura > Ranidae > Pelophylax > Pelophylax lessonae. Next base: position 210,795,650 of record NC_138776.1, on the reverse strand, counting down.
CAAATAATGTTGGGGAATGGTGCCCTCACTGAGAACCTAAGCCGTCTCATTGATCAACATCTTAGACTCCATGTGGTAAGGCTCTCCTCCTATATAAAAGATACTATACATTTGTTACAAATTCTTGACAATCTTCATATACCTGCACAGGCACTTCACCAGTGAAGTGGAGGCTTAATATAGCTCTATCCTCCATGAGCTAGGCCTAGCAGACATTCAAAATGTTTTAACTCAAAGAGTACAGGAGTGGGCCTTTAATGACTTTATACTGCAGTCACTTGACTTTGTTCTTAATCAAAACATTTGTATGATGGTTCCTGCTACCTCCAGGTACATGGAGTGGTGATGGGTACATTCTGTGCCCCATCATACGCAAACCAGTACCTGGGGAGTGGGAACGTATGCTCATGTCTGATGATGTCTCAATGTATACAGACCAGATTGTTTTGTGGCACCGTTACATCAACAATGTGGTCATGATAAAGATAGGCCCAGAAGATGTACTCAAAATCTGTTTGTAGAGACTTCACAAAAACGATTTCAATCTAACTTTTACAATGTTATATGACCCTAGGGAGGTGACTTTTAAGATGTCACTGTCACACGAGATGACAATGACAAGCTTATTTGATCCCGCACGCCACAAGTTTTCATCCTAAACCACTGTTGACTTTAATTCCTTACAGTCAATATTTGAGGACTAGGAGGAATTGGTTAAGTAAAACATCTTTCCAACAGGAAGCCAAAAAACTTAAGAAGAGACTTGGAGAGAGGGTACACAAAGCATGTCTGAAAAAGGCATATAAGAAAGAAATAAAAACCACAAGAAATACACTTCTGTTTGGTAATAAAAAGAAGGCTAGCAATGAGAGCAATACTAGCAGAATTATCATGAAATTCTCAATCCAACATTCTATGATTAAAAATATCATACAAAAGTACTGACATATGTAAATATAAAGGTACATATATCTGTGGGGCATGCCAATATTGTAGGTACATCCACACAGACTCCTCTATTAAACTACCAAATGAACAAACCTTTAAGGCACAATATTCTGAAAATTTTAAGACCTGCAGAGTCGTTTATTTAATGGTATGTGACTGAGAGAGAGAGAGCTGAGATGGATCCATCGGCTAAAGGCCACCATGTTCCCTGGCCTCAGTGAGGCAGTTTATTTCAAGCCTTTCCTGAATGGATTCACATCAGGAGGAATGGAAAAATAACTGCCAGGATGGTGTTTGTGTGTTGGTGGGTATCCGGCACATGACGTCATCATATGATGTCGGTTAGTTCTCTTCACTTACACAGGGGGATGTACCTCACAAGATTACTGCCCTATTTAAGGGCACAGGCATAGAGACAGAGTGGATTATTTACTAAAGCTAGAAATTGCAAAAATAGTTACAGTTCTGCATAGAAACCAATCATAACCATTACATCTTTGGCGTGACAGGGTGCAGGAGTTCTAGAAATAGAGCTGTGCTGAGTAAGTCCTTTACTTTGTGTGACTAAATAAATGCAGCCAGGGGATTGTATTGGAATTTGGTGCCATTTTATGCAGTCAACCACTCTTCAATCAATAAATTCTTATTGATTTATATATTCATAGATGAACTCGGTATGCTCATACACCCCTGTATATGGTGTCGTGGCATACCTATCTCGCATTTTCTGGATACCTTATTGGCCTTTGCAGGATGCCTTGACTGGCATTTAGAATGGTTATCTTAAACAAAATGTCTTTTGAGTTAATCTCATTTTACTTTGATTTCTTTACATGTGTCACTGAGCTTGCAAAGGCTAAGAATATATCAGATGATCGAAACAGTGGAAATTCCCTATCTCTCAGAATATCAACTCTGTCTGGACAGCTGACCACAAAGCCAATAATATATTCTAAAAACCCCTTTGGAACTTTTATTGAGCGTCACCAAGAAATTTTCCCTGATGACAGAGAATCACGATCTAGATTGACATAATGCTTACTATAATTAGTTGTTAACTTTGATTGGACAAAAGATGTTAATAACAACCCATTTCTTGTACGTCAGATTGTAATGACAAACCCATTTCTGAGTATATTTAAACTCCAGAAATGCTGTAATAAACCAGGTCACTATGATTCAGCCATCTTGAGTCTTGTCTGATCTCATTATATATATAGCTATATATTGTCTGATTTGGTATCACTGACTAACAGGTAACAGGTATTTTGTACCTGAGGAAAAATTCCACAACAATGGGAAGCTACTAACACACTTCTGAACTGTCTAAAACAACCCATGACACCACAGGCACAGTTACATTAGGTATGTGACCGGTAAACTATGGTCCCTGTCTTTTATAGGTATAATGATATATATATGATCACCCCCTGTATGAACGTTCCACTTATCTCTCTCCTTCCTACTTGGTCCCAGGTGGTCTCAGTGTATGCCAAACTGGCTCCTTCTGGTTTTTAGGCCCCCAATCATCCCCTATGCTTTAAATCCAGTGGCCTAGGGGTGTCCTTTGGATGTGATGGCATTTGAACAACGTTTATGTTTTTATTAAAGTAACCTTTTGAGCCATAATTTGGGGACACTCTGTAAGTACCGCATATAGATCCACCTTTGTTATATATGATGCCTATACATATATATGTGTTTTAATACGATATGATTTTCACTTCATAGACCATATCTACATTATCTGCAAAGCTATCTCTGGGGAAGGAGCCAAGTGACTCTATATCATATATCTATGCACTCTCTGCATGTCGATACCAATATAGATATTGTGTGAACTGATATTGTGTAACGTGTATCCCGTTTTTTTATGGTGCACTACATTTTTTTATATATTTGCTACTCCGTTGGATGTCATTTTTCTGATAATAAAACTATTGTTTTTTAGTTATAGGAAAAAACAGAGTCACACTAGAAACTAATAAAACACAGGAAGTATTAAAACACCCATTGAACAAAAATATACCTATAAAAGTGAAAGTTCTCTAGTTGGTACAAGAGGCAAGGTGAAGGGGGGGTAAACTCAAAAGGAAATTCACCACACGTGATTTCCCATCAGAATATCATGCAACCTGTACCCATCCCCGTGTGTAGTTGACCACAGAAAGTACCGCCATCTTAGATTAAACAAATGACAAATGTAAGGCCAGTAATGCTTTTGGATGAATACCCTCCCAGGGCCTTTAAAGAGTGTTCACAATCACTGGGCCACAGAAGGAGTCATCAGACTTTTTGATTACATGTCTACTCCCTGAGCCTTTATAGTCCCACAAAATGGGGGGAACCTCTTTTTCCATAGACATGCAGTATGACATCTCTCGGTACCTGGTCCAACAAATGGGAAGGCCTTGCTAGGCAGTGGGTTCTATTGATAAAAAGCTCAGAGGGAGTGAGGTCAGGGAGCAAAGCGTGTAGTAGTTCAGTGGCGGAACTGCATAAATCATTCTGTTGAACTGTTTTATGGATGCCCCTGATTTTGTCATTATTAGGCCTTGACCTGCCCTCAATGTTGGCCAATTTGGCCTTTTATCCACTCCTGTTCATCTTAACATTCATTGTTAGTGTCAACTAGGTTGTTTATGTAAATCGGTAGAAAACAAAAAATGTGAATCAGCGCTTAAGATGTACAAGATAAACAGCCAGCCAAGGAGTGCAAAATATACGTACATTAAAATACAGAATGAAAAAGGGGTTGCAGCACTAAAAACTAGTAAATTGCATACATATTAAAGTGTAGCAATAACACACATTATCCCAGTGAAGGGATTGTAATAAATCATACAATGAATGTTCATTCCAAGGATATTTCAAAGTCCATAAATACTGTATATCCTGGTGCAAATGATGAAAAACAGGGTTCACAAGTGTTGCTGTGTCCACCACCAATGAGAGAAATTCAAACTCACCAGAGCCAGGTGCTGTCTATATCATAGGACAGAAATAAGGGCTCTTGACAAACACCTTATTGCTGTCCTATAAAAGCCACTTTTTACTCCAGCCAGCCACCCACCAGAGCTTCTACACTAAACTGCCATCACTGCCAATAGCCAGCTACGCGTCCACTGTATTTATACTTCTATTCTCTGACAGTTTAACCCAACAATGCATTAAATGATATTGAAGTCTGTAGTCCAAAGAATATTTTAAATATATGCCCACTGTTGTGCTCTATTGTTTACTAGTAATATATTTTAGACTCATTCACATTACATGGCATGTTCTGCTTGACATATCTTAGATGTTAAATAGTTCCATAGTCTGGTTGTAAAAACAAAAAAAAAAAAAACGCACACACACACACAAATATAAAATCTCCATATACACAATTCTATACCCACAGTTGAGCCCGAGTTACTTTGTGCGCCTTTACTTTATGCATTTAAGAATGTATGCAGCTTTTTTTTAACCACTTGCTGCAAAATCACGTATCTGTATGTCATTTTGCTCAAATGTTTGTATCGGCATGATGACTGCACTTGTACCAATTTTTAGAGCCATCCTTGTAGTTACAACTGATGTTGCTAAGCAGCTGCTTGGCTGTTATTACAAGTAGCAGTAGGGGACATCTCCCTTCTGCGGCTCGCCCAGGCTCTCCTGTCCCACCAGGGTCCCCCAGGGGACCTGAACAAAGCCGGAATTGGCTTTGATCGGGTCTCTGATGTAGTAACCCAGAAGTGCAGTCCCATTGGTTCTTGTCCAAAGCCCCAACGTCTTTCAACTTATCCAAGTCTTCTTCAGGGCTTCAGGGGGATGCTGGACAGTAGGATAATACTCATATATACATGTATACTGAGCTATACTGATATCTCTGAAATTATAACATATATTGAAATACATGTATATATGGGAATATAACATACACAAATGGTCTCACAAAAAGAACAGAAAGAAGTACAAAAGTGTCAAAATTGTGCTAGGAATCCATCCAAGCATAGGAATCAAATATTGGGGGGTGATGGAACCCCCTCCCCCCACACACATGGGGCAAAAAGAACATCCCAAAGAGAATAACCCAGATACAAGGGACTAGTTGGCAGCAATACCGGTAAGAGTGCCCTCATCAGATTAACCACTTTATCACCGGAGGATTTCGCTGTCTTACGTCTGGGCCACTTTTTGCGATTCGGCATTGTGTGACTTTAACTGACAATTGCGCGGTCATGCAACACCGTACCCAAACGAAATTTACGTCCTTTTTTTCCCACAAACAGAGCTTTCTTTTGGTGGTATTTGATCACCCGTGCGATTTTTACTTTTTGTGCTATAAACAAAAAAAGAGCGACTATTTTGAAAAAATAACAATATTTTTCACATTTTTATATATGAAATTCCACCCCCCCAAAAAAAATTAAAAAATCAAAAATTTTTATCATTTTAGGCCAATTTGTTTTCTGCTACATATTTTTGGTAAAAAAAATTGCAATAAGCGTATTTTGATTGGTTTGCGCAAAAGTTATTGCGTTTACTAACTTAGGGAAAGATTTCTGTCATTTTTGGTGTTTTTTTTAACGAGTTATGGCGGCGATCTGCGATTTTTTTGCGGGACTGCAACATTGCGGTGGACAGATCGGACCCTTGACTGACATTTTTGACACTTTTGGGGGTACCAGTGACATTACTACAGTAATCAGTGCTATACATATGCACTGTTACTGTAAAAATGACACTGGCAGGGAAGGGGTTAATTTTTATTGGAGAGGGAGGGGTTAATGTATGCCTGGTGCTTACTGACATGTGTGTGGGGGGAGGTGACTGAGTGACACAGGGACAGATCGCAGGTACACAAGCGGGCGGATCTCCACACTCGATTTTCCGACGATCGGGGAAGAGCGGCGGTGATCACCTCCCCTGGCCCGACTACCGCTGTGACTGAATACAGCGGGAGCGAGCCTCCAGCGGCGCGCGCGCGCCGCCGAGAGAGGGGAATGTCTGGCGACGTAGGTCTACGTCGTCAGACGTTATCAAGCCACTTTGCCGCAGTAGCAGCTCAGTGAGCAGCAGTAAAGTGGTTAAGTACAATCCAGTATTCATCCTATTCTTAAATCATATACAGTATGAATGAATTTCATATCGCTCATGAGGGGAATTATGGGAATACCAATCCTAGGCCCACAAATTATACTACATTAAGTTAAAAAAAAAAAAGGGATATGTCAAAAAAATACATCACATACCACATACCTGTGTGTGGAGACCAGTGCTCAGACAAGACTCCTAGTCATATAAAGTACAGCTTGGTGTCCATATGGGAGCAAGGATGCAGATGGAGCCCCAATCTAGCCTCTGTAGGAGGCATAGTTCCACCTAGATCACACAATAAACAATATGGACTATTTGGCAATTTTTGTCTGCTGGTAATGTTATCTGTAAAATTCATAGATGTTAAGTAGATTTCTATTCCATTGTTACCAAATACAAATCTTTAAATACCATTAATCTGGTATGGTGTCTACATCTCTTCAGGCAATCACAAATTAAGAAATCTGTATATGACTATTTTTTTTTTTCTAAAGCTTTACTTTTAGCATACAAAAATGCATATACCTCCATTTCAAGTTTCTTTTATCCCTTTATGTTCTCTTTTAGGAGGAAGTTGTAGTACAGATATCTTCTTTCATCTGCCTACAGTATTAGTACAAATGGACATTAGTATTTCTCCCTTGCTTTTAAAATACAACATGTTCTTATTCTGTCCCTGTGCGTTTCCTCCTTTTCACATCGCAGACAAAGGGAAACAGATGAAAAAAAAATGCAATCAGTTTTCTTGCAGTCATCTTTTCCTTCCCAGCCCCTCTTTTCTAGTTTTGAAAAAAGAACAATGAAAAATCAACTTGAAAATGAATAACAGAAAAGAATGAAAATGGAAACATTGTTTAACTAAAGGATTTTTTTTTTTTATAAAATAGAGAAAATAAGGATGAAAACTACATTTAAATACATTTTTTTCAGTTATGTTAAGAATTTTTATGAAGAAATAAAGACTGGTGAATGCCTGAACCCTTACTAAAGACCTCACATTGCTACCTGAAAGTCTAGAATATATGACCTTTCAGACCTGGGAATGTCCAGCCTGTGGCCCACAACAGCTATTAATGCATCTCAATAATATCCAATATTATAACTGCTCAGCCCGTACAGCAGAATTTGATGTCTGCTGGCACTCGCTGATCATCGACCACTGAGACAGAACTGCAGTCAGTCTATGTAAACAAGGCAGATTGCCGTTTTGACAGGAGGGAAGGCATGGATCCTGTGTCTCTGGAAAGCAGGGGCTAGGATCCTTGTCTTCCCCTACTAAAAGCACCTCCTTAACCCTGTGTTTTTGCCCCTGATCATAACACGTTCCCAGCCAGTGTCATTAGTACAGTGGCAGTGCATATTTTTAACACTGATTAGTGTCACTGGTTCCCAAAAAGTGTCGGTTAGTGTCAGAATGTCCACCGCAAAATTGCAGTCCCACTATTAGACGCTGATCATCACCATTACTAGTAAAATAAATAAATAAATATAAATATATCTCATAGTATGTTGGTATAAACCATTGGTATATAACAACGGAAATTAAAACATTTGGTTAGTTGGCTGTTTGTGTTGGGAGTATGAGGAAAATAGCCCAGCACACTATAGTGAAAGGGAAGGAAAGTGAAAGAAAGGAAACGTGTCTGTCTTATATGTGTTGGCAGTCTCTTTTAGTCTTCATGGGGAGAGCATGTGACAGGATGACAACATGAGAGAACAACTGGGAGACAGGGACAAGCATTGTCACCTTATAACAGGAAATACCTGATAGAAGGACCTTCATGCACCATGTAGGCAGGTGCCTACAGAAGGGTTATTTTTTATTATTTTTTGTGCTGACTTGTGTTCTGCAGTTATCTGGGTCAAGTCTGCTGTCTTTCTTGTGAAGCTGTTACTATGTAGATGTGTGGTGCATCTAAGGAAATGATTGGCTAGGTTTTCCCCACTAATTCTCCACATAGAAAGGGCTGCTGGAAACACTGTCAAAATGTGTGCTGTTATGTTGCCGGATGGTGCCCCACGCGGGGAAAGGCACTGGGGGCTCCCTGAGGTACTGAAAGCCTGAGGACTCTTAACTACCAATCTTGGACTTACTGCCTTTAAGGAATGTTGCCAAACATGGACTATGTGGACCCTGTGCTACCTCTTGTGGATTATTTGCCAATCATGGACTCTGCCTCTAATAGACATTAAGGACTCTCTGCTCTTATTCAGTTATTCCTACCCTAAGGGCACTAAAGCAGATTGTACAGAAATTAATGTGAGAAATTGCCTGATAAAATCTGTTCCTGTGTGATGTCTTTCTTCAGTAAAGTTACCATTAACCATTTAATGCATGGCCTGAAGTTTCTTAAGTGGTGTAAAGCATGACGTATCGAACAGGGCTTATAACAAGGGGACTGTAGGTTAGAGTGGATACAGTACACTATAGTCCAGCATGTCGTTTTCTGTCTAGTATAGGCCATATTGCTGTTGTTAGGGACAGCCGTACATGTGTCATTAGCTTAGCGCAGCCAACCAGCCAGGGTATGGGGAACTAACATAGGGTGCTTGACCCCTTCACTAGAATTTGGATTCCCACATTTTGGGACCAAACCTGCAGCACAGAGTACCTAGGGATCTAGCCTGGGAGTAACGGGGGAGATGTAGAGGGGCCCCTGAGAGAGAGAGAGAGAGCGTGCAGTTACAGACTGAGGCTAATTTCCTGTATCCACTGGTAACTGCTGACATGTCACTGGGAGTGAGGTGACAGGTATTGCTGAGTTGGGGAATGCCGGTGCAGGCTCTGCAGCACTTAATTCTTAATGCTGCACACCTTAGAGTTGGTGTTCTCTAACTATGGTAGTATTTGTAGTGCTTGATGTAAACATACAGTCGGTTAGCCTTGGTTTGCTAGAGGGTTAACTGTGTTCATTGTGGCTCACTTCCAAGTCTTGATTTATGACTTAATGCTGATTTTCACTTGGAAGCAGACTCCTGCCTAGAACATGGGCTATTTGTGAATGAAGCTCTAGTGTCTCCCATATGGGTGCTGTGACAGACCTAACCAAGATAGGGGCTAGGAGCAAGCCTCTTACCCACTGATTATGGCCCAGGGAGAGAGCAGATCATTCTCTAATGATGGACCACCACTTAATAGACGCTGAGGGCGAGGCTTGGATTAGTTCTCTGAATAAGGACAATACAGGGCAATGGAAGCTTATACAGCGGACATACTCCCCTTGAGTACGGGGTCTGTCACAGGCACCTAAGCCTTGCCCACAACCAGATAAAAGATGCAGACATAAAATTATTAAAAATTGTCTGATTTTCACTTGGAAGAAAACTCCTGCCTAGAACATGGGCTATTAGTGAATGAAGCTCTAGTGTCTCCCATATGGGTGCTGTGACGGGCCTAACCAAGATAGGGGCTAGGAGCAAGCCTCTTACCCACTGTTTATAGCCCAGGGAGAGAGCAGATCATTCTCTAATGATGGACCACCACATAATGGACGCTGAGGATGAGGCTTACTTCTCTGAATAAGGACAATACAGGGCAAGGGAAGCTGATACGGTGGACATACTCCTCTTGAGTACAGGTCCGTCACAGGCACCTAAGCCTTGCCCACAACCAGATATAAGATGCAGAAATAAAATTATTGAAAAATGTCTTTTGAATTTGCATGAACATGTTAAAGCCTATGAAATTTCAGTGAGTGGGTTTAGATATTGTAAAGGGGAACATGTACAACTGGTATTGGCAGCAGAAACTTTGCATGAGACAGGGGTAAGAACAGTGCAATCAGATTTGTCCTGCAGTTCTATTTAGCAAGACAGCAAACTAACACTGTTTTAACCTTCTTAGCGGTATTCCCGAGCGTGGCTTGGGGTTAAATTTCAGAGCCAAAAGCGGTAACCCCGAGCCACACTCGGGGTACCGCCAGAAGCATCGCTGGATGATGAAAACGGGTTACTTACCTTGCCACCGGTATCCAGCGATGTATCCCGGCGGTGTCTAGCGGCGGATCTTCCTCCCGATCCTCTCCGTGCCCCGGCTTCCGTCTCCTGCGACGTGACGTTCGCAGGGGGGTGGAACCGGTGGCAAATTCAAATGTAAAACACACCAAACACACTGATACTATTCCAAATAAAATACATTCACATTAGATTGCCCCCCAGTGCCCTTTCCTGCAGTTTTACTGTACTTTTTATGTATAAATATCTATATATGTATACATACATACATAATTTAACTTATTTATAGTTTTTTATTATATTATAATTTACGATTTTGTGTTTCAAACTTTATCATACCCAAGATGTTATAAAGAAGAACGCACAGTAAAAAAAAAAAATATTATGTAAATAGTTGGTTTGGGCTGCTCATTCTTAAGAATTACATGCAAAATAATGGTACCGCTTTCAGCACCTAAAATCCGAAAGAATCATACTGCTAGGGAGGTTAATGCAGGGGGTCTTAGTACATCAGAATTATAGCATAATACAAAACATCTGCTTGATTGAGCCACTAACTAAACTCATGCCAGTTCTTAAAAAAAAAAAATAGGCAGTTCTTGTAGTTTTTACTGTTATGTCAGCTGTTGGTCTTTTTACTCAGCTGCAGAGAGAGAGAGAGTATCCGTCATCTCACATATACTGCATAAAGGCATGTGTACAGCTGAGACTAATGATTGAGGCTGGATACTAGGTGAAATGTGAACCTAAGGGCCCTTTCACACGGGCGTTCCGCATGTCCGCAACTCATCCTATTTTTTTGCGGATGATTTACGGACATAATATAAGTCAATGGCATTGCAGGTGTCAGCGGATGACCATCCGCTGACATCCGATTTTCTTCCTTTCAGTTCTCTTCTTTTTTTTGGAACGGAACAGAACCCTATTTTTGTTCCGTTGAAAAAAAGGAAAGGATGCCAAATCGGATGTCAGCAGTGCCATCCACTGACATCCGCAATGCCCATAGAAATACATTATGTCCGTATATCATCCACAAACGGATGGGATGATATGCGGACATACAGAGCGGATGAAGCAAGTGTCATCCGTGTCCGTGAAAAAAAAAAAAAAAGCACCGGAGCGGAAAAAAAAGCTGAACGGCCGTGTGAAAGAGGCCTAAGAAAGGAGGCTTATTCCCAACCAAAGCTCTATAAAGTCTTTGTGCTCCAAGACCCATTACAAGACTAATAAGGTTCTGCAAAAACAGAAAGTATGTTTCACCATATCAGATACAAAACCTGGAGCCCTTCACTACGAGTAGGTGAAAAAAAACAGGTATACACCATACACAATCTTCCCAGCCAGTGCTTCAACAATAACTCAAAATAAAACACAAACTTTACCATTTTATCATATCTCCTGACTATTCTCAGAATTTTTTAAACCTGGCATACCCAAGTTTTAAACCTGGAATTTATTGTGGCTATAAAAAAGTTCTCTACACTTTTAGCCATATGACTTACCTGTAATGAGGTATGTCTTTAGTGTAGGTTGCTGGAGCCTGGAGAAGTCTTCACTGCAGGGATCCCTGTCTTTTTCCTGACTCTGAACTAACAGCTTTTGGTCAATAGACATAAAAGCAGTAAATAAGGTCCAATGTAAACATGACCATTTCCTTCCTTGAAAAAAATCTCTGATTTATTTAATCTCCCACATTCACAGATCATGTTATAAGCAGTGTAACCAGCCAAAGAACTTTCCTCAGCAGAGAAGGAGGAAGGTGAGGGCATGTTAGGAAGAGGACAGGTATCCCCGCAGTGAAGATTTCTCCAGGATCAAACTGCCTGCACAATGTGGGACATACTGTAATTTATTAACCACTTAAGCCCTGGAAGATTTTACCCCCTTCCTGACCAGGGGGTATTTTGCGATTCGGCACTGCGTGACTTTAACGGACAATTACGCGGTCGTGCGACGCTGTACCTAAACAAATTTGACGTCCTTTTTTCCCCACAAACAGAGCTTTCTTTTGGTGGTATTTGATCACCTGTGCGATTTTTTGATCATGCGCTATAAACAAAAAAATAGCGTAAATTTTGCAAAAATAACAATATTTTCAGATTTTTTATAAGAAATTCCCCCAAAAAAATTTAAAAATCAAAATTTTTTAACATTTTAGGCCAATTTGTTTTATGCTACATATTTTTGGTAAAAAAATCGCAAAAAGCGTATTTTGATTGGTTTGCGCAAAAGTTATTGCGTTTACTAACAAAGGGAAAGATTTTTGTAATTTTTGTTGTTTTTTTTTTAACGCGTAATGGCGGCGATCTGCAATTTTTTTTGCGGGACTGCGACATTGGGGCGGACAGATCGGACCCTTAACTGACATTTTTGACACTTTTGGGGTTACCAGTGACATTACTACAGTAATCAGTGCTATACATATGCACTGTTACTGTAAAATGACACTGGTAGTGAAGGGGTTAACTTTTTTTGAGAGGGAGGGGTGGTGTGTGTCCCTAGGGGCGTGATTCTAACTGTGATTGGCTGTGGCTTGAGGTGTAGGAACAGTGATCAACGGTCCTACATAGTATAACTGTATGATCACTATTCCTACACAGGGGAGAATGACAGGCGGCTTGTTTACATCAGCCACCTGCCTTTCTCCCGCTGTCACGGACAATCGCGAGTGCCCGGTGGACATCGGGTCCGCCGGGCACACGCGCGGAGGGGTCCGTGACCGTGCGGGAGCGGGAGCGCGCCTCCGGCGGCGCTCGCTCGCTCCCCAGAGCCTCACAGGCTAGTGACGTATGGGTACGTCACTTTGCCTGTGAGGGGCTGACCGCCACAGTATATGTACCCAGGGCTCTCTTCGGTAATTACCGGAGCCGATTGCCGACAACCACTCAGCAGATGGCACCTGCTGATTGGTTTGTGCTGCAGCGGGCGAGTATACAGTATATCTAAGGTGGGCGGTCCTCAAGCAGTTAAAAAACATTTCAACTTTTTCAATCAAATTTGAGAAGATCCAACTATATGTTTGTTATGTGTTCCCATTCACATAGAACACCTTTTTTTAAAAAAAATGTTTTAATATTTCTTACCTTTTAGATATTTCTCAGGAGAAGGTGTCATGGCTGACAAGGTTTTTTGAATAATGTCAGAGTGAGTCTGTCCTGTCTGTCCTAAATTTGTCCTCATTAACATGTAGTGCAAGTAGCTCAGACTCTACACCTTTAAGCCCTTTGTAAATCTGGCCACATATGGATCAAAATTTGATTGGTTCAGCAAAGATAGGCTGAATTTCTATCTATCAATGGAGTTCTTGTTTGACAGACGTCAATCTAATGAGAAACTTCTCTCAAACGTGGCAGCTTAAAAAAGTGTATTTGATCCACACCTGCAGCCAATCAGCTGCAGCACTGATCAGTGTATTCTGACAGTGAAGGAGTCCCTGCTGTCAGAATACAACAGCATAGCTGGAGGGATTCCTCCATCCTCCTAGATTGTGTGGATGTATGGATCAATTTGTTTGTGTTTTGTTTTCCAAATAGCCCATTGGCTGATCAAAAAAAAACACAACAATACATGTATGGAAAATCTTGGACAGACAGTGTTCAAATCTAGTTAGAATAATAATGAAGATCTGCCGCCACTGTGCATAAAAGGTAATTTTGGCAGACACAGCTGCCCAACCCCTTCATAAAAAAGAGAACTTTGTAAGATTTTTTGCTTGTTAGAGTTATCCTAATTTTTTGCTTGTTAGAGTAATCCCAATGGGGCTTAAAAATATGGAAATATACTTTAAATATTCAACTAAACAGACAATTGGGAGAAAACGGTAAATATAAAAAAAGGAGAAGGAAACGACAAAATAAGCAGAAGTAGAAAATTAAAAATATTACTGTACATTCTCTCAGATACAGGATCACTCTTTGCTTTTTAATAAAAAATATCAACAACTATTTATTTACAAAGGGGTAATGGTCTGGTTCCCACCAAAGCACTCCTCCATCCCAAAATATATATCAAAACAGAAAAATTGGCCCGCGGGATTTTGTATGAGGTACGTGCTCAGTGGCTGGTAATAATGACATGCACAGTAATAAACAAAAAAAATTATTACATTTTATTGCATTGTATACATAAACATGACAATGTGTGCTCAAAGGCACATAATATAGCTCAAATGCTCAAATATACATAACATGTAACATAAATGATATGTTCACAAAGTTTTTAGTAGGCATCTTGGTGTAACCTCCTGATTTCTAAAATACCATGAATAATAATATGAGATATTGAAATGTACATTGTGACGCGTTTCGGGAGCAACATCTCCCTTCTTCAGAGATCAATGTGTTCAAGATATCTCTATAAAAAAACAATATATTAAAGTCTACAGTCAAGATGGAATTTGAATGAACAAAATTCAGTCAAATAATGAGAACTCAAGGGAGTACTAGATACTCAGTGTGTGATGGAAAGGGTAAAAGTGGTGTGAGGAGTGAAGAGTGAAATGAGGAGTGGGTGGGGTGCTCTGCTGAGGAAAGTGAAAGGAAGAGAGGATGGGACCGTGAGGAAATGGTGGAAATTTGTTCCGGTGACTCACCTGTCAGGTAGCTCCGTGGCTGACAGCAAGAAAGGGACCCTAGCGTCATGGAGCGGGTATGAGAGAATCTAACAGAGCCGAGGCATCTGTGATCTCGTATGGGAGAGGAACGCTAAAGAAGCGGACCTCCCCGTCCCGCAGATATGACAGCACGCACAAGCGTGAGTACGTCAGTGAAGGCGCCGACACACAGCGCTGGAGGTGCGGCATGACGCCGATGTAAAGGTGGACCCGCTCATCCCAATACAGGGGAGGGGCGGGGACAGCATGGGGGGCGGGGCCTCCGTCTTAATTCATCGCAGCTCCCGGGATATAGACCAAAGCACCACCTAGTACGAGGAGCCAGTATGTCAAAAAAGTAACACATTGATTGTATATAAGGAGGGCTCTGTAGTAGTAAGATGTTGCATACTATATGGCAAAAAAAAGAATATAATGGTTTGATAAAAAGCGTTCCTCTCCCATACGAGATCACAGATGCCTCGGCTCTGTTAGATTCTCTCATACCCGCTCCATGACGCTAGGGTCCCTTTCTTGCTGTCAGCCACTGAGCTACATGACAGGTGAGTCACCGGAACAAATTTCCACCATTTCCTCACGGTCCCATCCTCTCTTCCTTTCACTTTCCTCAGCAGAGCACCCCACCCACTCCTCATTTCACTCTTCACTCCTCACACCACTTTTACCCTTTTCATCACACACCGTCACCCTTTCTTCTGCTATCACCTTTGGGTTTTCGGGCTTCCTTTCTCTCTCCTCCCCCCCCTCCCTCTTATGTTTCCCCCCCCTTTGTTCCCTTCCTTACCTTCCCCTCCTCCCTTTCCCCCCCTTCCCCCTCTCTCCCTTCCCCTCCCCCCTTCCCCCTCTCTCCCTTCCCCCCCATTCCTTCCTCCTCCCTCCCTCCCCCCCCTCCCCCCGTTTCTCCATCTTTCACTTCCCCAAACTCTCATTATGCAACCCCCTCTATATACTTCCATCACACTAGCCCTTCCTACCTGACACCAATTACACATGTTTTTTATCATTGATAGCATATACGCTACACCTCAATCACTTTATCTACCTATATATACACTACAGGTATGGAAGGTCCTCTATCATACACACACTTGCCTGTCATGGACCCCCCTCTCTGGCTACTGACATATTGGGACCCTTCAGCTCCCAGGTTAGACGTGACGCACTGCTGCCATACTGGAGTCTATTTTTGCCATTTGAGTTCCATAGATTTGTGAGTATCTAGTACTCCCTTGAGTTCTCATTATTTGACTGAATTTTCTTCATTCAAATTCCATCTTCATTTCAAATAATTTTTATTGCAATTTTTCAAACAACAGGGTATAACAATAAGCAGGTTTGCATAACTTGTGTAACAGGTATTGCAGAACAGTAATCAAATAACAATCGTGAAACTAGATCTGCCTGACTTGTAAGCCTAGAATATCCACAATATAGAATAAAGGGAGGATCAGACTCTGACTACTTCACTCAATTCCTTTGGCTGTCACATAACAGTATACATGCGCCATCTAGCGGCCGCAAAGTGAATTACACAGAAATATTCAGATTAAACCAGTGGTCCCAATTGGACCAGTTGGATTTTTCCTTTTGGTAAGACTCACTATTGGGGGTTACAAGTAGCTCGTATGTGTGGTGCAGTTGGGTAGTATGGACGATGTCTTGAAGAGAAGGAGGTTGGCTGTTCTTCCATTTTCTACTGATACTCAGTCTGGTTGCAAATAGGACATTCAGCACTATTTTGCGGAACGGTCTTGGGATAGTCTCTATGGTCAGGTTCAAAAGACCCAATTCAGGTGTCGGGTTGAGAGGTATCTGCACAATGTTAGTTAACATTTGGAATACTTCTGACCAAAGGGCGCGAATTGGCGGGCAATCCCACAACAGGTGTTTAATGGTGCCTAGTTTGCCACATGTTCGCCAGCATGTAGGAGGAGTGTCGCTATGGAACTTCGCTATTATGTCTGGGGTGAGGTACCACCTCAGTGGTATTTTAAGGTGCATTTCCCTAATGGAGGCGCTCAAGGATGCTTTATTGCTTAAGGATAGGGCCGTGGACCACTGTTGAGGGGAGACGGACGCCTCCAGATCTCGTTCCCATTTGAGCAGGGGAGGAGACTTGGTAAAGACGTTCTTTTCACTCAAAATAGGATAAATAGTGGAGATCCCCTTCGCTTTCTTAGAAGGGGATATGAGGAACTCCCAAATTTTCTTCGGGATGACTGCTCTGTACTGGGGGTTATGCTGCAAGCATGACTTAATTTGGATGTGTCTGTACCATTCAGTCTTGGGGATATGAAACTCCGAAGTTAACTGTGGGAAGGATTTAAGGGCGTCTCCAATGTAGAGGGTGTCTAAAGTGACGATTCTGTGGTTCATCCATTGACTCAGGTTCATGTCTGGGACTACTTGGAGAATGCTAAGTAGAGGTAGAGAGATTGTAGTAAGCGAGGTATATTTCCATCTTGTGTGCATCAAGTGCAGCCATGCCGCGACCGAAGCTCTGACGGTCGGAGGTAAGTGCGCTGGTATCTTGTCCCCAATTTGCCTACTACATAACCATGAGGCAAGGTCTTTATGAGGGGTTAGGTTCCGTTCCAGCGTCCCCCAGACAGTATCTGGGGAGCGCTGGAACCACGGGCATAATTGCGAAAGGATGGAAGCTAAGTAGTATTCTTCCAGGTTGGGCACAGAGGCCCCTCCTGCTGCTTTAGATTTCATCAATATCCCCCGCGCACAACGGGCACGTTTGCCCTGCCATAAATAGCGGGACACCATTGACTGTAACGCATGTAGGAACGATTTGGGGATGGGGATGGGTATTGACCTGAAAAGGTAAAGCAGTTTGGGTAGTGTACACATCTTAAAGGCAGCTAGTCGCCCCGACCACGTCAACTCGAATTTCTCTAGATTTTGAAGTTCTTTCGATAGTTGGAGTTTGAAGGGGAGGAAATTTGCCTGGAACAGGAGGTTTGTGGATTTGGTGAGGGTGATGCCTAGGTATGTAACCCCGGTGTCGGCCCATTTATATGGAAGCGATCTGGTGAGAAGATTTCTGGTTATCCCATCGATACCTAGGTCCAACATGGTCGATTTAGACTCGTTCACTTTGTATAACGAGACTTCCCCGAATTCTGTGAGAATAGATTTAATTCGCGGAAGGGAGGATGCTGGGTTTGAAACCATCAGGATAACGTCATCAGCAAATAAGCTGACGCAGTGCTCCTGAGGTCCAACGTGAATACCGGTGATGCAGGGGTCTGTACGGATTTTTTGGGCCAGGGGTTCTATGGCTAGATTAAAGACAAGGGGCGAAAGGGGGCACCTTTGTTGTGTACCATTTGTGATGTTGAAAGGGGAGGAAAGGGACGTATCGACTAGGACTCGAGCTGTCGGGTGGGAATATAGTGCCAGGATAGCTGCATGCATTCTGCCCCGTATGCCAAATCTGCGGAGCACTTCCTGGAGATACCCCCAATGGACTCTATCGAATGCCTTCTCTGCATCCAAGGAGAGGAGCAGAGAAGGCATTCTAATGGAGTGTGCAGCGTGAATAACATCTATGAGCCGTCTGGTTGCGTCAGCAGATTGTCTACCTAACGTGAAACCTGATTGGTCTTCGTTTATTAGGCTTGGCATCAGAGGCATCAGTCTATTAGCGACAAGCTTGGCGTAAATCTTTATATCTGAATTGAGCAAGGAGATGGGTCGGAAATTTTGTGGGGTTGACGGGTCTTTACCCGGTTTGGGGAGGGTCACGATGGTAGCTTCGAGCATCTCCGTCGGGAAGGATGAGGTGGCTGCAGCATCATTGAATACCGTGCACAGATGGAGCACCATTATATCTGTCATGGATTTGTAGTAGTCGTTTACTAGACCATCTGGGCCAGGGGATTTCCCAGTCGGCAAGGATGCTATGGCTGATTGAACTTCTTCTACTGTGAAGGGGGCGTTAAGTTGCGTAGCTTGTACGGGCGAAAGGGAGGGCAATGTAATACTATCTAGAAACTGTTTTATAAGGTCGGGATTAGGGGGTGAGGGTACTGAATCCTTCAAGTTATAGAGGGATTCATAGTAGCTACTAAAAGCATTGGCTATGTCTCTGGGGTCGTGCAGTCGTTCATTCATGTGGGGATGGACAATGGATTTGATTTTAGTTTTGGTACGTTGGCCTTTAAGTTTGGAAGCCAGTAGCTTGCCAGCCTTGTTGCTAGTGGCGTAGTACGTAGCTTTGGCTCTTCGGAGGTTTTGTTCGTATGTGTCAAGGAGATGGGATCGGAGTTCTCGCCTGAGCGTCAAGAGTCGGGTTTTTAGGTCTGTGGAGGGTTTAGTCTGGTTCAGGGTCTCCAGAGAAGCAATGTCTCTTGTGAGTTTATCTACAATTTGGGAACGTTTCCTGTTTGTTCTACGCTGCAATTGAATAAGCACCCCTCTGCTGAACGCCTTATGGGCATTCCAAAGAGTCGCGGACTCAGATACCGACCCCTGATTGGTCTTGAAAAATTCGGATAGGGAGTTTTTTAGAAAATTAACATTATCCGGCTGTTTGAGCAGGGCAGCATTAGCTCTCCAGGGTTTTGGAGACGTGGGTTTTTGTGACAGTGAGAGTTCAACACTCACTGGGGCGTGGTCGGACCATGTGATCGGGGCTATCTCTGAGTCCACCGCTCTTTGGAGTAAAGCTAAGTCAGACAGTATGACATCAATACGCGAATATGTGTTGTGCACCACAGAGTGGTGGGAGAATTCCCTATCGGAGGGATGATGGCACCTCCAAACGTCATAGAGATCATGTCTGTGGATAAAGCCTTGTAAGGACGGCAGGCATCTGGTGGTGGTAATTGAAGTGTCCACTGTTCTGTCTGGGGGAAGGTTAAAGTCACCACACAGCACCAAGGGTCCTTTTTGAACCAATCAAATTTTTGTCATAGTCCTGTTCAGGAACCGAAGTTGGTGAACGTTGGGAGCGTATAGAGAGACCAAAGTCACCGTAAATCCATCAATGGAGCAGACTATGATTAAGTATCTGCCGTTGGCATCTGTAACTGAGGTGGACAGTTCGAAATCCAGGTCCTTGTGTATAGCCAAAAGTACTCCTTTACGTTTCTTAGGGCAGGAGGCCGTGAATACCGTAGGGTATTCCTTATGGGAGCAAGGGGGAGCGTGCTGGTCTAGAAAGTGAGTCTCTTGGACACATACAATGTCAGCTTTGTTGTTAATGGCAGTGCACCACAGTGAAGTGCGCTTGGCTGGGTGGTTGAGGCCGTTGGCATTGACAGATAAGATTTTAACCGTCATGTGTGCATGGAAATGAGTGTGAGGGATCAGTACTCACGGAACCATAGGTGGTCGTAATAAAGACAGATGGCTGAGTGAAGAGTCGGAAGCTCTCAATGTAGTCTCCAGTAGTCTTGTAGAGGAATCTTGCAGATCTGTAGAACTTGAAGGATGTCCCGGAGATTCCGGGGGAAGACATAACTTCTCATGGTAGATCAGAGTCTGTTACACCTGCAGAGGAGGGAGAAAGGGAACAACACAAAACCAGACAGTACAAACATAAAACATAAAAGCGGAAGGAAACCATAGGCTGGGGTAGCCGTCTCCATTCGGGGGTGAGAACAGTTCAGCAGCCAAACGGGCGAAACGCCTCTAGACGACAAGCTGGAGGTAGAACAGGACTCCAGAAAAAAAAGGATTAGAGCTGTCGGGAAAAAAAAAATGGTTGTGAGCTCAGGCCTTCAAGTGTCTCTCGAGGTGCGTTGCGGCATGGATTGCCATTGCGGGGGAACTCTGCTCGGGGATTTCTTCGCTCCCGGGGGGGGAACTGGGTCCGGGATGATGCCCCATGAGTGGAGCAGGGATATGCCCTTATTGAGTGTGGTGATCATGTATGATTCTCCATTCCTCTCCACCAAGATCTTGGAAGGGTGTTTCCACTTGTACGGCAGGTTGTGGTTTCGCAGAGCCTTGGTGATAGTAGAAAGTTGTCTGCGCATGTCCAAGGTATGTTTAGATAGGTCTGCAAAAATTTGTACAGCGGAGTAGGGTTCAGGGAGGTTAACCAAGGACCTAGCCTTGTTTAGAATGGCTTCTTTGGTTTGGTAGAAGTGCACACGGAGCAACGTGTCACGTAGCACATGTTGCGGGAGAAAAGGGGGTTTAGGAACCCTGTGAATACGATCAATCGTCAGTTCCAGGGGGGTCGCTCCAGGTAAAATAGCTAAAAACGCATCAGTGGCGAATTTGTGTAGCTCAGCGGGTGGTACAGTCTCAGGAATGCCAGGAATCTTAAGATTATTCCTTCTGGAGCGATCCTCCAGATCTGCAATTTTAGCTTTCAGCCATTGTCACTCGTCTAAGTTTTCTTCATGTGCCTCCACCAAATCATTTACTGTTGTCACAATCTCAGAGACAGATGATTCCACAGAATGAACCCTGTCCCCTAAGGAGAGCACTTCAGCAGAAAATTTTGTTGCAAGTGAAACTATGTCTGCTTGGAGGGAGGTGTGGAGGGCATACATCATGTCCTTTAATGCAGTGTCCATGATAGGTTGGCCTGATGTGGGGAAGGCAGCGAAGGGAGATGACCCCAGGGAGATGGGCAGCAGGGGGTTACTCGAGCTCCCAGGCTGTGAGGCCTTGTCAGCGGAGTCCAGCCGTATCTTTGATTTAGCCGGGCTCGTGCATGCAGGGCTGGAAGGTGCCGAGGCAAAAGGAGAAAGGGTACCTGGTTGCTGGTTGCCAGAAGAGGCTGTATCCTCCGGCAGGTCGGTGTAGTGTACCCTTTGCTTCCCATCTTGTCGACCGCCTCGGGCCGGCATCGGGAAGAATTCTGTCAATTTCTTCGGCCCCTTTACATCCTTTCGCTTGCGGGACATCGTGGTGTGCAGCCGCTGTCAGCCGGAGTCGGATGGATGTGAGAATCCTGTTCAGGTCGCTGGGGATGGCGCTGGATGCAGTCGTCGGCCGGCGGAGAGAGAGCTCAAACGTCCATCACTGTCCCGCGCTGGCCACGCCCCCCATTCAAATTCCATCTTGACTGTAGACTTTAATATATTGTTTTTTTATAGAGATATCTATCCACCCACTCCTCATTTCACTCTTCACTCCTCACACCACTTTTACCCTTTCCATCACACACTGAGTATCTAGTACTCCCTTGAGTTCTCATTATTTGACTGAATTTTGTTCATTCAAATTCCATCTTGACTGTAGACTTTAATATATTGTTTTTTTATAGAGATATCTTGAACACATTGATCTCTGAAGAAGGGAGATGTTGCTCCCGAAACGCGTCAGAATGTACATTTCAATATCTCATATTATTATTCATGGTATTTTAGAAATCAAGAGGTTACACCAAGATGCCTACTAAAAACTTTGTGAACATATCATTCATGTTACATGTTATGTATATTTGAGCCTTTGAGCTATATTATGTGCCTTTGAGCACACATTGTCATGTTTATGTATACAATGCAATAAAATGTAATAATTTTTTTTTGTTTATTACTGTGCATGTCATTATTACCAGCCACTGAGCACGTACCTCATACAAAGTCCCGCGGGCCAACAACTATTTATTTAAATTGTGTGGACTAAATTATTTAAAGGGTAACTACACTTTTGTGGGGAATAGAAATTAGCAAATAAAGATAAAATAATATGGCATATACAATTGCAACACAAGTCATATTATAATTAAATGGTATTAAACATTTCCTTTCATTTTAAATATGCAGCTCTGTAATTTTCTGAAAATGCAATCCAGTTAGTGTAAAGAACCCCCCCCCCCCCCATAAACATAATTTCCTGCTTGTGTGATTGGCTCACTAATTTTCCAAGAAGTCTTCACTAAGATACAAGTCAGATTTCAGGCATCCCCTGCAACAAAAATGTAATATTTGGTAAGATACCCCCCAATAGCAGCACATCTAAATGGATGCAGACCCTCATTAGTGCTATGCAGGTGCACAGCTGATTGATAATTATAAAGGCACTCCCATGAGACTCACTTTCCCACATGGATACAGAAAAACACACAGGGATTTCTTCAGAAAAAACAGAGATCACCCACCGGGAAACTTTTTTTTTTTTTTTCTCAACAAAAGTGGAGTTACGCTTTAAATGTAACCAACTTACGACTGGCTAATGTTAAAAAAAGATAAGAGCTGAAATGAACATATTCATATAGCCTTAGTGAGGGTGGTCAGTAGTGACATAGAAATCTTGTTTCTGTTTTAGGCATTAATGTCAGTGGATACAGCGGGAAAAGGAACAGGTGAAGATTGTATGTCACAGAGTGATATGTTATAGAACTGACACTGCTTCCAAAATTAATCATAGGTTGGAGACAATATTTCAAAAAGTGTCACTGCTGAGTATACAGTATGTGATGGAGAAAAAACTTAATGACTTTTTCTCAAAGGTGGAAACACTGATTGACAGCACAGCATTGTCATGCATGCAAAAATTATAGTACCTTCTATTAATGCACACTCTAAATGCAAACTTCCTAAATATTCCACAAGCCTGTAATTTATGTGTATCTATTCATAAAAGACAATAAAAAATATATATTTTCACAAATTAAATTGTCTTTTTAGATTTTATATTTTAACTAGCAGGACCCGCTGATTACTCCTGTACTGAGTATGTGCAAACAGTTGATGCTATATAAATCCTGTATAATAATAATAATAATAATATGTAAAAAGCACTTGTGTGAATAGAATAAGATTAGACCTTTTGATAAATGTTTTGCTATCTGTCTCTTGAAATTCACCCTTATATTTATCCTGGTGACCACTCTCACTGATACAGATAGTGAAGGAAATCCAAACTTCTGAACTGCGCCAGAGGAAGAGCTAAAGGAAAATCCTCCAATGGAGTCACTTATTCCAATGACAATTTTCTAAGATAGGAATTTTGTTCACTTTGGAAAGATTTCCTCTTACTATTCTGTTGTTTTCTCCAGAACAGGAAATAGTGTTAATTCACCCCAATGGGCATGGGCAGCAGAAAATGACCTGATAGAGAATCAGTGAAACAGTAGATTTTTTTGGATTATTTTTAGGATACTTAATGGTGCAATGTTAAACTATTAGATAAAACAGATCTGAATATATTAATTATATTAATGTTTTTTCTAAAGCAGACCTAAAGTCAATTTAATATTTAACCAACCTGCTTTTTCATATTCCAAAAACAGCAAATACAAGTGGTAAAATAATTTTCTTACTCTTTCTATCAGCCATTGGCCAATTATTTTCAACCTGTTAGAATAGAATAGAAGGCCTTTATCCACTTCTGGACCGGAAGGATTTGCCCCCTTAATGACCAGGCCATTTTTTGCGATTTGGCACTGCGCTATTTTAATGGACAATTGCGCAGTCGTGCAACACTGTATCAAAATAACATTTATGTTCTTTTTTTCCCCACAAATAGAGCTTTCTTTTGGTAGTATTTGATCACCTGTGCAATTTTTATTTTTTGCGCTATAAACAAAAAAATAGCCACAATTCTGGAGAAAAAAACAATATTTTTCACATTCTACTATATAACACTCCCCCCCCCCCAAAAAAAAATAAAAATAAATTAAATATCAAAATCTTTCATCCATTTAGGCCAATTTGTTTTCTGCTACATGTCAAAAAATCAGGTAAAAAAAATCACAATAAGCGTATTTTGATTGGTTTGCGCAAATGTTATCGCACCTAAAAACTAGGGGAAAGATTTATGTCATTTTTATTTATTTATTTTTTACTAGTAATGGCAGCGATCTGCAATTTTTAACAGGGCTGCGACATTGCGGCTGACAGATTGGACCCCTAACTGACATTTTTGACACTTTTGGGGGACCAGTGACATTACTACAGTAATCAGTGCTAAAAAATATGCACTGTTACTGTAATAATGACATTGGCAGGGAAGGGAATAACCTAGTTGGTGATCAAGGGGTTAAATGTAAGCCTAGGGGGGTGTTTACTCACTGTGGGGGGTTGGGCTTTTGAAATGATCACAGAGACCTGTGATCCCACATAGAAGGATCACAGGCGCTCTGTGATCATTTCAGAGAGAAGGATGGTCAGCTGTGTTTACAACAGCTGGCCGTCCTTCTCTCAGTGGGGAGCAATCACAGGTGCCAGGCGGCAATCAGAGCCACCGGCCCGTGCATCGAAGTCCCCGCTGCCAAGTGGCACCACTCCCGCGACCGTTGTACCCCTACATCGGTTCGCGCAGGAGAGAATTCCTGCCGCAGTATATATGCGGCGGGCAGTCCTTAAGTGGTTATTGTCATTGTAAAAAATATACCATGACAGTTTGATTCCACTTTCACATATACAATAAACAACATAACACACACACAATAAAATAAAAAATCAATTATCCAAAAATTATATTAAATAAAATTGAACAGACACAATAACTAAAAAACAGTGTTTAAATGTACTGCATATCTATTGCACAAAACTTGTCTAAACGGAATTTATGAACTATATTTAAGATTCACATTTACTGTATTTTCCCTTGGAATTTTTTTTTTTTTCTAAATCTAATTATACGTATCTTAATATTCTTAGAAAATATTCAGTTTTTTACAGCCCTAGTGAGGAACAAAGACCTGTATAAGACAGAGGCATTGATTTGGATTGACAGAGGGAACTAATCAGTGCTTTTGCCACACACAGAACTTACCACTTACTGCATATGCAACCATGAAGCAGCTAGAAAGGAGAAGACCGCTAGAGAATAGAGGGAGCTAGAGCTGCTTGTAGATAAATATTTTAGCACTTGCAATGCAAAGGGGAGGGGGACACTGACATAAGTTGCAAACTGACTTTTGCTCTGCTGGACTAATTTCCCCTTTACAATGAATTAAAAATATTGGAAAAATCATACCGTGCATTCATTTGCTTAATGTTATATAATATATTTTAGAAATGTACCTAGCACTTCTGTTTTGCACATAGATATTTATTTTTTTACACCAAAGAGGATTATCCTATACTAATAGTTTGTAAGCAAATTTTGAAAATAGCAAGTATTAAACAATGCATTTTACAAAAGAAAAATGTATATGGGCTACTTTAATAACTAATATTATACAAGCATTTGCACCAATGTGTTTCTGTGTGCAGCAACTGTTCCAAACCTATATTTTTAAACAACAAATAACACACACAATGTATTTTGTCCTAAAACAGCGCTTGTAAAAATATCACCATAAGTATTACTATGAAAAATATTTTCATGAAAAATATCAATTATTATATAGAGTGCGCAGTCCCAATAATACTGGTAATTAAATCCATAGTGAAAGTCCATACACTGTGAAAAAGTCCATTTAGTAAACTGTAAAAAATGCACTGTGCTGTATCACCAAAATAATACCCCCCTGGTACTGCTGTATTACCACGTGCTGAAGTAAAAGACCGCACTCACCAGATGTTGTTGACTCATTTGTTGCATAATATATATATATATATATATATATATATATATATATATTTATTTAAAACAAAAGAGGTAATTCGTGCTTGTTGGTCACCCAGGGACCCGAGGGTATCTGTCAACTGTAGACTGGTATCCTCTCCTCCCGATGGTGTGACTCAGTGGTTCCAGTGGCAAATCAATCAATAATTAAAAAAAAGAAAGAAAAAAGGCTTCTTATAGCATAAAAAAGCTTTGTATTTATTATTAAAAAGCATTTGCTTATAAACACTGTATAAAACCCCATACATGTAAACCTAAACTCTCCAGACATACAGAAAGCCACTGGGCATCCATGTGCATTTCCCCTTAGCCGTAAGTTTTGCACCATGAAATACGCTTGATGCGTTTCGTCATCACATGACAGCTTCTGAAGACTTTCTTTTTACATTGTATGGACTTTCACTGTGGATTGAATTACCAGCAATATTGTGACTGAGGACTTCATGTGTATGTATATATATATATATATATAGATATATATATATCTATATATATAACTTTCCTTTTTGAAATAGACATATGAGTGCTACCAGCATTGCTGCAGAGGTTAAAGGGGTGGGAGGTCAGCCTGTCAGTGCTCCGCGCACACTGCATTAAATTGGTCTGCATGGCTGACATCCCAGAAGGAAGCCTCTTATAAAGATGATGCACAAGAAAGCCCACAAACAGTTTGCTGAAGACAAGCAGACTAAGGACATGGATTATTGGAACCATATCCTGTGGTCTGATGAGACCAAGATAAACTTATTTGGTTCAGGTGGTGTCAAGCATGTGTG
This sequence comes from Pelophylax lessonae, assembly GCF_965119305.1. Lineage (NCBI taxonomy): Eukaryota > Metazoa > Chordata > Amphibia > Anura > Ranidae > Pelophylax > Pelophylax lessonae. The sequence continues at coordinate 210,768,785 of NC_138776.1, read as the reverse complement.
GCAGCAACCAGGTTAGTAGTATAAAGACAAGTATGTTTTGCCTAAAGTCAGGCATGGTTGTGAGAGTGTAATGGTCTGGGGCTGCATAAGTGCTGCCAGCACTGGGGAGCCACAGTTCATTTAGGGAACCATGAATGCCAACATGTACTGTGACATACTGAAGCAGAGCACTATCCCCTCCCTTCGGGGACTGGGCCTCAGGGCTGTATTCCAACATGATGACGACCCCAAACACACCTCCAAGATGACCACTGCCTTGCTAAAGAAGCTGAGGGTAAAGGTGATGGACTGGTCAAGCACGTCTCCAGACCTAAACCTTATTGAGCATCTGTTGGGCATCCTCAAACAGAAGGTGGGGGGAGCGCAAGGTCTCTAACATCTACCAGCTCCGGGATGTCGTCATGGAGGAGTGGAAGCGGAATCCAGTGGCAACCCATGAAGCTCTGGTGAACTCCATGCCTAGGAGGGTTAAGGCAGTGCTGGAAAATAATGGTGGCCACACGAATTATTGACATTTTGAGCCCAATTTGGACATTTCACTTAGGGGTGTACTCATTTTTGTGGGCAGCTGTTTAGACAATGATGGCTGTGTGTTGAATTATTTTGAGGGGGATAGAAAACTTACACTGTTATTCAAGCTGTACACTCACTACTTTACATTGTAGCAAAGTGCAATTTCTTCAGTGTTGTCACATGAAAAGATATACTGTAATAAAATATTTACAAAAATGTGATATATATATATATATATATATATATATATATATATATATATATATATATATATATATATATATACATACATAAACACACACAGACACACACATTCAAAAATAACAAATGCAATGCTGTAAAAATCTAAATGTATGGGTTCGATTGATTCATCAGTAGTTTACAGTATTTTAAAATTCATCTTGATTCACAATGATCTATATTCCTCAAATTGTATCATAAGCCCTTAAACATTAAATCATGAAAACGTAAACATATGTCTTAGTTTGCGTAATCATTTATCACTCATTTTTTTTAATGTTTGCGTTTTTAATGACACATAATAAAATGTTACATTTTAAATGGTCTAAAAGAATGCATTTGGCTATGCTGGGGGTTTTCATCAGATTAATATTTCATTGGAGAAACTGAACAGTTTATTTTTAGTGACCTAATGCAGAAATCAATGTGAGCACGTTAAATATTAAAACACCTTTGGGCATGAACTGATAAAATAAATGAACTATTGAATAAAGAGACTGGAACAAGCAAATTCAAAAGCAGTGAGCTTTATAATCATTTTTTAATATATAATGTGCCAGAGAGTTAAAAAGGATACATAAAGGGGACATCAGAAATAAAATCCTGAAATCTAATAACATGTAGAGATGAAAGAAATAATTTACAAATTAGGTAAATTGCAAATTTCTGCTTTTTCCTGAATATATGTAAACAGATTCGTCAATTCTGTGGAGAATCATACAACTCGTGAATTGTGATTGCCTGGATCCTGTGGTTCTCGTTAAAATATACAAATCTATATATAAATATTTAGGGCAATTAAATACTACTATAATATGACAATGCCTTGTTTGTCCTTAGCTATTCTGAACTTTGATATTGATAGCTTCCCCACCTGCTTCTGAGTCTTAGATACACATATTCTACTAGCTGCAAGATTAAATATCACTAGACATTGGAAAAAGGATATTGCTCCTAATCTAATGGAGGTTATTGAGTCATTCCAAACATATTATACCTATGAAAGAATGCTAGCATACCAAAAAGATAAAACTGTTCTGTGTGAAAACGTTTGGAAACTGTGGTCACATTGGATTTATGCTAAATGATTACATTAGCTTGATTACTCAGCATATGTTTTCTACTAGCTTTATATTACCGTATAAAATACGGCACAGACCTGCATTGTTTTCTCTTTTTTTGTTTCTATGTTTAATATGTTCTCTTTCTTTTTTGAACATATATATGAAATTTCATGTCAGACTGTATGGCTGCTCTAGGCAACTTACCATGGTACCTATTGTACATTTAATATTCTAGCTAATATACTAACCATGTTATCAAAATATTGTATAAAGAATACATGCACATAGGAGCTCAGTCTGCAATGCATATTGTTTTCTTGTAATTTTTTTTTTAAATCAAACGAAAATATTGAACTTGCAAAAAAACAAAAAAAAACATTGAATGAAAACATGTATTACCAAGTCTGCTACAAGCTGCCATTTGGACAACGTTTAGTTTGTAGGAGGTTTGATGAACCGTTGATGTTGTGTCTGTAGAAAGCACGGATATAATAGTGACACCCGTTATTGTTGTCCCGCCTGTCCTGGCCAACCTGGTCTCTGCATTGGGGAATGTTTTGAACGCTACCACACCCTAGTGGAGTATTAGTGTAGGATACAGCATGGCACAGTCTAGGGCACACTTACACAGGGTCTCAAAAGATGTTCGATGGCTATCATCATTTTCAGAGACCCTAAGTTGGAATGTTGAAGAAAAAAAAGTATAAAAAAAAAAAAGTGTAAAAAAAAAAAGAAATAGAATAAAAAAGCTAAAAATAGCTGTCATTTGAGTTATTTTTCTTTTCTTACTCTGCTCTTCTACTCTTTCTACTTTTACTGTACTTTGTTACTGTTTTTCATTGGTAACCATTTTTCACTTTTCAGGTACCAATGTAATGTTTTATTTCTATTCTATTGTTAACCAGTTTGCCTTGCAGGAACTCATCAGTTCCCACACTGATTTTATATATTCTGACACAAACAGCGTTTGCGCTCACCATATATGGAAATCTCTGTTGGCAGCGCTGTAGGAGGTGATTTCACCACCGCAGTTACAAAAAACAATAGGTATACATGGCGTTTGTCATGTATACCCATCATTAGAAAGTGGGTTGGATGTTTTGGGTTGTTGAATGATGGGTATACTACACATTTTCTGGAAGATATTTCTTCATCCACATCGATCGATGTGGATGAAGGAATCTGTTAGGTTCTCTTTTTTTCGTTCAGCCCACAGGCTGCATGAAAAAAAAATACAATATATGGCAAACAAGGACCAGCAATGTACTAGTACATTGCTGGACTTTGAGTGGTTATACCAGGATGATGCCTGCAGATTTAGGCATCATCTTGGTATCGTTTTTTACAGCCAGCAGTCGGCTTACATGTAAAAGCAATCCTAGTGGATAATTGGCCGCTAGACTGTTTTTACAAGCAGTGGGAGGGAACTCACCCCTCCCACCGCCTGCCGCAGTTTATTTCAGGCTCTCCTGTCCCACCGGGTAACCAAAGAGTGCAGCCGGTGGTTCAGTCATCTAACCATAGAGCTGATTAGAGATGAGAATGGCTCCAATCATCTCTATGGCCTAAGATACCGGAAGCTACAAGCATTTCATGACTTTGGTTTTGCCAGAAATAAACAGCGCCATTAGGAAAGCATGTTATCACACCAATCTTGGTGTGGTCAGATGCTTTAAGGTCAGAGGAGAAATCTAAAATGTCTAAAAGAACCCAATTTAAAAAAAAAAGAGTACCTGTCACTGCAGATTACTATCATAGGGGATATTTAAATTCACTGTGATAACAATAAAAATTATTAAAAAAAAAAAAAAAATTAAGCTCCCCTGTACCCGGCAAAGGTGCACCACAAGCGTTGGTCTAGTGTCATATGTAAACAGCAATTGCAGCATGCATGTGAGGTATCGCCACGAACTCCAGGTCAAGGGCGGTAATTCATGCAGTAGACCTCCTCTGTAAGTCCAAAGTGATAACCCGCAAAGACTTTAAAAGGCTTTTAAAAATGTGCGTATTTTTTTGCCGCTGCACGAGTGTGTGCAATTTTAAAGCATGTCATGTTTGGTATCTATGTACTTGGCATAATATAATCTTTTAAATTTTACCAAACAATTAGGAATTATATAGTGTATTTGTGCAGTAAATTAAAAAAAAAGTGTTTTTTTTTCACAAAAATTGCGTTTGGAAAATCTGTGCACAAATGAAAAAAATTGCAATATATTTTGGGGTGTAATTACACATATACCCATGGCATGCGTGAGCAACCTTGTGTAAAAAAAAAAAAATATATATTTTTTTTAGTCATTTTTTAAACACCTGTGACAAAAAATTAACTATTCAATGGGCTCAGCATGCCTCTCAGGACATTCCTTAGGATGTCTACTTTCCAAAAAGTGGTAATTTGGGGGGGGGGAGGGTGGTACTGCACTGCCATTTTAGTAAAGTATATGATGTTCTATGAAGAGGGGCATAGCCATTCCAAGTAATAATACATTTTACTTTGCAGAATGCTTGGCAAATTTTACATGGAAAACAAAAAAAGGCCTTTTGCTTTCTGCATTTATTTCAGCGTTTTTGTGTTTGGCACTGTTGGTAGAAGATTAAAATGGAATTAAAAAGGTATTTATAATATTAAAATGTTTAATTTTGTCAGCATCCCTTTTCCATGTTTAATTAATTTATAGGCCCTTCATGGCTGTTAAGGCATTAGAATAGGTCAATTAGAAATACCCTTAACTGTGATAAACACTATATTGTATATAGTATAGGCCTGTTCTGAGTGGAACCTGTCCTGTTAAACTGCTGTATGGTCTTGGCCACTGTGCTGCAGCTCAGTTTCAGGATCTTGGCAATATTCTTATAGCCTAGGCCAGCTTTATGTAGACCAACAATTATTTTTTTTCAGATCCTCAGAGCGTTCTTTGCCACGATGTGCCTTGTTGAACTTCCAGTGACCAGTATGAGAGAGTGAGAGCGATAACACCAAATTTAACACAACTGTTCCCCATTCACACCTGAGACTTTGTAACACTAACAAGTCACATGACAACGGGGAGGAAAAATGGCTAATTGGGCCCAATTTGGAAATTTTTACTTAGGGATGTACTCACTTTTATTGCCAGCAGTTTAGACATTAATGGCTGTGTGTTGCGTTATTTTGAGGGGACAGAAAATTTACAGTTATACAAGTTGTACACTCACTACTTTACATTGTAGCAAAGTGTCATTTCTTTAGCGTTGTTACATGAAAAGATATAATAAAATATTTTTAAAAATGTGAGGGGTGTACTCATTTTGTAAAATACTGTATTACTTTGTTTTTTTTATTTTTCTAGACTATTTTCTGCATCTACTCCTGAAGAAGTGGAGATCAATCCATGAAACGCGTAGAATTATAGGATGCATAGAAATGTTTGGATTATTTATCCTCTGCCATTCCAATTTTAATTCAATATTTTGACATACTATATTGACATACTATGTAATGCTATTTACATCATATGTACTTACATATTGTTCTGTGATGATCATGTTTATTTTTTAATATTATGAAGCTCAATGACATGTTTTTTACCTTATTGTATCATGTTTGTACATTATTTTTATTGATACCATGTAATAAATTTACTATTATGTATACTATTGATTTTTCAAGTGATAAGCCTAGTTTAAAGTCTCCTTGACCTATGTTTTTTCTTTTTTTTTGTATACAATTGAGATGGAGGCTCATCACTTATGGTGCTACGGACCGCATTCTTTCTTTATATACAGTAGGCATGACCAAGAGTGAAAGCTAGCTAATTTTACAGAGCATGCATTAAAACAAAATATTTTAAATACAAATTGGGTTGATTTACTTAGTGAAAATAGGCTGGTCACTTTGATGTAAAGTTGCACTTTTTATTGCAATTATGTCCAGAACTGAGCGAATGTGGGGTATTCTGCACTTTCATCTCTCCTGTTCAATCCCTACAGTAAATCTACAAAAAGACACTCTGGATTGTGCCTATGTTTTTAGGTGTGCTTGGGAACTGGTACCAGGAGGACCTGGCAGCCTCTGAGCAGATAAGGGAGACCTTAGTTAGTAAGAGCCCATCCAAGGCTCGCTACACTAAATTAGGACAACCTTTACTTTTGAATGGGCTGACAGTGCACTTCAATGCACCAAAAACACACTTTCAGTATTTTTTAGCAACACAGCACCGGTTGTATGCACTGGTGCACTGTACTGTATGTGCATTGGCAGCTAGAGTACAAGTGCCTTGAGATGCCATTTGAAAGAATAGCATCCTAATGCTTTTCATATCATACATTAACAACAATGTGGTAATGCACAGTAAAATACACGCAATGCACCTGTGTGAATGGGCTTTTTTGAATAAACAGAACCCTACATCTTTCCCAAGCACTGGATACACTTCAATAATCAGGCATGAAGTCCATATAAAAGGTGGATAAATAAATGTAATCAGTAATTTTATATGGTTCTTTTTAAAAACTCTGCAGACTGATCCATTAGTAAAAATAATATATTTTTTTTCAGCACAGTATGTATGGTATAATTAAGTATTATTGGTGTGACATTGTTGTTATCAAATGTACAAAGCTATGCTCAAAGGAAGCTAGTGCACAATGACAATGTAGGGTGATTGAATGATGAATCAAAGCCTGTGAACATCAGAATTATTCCACTTAACCTTGATATTTTTTTTTTTTTACAGATTCATCTCCTACATTTTCAATTCTTTGTGAAACATACAATCATTTTCACTTATTTATTTTCACGTTTTCAACTAACCTTCCATTCATCTCTGCAGAAAGCAATTAAAAACTATTTCTGATTTTATCTTGAGTCCTTGTAACAATACAAATGATCGTATCTGAAAACATTTAAACTCTTTCATGGTCAGAGAGTTTCAAGGTTTAATTTATTACCTGCAAGTTCATTTGACTGTTCTGTATCACCTTGTGTTGGCATTCCATCCAAACACAAATCAAATACTTCTGATGCCCCTGCTTTAACAAGGGATTGTACTTGGTACATTAGCTCTGCACATTTCTTCATAATGAATTAGGGTAGCTAGAGTTTGATACATAAAAGGTACGTCCTATTTTTACTTTATTCATTTTTTGGGTGTAAGGTTTTTTTTTTCAACTTTCATACATGTTGTAGCAGCTAGATTACGATACTGGCACTGTTGAGTGTAATCTGTCCATCTGATGCCCCTGTAGTTGACTTTGTGAGGTTCCCAAGAGTTTAATTCGTGATTCAACTGGATAGAAATTATCCATTGTATGTACAACATACCTTTAAACTAATTGAAGCTATCCCTTGATAAAGTCACGTGCGTAGTGACGCAACGCGACGGGAGGAGCCGGGTGACGTCACTTCCGTGTTTACGGCCGTAACCGGAAGTTTCCCTGTGTACCGCTTGCAGCGGTGTCTGCTCGTTTTTATGCTCTCTGATGTAAGTGCAATACTTTTCTTTAAATAAACCGTTTCAAAGATACTGCACCATGAGCGTTTTCTTTTACATCTCTATGAGGCTGGATTGGAGCCCCTGATATAGGATTGTGCAGCGGAGGACCCATACCACTATATGTGAATCACCGATTACTACAGAGATCCTGCCATCCATCCATCCGAGGAGGCTGCCTGTAGAGCGTTTTTGGAATACACCATCTTTATAATGGATTACACACATGCATTTTCCCTGTGTGTTTGAGGTAAGGGCCACTACACACTTTAAAGCATCAAGATTTGGATTATACTTTCTATATCTATCCCACTTGTTTTTGGACACTTTTGTGGAAGTTTTTTGCATATAGGAGTGCATGCTGGTTTACACAGTGATTCATCTTATTTGATTGATTTGGACATTCATTTTGCAGCATTTTTATTTTATGCATTTATGGTTTATTTATTTACTGTGACATTGGCATTGTCAGATTGACTGATTTCATTTGAGTATCATTTTGATTCGCCACTGGTTGAAGCACGATCTGATTTATGTATTTTATTTTTGTGACACTATTGGATTGACTGATTACACACTAGCATTAATTTTGGATTCACCATTGGTTTATTCACTACACATCTCATTTGCACTTTCTTTGTTTTTATGAATTAGCGCCGATCCTGCTCACTTTATATCATTATCACTCACGGTGGGGACACCGATTCAGATTGGCAGCTTGTTCACTTTATTGATTTTATTATTTTCCGCATTCATCAGATTCCTCGTTTTTTACTAAACAGAAAGTAGATATTGACTGTTCTTATGAAATTCTATTTTATAATTTGTAAATATCTCTGATGTTTTCAGGTTGTGTTTGCCTGTGAAATGTGTAGAACCATCCTCTCTCCACTAAATTATCATCCCTTTCATTTGACTAGGGGGAAGGGGGGAGTTTGTAGAAACATGAATATACTAATTTAGTTGATCAGTTTGAGTAGGGGTGAAGCATATGGAGGTTGAAAGTATGTTTAGGTTGTACTACTTATTTAATTGTTACTTTAATTGTTATTATATACCTTTAATTGATGTTAGTAAATATTATTTTTCTAAGTATGTGCTGTGTGGCATTAAAAAAGTTGAACTTTTCCTTAGTTGGTAAAAGTGTTTAAATAAAAAAGAATCTGTCAGGATATACATTTTTAAAAAGTTTACTATTAATTTATTTTAGAAGGTGTTCAAGGGCCATAATCCACTTACCAATTACCCACAAAAAAAAAAAAATGTGTATGGGATCCCTTGGAAAAGAAATGACCTTTGAAGGAGTGAAGAAACAGGTAATCTAATTTAACTATAGGGGTTAAATTTAGTTTTTTTTTTTTTTTTTTTCAAGGACTACTAAAGGGTAGTCATAAAAATGGCAGATGCACAATGTGTACAATGCTTGACTGCTTGAGAGAATATGTCACAGCTGGCAGGCAACTATCTATTTGCAACTTCAGGGTCCATGCACACTAGTTGGCAGAAAAAACGCCAGAACCTCTAGCAGAAAAAAAGTGGCACAAAAAAAACACCCCATGGAGCATATTGTACACATGTTTAGGTGTGTTTATGAGCATTTTTCACCAGAACACTCCCTTTGCTAATTTTTCATTCACAAATGGCCACAGTGCATTGCAAAGTATTATTTTGGGTGTTATCAGGTGCCATTTCAGACTAAAAGCACAGAGAGGAAAGCAGACTGTAGATACAATATTGGGAGATCAGAGAGCTTTGCCTTTCTACTCTGCATTAAGTATGAATAACAAAATTTAGGAATTATTCCTGCCGATTTTGTTGAGGAGGATCACCAGACAATTGGAAGACAAGAAACCCAGATATCGATACTGGATGATATATATATATATATATATATATATATATATAGATATACATTTCATTCCACTTCATGATTGTGTCCCACTTGTTGTTGATTCTTCACAAAAAATTACAGTTTTATATCTTTATGTTTGGAGCCTGAAATGTGGCAAAAGGTCGCAAAGTTCAAGGGGGCTGAATACTTTCGCAAGGCACTGTGTATATATATATATATATATATATATATATATATATATATATATATATATATATATATACCCAGATAGCAAGGATAACTTTGCACACATTTGTGGTAGTGTTGAATTGTAAGTCTTGTTAAGTTGCTGCACATTTTCACTAGCAAGTTGTGCACTTGCAAAGCACTTGACATACAAGATCTAGTTGACAATTTTCCAATTTGCAGCAAATTTGTGTGGCAAGTCTCTAGAAAGAGCAATATTGCAGTTGTGAGTCTACAGCAAGAGCTCTGCAAGTCTACAGCATGAAAATTCAGCTACAGTGACCCCTGTGGTGGGATGACTATTGCACAACATAACTGAGCCAGAACTTGCAGCAGACTTGCAGAATGTTTGAAAAGAAAGTTGATCTGTAGTCATGCAAAGCAGACTTGCTGCAATTGTGCAACAAACTTGTCAAGTCTAGCAAAAGCTTAGTAGTGATCAAGCGCGATGTATTTGTGTAAAACCCATCGATCTATCCTGTTGATGCTTGACATACATGAATAAAGGATTTTACTTAATTCAAGTTTTGCGGTGGAGTGCGGACAATTTCTTCTATATCTGCATACTACAGTGGCGAAGCCTGGGCCTGGACCCATGCTGGATTGCTGATTGCTTATTCACCTGAGCGGTGTACACACAGTTTGGTTCTAGCAATAGCTTAGCAAGTCATTTTCAAACTTGCAGCACAATTGCTTGCTATCTGGGAATGTGTTACATAAAAAAAAAAAAATAGCACAAATGGCATGTTATTCTCTATGATGCCTGATTTCAGAAAATATATAATGTTGGGGGGGTGTATGTAATCTACAGGGCTAACATGATCTTTTTAACATTCAAAAACGGCTCTGTCAAAAAAAGAGTAATAACATAGCAAAGGATTTCCAATAAGCACTATAAGTTATCTAACGAGATACTGTTGAGTCACTGAGACAGGCTGAAATACATGATATATTTTTCCATTAAAAGCTAAAGAATCCTAAAATCAAAGCATATCTAAAACAGACAATTAAAATGCAATATTTTGCAGTAACATATTTCTTGGCCAGGGGTGACAACATTCCCTCATCATACTGTATCTATGAAAGAACAGTGTTGTCACCCTAGGGCAGGACACCATGTTCTCCATAAAATAAAGGGGAGGAGTTCTGTATTTCTCTATGTTAACTAGGAACAATGCAAAAGATAAGATAAGATTGTAGTACAGGTAAAAAGCAGAGAGTAGTTTAAAGCGGAGTTCCGGGCACAGAAAACATTTTTCAGTGAACATACCCCCGGGACAGTCAGGGCTAGTACATTCCACAATGGCTAGCCTCTGATCTGTCCCGGTTCGCACTTACCTGCAAGATGAAATACTCACTTATAAAATTTCTTCCACAGCGTTGCCATCTCTCTTGTGGGCAGCTGAAGCCGGCGCGGTCCTCTTCTGTGTCTTCTTCCGTGTCCTCTTCTCCCAGAATGCGCCTGCACCGGCCCCTCTCGTCACTTCCGGTGTGGCGCCGCATTCCTCCACAGCTTCTGGGCATGCCCAGAAGCTGTTTAGTAGGGGAATGCGGCGTCGCCCTGGAAGTGACGAGCGGGGCCGGTGCCGTCTCATTGATTCCTGGGAGTGAAGACGTTCAGCTCCCAGGAATCATCGCAAGACAGGAAGTGACGGCGGAGCCGCGGCGCTGAGGGAGGAAGTACACTGAGGTGAGTATTTTCGATCTTCAATTACAAGGTGAGTAAAAAAAAAAAAAAACCTAACTATCCAATTCCTTTTCAGAAATGTTGTCTGCTTTAAAGCGGAGTTCCGGGCACAAAATCGATCTTTTTTTTTTGTGCCCGGAACTCCGCTTTAAAGCAGACAACATTTGTAGTGACAGGTATTTCTTTTGTACTAGTGGAACAGATATAACAAAATTGCATATTTAACAAACAGGACTGAAAGAAGTTTGTTTAGGATTTTCATACACTTTAAAGAAATCTTCGACTTAGCATCTTGCTATATGTTTGGAAATCTGTGCAACAACAGAATTAGCTGAATCATGTTGGGTTCTATAGGTAGCTAAATTTTATTTATTTCTTACAAAAAAATTTCACTTTACACTTCCTCTTTCTTGAGATATACATATTAGTTTACACTTAAAAAAAGAACCAATAATATTCACAAAGACATTAAAATTAAGTGTAAAGTCTCATTAAAAAAAAAATAACAAACATGTTATACTTACCTGCTCTGTTTCAGTGGTTTTGCACAGAGCAGCCCAGATCCTCCACTTCTCGGGTCCCTCTTTGACTCTCCTGAATGCATTAAGATAAAAAAAAACCTTCTGCCTTTACAACCCCTTTAAGGATCTGTTTAAAGTGAAGTTCCAGGGGGCGTTGCTAGCCGCAGAACATGGCGGATGCCTAATTCCTGAGCTCCGGCGAGGCTCCAGCTAAACTGACCCAAGCTAAAGAGGGAGGCTTTGTTTTTCCCCCAAATTGCCACCTACTGCTCCCCTACACCATGCGCTATCATGCCGCACAGAAGACAAACACAGTCCAAACCACGGAAGCTGACCTCCTCCCTCTTCCAGGCCAGCGGCGGGGACTCTCAAGATGGCACCGGCCTCCTCCCGCGATGATGTGCACTCTTCATCCCGGTCCTATGCAGAGGCCCTGGCTCAAGGAAAGACTCCACATCAGTCCTCCTCTCCTGCAGCTTCCACACCACTGAGCAGGAGCCCAGCTAAATTGCGGCCCAGGCTGGAGGATCAAAGGCCATCTTTAGGTGAGCTACACAGCCCTGACTTCCTAGACAGCAGTAGAGAACTTCCTGACTCCATACTGTCTTTTCCTACATCTAACCAGCCACTAATGGACACAACTATGAAAGATATGCTGGTGTCCCTCAGGGACTCGATCCACTCTGATATTATGCAACTGACCAAACATTTTACCTCTGAAATCAATGCTTTGGGCTCCCGAGTGGATCATATAGAAAACAAGATGGACGAATTTGCTCATACTGTAAATGACTTGATTGACACGAGGAACAGACTGAGGATCAGGCCTGGATTAGAACGAAGCTTGCGGACCTTGAGGACAGGTCTAGGTGCAATAATCTTAAGATCAGAGGCATTCCTGAATCAGGCATCAGAGCTGCACCAATACGCGTTAACCTTGTTTAAAACTTTACTGCCAGATGTACTCGATCCTGAACTACTTCTGGACAGAATCCATCGTATCCGCAAGCCAGCCTTCTTGCCAGATAAAGTGCCTAGAGACGTGTTGCTGCGCATCTATTTTTTTTATATGAAAGACTAGCTAATGGCGCTCTCCCGCAAACAGGGGCCTTTCCCTTCCCCCTACACAAATGTTAAATTTTTTTAAGACTTTTTACAGTTCACTATGCAACTCCGGAGAAGGTTGAACACAATTACTAAGGCCCTGCGGAATCAATCTATTGTTTATAAATGTGGTAACCCTACCAAACTGCTGGTAACCAAAGATGGGCAACAACGCTCCATTTTCCTCATTGGAGGTCGGCCTTCAGCTTCTCCAGAGCTGGGGCATTGTTCCAGACCGGCCGCAACGGGACAGACGTCAGGATGACCTAGCTTGCAGAAGCGCGACTTGATGCTGGGGTGTGAAACCCCCCTCTTTCTGAAGCCTTACCTTCCTGCCAAGGATGGCTGGATAGCCTTCCGTGCGAGGCCTTGACTCTTTCCCTTAGCCAGTAGACTAAACCCCTTTGCCTACTGGAGCAGTTAGATGTTACACTGCTTACGGATCTGAGATCCAACCTTTTACCTTATTTCCTTCTTGTTTCAGCTTGTGTGTTTTTTATTCCTTTTTTTTTTGTTTGTTTTTTTTTCCCCACATGAAGTTCTTCACACTGCCACATCTTGGACTGCTTCAAGGCCTTTCATCTGAGTCTTTTCAGCGAATGTTTGTGTACCTTCTGACCATCCGGATCTTGCCGCCCGCTGCCTGGCTACCTCTCATAAGTTTGATATCAACACTCTTAGCTCCTCCATTTTACATCAGACATGTCAATTAACCTTATGTCCCTGAATGTCAGGGGTTTAAACCATCCTGCCAAATGGAATTCCCTTTGGCGTGAGGCCATCATTCGTAAAGCGGATGTCCTCTGCATTCAGGAAACTCATTTCCACCAGGCTTCTCCCCCGACATGTCTACACTGCAGCTAATAACATATCTACATGGCATCCATGCCCGCAAAAAAAAGAGGGGTCATGATAGCTTTGAGAGACACTCTGTCCTTCACGTTGATTGTTCTGTCCTCCCTATGTGTGAGGGTACATAGATTGACAGGCAGTATAACCCTGATTTCCTTCAATGCATTGACAAAGGAGCAAGGTCCAACTTCAACTTTTATTGCAAGGAAATACGTGAAAGTGAGAGAGGTAAAACTGTGGAACAGAAAAGAGAATACACTTACTAATGTATACTGACATGTGGCAATGCATATAAGACATTACTGTACATAGCAATGCAAATACAAGAAATGTACACAAGATGTAAGTTACACAAGACATAGATACAGGATGGTAATGTTAAGCATCCATAAGAGTATACACAGTTATATACTGAGCAGCATGCTATCTTATCTGCATGAGAAGTAAGGTCCCTAGCTGCTAACTATAGACTGTAATCACAGACACTTTACTATGCATAAAGAGTTAAACTACAACATGAAGTAATAAAGTACACACCAGCGATGCCGCCATAAACTAGGATGAGGGAGGATGCAACTAGCCGTGTTTCCTCTAGCCGAGTTCCTGTAGAATGCAAGATATGGAGGGAAGATGATGTCACCAAAGTTCATAGGTGATAGCTATGGTAGCTGAACTGGGACTAACTGTTCTATATATGTAATATGTGATATATGTAAATGGCCACTAGATGGCGCTGGTACAGCATGAACAGTAGGTTACACAGTAAATTACACATTGTGAAAACTCTCATAAGAATAACATGACAATATAATGATGAAGACATGTCATTGATATCTAAACTTGAAGATCCAATGGGCAGATATCTCATTTTGGTTTGCGTGATTAACTCTGCCTTATACACCATTGTGAATCTGTATGCTCCCAATACACATCAGATCCATTTTCTGAAGAAATTACTTCGGAAAATTGAGACTGTTAAACAAGGCGCGACTCTTTTTTGCAGAGACTTAAATTTGACACCGAACCCCCAAATTGACTCTACCTCTGTGTGTAAACGCAACCCTCTCTCACTACAGATGCTCACTCTTGGTGATTCCTTTGCACCAACTTCAGCTTTCGTTTGGCGGCTGAACCAGTCACTGCTCCACCGATTGGATACCAGGGGCGCATTGGAAAGCAACCTTAAAGTTTTTTTTTATTTAAATGCTGGATCTGTTGATAACCCTTGTACCTTGTGGAATGCCCACAAATCGTACATGCGTGGTATATTTATAAAATTGGGTTCTGGTGTTAAGAGGGCAAAGCAGCAGCGGATTGATTCTATTTGGATATTAAATTACTTGAAACTCAAAATAAACTCAACCCGACCCCTGACCTCTCTACCAGCTTGACGTCCCTTTGATCTGACCTTAGAGATCTTTTACTAGACTCGTATGACAAATCTATTAGACAATTGCGTATGACCCACTACACCAGTGGCAACAAGGCAGGCAAGTTCTTGGCCCAAAGACATAAATCCTAAATTCCCCATCTATCTCACCATGTCACTGGAACTAAAGCATATAACCCCCGGGCCATAGCTGACACTTTTAGTGACTACTATAGATCTCTCTACAACCTTGAGGAGGATGCCAACACTCCCCAACCCACTCCGACTGACATAGATGATTTTTTGGACTGTGTAAATCTTCCTAGCTTAAGTGATGCCCAGCTGCAACAACTCAATGCTCCCTTTACGATCCCAGAGATCTCCAAACGTATCAGCTCTCTGCCGTGTAATAAATCTCCTGGCCCAGATGGCTATGCCAGAGAATATTACAAGGAAATTTGCAATATTTTGTCCCCCTGCAGGTGCCTCGAATCTGCTGTGCCTCGTCCTCACTGCCAAAATAAATAGAATTTAGACGCTCTTATAGTGACTTTGTCTAAGCCGGGTAAAACACCCGATGTTCCCCAAAATTTCAGGCCGATATCCCTGCTGAATGTGGACCTGAAGCTATACGTAAAGCTACTGGCCTCTAGGCTGGCGGAGGTGCTGCCTGACCTGGTGCACGCAGACCAATCAGGGTTTACTAAGGGCAGACAAGCTACTGATGCCACCAGGAAAATTGTTGACCTGATTCATTACGCTAATATCTCTTAGACGCCCTTCAAACTACTAGCTTTGGACGCTGAAAAAGCATTTGACTGCATTCACTGGGGATATCTACTGAAAGTACTGAAAAAACGTTTGGGTTCCGAGGTCAAATATTGTCAGCTGTGCTAGCCTTGTTCCGCCCGAGTATACATCAGAGGCATGCTCTCTCGGTCATTTTCTATTACTAATGGAACCGACAGGGGTGTCCGTTATCCCCGTTGATTTTCAACCTACTGATTGAACCCCTAGCCACGTATATTAGATCGCATCCCAGCATCAGAGGATTTGACACAGCGGGCCGTTCTCATACTATTGGCCTATTAGCCGATTACATTCTTCTGATGTTGACAGATGTGGAATCCTTCCTAAAAGCAACTTATGACGCCTTACTGTTATTCCAAAATGTGTCATATTACAAATTGAACGCTACCAAATCACATATCTTAAACATAGGTCTTCCTACGGAGACAAAACTACTGCTAGAAAAGATTTACCCCTTTCAATGGCAAGACACTAGTATAGACTATCTGGGGATAAAGCTCACAAGAGTACTTGCTTTACTGTTTAAGACTAACTATTCCCCCTTTTTGCCAGAGCTAAACTCCAACCTGATGCATATCTCACAGGTAGAGCTGTCCTGGCTCGGCCGATTAGCGGCGTTTAAAATGTTAGTCCTTCTGAGACTCCTTTATCTCTTTCAGATGCTGCCAATCCCTGTCCCCAGGTCGTTCCTTACTAAACTACAAACTGCGGTTAATAAGTTCCTTTGGCAAAATAAATGCTCTAGATGTGCTTTCAGTAAACTCATACGCCATAGAAGGGCTGGGGGCTTGGGTCATGTCAATCTTAGGGATTATTACCTAGCTTCCATACTGGCTCAGCTACGGAACTGGTTTGTGCCGTCCCGAGCTGTTCTTGGGTGCACCTTGAGTCTGCTCTTACGCCGGGCAGACACCTACTTGCCTTACTGCTTTCCTAGCTGTTTAAACAGTGCTCCCATCTAGATCTTCCACTACCGGTACAGGCTACATTGTGCACGTGGAAACATTTGACCGAGTCCGCTAAGGTGGGCCGGATGGTCGCTATCTCAGTTCCCTTGGAGGTCTGTTCCCTAGCGATCCCTAACTTAAATTCTAGACAGTGGCTAGATAGGGGAATAGGTGCAATACATGATTTACTGGACATAGACAATATTAGACCCTTCTCGTACCTCCAGCACCACTATGGTCTCCCACCGAACGAATATTTCACATATATGCAGATTTCTTCCCTACTGCGCTCTTGCTCCGACAAACATTGTCTTGTCCCGGCCCAGATAGCTGATTTTTTTACAAGCCCCTACCACTACTAATAAAGGGATATCTTTAATATACAGATACTTGGGAGATAAGATGACTTTTATCAAACATAACTCTCATCTTGCATAGGAACACTAGAACAATGGCAATTGGCAACCAGGGCAGTATATTATTTTACTAAAAATGCCAATATGTGGGAAATGATGCATAAACTTACACTTCGCTGGAACTTGTCTCCGTCCCGTTTAGCCAAGTTCTACCCTCAAACGTCCAACCTTCGCTGGTGGGGCTGTGGGCAGGTGGGCACATTGTTTCACTTCCTGTGCTCCTGCAGGTACCTAGCCGCCTACTGGCAGAAGGTCTTTAGAATCCTAAAGGATATTAGCAACATACCACTGTCACTTTATAAAACTCTGGTCCGACCTCATCTGGAGTATTCTGTCCAGTTCTGGTCACCAGTCCTCAGAAGGGATGTGTTGGCGCTGGAGAGGGTCCAGAGAAGGGCAACTAAACTAATTAGGGGATTGGAGGACCTTGATTATGAGGAGCGTCTCCAATCGCTTGATTTATTCTCCCTGGAGAAGAGACGCCTGAGAGGGGACATGATAGCAATTTTTAAATATCTCAATGGGGATCTAGGCTTAGAAAAAAAGCTGTTCAGTCGAAGGGATTGCATGAGGACTCGGGGGCATACAATGCGATTAGAGGAGAAGCGTTTTAACCTCAGGCAACGTGGGGGTACTTTACTGTTAGGGCTACAAGATTGTGGAATTCTCTACCACAAGAGGTGGTTTCTGCGGGTAGTATGGTGGCTTTCAAAAGACTACTAGACGTACATCTCAAGGATCAGAACATTCAGGGGTATGCGAGATGATTACAGCCACACACACCTACACAGGTTGAACTGGATGGACTATTGTCTTTATTCAACCTCACCTACTATGTAACTATGTAACTGTCCCCCGAACTCGCGTTGTTGAATTTGGGCATTGATCTAATCCCGTACCCCTTCAGAATGATGACTATTAACCTACTTTTTGCAGCTAGACTCACCCTTTTGAGGAATTGGAGGTCCGATAGGGTTCCTGATCTAAGTGAGGTACTCCTCCAGACCAATCAACAATACGTATATGAGAGAATGTTCGCTCTGGCCTCTAATAACTATGCTAAATGCACCACATCATGGGACCCCTGGGCTTAATATGATTGGTACTCTCGACACTGAAGGTATTTTTTTCAATGTTATTGATGTTCCTTGACATGTTCTTACTGAAATGCATTAGAGATCTTTACTCCTATTTCTCTTTCCCCCTTTTTTGGTTAAGTTTGGGCTATATTGAAATGCTCTGTATTAGTGTATTGTAGCGCCACCGGATGCGGGCTGAAGCCTCACTGTGTGGTCATCCGGCTCTGCTCGGCTTAGCCCATTCCTTGACGTTGTTGCACAGTTGTGTATTGTTTACCATGGTTATGTAATGATGATTTAGTTTATACAGTTTGTACTTGCAAAAATTTTATAAAAATTATTGAAATTTAAAGTGAAGTTCCAGTAATTTTTAATTTTTTGAAAGTCAGCAGCTACAAAAAGTGTAGCTTCTGACTTTTAATAAATAGCCACTCACCTGTCCCACAATCCTAGCGGTGTACTCACCACAGCCATGTACTCCCTCTGTCCTCTACTATGGGCACCCGGCTGTGACAGCTTGTGGCTTCACAGCTGGGTGCCCACTGCGCATATGCGAGTGGCGCTGCACTCTCTGACTGGTCCCCAAGTCTTCTAGGACCTGTCATGTGTCCCAGAAGACTTCAGGAAGGAGAACTTCCACTTCCAGTCGCCTAAGGTGACCGGAATGGAAGTAGGAGCGGGTATTTGTCAAATTGGGGTACCTGCTCCCCCCTCCTTCTTAAAAGCTCAGTTTTAAAAAACAGGAGCCAGGGAGGAGGCCTTAAAGTGGAATTTCTGCTTTTGGGTGGAACTCCGCTTTATGAATGCTTTAAATTATTAAACCCTCCCACCATCTTTGCTAAAAAGCAATCATTTGTCTTCAGCTAACAGGGGTGTAAATGAAAAAAAAATCCATATTATATATAAAAAAGGACCCCTAATGATTCAAGTTGAACATGGATATCTATTGATATTGGAAACCAAAAGACCAAGGAAATATGACACATCTCTAAACTCAAAAACAAAACAATAAAAATAATTGCAGCCTACCAACCCTTAGATATATTTACTGCATTCAAGCTTTTTTATAGAAAGTACAAAAACTACCTGTTGATCTTACCTTTGAGGCGGATAGACATGGGGGTGAGTTGCCTCCCTGGTCCCTTTGTTGTCCAGGGGGTTGTCGTATCTGGTGCAAGTGTCTCTTTGGTCCCACTGCACTGGGCATGCAGCCCATGGAGGGAGCAGCACCATTGGTGGTCACCTTCTGAGGCATGAACATAGGGCACCAGTGCTGCATTCACCCATTTTTGTGCTGGCAGCAGTGCTGGTTGCCAGCCAATGCACAGCGTAATTTTGATTGCTGTCTCTGCATCTGGGCACCATATCGGTGATTGTTGGGGTGGATGCACAGTGGCATGCTGAAGTTGTAGCTACCATTTTGGTCCTCCCTCCTGGAAGGACTGCATTTCCGGAGGTGAAGAGGCTAGGTCCTCATGTAAGGCAGAATTGGCAATGTTTATTTGATGATCGGACCATGCTACCTTTGAATCAATGCCCAACAGCCAAGATGCCATAGTTAGTTTGTTTTTGTGTACTTTATTTCAATATGGGTTTTTTTTCTCATCCATAGTGGGTGGGTACCCCATGATGGCTAAATTATATCAGTTGCCCTGCCCCCCCCCCCCATTCCCCTACAGGCTTACATGTTTTACTTGGTTATGGTTTGGACTATGTGTATGTTTGGGGAAAGTGGTAGTCATTCATAGAGAAGGCTCTATATTACATCCATGGAGAAAAGCGGTAAGGGTAGGCAGTACCAAGTTGTGATCTTTGATTGATTATTGTATATACAATATTATATATTTATTTATTATCAATTTATATTATAATTATAATTTATAACTTTTATTTAAGTTTATATTTAAATACTATATATTTATATTATCTATTTATATTGTATAAAATTCACCGACATGGGGAATGGGAGATTTACTTTTGCTGGCTTTTTATGTGTACCCATTTAGGTTGCTTTTTATGTTGAAGTGAGTTTCCAACTGTGGGGATAGTTGCCTTGGAAAGGTTCAAGATATGATTTTGGAATGGGTGCGGGCACTCTTGACATGTATGGAACTGAACGGTATGGATTTATTATCATTTTGTCATTTTTTAAACATTTTTCTTGACTTTATTTGCCATGTACAGTTTACATGTGTGTCCTGCTTTAATTATATGTTTTCATACCAGGTTTTATGAATTTTATTTTCATCTTTTCCTAACAGAATAAAACCCCTACTGTTCCCCTAAGGAAGTCTTTTTGGGTTGAATATCCATGGCTCCATATCCACACTTTATTGATCCAAACTGAGTCAAACATTTGGTGCCTCATTATAAGTGCTGGGACTAAGCATTCTGTACTTTCATTACTTGTGGGGTTGAGGTTCTGTATTGAGTCCTAAAATCATGTTATGTGTTTTAATTGTAAATAAGGGGTTTACATAACCCTTGACTTATTTTTTAGAAAATAATTATGGAACAAAGCTGATTGTTTTTAGGTTAGTTGCAATGTTTTTTGAAATCATTAATTTTAAAGTCCCCTATTTTTATTTTTTTGGGTTCACCAGATAATGTATGGCTGTTGTCTCCAAACAGATGAAGCTCTCTGCCTGCCTTTTTCTGGCCCTTGGGGCATTATTCCTCCAGCTGACATCACTGATGGAGCACCATTCCTCCCGCTGAAACCAATGATGGTATTAAGAGGTACGTGAGCCCAAAAGATGGGAAAATGGTGTCAGCAGAAGTGTCTGAATGTGAAGGAGAAGCTGATATATGGATTCTTCATTGATTTGATATTTATTGCTCACTGAATAGTATAAAACACCATCAGGTGTTTTGTGGCACTATACTGGCCACTTTCTCCGGATGGTGCATAAACACTTTAAACAGCTGTGATATGTCTCTCATGCAGTTTGTGCGGGTGCTGGAACACAATATTGGGTATACTATTCTGCCCACTGCCACCATCAATTGGGCACCATTCCTCCCACTGCCACCATCAATAGGGCACTATTGCTCCCACTTATACCAACAATGGGGTACTATTCCTCCCACTAAAACAGTGATGGGACATTGTTTACGGTTCCCCTACAGCCTGCAGCAAAGTAAACTGTCCCTTTGTTTAGAAAGTTTGTAAACCCCTAAATTAAGGTATTATTTAGTGATGTAACAGGTATATCCCCTATTTTTTATTTTTTTTGTCCCTAGAAGTTGTTCTACGTATCTATTGATCTTTCCAGAAATGCAGCATATTTGGCACTTTCTGTGAGCTGAAAAGTAAGCACAAACATATTTATGTTTATTGTGTAGACTTCTAGTTATGTTAATCCACCAAGTCCAACCAATGTAACATCAATGGCTTCCTCCCAAGCACAGTGGATGAATGAAAGTAGACATGAAGGACAAGAACAAAGTTATATGCAGAATCACCAGGAAAAAACAGGAAAAAAGGAAACTACTGCAGTTACCACATCTGGGAAATATACATATACAACTGTAGACTGTATGACTTACAGTCTGGTAAATCCTCGTTTGGGATCTGGAATTTGGAGGCTCAGAGAGACTTTGGGGTGGGAAAACCCAAACCCTGATTTTAAAGACTTTGGTCCCAAAAGAGTTAACCTACCTTCAGGAAGAGGCCCTTAAATAAAGGAAGCTCCTAGAGTTGATGTGGAGTAGTGAGGAGTTGAGAAGCGTCTGAAGCACTGCAGTTATGCTGGAAGCTGCCTAATGGCGCTTTTCCACTGCATGGAACCGAACGGTTCGGCTCGCTTTTGTGCTTTTCCACTGCTGGTACCACATGGTATGGTGTAGGAACGGTTCGGTACATTTCGGCACGGCAGCGCTTTTCCACTGCATTGACCTGAACGGTACAGCTCTCGAAAACATTACCACCTCGATTGTGGTTCCAAGAGGTACCATACCCGGTACCATATCCCACAATCCTTTGCATGCAGTCACTACTAGCCACTGATTGGTCAGAGAATCCCACCCACCCCGTTGTTATCCCACCCACTTAACTTTAGTACTACTTTAGTGGAAAAGCAAACCATACCGTACCATACCGAACCGTTCCAACACCGTACCATGCAGTACCAGCAGTGGAAAACCAAACCGGGCCAAGCAGGGCCAAGTAGAGCCGAGCTGGTACTTGCAGTGGAAAAGTGCCATAAATGTACTTGGGCTGTACTATACTTCCACTATATTTCCTGCCGGTAGAGGCCTGGTGTAGGTGAAACACTATTAATGTTACTTTGTACTGAAGAAAACTGGACTTTTATTTTGTTGTTTTGCTAAATCTAAGCTGTTAGGTTTGCTATGCAGCATTTTGTTTGCCCTGAGAGGAAAAAAGACTTTCTGTTTATTTAAAAATTGCTTTGCATGTGATGCTGTATCACTACCACAGTTGCTAAACTATCTTTAGCAGAGTATGCAACACAAAGTCCAAGTGACTGTTCTGAGACTTTAAGAATCTGGTAGTATGCATGTCTATCTTACTTTGCAAATACTACTACAATTGTAAATGAGGGAAATTTATTTACAGGGAACAACATTCCAATGCTCATCAAGCTTCCAAGGCAGTGAGACAGCTATGAATAAGCAATGTATGATAAAAGTGTAAATATGTGAGATTTTCGCACTTGATTCCCAGGTCTGCACACCTACTGTGGCCACAAGATTGGCCTTCTAATCTTCCAGTTGGATTTTGTATTTATATCATATTATATTGAAAATGCAACGGGAGCTTCTGGAGCATGCAAAGGGTAGTGAGTATCATCAATTTTTGCTAAATCCTAAAACTAAGGCATTCGTTGCCTTTAATATAAATATTTCATATTTACAGTACATTGTCCCTATATCCCTCTTATAGATCTCTTATTTAGCACTGATGATACAAACCAGTTAGCTATTTGCATTTATCTGCCCAATATATGTTAGACAGTGATGAAGAGATGCAAAGAATGCATCCCTTTACATTTATTTTATTGCAAATTAATGTTCATAAAACTGAAGAGATACTATTAAACATTTCATGAACAGAAGAGATACTATTAAACATTTCATGAACATGAAGTAAACAAAAAACTAGAATGGCACACAATTTAGGAGATGATGAAAGAAATATGGGGCTGCCTTAACTGACCTTCACTCTAGGTATCCAATGTTTGGAGAAGACTTTGAATCTTTACACCTACACATTTCATTGCGGTGTGTTACTGCATACTCTTCAATGTGTGTTATTTCGCTCACTCACATAGCAATGGCTAAAAAAAGGGACATGTAGTATTTTTCTTACTTTTTAATTAGTGCATGACAATGTTTTTATGCATGTAGCAGTACGCTGTGTTGTAGATTTGTTTGACACCTTATATGTGCAGTGTGCACTAGGATGCCATTCTAAATACTTGGCACTAAAACACCCAGAAAGTGACCTGCAAATTGTATAATTCATTACTACAACTCATACATTCGAAGAGAGCTTAGAAGAGTCCCTTATTGTCTTTAATTTAAAGAATGTACAGTTTAACTTAAACTTTTTTTAACCACTTCTGGACCGGAAGGATTTGCCCCCTTAATGACCAGGCCATTTTTTGCATTTTGGCACTGCATTACTTTAACGCAAAGTTGTGCGGTCGTGCGACGCTGCACCTAAGTAAAATTGACGACCTTTTTTTCCCACAAATATAGCTTTCTTTTGGTGGTATTTCAGCACCTCTACGATTTTTTTTTTTTTTTGCGCTATGAACAAAAAAAAAAGTGACAATTCTGAAAAAAAAAACAATATTTTTCACATTCTGCTATATAACAATCTAAAAAAAAAACATAAAAATTTAAAAATCAAAGTTTTTTTTAACAGTTTAGGCCAATTTGTTTTCTGCTACATATGTTTGGTAAAAAAATCACAATAAGCATATTCTGATTGGTTTGCACAAAAGTTATCACGTCTACTAACTAGGGGAAAGATTTATGTCATTTTTATTGTTTTTGTATTTTTATTAGTAATGGCGGCGATCTGCGATTTTTAGCGGGACTTCGATGTTGTGGCAGACAGATCGGACCCCTATTGGGGGGGACCAGTGACATTACTACAGTAATCAGGGCTAAAAATATGCATGTTACTGTAATAATGACACTGGCTGGGAAGGCCTGTGATCCTATATAGAAGGATCACAGGCGCTTTGTGATCATTCCAGAGAGAATAACGGTCAGCTTTGTTAACAACAGCTGACCGTCCTTAGCTCTCAGCGGGGAATGATCACGGTGTCTGGTGGCAATTAAAGCTGCCGGCCATGTATCGGCCATGTATCAGAGTCCCCGCTGCCAGCAGCGGCGCGCGCTCGCCCCCTAGCTGCAGGCGCGCGACCGACGTAGAGCTATGTCGGTTCCCACAGGAGGGTCAGCCGGGCCTTAAGTGGTAATATTGTGGGTGGAATAGAGAAGTATCACAGTAAGTCCCTCCCTGGCCCCAATAATTGTATAAGGGGGGCCCATGAGAAGGTATCAATCGAGGCACATTTTTTTTTTTTTTATTGTTGGCTACAGTACACTGTGACTAAAGTGAAACTCAGGCTGCAGAAAATGTTTCACTATGCACTATTACTACTTTTGACCTCCTTAATAGCCACAGCACCTGTAATCATCATCATTATCATAGTGATGACCACACAGTACAGGTTGTATTGTATGATCATCATCATGATAATGATGGTGATCACAGGTCTTGTGCTATATCATTCAGTGTTTTCACTATAGACTGTTGAGGTTAGGAGTAGTAATAGTATATGGTGCAACCTTCTCTGCATCCGGTGTCTTTTTTTTCACTGTATGCAGGCTGCAGACAGCTTTGCACTGTGTACTATTACTACCCTTGACCTCCTTTAAAGTACACAGTGCTAACAGTCTTTATGCACACAATCTTTAAGCATGCATATATACGTTTGCATACCTCCCAACTGTCCCGGATCCTATGGGACAGTCCCAGGATTTTAACAAAATCCTGACATTCCACAGTCTCTAGCTATATCCCCCAACCAAGCACCGGAATGTTTGCTCTGGCACTCAGCTTCCACACCCTCCTCAATTATTGTTCCCTCATTCAGAATACTGGTCTAGTGACATCATCTCTGCCCACAGCCAGGAAATGCTGCAGCTTACTTTAGATGACTCTTCCATCATTAAATCGTATAACAATTTAGCTTTCCAACTGGGGTTCCTAAGAGGACATACTCCGCTAGAGCTGCCTCTGGGGTGACAGCAAAAAAATGTCAGGCTCCTGACTATCCTGTCTTATATTGTTAGTTTTACTGTAACACATTGTATATAGTACATCGTGGGGGTACATCACTTCACAGGCAGGTTCAAGGCATTCCCCAGACATCTTTTTTTTAATATTTTGACTTTTTTATCTTTTTTAAACAATATTTATTAAAGGAAAATTCAAAAATTCAACAAAGATACAGAGGTAATTACAAAACAATGAGGTATGGAAAGGGCACCATATGCCACAAGTATCTCTGATATCAGAGTGCAAGGTAAATATTCCAAAAAGGAGATCTCAAAGTAACATAGCAGTAACTCATACCCTAATAATCAAGGTCAACTCAAGGCATCATCAAGAGGTATGTAGTCAAACATGTAAACAGTAAATAATAATAAAAAAAACTTACAAGTAGGCAAGTAGAAGAAAAGCTGCATAGGCTCATGAAATAGGATATAGTAATCTCTATAGACTAGGACCTCAAGATAGCATGGGGCATAAATAGTTCTGCAGAATTAGGACTAAGCTACAACTCTGGTTAAATACATCATCATAGCGTGGCAATACAGGTGCCATAATGGTAATTAATTATATGTTGATAAAGAATGTGAAAAGAAAGGAATAAGTGAAAAAGGAAAAGCATGAGAAAATAAGAAAAGTAGGAAAAGGATAGGAAGTGAGGGATGGAGGAGAAAGAATAGAAAAGGGGGGCCCTTGGGGATCTGGTGGATTTGAAACCCAAGACTAGATTACAGATAGGCATGTGCTGCACAAATAATAGGGAAACAATAATGACATATCAAAATGGCAAATAGTGTGATATCCGAGGATTCCAAAGTTTCTCATACTAACTCACTTTGTCCAACAGGGTGGCTTTAACCTTTGCATGTATCATGGCCTGTGTGTCTGTGGCCGGTGGTAATTTATAACAACAATTTAAACTGGCGAAAGTTCAGATCTAGCGTTTTTTCTTATTAAACAAGGAAATTGCTGGGTCTACATCTAAGGTAGTATTGAATAAAGTGGAGCGTACACTAAAGATTTCTTAGCCAAAAAACTGATGAAGGTGATCAGTTAAAAAATAGTTGTAGGTGTGAAGAAATATATCTATCCGGTCAGGGACCAGATACCATCACATAAGGACATTGTAATTTGTTTCCAGAGAAATTATGTTTTGAGAGGAAGATTTAGTGGCGGACCAAATTTCGGTCCAATCTTCAGTTTCCAACTGAAGCCCAAGATCTCTCTCTCATTTAGATGTGTAAGGAAGAAAAGCAGCGGATGACTGGCCTAGCAATTGTACATATAGTGTGGAAATTAGGCCCCATGCATGTGGGTCTTGTTTGCATGTGCATTCAAAAACAGTCCTGGAGGGAGAGAGAAGTCTGTGTGCACGCAAGGAGCGAAGAAATGCTTAATTTGTAAGTAGCAAAAAGCTCTGAATTCGGTACACCATATGTCTTGCAGAGGGCTGGGAATGGTTTGAAAGAATTGGGGGTGATATACAGGTCCTTCTCAAAAAATTAGCATATTGTGATAAAGTTCATTATTTTCTGTAATGTACTGATAAACATTAGACTTTCATATATTTTAGATTCATTACACACAACTGAAGTAGTGCAAGCCTTTTATTGTTTTAATATTGATGATTTTGGCATACAGCTCATGAAAAACCCCAAATTCCTATCTCAAAAAATTAGCATATCATGAAACGGTTCTCTAAACGAGCTATTAACCTAATCATCTGAATCAACTAATTAACTCTAAACACCTGCAAAAGATTCCTGAGGCTTTTAAAAACTCCCAGCCTGGTTCATTACTCAAAACCGCAATCATGGGTAAGACTGCCGACCTGCCTGCTGTCCAGAAGGCCATCATTGACACCCTCAAGCAAGAGGGTAAGACACAGAAAGAAATTTCTGAATGAATAGGCTGTTCCCAGAGTGCCGTATCAAGGCACCTCAGTGGGAAGTCTGTGGGAAGGAAAAAGTGTGGCAGAAAACGCTGCACAACGAGAAGAGGTGACCGGACCCTGAGGAAGATTGTGGAGAAGGACCGATTCCAGACCTTGGGGGACCTGCAGAAGCAGTGGACTGAGTCTGGAGTAGAAACATCTAGAGCCACCGTGTACAGGCGTGTGCAGGAAATGGGCTACAGGTGCCGCATTCCCCAGGTCAAGCCACTTTTTAACCAGAAACAGAGGCAGAAGCGCCTGACCTGGGCTACAGAGAAGCAGCACTGGACTGTTGCTCAATGGTCCAAAGTACTTTTTTCGGATGAAAGCAAATTTTGCATGTCATTCGGAAATCAAGGTGCCAGAGTCTGGAGGAAGACTGGGGAGAGGGAAATGCCAAAATGCCTGAAGTCCAGTGTCAAGTACCCACAGTCAGTGATGGTCTGGGGTGCCATGTCAGCTGCTGGTGTTGGTCCACTGTGTTTTATCAAGGGCAGGGTCAATGCAGCTAGCTATCAGGAGATTTTGGAGCACTTCATGCTTCCATCTGCTGAAAAGCTTTATGGAGATGAAGATTTCATTTTTCAGCACGACCTGGCACCTGCTCACAGTGCCAAAACCACTGGTAAATGGTTTACTGACCATGGTATTACTGTGCTCAATTGGCCTGCCAACTCTCCTGGCCTGAACCCCATAGAGAATCTGTGGGATGTTGTGAAGAGAAAGTTGAGAGACGCAAGACCCAACACTCTGGATGAGCTCAAGGCCGCTATCGAAGCATCCTGGGCCTCCATAACACCTCAGCAGTGCCACAGGCTGATTGCCTCCATGCCACGCCGCATTGAAGCAGTCATTTCTGCAAAAGGATTGAGTGCATAACTGAATATAATTATTTGAAGGTTGAATTTTTTTGTTTTAAAAACACTTTTCTTTTATTGGTCGGATGAAATATGCTAATTTTTTGAGATAGGAATTTTGGGTTTTCATGAGCTGTATGCCAAAATCATCAATATTAAAACAATAAAAGGCTTGCACTACTTCAGTTGTGTGTAATGAATCTAAAATATATGAAAGTTAATCAGTACATTACAGAAAATAATGAATTTTATCACAATATGCTATTTTTTTGAGCAGTGACCAGTTGCGAAATGAGGTGGGTGAGATCCAGGCAGGGTAGAAGGCTGGGTTGCACAGAAAAGATACCAGCAGGTTATGGGTGGATTGTAAGCATTAGTGTGATTTGAACCTTTGGAATTTGCCATTTTTAAACAATTTTAAAATCACCACTCCCACAAAAAATGCAATTTTTTTTTTTAAACTACTTTTTTGCATTGGCACACGTCCCTCCTGATGCTCACTATATCATCTGTTTGACAATCTGTTGCCTTTTAGCCTTGAAAACACTCAGAACTAAACATCCAGTTCCCTTTGAATTCAGTGGAGTTTCAATTACCATTCAAAACTTGTGAGCTGTTTGGCAAACATCCTACAAACTAAACTCAAGAAAAGAATCCCTTGATTTAGGTCACCCTTTTCAAAATGTACTACATTTCCTGTCCTTCCTCTGTTGTAAAAGGAATGGAGAGGATCAACAATTTAAACACAAGCCACTCACAATGATCTCATGCTATCACACTTCTCGCAAGGTACCAAGCTGCTTGGATCGACTCTGTTTGTTGTGTATGTACACTGAGCTGTCCAAGCTGTTCTAATGTGTTTTCTCCATTATTCAAAGAAAATGTGACCGCACTCAGGATAAGTTGAAGAATGAAGTGTTTAATTCCCTGTAAAATGAAATACAAACAGTGCTTCACATAGACACGGGACAGGTAAACGCGTTTCACGATTCTACGTGATCACTGGTAATGATTAAGCGATCTGTAGAATCGTGAAACGCGTTTACCTGTCCCGTGTCTATGTGAAGCACTGTTTGTATTTCATTTTACAGGGAATTAAACACTTCATTCTTCAACTTATCCTGAGTGCGGTCACATTTTCTTTGAATTGCTGGACTTTTGGATGACGGATCCGACCTGCACCAGAGCACTTTGCCTCACATGAGCGGCTTTTTCCTCTTATCTGCATTGTTTTCTCCATTGGCATTTATAAATGGAACTGGGGAAATAACAGACCAGATCACTAATCCAACATTAATTAAGTAGTTTTATTGTGTGTGCCCATTTTAGAAAGATTTCCTTTTTTTAGTGATCCCAATAGGTTGTGGGATTGCAAGAGTAGATCAATGGAATAGTTATATAAACCCAACCTATCTGACAGATTGTTTGCCCCAGAGATTGGCTGGGTGATAATACCTGCCTGCCTACTCAAAATTAATTAGGATAATTAATTATTAAGATAAAAAAAAAAAAGATCACATTTTTTTTATAAGTCCCTCTCAAAGTTTGAGTAATTCTGCATGTATAGTTAGTGCAAAGAAAAAGTAAAAATACATAAGTATGTATTCATAAATATATGTCTCATATGGTAAATGATGCCTTTTCTTAGAAATATAAGGTATATCTCTGGCACAACCAAACTTCCTCCAGACTGCTTTCTACACACCTGAATTTGCCTCCGTGTTCTTTCCAATTATTTTGCTGTCACAACTACAAAAAACTGTGCATGTGTTATTTTTTTTTTTTAAGTGAACTTATCCTTTGAAGCAAAATAAAAAGGGGTGACACTCCACTCTCCCTAGCCCCCAAACTGCAATTCACATCATAGCACAATGCTTAAGTGGCAACATGTAGTACTGAATAACTTTATGGTAACACACTAGCACAGCAGAACAGCACAAAACTTTCTCCCTAAACACACTGTCAGCTGCCCCTCATTACTTAAGCCTCGTACACATGTACCGATCGCCGGCCGACCGATCGGCCGTCTTTTGTCCAGGGCTGTCCTGTCCGCTGAAAAGTGCAAAAGACTGCACACGAATTTTGTCGGCCAACAACAGCCGACTGCAGAAGTGATGTCATGTGATGGTTAACTTTCCGTGTCTTTTTTCTTCTCTGAGCATGCCCAATCTTGCAAATCTGCTGATTGTCGGCCGAATTCTGTACTGACTGGCGAACAATCGGCCGTTCTGGTGTTGGCCAACAAAAATTTTAATGCCTGCACAACAGATTCTGTTCAGCCGAAAATGCGCTGTCGGAAGCATCATACTAACAAGCCTACAATCGGCCGATCGGTCGTCGGCCGAATATTTACAGCCGACGATCGGTACGTGTGTACGAGGCTTAACTCACACTAGGGCTGGCCATACATGTTCAATCTTCTAGTACAATTTCCCTTTAGATTAACCAAAATCCATATAATATGACGTTAAAACGAAACAACTTTCAATTGGTTCCAATTAGGAAGGCCCTTGCACTACATAGTTTAAGGTAAATCTAAAGAAAAATTGTATAAGAAAATTGAACATTTATGGCCTGTCTTACAAAGGGCTGCTGGGAGAGATGTGGGGGTAGGACTTTGACCAAAAGTCAATTTTGGCCAAAGTATTGCACCTCACCAGAGGTCACAGTGCCCCACATTGCATTATGGGATGTGGCTAAACACCCTTAAAGCGTAACTTTGTTGCAGATTCCTACCTTTTGTTATTCTGAATAAATCACAGTTTGTTCCTCTATGCCTCTGTGCTAAGTGAATCTAAAGCTGGATACACACTATACAACTTTTGTTGTTAGATTTCATTTAGATTTACCTTTAACTATGTAGTGCAGGGACCTGATTGCATACACATTGAAAGTGTTTAGATTTTACCTCATACTATATGGTTTTGGTAAATCTAAAGGAAAAAATCTAAAGACAACTGTATAGTGTGTATGGCCCATAATAGGAATGGTTTCATAATTATCAACCAGCTGTGGCAGCTGCAAAGCACTAATAAGGAAAGCTGCTGGGCCTGCATCCCTTTAGACGTGTTCCTATTGGGAGTATCTCACCAAAAATGACATTTTTGATGCAGGGGATGCCAGAAATCTGACTTGTATCTTAGGCAGACTTCTGGGAAAATCTGTGAGCCAATCCCACAAACAGGAAATTATGTTTCTGGGGTGTGGTCAGTATACATTCTGTGTACAGAACAGCTCCAGGTAGCCAGATTGCATTGCATTTTCAGAAAATTACAATGGCTGCAGGTTGAAAAGGAAAGGTCATTTTTAATAACATTGGATTACAATATGATTTGTGTAGAAATTGTATACACTATATTGTTTTTTCTTTGTTTTCTATTTTTTTCCACACAAAAGTGGAGTTACCCTTTAACCACTTCAATACAGTGCTTTTTCATCCCCTTCCTGCCCAGGCCAATTTTCATCTTTTAGTACTGTTGCATTTTGAATGACAATTGCGTGGTCATGCAACACTGTACCTAAACCAAATTTATGTAATGTTTTCCCCACAAATAGAGCTTTCTTTGGTGGTATTTGATCACCGCAAGTTTTTTCTTTTTTGCTAAAAAAATAAAAAAGACCGAAAAGTTTGAAAAAAAAAAAGTTTTTTGTTTATGTTATAAATTTTTGTAAATAAATACGTTTTTTTCTGTACTGACAATCACTGATGAGGCCACACTGACAGGCGCTGATAAAGAGGCACTAATGGGGTGACACTGATAGGGTGGCACTGATAGGTAGCACTGATATGCAGCATTGATGGGCACTGATAGGTGGCACTGATGGGCACTGATAGGCGGCACTGATGGGCACTAATAGGTGGCACAGGTGGGCACTGATATACGGCATTGGTGGGAACTGATAGGTGGCACTGATGAGCAATGATGGGCACTGGTGGGCGGCAATGATAGGTGGCAATGATGGGCGGCACTGATAGATGGCAATGATGAGCAGCACTGGTTAGGAGGGCACTGACAGGCTCCCTGAGCGCTGATTGGCATCCCTGTGGCCATTGGTGGGCATCCCTGGTGGCCATAGGTGGGCAATCCCTGGTGGCTCTAGTGGCATCCCCCAAGGGTCTGCACTGGTAATCAATGCTCTGATTACCAGCACAGACCCCCCCCCCCCCGTCAGGAGAGCCGCTGATCGGATCTCCTCTACTCGCGCCTGTCAGGCACGAACTGAGGAAAGCCAATCAATGGCAATTCCTATTTACTATGTGACCAGCTGTGATTCAACACAGCTGGTCACATGGTAAAGAGCCTACATCATAGGCTCTTTACTGGGATTGGAAATGCGATGTGTCAGAGTGACACACTGCACCATCGAGCCCCCTGGGGCGCACAGAGCAGCCTATCCTGCTGGACATCATATGACGCCCAGTCGGGATAGAGTAACCACTTTGTGGCCGTCATTTTGCTATATGACAGGCGGGAAGTGGTTAAAGTGTGGGTTTTGGCCAAACTCAAAACACGCAAAATTCAGACCAAACATAGGACCAGTCTGAATACAAAGCTCATCCCTAGTCAGGATGACAGATTTTCTTTTTCCTTAATGTCTGTTAACAACTGGATAGTAGTAGATAATACTTAGAATTCCATCCACCATCAACTCCCAATAAATGACGATTTCCAGAGATTGACTGTAAAGTAGTATAAAGTTTAACATAATTAAAACAACTTTTGTGTATATGCTCTTTTTACATGTGATCACAGACTAACGTATACTGCAAACACATCCTTTGTCATTAATCTGGCAATACTGCTTTTAGAGACAAACCTAACAGATTTTGCTCTTTCCATACAAATTCATTATCAGCCTGACTAGAACACATGGCAATAAAGCCATATATGTTGCCTAGTCTCATTCTATTATCCTTTTTAACAACCATTGCCCAGAGGCCGATGCTTTCCAAATAATTTGCATGACTGTTCTCTCTTTTAGTGCTGCAAAGTCATCCAGGATTCTGCTCCAGTCCCCTTGTGAGTAAACATGTTGCAGCCTGATAAGAGGAAAGGGACTCAATTTCCATTCATAATGTCCTCATCATGCTATCGACAGAGGGAGTAGAAAAGGTATTGCATAAAAAAATGATTCAGTGCCAGCTAACACCTAAGCAGCCTCAGGCTATAGTTTTGCTTTACCTTACAATGAGTGGCAGTCCCCTCTGGCAGGAAAGGCATATGAAAAGCTGTTCAATAAAGAACATTCTAATAATGTCTAGTTGGAAAAACACACACACACCTACTTAAAAATGTAAAGAAACAATGAAAGAAACATTTTTTACACAGTGGAGATTAACTTTAAATACATACAAAGGGTAGGATACAGACGCACAGAGATAGTGACGTAAAATCTGTTGCTTTACATTGTACTGCAGTCAGTATGGCAAAAACATTACCTTGATCTGAAAATCTGTTTCTATCAACTGTTAACATTATAGGTAAAATGTTGTGTTTTTTGCGTCAAGCTAGGGGTGTTTCATTATCATGTACCTGAAAATAATTTTTGATGTGTTTGTTACATTTTGTAAAAAGTCATACCACCTGAATTGGCTTCCTTAAATGGTTATCTGCAGTTCTACTGTGGAAGAACCTGTTAATGTGAAATTGAAGTCACACTTTTGAAAAATTCTTAGAATTTAGAGTTTTTCAGCAAAAGGGGCATGCAAAGTAACTAGCAGAAGCAATATACCTAAAAAAGAGTAAAGAGTAAGGGGAAGAAGAATTTGATACTGGCACCCAGGGCCACTGATAAGGAAATACAGCCGATCCTCCTGTACTGGGCTCCATCAGTTCAAAAGGGGGGGCCCAGGCACCAGCTGTATTGCCTTATTGTGACTTTTGTGGATCCTCGTGTAGCTCTTCCTGCTTATACCCCTCTTTCTCCCCCCAGCTGGGCTGCAGGACAAAAGGTTCTAGTATCTGCATGCCCTTACCTCCTGCTGTCCAGGACCCTTGTGTGCCCCTTTCCCCCTGAAGCGCTGCCAGTTTCCCTCCTTTCCTCTCTGTCTTTAGTCCCTTTCTCTGCCTCAGATGTGAGACATTAGGTGTCTGTTTAGACCCTTGATATTTCACCAAAGCCCCCCCCCCACCCCCCCAAAAGGGCAGTTCAAAAAGGTAAATGAAAATAAAATTCTAAACAAATGTGTAAAATTTTTAAATTCTAAAAAATAAATAAAAATTAAGGACTTGTTCACCTGTTCTTTGCTCTCTGAAGAGCAGTTAGAGATGTCCTCCAGGAAGCATTTGGCAAGTGGTGAGGGGGCATATTGCCTCTTCGCCACCTGTTTTAACCCTGCACTAGAGCACTGCAAAGATGGTTGAGAAGAGTTTGCAGCACAGCATTTTTCACTTAAATAGATCTTGTTCGATGGGGGTATAATTTTTGTCATGTCTGCAAAGCATACCATTGTGGCACGTGGCATTTTAACAAAAATATTATTCAATATTTTTAGAAGGGGGAGCAGTCAGGTAGGCTCTATGGGGCCCTGTGATTTCTAACAGCAGCCCTGCTGGCACCTCTTAATATTCAAGTAGGCGGCATGTGGCTTTGCAGAACACAAGTGATGGTGCAGATAGATGTCTGCTGTGGAACTTTATTTGCTATGTCATTGTATGATAATTATATCTCAGTCTACCTTTCTGCTCTAAAACAGACATTAACCTCCTAACTTGCACCCCCTGAGATGAAAAACAAGGGGACTATACCCTAGACCTAACAGTTTTGTGTAAGAGTCTTCCACTAAGCTGCTCACTTTGGTAATGACAAAGATGATAAAAAGCCTTTTTACCTAGGGAGCATGCCTTCCATATCAGACACTTTGGTGCACACGGTAGTGGTTTTGCAGAGTAAAGATTTGCATCATAATTATGAAACAGAGAAACTGGGAAAATATTGGTGAATTGCCATGATTTTGAGCCCTTGTTAGAAAAGTAAAATGGGGAGGCTTCCAAAATCGGTAATGCTATAAATTGTTGTGAAGCTGTGTTTTGCACTAAATTCACTATGCTTTGGATGATCATATACCTGCCATCTTTTTCCATCCCTTGGTGAATGATTCCTTTTACACTTGAAACTTTAGAAGAGGCAATGCTGCAAGATGTAGCACCAGCCACTGCAGCCTGCATAGTTTTGAATGATTTATTCATGTCATGGCCCCATATATATTATATGTAATAGACCAAAACCATAGGCTAGTCTGACCACTAGTCTGAGTTTATCTTTATAGCTTAATTTATGGAAAAAAGTGATGACTTCATAAGTAATTGGGTCTGAAGACTAGATCAAGGACCCAGACTGGCTCAGTTTACCATTTCTATTCACCCCTGTCTATTCTCCAGCACTAACAGGTATTAAGAAAGTAACATGATTATCCATAGATGCCACCCCCACCACCTGAAGTAGCTCTGTTAACCAGCTACTGCTACTGTGTCATCTTGATGCAATACAGTATATAGCAATATGTCATATGTGCATAGCATTACTCCTGATCGAGCCGC
Organism: Pelophylax lessonae; assembly: GCF_965119305.1. Classification (NCBI taxonomy): domain Eukaryota; kingdom Metazoa; phylum Chordata; class Amphibia; order Anura; family Ranidae; genus Pelophylax; species Pelophylax lessonae. The sequence goes on along the minus strand of NC_138776.1, from coordinate 210,732,989 downwards.
TGTTTAGGATAAGCCCCCTGTTCTCTGTTGTGACCCCTAAGGCTTTGGCCTTACTGACACACCAGGTTAATAGCTGGAGAGCAAATAACACACAAGAATTTCTTAATGCTCAATGATATTGCTATCTTGAACGAGGCACCAAGACGTGAGGAAAAGTAAACTTGTATACAGTAAGTCACCTACTTACGAACGAGTGCAGTTCTTGGAGCTCATTTGTAAGTTGAACTTGTTCGTAAGTCCAGGAAAGACAAAGGCTGCCAGCACTGATCAGTGTCTTCTTGTGGTGGAACCTGCCCTGTTAGAACACAAAGGCAGAGCATTGGAGATCGCTGTACCAACATTGCTTGTGTTGGTCCAGGGATCTGTCAGTTTTTCTTTCACTCAGCTCACTGGGTGTGTGTACCCAGCTTTACAGGATTGGACATTTTCGTATCTGTGAAAGTTTGTAAGTAGAATGTTCATATAAAGGGGATTACTGTATTGACACTTAGCAAAAATGGATAATATTGCAACTAAAAAACACCAATGCTTATCGTGACACAAGGTGACCCACTGATCAGAACATAAAGAAGAGGAAGTATGGGGCCCAATAGTGCATTTGCCCCTGATCAGCATAAATAGTAGCAGTGCCACCCAGAATGTCAGGCAGAAGTTAGAAAATACAGTTTTCCTTTTTTTTTAACATGTGCTTCAGCATTAATAAATCTTTGCTTGATCTTTCTGTCTGTTATATCAGTCCACAAAAACTTTCAGTCGATACCATAAACTCACAAAAATGTAGTAATTACCCAATTATTTGCAAAGGCAAAGCAAGTACTAAGTTCCATTAGCATGGATAAGCAGTGCAGAATATTCTAATTATGTAGCTCATCTCCAGTGACACATTCATGTCAGTCACCAGGGACAGTTTTAGATACATTGGGATCCTAGGCAAGAACGAAATTGGTGCCTTCTTGGCTGGCATACTGCAGGCACTCTAACATGACCCAGCTTCAGAGTACAGAATATTCTTCTAGTTCATGTCTTTCTACTTTTCTGTTTTAACCACTTAAGCCCCGGAGGATTTTCCTGCTAAAAGACCAGGGGGTATTTTGCGATTCGGCACTGCGTGATTTTAACGGACAATTGCGCGGTCGTACGATGCTGTACCTAAACGAATTTGACGTCCTTTTTTTCCCACAAACAGAGCTTTCTTTTGGTGGTATTTGATCCCCTGTGCGATTTTTACTTTTTGCGCTATAAACAAAAAAAGCGTAAATTTTGCAAAAATAACAATATTTTTCACATTTTTTTATATGAAATTCCCCAAAAAAAATGTAAAAATCAAAATTTTTTAACATTTTCGGCCAATTTGTTTTATCCTACCTATGTTTGGTAAAAAAAATCACAAAAAGCGTATTTTTATTGGTTTGCGCAAAAGTTATCGCGTTTACTAACAAAGGGAAAGATTTTTGTCATTTTTGTTGTTGTTTTTTTTTTTTTTTTTATATTTCTTTATTAAATTTTCCAGGTAAAAAATTATTTACAACACTCCAATCGCTGGAGAATTTTTTCATATACATTTTACACATATTACCTTTTATCCCTTTTTTCCCCCCTCCCTTCCTTATCCCTCCCCCCCCCCCGTCTCTTCTTATCATTCGACCCTATTATTTCTCTGTATTCCCTTGTGTCCTTAAACTCTTGCCACTCATCCCAAATCTCCTCTTCATTCCCCTTTTCTCCTCCTCCCAGGTCCTCAGCTGCTCCAACTTTCTTATTTTCTCTACTTTTAACAGCCAATCTTTCCTGGAGGGGGCCCTCTTCTTTTGCCAATTAAAGGGAATCAAGCTCTTAGCTGAGTTTAATAAGTGAGGGAGTAATGTTTTTTTATATTGCTTCACTGACATATGGGTTCCATGAAACATGCATTTCCAAGGATCCAAGGGAATATCTATTTTAGTAATTTTACTTATTAATTCTATAACTTCACTCCAGAATACTTTAATTTTTGGGCACTCCCACCATATATGGACTATAGTCCCTACCATCTGACATCCCCTCCAGCAAAGTCTTGAACTCTCCACCTGAATTCTTCCCATCTTATCAGGAGTGTTGTACCACCTTGTGATCAGTTTATAGTTCATCTCCTCCGTGTTGGTGTCTATCGCGGATTTATGTACTAGTTGAAGGCTCTTATCCCACTGTTTGTTGTTACTACACGGGCCAAGGTCTCTTTCCCATTTTTCTTTTAATGATATTCCTCTCTCTTTTGTTATTGTTAACAGTATTTTATACACATTCGAAATATTATTTATTATCTTATCCTTAAGACATAATTGCTCAAAAGGGCGGAGGTCGTTTATATCTCTCAATGGCTGCAGTAGTGACAATGTGAAATGCTTTAGTTGGATATACCTCCACTCATTTATTTCCAGTTTTCTTTCCTTTATTTCAACTCCGCCAAGGTTATAATTTTCCCCTTCTCTACTATATCCCCTAATTGTGCTTCTCCTTCTTCTATCCATTTACCTAATTCTTCCCCTGGTGCAAAAAATTTTGTGCCCTGTAACGGGATCAGTGGTGAATTGTGTTTCCAATTTTCTTTTTTATGAATATTATCCCAAACCTTAATAGCATGTCTTGTGATTATATGCATGTTAGTGTCCAGATTTCTAAACCTCTCAGGTATCCATATAACTTTTGCTAGGTGTGTACCACTCATCGTGCTTTCTATTACCACCCAATTTCTATCATTATTTTTTTTTGTCCATTCTATCACCCTTGTGAGTATTGCTGCAAAATAATAATTTTTAAAGTCGGGTAGGGCTAGTCCCCTTGTCCCTTACCTTTACATAGTGTAGTGTACTTTACCCTTGGCTTTTTGTATTTCCAAATAAAGCGGGATATTAATCTTTTAAGTGTTTTAAAAAATACTTGAGGTAATGAAATCGGAATCATCTGGAATTTATATATAATTTTGGGCAGGATTATCATTTTTATCGTATTTATTCTCCCTATCCAGGAAAAGATTCTCGGGGATAATCTATTTAATTCTGATCTTCCTTCATTCAGAAGTTCTAGAAAATTAGTTTTGTAGAGTTTTTCTGGAGTAGGGGTTAATTTTATTCCTAAATATTTAATCTCATCTTTTCTCCAGTTGAACTGAAATTCTTTTTTTAACATCTCCTCTTCTTGTTTAGGGATATTAATATTTAATATTTCTGATTTTTTTTGATTAATTTTTAAATTGGATAGTTCTCCATATTGTTTCATTATTTTAATTATGTTGGGCAAAGTGATCCTCGGATTACTTATGTAAAGCAGGATATCATCTGCAAAGGCAGATACCTTATGCTCCACTTGTCCCACCTTTATGCCCCCGATGTCCACACTATTTCTAATAGTTGCCAGTAGTGATTCCAAAGATAAGACAAATAACATCGGAGACAAGGGACATCCTTGTCTTGTTCCATTGAGCATTTTAAACGAGTCTGACAAAGTTCCATTGACCTTTACCTTTGCAGTTGGTTGATTATACAAAGTTTTGATCCAGGCCAACATTCTAGGTTTTATTCCCAACTCCACTAGGGTGTTTATCATGAACTCCCAGTCTACCCTGTCAAATGCTTTTTCCGCATCTATTGACAGGAGTAGACTGGGAGCTCTGCTTTTTACCATATGGTCTATCAACAGTATAGTTTTTATCCCATTGTCCCGTCCCTGTCTCCCCGGGATGAATCCTACTTGATCATTGTGTATCCACTCCCCCATTAGGTTCTTCATTCTAGTGGCCAAAATTTTTGTGAATAATTTAGTATCAACATTAAGTAGGGAGATGGGTCTAAAACTAGAACATAGTAACGGGTCTTTTCCCTCTTTCCGTATAACTGTGATTGATGCTGACAGGGCCTCTCTACTCATCTCGTACTGAGTCCCTATTCCGTTTATATATTCTTTAAATCTTGGAATTAAAATGTCTTTAAATTTTTTATAATAACCTATGGTAAACCCATCCGGTCCTGGGCTTTTACCTAGGCTCGTTTCTTTAATGGCTCTCTCTATTTCTTGTTCTGAGATTGGTCTTTCTAAGAATGTTAACTTTTCCTCATCTATCTTTGTCAGTCCTGCGTCTACAAGGTATTTTTTGATTTTCTCCCTCCTTTCTGTTTCATTCCCTTGTATCTCACCTTTCTTTACTGCATAAAGATTAGCATAGTAGTTTTGGAATTCTTTGGCTATTCCTGTCGTTGTTTGAATTATTTCCCCATTTTTATTTTTAATTTTATCTACAAAATTTTTTCCTTTCTTCTTTTTCAGGATTTTTGCTAGGTTTTTCCCAACCTTATTACTTTCAATGTATTTTTCTTTTATGCATCTTTTCATTTCCTGCTTTATTTCCTGTTCTAACAGATCTTTCAATTCTTCTCTCTTCACCTCAAGTAAATTATTTATTAATATATCTTGTGTATTTTTATGTTTTTGCTCTAATTGATGTACTTCTGTCATTAGCCTAATCTTATCTTTTATTCTTTCTTTTTTCCTTTGGGTCCCCTTTGAGATAAATATGCCCCTCATATAAGCCTTATGAGCTTCCCATACTATGTCTTTTGGTGCATCTTTTGTATCGTTTATTTGAAAATAGAATTCCAACTCTTTCACTATTTCTTTTTCCCACTTTTTATCTCCAAAAATCTCCTCATTTATTTTCCAAGCATCCATCCTAGGTCGCTCATTTCGCCATTTTTATTTTTACCATAATGGGGATATAGTCCGACCAAGTCTTGACCCCAATCTCTGCCTCGCTTACCCTTTCGATCCACCTATGTTCGATTAGTATATAATCCAATCTTGAGTATGTTCCATGTACACTTGATAATCTCTATCTTTCGGATGGAGAATTCTCCAAATATCTGCCAGTTGATTTGTAAATAATTTTTCCTTTATTTTCTTTGCCTGTACTTTATTTATCCGTAGGGTTTTTGATGTGGTATCTACTTTAGGGTCAAGGCAGAGATTGAGGTCCCCTGCCAGTATGACTCCTCCTTTTTTAAACTCCATTAATTTTCCCAGTACTTTACCTAGGAAGTCTACTTGTCTCTCATTAGGACTATATATATTTACTAGGGTCAAATCTTCATCTCCTATTTTTCCTCTTAAAAAGAGGTATCTTCCCTCTGGGTCTACCTTTCTCGACTCTAGAACAAATCCAAGGCCCCTAGAAATGCCAATGGCTACTCCCTTGGACTTCCTCCCGGGTGAGTCCGCGTAATACCAGGTAGGATGGCTCTTAGAATACAATCTGATATTAGATGCATGAGATAAATGAGTCTCCTGTAAGAATGTCAAATCTGCTTTCAAATAACTAATTTCTTTTAAAATTTTTTTCCTTTTTTCTGGAGAGTTTAAACCTCGGACATTGTAAGATAATATGTTAACTATAACCATTGTTTCTTAATCTTCATTACTGTCTTTCTCTATCATCTCTTCAACTCTAAAGTGGCCATAAAAACTGTTCAACCAACACCAGGGATCCCTAAGAGATGGCATTAATCCCTCTGATTTTTCTTGTCTTGTGAGTTCTCTTAATTCTTGTATTTTCTTATAGGAGACGTTTTGATCTATTGACTTCTTTTTCCCTCTTTCTTCCCCTTTCCTCTTCCCACCCCTACCCTCCCCTCCCCCAACTATTCCTGGTCCCTCCATCAGGGTTGTCGATTCTCCTTCCTCCCTTTCCAATCGACTTGTGGCCGAGGTCAAGCTCTGCTAGTGGTCACCGTTCCCTCCCATCTTCCCTACCGTAGGGTCTAATGGTGACGGCCCGCTGATCTCCATAGGGCCACCCGTTTTTTATTCTTACTTGCTCCTCCTCCCCTCCTCCCCTTCTCCCGCCAGCCCTCCCCCCTCCCCCAATCCCCCCGGTCCCCCCAGTCCTTTTTCATCCTTTTATTTTCATCCTTTTCTTCTGTTTCCACTGATTCAATTCTCCTTCATCAACTTCTTCCTCTGGGCACTCCTGGTCTGTCCAGCCTGGAATATCCATAAGTGGGATTTTTACTGCTTCACAAAAGTCTTTGGTTTCCTCTGGGTATCTAAGGAGTACTGTCCTCCCATCTCTTCTCGCTCCTAGGCCTGCTGGGAAGTTCCAAAAGTATTGTATATCTTTTTTTTTTAATATTTCTACCATTGGTCTAAGAATGCGTTTTCTGTTAATTGTCTCTTTTGCCAGGTCTGGGAAAATCTTAATGTCCACCCCGTCATATTTTAATTCCGGTCTACTTCTCATTTCCCCCCAGATCTGGGCCCTTGTCTCGTATTTATGGAATCTTACAATCACATCTCTTGTTTTCTCTTTTGGTAGATTGGTTGGTTTACGCAACCTATGAATTCTCTCAAACTCAATTTTATCTGTGGTCGCCTTTCCCAGCAGAGGATTAAATAACTTCTCCAGGATTTCTTCTAAATTTTCTGTTGGCCCTTTCTCTGGTAATCCTCTTATTCTCAGATTTTTTCTTCGATTTCTATTCTCTTGGTCTTCGATTTTGTATAGCATATTTCTCTGCTCCATTTTCATTTTTCTCATTTGTTCTTTTAGATTTTTTAGTTCTTTTCCTTGGGACTCCACCTTTTCTTCTGTTTCTTCTACTCTGCCCAGAATATGCCCAAAGTTGACGTGTAATGTAGCCATCTCGGCTTTGATGGATCTTTCAAGGCAGGCAAACATTTCCCGCATTTCTGATTTTGATGGTGGATAATCTTTTTCATTGAATTCATCTTCTCTATTCATGTCTCCATCCTCTATTGTTATACTGCTTGCTCTTGACACTTATAGGCTTTCTTCTCCACTTACTCCTATATGCTTTTGATTCTTAGTTTTCTTGGTTCCCTCTGTATTTTGTTTGGGTCTAACAACCGGTTGATCCTCTGGCTGTGTGTTTTGACCTTTTCCCTCAGGTGTCATGTATTTTTTAATTGTTCCTGGGCTTGCTGTGGTTTTTGGAGGCTTCCCTGCCACTTCCTTTGCCGGTTTACCTCTCATTGTGGATTCGGCTCTGGGGAATAAGCCCTCAGTATAGCTTCCTCTTATGTCTCTATTTTCAGTATGAACTAAATATCATATACATTTATTCAGTGATTCAAGTAAGAGAGGTCCCACACTTTTTGCACGACAGTCTCACTAGTTCTTAAGCTATACACTCACGTATGATAATATAGCTGTGCTACCAGGGGAAGCTGTTGTTGAAGTCAAACGTATGAAAATTTTGGTGGTTTCCCCTCTCACTTAAGTACTCAGATTCCCGCACATTTCTCAATGCGCGTAAGTAAGATCTGGGGGGTTTCCGCCCTCACCCAAGTGAGTAGAGTCCCGCACTTTTTCCAGAACCGTTCAACTAGCTCTTAAGCATACACTTGTAAATAAATACTGTAGCAGTGCTTTCTAAGAAAGCTGGTATTTGAAATTGGTCATATAAGGATTCTGGGGGGTTTCCCCTCTCATTCAAACAGGCAGAGTCCCGAACCTTTTCAACACAAACCCACCTTCTCTTAGACCTTATACTCATAGATGACAATATGTCTTTGCTTTCAGAGAGGGCCGGTATATTATATTCAATAAAGGAGGATTCTGGGGGGTTTCCCCCCCACCCTAAGTAAGCAGAGTCCCACACATTTTTTCCAAACCGTCCAGACAATTCTTAAGTTATACACTCATGAAAGATAATCTAGCAGTACTTCCAAGGAGGGCTGATATTGAAATCCTGTGCAATAAAGTCCTGGGGGGTTTCCCCTCTACCATAAGTAAGCAGTGTCCCGCACAATTTTCAGAACCATCCCTCTGACTCATTAAAATATACAGATGCTTTCACGAAGGGCTGGGAATGAGATCAAGTGTAGTACAATTCTATAGGGGTTTCCCCTCATACTTTGGTAAACAGATTCCCGCACATTTTTTCTCAACAGTCTCGTTAACTCTTAAGCTATATACTCCTGGGTGATAATTTAGCAGTGTTTCAAGAAAGGCTGATTTTAGGATCCAACGCAGGAGGGTTCTAGGGGATTTCCCCTCTTGCTTAAGTAAGCATAGTCCCGCACTTTCTTCAGATTAGTCCCTCTGTTCTATTAAGCTGCATACTCATAGATGATAATAAGACAGTGCTTTTTAAGAAGAGCTGATGTTGAGAAATAAACGTACAACCTCTCTGGGGGGGTTTCCCTCGCACTCAAGCAAGCAGGGTCCCACACCACTTTTCCCTCAAAGTCACATTAGCTCTTAAGTTATATAAGTAAGCAGAGTCCCACACATTTTTTCCAAACAGTCCCGACAATTCTTAAGCTATACACTCATGAAAGATAATTCAGCAGTACTTTCAAGGAGGGCTGATATTGAGATCATGTGAAATAAAATCCTGGGGGGTTTCCCCTCTACCATAAGTAAGCGGCGTCCCGCACAATTTTCAGAACCATCCCTCTGACTCATCAAACTATAAACTCATAGATGAAAATATACTGATACTTTCACGAAGGGCTAGGAATGAGATCAAATGTAGTGCAATTCTATAGGGGTTTCCCCTCATACTTTGGTAAACAGAGTCCCGCACATTTTTTCTCAACAGTCTCATTGACTCTTAACCTTCCTAGCGGTATTCCCGAGTGTGACTCGGGGTAAGATTTTAGTGCCAAAAGCGGTAACCCCGAGTCACACTCGGGGTAGCGCTAGGAAGATCGCTGGATGCTGGAGGAGGTTTTACTTACCTTTTCTCCGGGATCCAGCGATGTCTGCGAGCGGTGTGCGGCGGCGGAGCTCTCTCCCGATCGTCTGCGAGCCCCGGCTTCCGTCTCCGGCGACGTGACGTCCGCCGGGGGGTGGAACCGGCGGCAAATTCGAATGTAAAATGCACCAAACACACTGATATCGTTCAAAATAAAATAAAATCACATTACATTACCCCCCAGTGCCCTTTCCTGCAGTTTTACTGTACTTTTTATGTAAATATATGTATATATATATATATACATATATATACAGTATATATATATATATACATATATATACAGTATATATATATATATATATATATATATATATACGTATATATATACACATATACATATATATATATATATATATATATATATATATATATACACACACACACATATTATATATATATATATATATACATATATATGTATATATATATATATATATATATATATATATATATATATATATATATACGTATATATATATATATATATATATATATATATATACACACGTAATTCTTGTGAATGAGCAGCCCAAACCAACTGTATACATTATATATATATATATATATATATATATATATATATATATATATATATATATATATATACGTATATATATATAATATATGTATACATAATATATGTATACATATATATATATATATATATATAATATGTATAATAAATGTATACAGTTGGTTTGGGCTGCTCATTCACAAGAATTACATGCTTTCAGCACCTAAAATAATGGTACCGCTTTCAGCACCTAAAATCCAAAAGAATCATACCGCCAGGGAGGTTAAGCTATATACTCCTGGGTGATAATTTAACAGTGCTTCAAGGAAGGCTGATTTTATGATCCAACGCAGGGGGGTTCTAGGGGATTTCCCCTCTCGCTTAAGTAAGCATAGTCCCGCACTTTTTTCAGATTAGTCCCTCTGTTCTATTAAGCTGCATACTTATAGATGATAATAAGACAGTGCTTTTCAAGAAGATCTGATGTTGAGAAATAAACGTACAACCTCTCTGGGGGTTTCCCTCGCACTCAAGCAAGCAAGGTCCCACACCACTTTTCCATCACAGTCACATTAGCTCTTAAGTTATACACTCCAAAATGATGATAGTATTTTTAAAAAAGACTGTTTTGATATCGTTCATATGAAAATTCTGGGGGGTTTCCCCTCTCACCAGTCCCCTTCGGCTAATCTGTGGTGTTCCTTGTAGAGTGGTATGGTGGGGATGGTTACGATGTCCAATGTTGCTGGGTCTCTCCAAGCTGGATCCCTCGGCGGTGTTCACTCCAATCAGACCTTCTCTCCTGATCCTGGACGCCGGCTCTCCCTGCGCTCGGCGGCTACCTCTCCAATACACAGCCGATTCCAGTCTCCAGGAGGGACCCAGGGTGCTCGTCCTCCCTCCTCCAAGCCTCAGGGAGGGTCGGCAACCAGGACCGGGTCAGGGCCTCCGGGTAGCGGGGAGGGGGGGTAGCGGGATCCAGCTAGGAAGGCATCGAGGCTAGGTGAGAGAGCATTCCCTCACATCTCTCTGGGCGGTGGCTCAGAGACTCAGCAGGCCGTCGGGATCAGCTCCATTAGCAGGCTCCTCCCTCCATCATCCCCCCGTTGTTGTTTTTTTTAACGCGTAATGGCGGCGATCTGCGATTTTTTTGCGGTACTGCGACATTGTGGCGGACAGATCGGACCCTTGACTGACATTTTTGACACTTTTGGGGTTACCAGTGACATTTCTACAGTAATCAGTGCTATATATATGCACTGTTACTGTAAAAATACACTGGTAGTGAAGGGGTTAACTTTATTTGGGAGGGAGGGGCTGTGTGTGTCCCTAGGCGCGTGCTTTCTACTGTGATTGGCTGTGGCTTGAGCTGTAAGGACACTGATCAACGGATCTACATAGTAGATCCGTGTGATCAGTGTCTTTACACCGAGGAGAATGACAGGTGGCTTGTTTACACAAGCCGCCTGACTTTCTCCCTCTCCCCCGCCGATCGCCGAGTGACCGGCGGATATCGGGTCCGCCAGTCACACGCGCGGGGGGTTCGGGACCGTGCGGGAGCGGGAGCGCGCCTCCGCGGCGCGTGCTCACTCCCCAGACCCTCCCAGGCTAGTGACGTTAATTAACGTCACTCTGCCTGGCAGGGGCTGACCGCCGCAGTAAATCTACTTGCGGCGGTCGGCAAGCGGTTAAAGAACCAAGAATTAATCAGACATTTTACAAGAGTTTATTGAGTTTATATTTTAATAACATTTAGAATACTATACTTTGAGAATAGTTATTTCATGAGAGGAAAGAATGAGGAAGATAGGAGGGAACATAGAAGTGGCGAAAGGATGGATATATAGTGATGCAGGACTAATCAGAAAAGCATGCTATACCTTCCACTAATTTAACCGGTTGCCGACTGCGCACAGTATATTTACTGCGGCAGTCATCGCCGGCCAGGCAGAGTGACATAGATCTACGTCGCTCGCCTGTCACTGGGTCTTGAGCCAATAGCGGGCGAGCGCGCGCCCGCTGAGGCGCGCGCCCGCTGAGGCTCATTCACGGAGGAGTGCGGGCGTGTGACCGGCGGACCCGATGTCCGCCGGTCACACTACGATCGTCGGTAGAGCGGGAGAAAGGCAGAGCGGCTTATGTAAACAAGCCGCCTGTGTAAAAATGGAGATCAGACGGTTCTACTATGTAGAACCGTTGATCTCTGTTTTTACACCAGTAGCCATGTCCCACTACAGTTAGAAACATGCCCCTAGGACACACTTAACCCCTCCCTGTCCGATACAGTTAACCCCTTCCCTGCCAGTGTCATTTTTACAGTAACAGTGCATATGTATAGCACTGATTACTGCAGTAATGTCACTGGTACCCCCAAAAGTGTCAAAAATGTCAGTCAAGGGTCCGATCTGTCCGCCTCAATGTCGCAGTCCCGTAAAAAAAAATCGCAGATCGCCGCCATTACTCGTTAAAAAAAAAACAAAAATGACAAAAATCTTTCCCTTTGTTAGAAAACGCGATAACTTTTGCGCAAACCAATCAAAATACGCTTTTTGTGATTTTTTTTTACCAAACATATGTAGCATAAAACAAATTGGCCGAAAATGTTAAAAAATTTTGATTTTTACATTTTTTTTTGGGGGGGGGGGATTTCATATAAAAAAAAGTGAAAAATATTGTTATTTTTGCAAAATTTACGCTCTTTTTTTGCTTATAGCGCATGATCAAAAAATCGCACAGGTGATCAAATACCACCAAAAGAAAGCTCTATTTGTGGGAAAAAAAGGACGTGAAATTTGTTTAGGTACAGCGTCGCACGACCGCGCAATTGTCTGTTAAAGTCACACAGTAAAAAATCGCAAAAAACCCCCTGGTCAGGAAGGGGGTAAAATCTTCCGGGGCTTAAGTGGTTAAAGGTCACATTAACCCAGTGAGTGCAGAATGATTCCAGAAGGCAATGGGATTAATAAAAGAAAAAAAAGAAAGTAAAGTAAAGTGTTTACTTACTGAAGAATGTAAATAAACTAAAATGGACTTTCCTTTTGTATTCTTCATATATTTTCTGTTAATTATTTGCATGTTATTTGATCTGCCCGTGGATCTTCTAGTCTGCAGTGTGTGCTATGATCCTTGATCTCACAAGTCTCCCCCAGTGGATGATCCCGCTGCATGACCCCTATGCATCAAGATCCTGAATCAGATCTGACTCCATCGATTGGTCAATGGATCAAAACAGTAAATAATGTTAACCCTATGAAAGACCTCACTATGAGGTTAATTTACTAAAGGGAAATAAACTGTGCATTTTGCAAAGTGCAGCTGCCCCAGAGCTTAGTAAATGAGCAGAAGCTCTGCTGACTTCCATCATCCAATCATGTACAAGCAAAAATGCTGTTTTTTTTTTTTGTTTGTTTTTTAATCTCCTTGCACTTGTTTGGGTACTCTTTACAAAGTGAAGCTTTACCTTATTTACTAAGCTCTGGAGCAACTGCACTTTGCAAAATGCACAGTCTATTTGCCTTTAGTAAATCAACTATATGTCTCTACACCACCAAGACAAATGATTTCAAAAGACATGGTTTTACTGAACCCAGTTCCAATACTCGATAACCTACAAGATGTTGGCTACTGACCCCTCCCTGGTGGTGGACTAGATGGACTAGGGGACTACCCATACCCCTAACCACTGCCATCCCCCTTTTTTCTTCCTACCTACATTCTTGTTTGCTAAATCACTCTATGCATACTGTATGTTCAGGTAATGGTACTAATGTATTATGCTTTATTAAAGTCCCATTACGAATATGACTCATTGTGGCCTTGCTCTTTGGAGTTATACAATTTCTGTTTATTTTCTGTATCACCAATCAAAAAAAAAAAAAAAAAGAATGGAAAAAAAATGATTTGCATGTATTGTTTAGAGAAGGTGGTGGCTTTTAATCTGGCGTCAACAAATCTTCTAAACAAAAGGCTAGTTCACTGTCCATCGCACTGTTTTAGGGCCAGAGTGTAGTCAGCGGGTGTAAAAAAAAAGCCTTCACATTGGATGGACAGTGGGGGTGGGAGTAAAATATGCCCCAGCATCAGTGGGACTAATAAATGCCCTAGGTGTCAATGGTTAGTTGGAGTAAAACATAATTAGGTGTCATTTGTAAAAAAAATAAAAAATAAATCACCTGTAACACTGGAAGCAACAAAAAATCCCCTGCATCAGTGATTAGGTGCAAAAACAGCCCATGCATTAGTGGGAGTAATAAATGCCCTAATGTCACTGGTCAGAGAGAGTACTACATGCCAATGGCCAGAATGGGGGCCAAGTTTCAGTGGTCAAAATGTTGCCCCGTGTCAGTGGGAGGAAGAATGTCTCTGTATCAGGGAGAAAATTGTGTTTTTGGGGAGATTTACTAAAACTGGAGCACTTAAAAACTGACAAAGCTGTGCATGGTAGTCAGTCAGCTTCTAATCTCAACTTGTTCAATTAAGCTTTGAAAAAAAACAAACTTGAAAGCTGATTGGTTTCTATGCAGAGCTGCACCAGATTTTGCACTCTCCACTTTTAGTAAATCTCCCCTATAGTGACAGTTGTCATTGGCGGAATAGTGTTGCCAAGTCAGTAAAAAGAGGATTGCATGGTGCTAGTGGGAGTAATGGTGCCCTGTGTCAGTGGGAGTAATGGTGCCCCTGTGTCAGTGAGATGAATGGGGCACCATCATTGGTGCTCAGTGGTCACTTTGTAGGTTCCATGTACCCCGTTGCTTCTCATAGTGGCATCTCAACCAAGACTACAAAAGAAGGAGATTACTCAGTATAATAGTGCCTATTACATTGTTGGGATGCTAGAATGCTCTGTTCCAGTGCCTAACACTAGCTATCACTCTGTATACATCAGCCCCCCCCCCCCCCCCCCCAGATTGCAATGAGAAAGGTCTAAGGACAATTTACACACACACACACATATGTGGTATTGGAAAAAAACTTCAAAGGGTGGAGATTAAACAAGGGACAAAGAGATATAAAATTCCAGGAGAGATCTTTCTGAGATTAGTATCAGGGGAAAACAACCTTGATAGGGTACAGGGTATATGGGATGCCCAACTTGACTTGAAGAACAACAAATGAGGACAACTTCTGTCTCTAGGTACACCACAAAAAGAACAAATCCTTAACTGTATTCTCTTTGGAACAGCAACAGTCTTTCTGGAAATGGCAATGGAAATACCCCTTGTAGGAGCTTGGTGTCCCCTGGGTGGAATTTTAGCAAAGTCCCAACTTGCATGAGCCTGTTGTTCCCTCTCTTGAAAATTCCCAGCCCACCTGGCTGCTTGGTGAAATGTTTCAGGACAAGGAATTGGCTTTAGTTTGTTGGCAGTGTCCCAGAAAGCTCGCTTGATATTGCATTGGGCAGCTCTCTCCCTTTTAGGCCCTGGGGGTGTAGAGGTACTCACACTGTCCCTGGAAATCCTGCTTCTGTTGAAAAGACTGCTGTTCAGGCTTCTTGCTGCCCAGGTCCTCCAATGCAAGCCAATGTGTCTCCTAGAAGAGACTGGGGAGTAGTGGAGATCCCTCTGTCCTTCTTTCTTCTTTCCTTCCTCAGCTTCCAACCTGGAGGGAGAGCCTCCCTCAGCCCCGGGATCCCCTCCCAGGCTAGACGACACAGCTTCCTCACTCCATCTTCCAACTGACTTGCCTGCTGGACAGGCCTCACAATATTTATGGGCTGACCCAGCCTCCTGCCTGGGGATTGGCCAGATTCCTATAAATAGGCAGATCAGGACCTGGCCTCCACCCACTAGCTTCTAGCATTTTCCAGAGGTAGCAGAGGTTTGACCTATAAAGCTCTCCAGCCTGACCTATAGTAACCCCAACCAATTACCAGACTCACACAGCTACTGTGAGTCAAAAATAAATGTACCTACCCTAGTCTGCATACTAGGGGGTGCTACACAAAGATAAAAAAAAGTAATATAGGACCAATACCTCACACTGGTAGGAGTGCAGGACACCCAATTCAGGGGGTCAAGCAGCCAGAGAGTAAGGCCCCTTTCACACGGGCGCGACACCCAATGGAGTCTGTTCTGCTCAGCGGGGGATCGATCTGCCGATCCCCGCTGGTCAGGCAGATGACAGCTCCGTCTCCGCTCTCTGTGTAGAGACGGAGCTGTCAGATCCCCACTGTCCTCTATGGGGAGATCGGATAAGAATGGACCGCCTGTCCGTTCTCATCCGATCCCATCCTCCAGACGGATGTAAAATAGGGTTTCCATCTGTCCGGATTTCACGTACAGGATCAGAATCAGATAGCAGCGGGTATCCGCAGAGATGTCTCCACGGACACCCGCTGCCCCATAGGGATGCATGGAGCATCCGATTAGGTCTGCCTGAGAAACTGACAGGCGGTTAGACCCCTTATGAATTTGTAAATGTATTTCTTCTGCTGTAGCTAAAGCCCCAGAAGGTTTTAGAGAGCTGCAACTGGTCTGGATTTTCAGGGAAATAAGGCAGGCTGTGGGCAGGTGGGGGCAACTCCCGGGGCCCATCCCAAATGCCAGCCCTGGCAGTTAGTTACACTACACACTGCAGTGAAATGCTATTGGATAAACATCTTCCCACAATGCTTGTTCACTGTGATGTTCTAATAAAAACATAAATAATGGGCATAAGTAATTAGTAGAGTTCATTTTCATTTTATAACCAAAAAAAACATATGATTTGCCAGGTCCTTCCACCTATCCCAATCAAACATTACACTTTTTTTTTTTTTTTACAGATTTGGAAAATGTCTTTCTATATTATTTTTAGGTTAGTTTTCGCTATTTTAATTTACTGAACCTTCAATCTTATTTTAAATAATGCATTAGTTACATGTTGTACTGTGTTCTTAATTAATGCAGAATGTTTGGAGTTTGATGATACCCGTTATTGTCTAACTTAAGCTAAAAAAAAGTGCAAGCTTTTAACTTAACATAAACCCCTTCTTCAGGCTTTATATATTTAAAAAAATGATTTAGGAATCCACAAATTTGTGCACAAAATTACACAATTAGAGCAATGACATAAACATTTTTCTTTTGAATACAACTATTTTTTTCTTGAAAAGCTTTAGTGCTAAAGCCTAGTATAAGAGATCAGAGTTTAGAGGTGTTATTGTGGCGATTGATTTAGATATACGCATTTCCGGCATATTTCCCCCCCCCCCCCTTAACTGACAATCTTTTTGAAATGTCAATATGGATATATCAGCAGCACTGACTGAGGAACACACTTGGGAGGAATTAACGAAGAGTGTTACAAGCACAATGCTTGCACCATTCTTCTAAACATAAAAAATGGAGCAGATCCTGCTTCTAATTAACAAAAGTGGCATAAGCCTCCTTGTTAGAAGCAATCTATTTTCTGTGACAGACACAACATAGGAAGCAGAAAAGCTGGAGCTGGATGCTCTGATCTCTCTGCCGGTCCCCAACTCCCACTCTGCTGAGTGCAGGAGGGAGGTGGAGGGTTGCTACCTTTCAGGCACTGCTCATAGTGTAGTCACTGCATGGGCAGAGAAAGGCATGTGAGCTGTCTGCCTTGATCTTTCTATATTGAAATATGCCACAATCCCTCTCTTAATTAGGTGCAGACCCTGACCCAGTTTCTATTTCACTCTGAAATAAAAAAAATGGTGCAGTTGGTGCAAATAGACCTGAAACATGTCTATCTATTAAAGTGATTGGAAAGTCTCATTATTTTTTTTTTATTTTTTTTTTAACTTTTTATACTTATCTGCCCTATGCAGTGGTTTTGCACAGGGCAGCCCAGATCCTCCTCTACTCGGGTCCCTCTTAGCTGCTCCTAGCCCCTCCCTCCTGTCGAGTGCCCTCACAGCAGGAAGCTTGCTATGGGGCCACCCAAGCCAAGCTGCAGCTCTGTGTGTCTATTCAGACACAGAGTCACCATTCAGCCCCACCCCCTCTCTCTCCTTATTGGCTAACTGACTTTGATTGACAGCCACAGGAGCCAATGATGCAGCTGCTATGTCTCGGTCAATCAGGAGGGAGAGTCACAGACTCGTGGACATCGCTGTATAGAGAGGAAGCTCAGGTAAGTATTAGGGGGTGCATTAAGATAAAAAAAGTCTGACTTTACAACTCCTTTAATGTGGTGCACACCACTCCTTACAGTTTCTTGAGCCATTATGATGGTGAATTCCCCAGTCTGTGTTTATCCCGCCATTTAAAGTATCATTTTGCATTTCTATTAAAGGGACTCCATCATGCAGAACCCCAAAGTAAACTAAAGCCACCAAAAAAGATGCATAGCTTCTATGTCCCTACAGATTGTGGGGGCCAGTGAGAAGAACCACAAAATAATAAAGCAGGGAAGTATGGGTGTAGTTTAGCAATACCATGAACAACATCACATGGGTAGAGAAGTACATGAGAAATCAAAAAATAACATGTACACTACTAAAAGCAGGGCCTGTAGAAAACTGGCCTAAAGACTTGCTGCCAAAACAATGTAGAATTCAATTTACTGTACATAAAACATTGAGTAAGATAGGCAATGCACCATTCTATGTATACATATACAGTTGGATACACTCAGGGTTAGAGGGAAAAACAGGCATCCACAACACATTTCTATAAACTTTTTAAAGAAGTAAATTTGATGTAATATGTAAGGGAGAGCTATCTTCACGTGACCTCATTATGCTTTTCAAGAGCCAGTGTAGTGGCATTCAGAGCAGGAACATGACTATATGTAGGAAGATGACAGCAGGATTATACTGAATGCTGTAGTGATTGTGCTTCAAGTTTTAATGTAAATGTTTTAACTGATTTTAGTAACCTTTTTGGGAAACAGTGAGCACTCTGTCTGTCTCTGCTTTACTGAGGTTTTAATGTGGAGAATTACATTGAGAGATTGGAATGGAGAACATGTGCCTGGGAGATCTTAAAGAGCCAGTGTACCTAGAATCTAATGCAAGAGTTTTGAATCTGCTTTCTTTATGACATTTATTTTGCGAAGTGGTGAGCACTATGTTTTTTTCTTTTGTTTTTTTTTGTTTTTTTCCATAAACATTTTTATTGAAGATAAAAGTGGGTTAACAAAGACATAGAAGAGTACAGTTAATGTCAACAGTGAAAAAGTACATAGACATCATGTGAACATAAGAAGGTTGCACGTCTATCAACAATCAAGGCTATACTGCTATAGGTGTAGTGGGAGATACATTTGCGGGTGGTAACAATAACAACGGTCACAAAGGACTACCGTAAAGTGGACTAGGGGGCAACAACCTGAGTGATGGGTACACAGAGGAAAGAGATCAAACCAATGCATGTACCACAGCGGTTCAACCTGTGGAACCATTCAATTGTTGAGAGGATGGAGGTCAATCGCCAAGAGCTTGGCAGTGTTCAGCATGTGACGAGCCAAAATTGTTTTAAGAGCGGGATGTTTGCCCGATGAGAAATCAAGCAAGAAATGCTCTGGAGAGTAATCTAGGTTGCTTGAAGTGACCGTTTTTACGGTTCTGTGAACCATTTCCCAAAAGGGTTGTAGGGCAGTGCATGACCACCAAACATGGAGCATGGTACCAGGGGCTGCATTGCACCTCCAGCAAGTGTCAGGTACCTCCAGGATAAACTTGTGGAGCTTAGCAGGCGTTCTGTACCAATGGGAAATAATTTTATACCCATTCTCTTGGGTGGTGACATTAATGGAGGTGCGATGGAGCGAGCGGCAAATGGATTCCCATTCCTTATCGGAGAGGGACAGGTGCAAATCCCTCGACCAAGTCTGGGCGAACGTCGCCGACGAGGCTGAGGGGGCATCAAGCAAGTACAGTTCTGAAATCATGTGACG
Source organism: Pelophylax lessonae (assembly GCF_965119305.1). Taxonomy (NCBI): domain Eukaryota; kingdom Metazoa; phylum Chordata; class Amphibia; order Anura; family Ranidae; genus Pelophylax; species Pelophylax lessonae. The sequence goes on along the minus strand of NC_138776.1, from coordinate 210,713,879 downwards.
TTGGGGACGGTCACAGACACAGATGGCTTCAAGAGGGGTCAAAGGTCTTGTCCATGAGCAGGAGGAGTGGTTCGCTGAAAGAAAGTTGCGAATTTGGATGTATGTCCAAAGTGGTAGACCATGAGGGTGGAAAGAGTGGTTGAGAGTTTCCCAGGGAATGGGAGCTCCCTTACCGAAAAAGTGCTTCGCTAGCACCTCTCGGTGAGGCCATATATGTAGAAGAAAATCAGCGGACATGCCAGGGGGGAAGGCCGGATTAAGATGGAGTGACGTTAGGGGCCCGCTGCGGGGATCAATCCACATCTTTTTGTGCCATCTGTCATGTGCTAGTAGCGAGAGGGCAATCAAGGGGTGAAATCTGAGTGCCCTGGGAACATCTGTAATGGGCAGCCAGGGGAGAAGGTGCAATGGGGTGGTGGTAGAGGCATTGTCAACCCCCACAACTGCCTTGTGGGCAGAATACAGGTTCCAGTACACTATTCTACTGATTAGGCAGGCTTTGTGATAGCTAGGCACGTCGGGAAGACCCAATCTGCCCTTGTTCTTAGGAGCTGTCAGATGGGAAAGTTTAATTCTGGGGGGTTTGTTGAGCCAAATAAACTTCAAACTATGTGTCCGGAGAGTGGCAAGGAAGGATGGTGGAAGATGAATAGGGACTGTTTGAAAAAGATACAGAAGCCTGGGAAGGATAGACATATTAAGCAAGGCCACCCTTCCGAACCAGGAGATCCAGAGGTTCTTCCAGGCCCAGAGGTCTGAGCAGATAGCAGTCAGGAGAACCTGGTAGTTAGTTTCGAAAAGATTTTACAGGTTGCGCGGGATGTGAATGCCCAAGTACGGGAGCGAGGTGGGCGCCCACAAAAAGGGGAAGTTGGCTTGACACTTCTCCACCTCCCAACTCACACTATGCTTTTTCTGCTTTTGAGTTGGGGAGCTGGAACTGAAGTACACTGGCCTGGGAGTTGTTAAAGGGCCAGCTGAACTACTACCATTTAGAGACCCATTGTGTGCAGTAACCATAATACCATAAGTGTAGGTGGTGGTTGCACGATTCACAGAAAGAGTTGGTGTATTTACACATGTTTTAATGTCATTTTTTTTAAATCTACCTATCATATGATATTTACATTTAAAACCAGTTAACACTATGTTTTTTTTTTTTTTTTTTTTTTTTTTTTTGGCTAATTGAATTGAGATGCAATGAATGTAGGATATCATACTGGAAGTTCTTAAAACACCAGTTTACCTCATATGCATCAGATGTCCATTCTTTGTGATGAGCATACCACCATACCTGTGTAGAGAACAGCATCACCTAATTTATAAATATTTTTCACTAAAGAGGTTTTTGTCAAATTTATAGTGGCGATATGCTCTTGTAGAATTATATGTGGACTGTGATTATATTAAGAAGACTTTTTTTGGGAATAATTTATATTACACATATATATGTACAGTAGTTAATCTTTAATGTGATTATAATTGAGTGAGCTATTTTTTTTTTGATAAATTATATTTTGTGGGGGTGGTAATAGTGATGCACAATTCTGAATATTGATCAATTGTTTGTGCTGGTGCTTACGGTTGAGAGCAAATTCCTAGGAAAGTGGCAAGGACCCTTTGAGATAATTTAGATGTGGCCACTTTTTACTATCAGGCTCACCTGGTCAAACCCTTGAAGGAAAGTGAGGCTTTGAACATATACCAGAAATTTGAAAAGATGCTATTTCCCGGATTAAAAAAAGTAGACATACAGTAGCAGAGACTCACTCCCCCTCTCAAAAACAGGAGTTTTGGCAGTGTAGATTTAAAAATATGTTACTACATACCCCATGCTACAAAACAGGCTAGTGTCTTGTATAGTATTATCAAGCAAGTTCTGCAGCACAACTATTAGGCAAGTTATATTTTTGAGGATTCATTTCACTATTGAATAACTACAGTGCTCTCGGTCAATCCAAAATGTTAATAAACCTCAAGCCTGGAAAGAACCTAAGAAATTAAAAGTGGGGTTTTGGCTTTCTTAGGAGAATATCTGTGTGCACAATTATTGAGCAACTATTAGTGTGCACAATTATTATGCAATTAAATGAAAAATGTACATTTTTCCATTTCACTTGTTTGTTTTCATCTGTTAAAGTGAGAATGATAAACAAGCAACTCAAAATTTACAAAAAAAATTTCTGAAAATAAAAAAAAATAATCAGTGATCAATATAGCCACCATTCTTTTCAATAACAGTCATAAGCCTTCCATTCATGGAGTCTGTCAGTTTCTTAATCTGTTGATGATCAACTTTTTATGCAGCAGGAACCACAGCCTCCCACACACTGTTCACATAGGTGTAATGTTTTCTTTCACCATAAATCTCCCGTTTAAAAAGGGCCCACAAGTTCTAAATAGGGTTTAGGTCAAGTAAGGAAGGGAGCCATGTCATTATTCTTTTATCTTTAAGGCCTTTACTGGCTAGCCACGCAGTGGAGAACTTTGATGCATGCGATGGAGCATTGTCCTGCATTAATATCATGGTCTTCCTGAAAGATGCAGACTACACTACTTGACTGAATTGTCTTAAAAAAACTGGCAGTAGGTTTGGGAGTTTTGAGTCCAACTAGCTCATAATACCAGCCCATACCAGTACCCATCTCTACCTTGCTGGTGTCTGAGTTGAAGTGGAGCTCTGACCACGTTACTGATCCAGCAACAGGGCCCATCCACCTGGTAACTCTCATCTCATAAGTCCATAAAACCTTCACATATTTCTCGGCCCAGTCTTGACATTTCAACTTATGTGTTTTGTTCAGTGGTGGTCGGGTTTCAGCCTTCCTTACCTTGGCCATGTCCTTGAGCACTGAACACTTTGTACTTCTGGGCAATCCAGGTAGGTTGCAGTTCTGGAATATGACCGCACAGAAGGATAATGGGTTCCTGGTAGCTTTACATTTGATTCTTCCTAAATCTCTGGCAGTTAATTTGCATCTTTTTTTTCTCAACACATTTCTTGCGACCCTGTTGGCTATTTGCAACAAAACGTTGTGATCATGCCCAAATATCTTAGTGATTTCAAGAGTGCTGCATCTCTATGAGAAACATTTTATTTATTTTTATTTTTTTCAATAAAAAGCTTTATTTAGAAATGAAAGCAACACTGACAAAAGTAATGTGAACAAATTGGTATCGCAAAATCAAATAGTATAAACAATTCAGTATGAAAAATTGTACAAATATTTAAATGCAGTAACTACAAACTGAAAGTCTATTATCAGCAGCGTGATAGGAACTGGATGAAACCGGTAACGGTGTAGTCTAAAGAGAAACCATTACACCAGTTGGCCTGATAGGCCAATAAGAAGGAAGAGTAGGAGGAGTAGTAAGATTGAGAGAGAAGAAAAGTTCGAGAGAGTGAAGGAGGGAGGGAGGGAGGTACGAAGGGACTGTGGGGGTGAGATAGTCAAATGATGGCAATAAAGTACGTTTAGAACAACTTTTCAGGTGGTATAAAGTGAATTCAATGGGCAGATCCAGTAGTCTGCAGACTAAATAACCGATTTATCTAGTGGGTTATTAGTTTAAAGAAGTCATCGGACAGTGTAAAAATTGTCCAAGATCTCCATGTTTCATGAAAAGCAGCATCAGATTCTTTTTTAATTGCTATAATCTCCTCCATTTCATGTATAAGTTTTACCTTATCCGCCCATCCTTTGGTAGAGGGAATGTTTTGAGTGTTCCAGTAAAGGGGTATAACCGCTTTTGCAGCATTGAGCAGATGTCTTGATAGAGAGAGCTTGTATTTTTTATAGGAAAGGTTGTTTATATGAAGAAGACAACATGCAGCATTTAAGTCCAGGGATGTGCCTGTTATGAGTCTAATGAGGTTAATAATCTTAGTCCAATAAGACTGTATTAAGTCACATGACCACCATATATGTACGAAAGTACCTCTACTTTTCAGACACCTCCAACAACATTTTATAATTTTTGACTTTTCAGAGTCAGTTAAATCTCTTTTTTGGCCCATTTTGCCTAAGAAAAAGAAGCTGCCTAATGATCAAGCACACCTTGATATAGGTTGTTGATCTCCTTAGGTCACACTCACCCTCATTACACAAATACACATCGCCTGATAAAAGTAGCAAAATAAACATAAACCATATACAGTACTTGCTGTGACACTGGAGGTATGTGGTAATGTAACTTACTGGAATCTTTGCTGTAACTGTGTCAGTGTTGTTGTGCGAAAGGCTTTGAGCAGAACGGTAGTTTCTGACAGCTCCCTGTGGCCACACTGTTTCATGTGCATGCACTGCGTGAGGTAATGCACACATATAAAGTAAATGTCCTTCTTTCATTATAAGTCAAATTATTTATTCTATAATATAAAATAATAAAAAGGAATTTAAAAAAATACAAAGAAACCACAGTAAAGTGCTTTGAAACCTGTATGCTCTAAATCCTAAATAACATTGAAGAGAACATTAATTCTGGCATGTAGCTTAGCAGTACACCAGTGCCATCTGTCAGGCACATTACAACCATGCAATGCCAAACTAGACACAACTTTTATGCCTTGCATCTCTCCCAAAGTAATGAAACTAAATATGTAAAAGTTTAAAATGTAAACCTCTTATGAAATAAAAAAAAAAAAAAAAACGTAATATTTCAGACTCTTTAGGCTGGCTTCACACTATTGTGCTGCAGTAAAACATGCATTTTAAAGCATGCACCAGCTACACACTGTTGTGCACAGCACTCTGTCTGATTCATTTAGGTTATCACTCCAAAGCACAAGTACAGAAGGTACTGTAAAAATGTTTTTATTGCTATAAAACATTCAGTTGCATTAGATTTAAAGAATAGGTGCACTTTCAGTCAATGTGCACTTATTCTTTTTCCCCCAACCTAACCAACTCCACCCCCCAAAGATGCATACTTACCAAAATCCAATGCCCACTACCTCTGGAGTTTGTTTACATCCAGCACCACAAATCCTCTCTCTTCTGGCTGCACCTGCACTATACAGTCCCATAGTCTTCTATAGGGCTTATCTACGGTTGCGCAGCCAGGGAATGAAGGGAGATGAGCAATGTAGACTTTGTCAGACTTTGTCTGAAAGTGCAATTATTTTTTAAATATTTAATTATTTTCCTACACTAGCCTGATCTATCTAAATAATCGTAATTCTGTGTGAATGGGTCTCTGTCAGCTTTGTCTCTAAATATTGCATTCCAGGCGGGAGGGGACCACAAGACGTAAGCATGCTATTAGCCATGGCCATCTTTGAAATTCTGTTTTTCTTTAACCTTTTTTAGTGCTTGTGAGTGTGTAGCACAATTCCCAGCCATTTTGCTGGATATGGTCCCCTGGGTTACCGCTAGCAACAACAGCACATTTAAGCATGTTCTCCAAGTGTGAGCACTGAGACAATGACCAGTCCAGTATCTTTGGGTTTTTTGTATTTATTTGGTAACTTGGATGGGAGAAGGGATGAGTGGGATACTCCTGGAACTAAACTAGGCACATTTGGCGAAGACACTTGAATATTGCTGTTTGGCGCTGACTTGACGCTGGCTGAATGCCTATCAACGCTGACCGGATGCCTGTTAATGCTGAATTGACTTGGGACTGCTTTCTGACTAAAGAAGTCCTCTTCTAGCTCCTTTAAGCACTCCTGCTGAGGTAGCCACTTGAATACACTGCTGCACTGCTGAACACTTCAGGGCCCACACCGGCGCCCCCTTTCTCTCTCTAATCTTAAGGGCTTAGATACTGGCACCCCCTTTCTAAGCCACCACTACTGGCTCCCAGATCCCTTTGACCTTCTGGAGTGGTCCCCTCTCTCAGGCAGACCCCTGGGCAGTTTTGAGTACTCACAACACTGTTTTTCCAGGAAACTTCTGCCCAGCAGTTCCACTAGGTCCACAGAACTCTGGATCCTTCCTGTAGCCCAGCTCAGCCTCCGGTCCTCTAGGCCAACCACCTAGGACACCCTCGCTTGCTCTGACAGGAGGAGAGACAGCCGTCAGCCTCCTCCTGGGACTCTTCTTCCCGCCAAAGACCCCCTGTCACATGCTCCCCTCAGACTAATATCTGATTCCAGGGTGCTTTGCGACAACCTCCGCCCTCTGAGACAGCTATAAGCCCTGGTGCGCTATTGGCCAGGTTTCCTCCACTGTCCAATAAAAGCCCTCATTGGATACAGTGGGGAGACTCCCCAGACTCAAAAGACCACACATGGAAACACATGACAGCCTCACTAACTGAATCAGGCCCCCCTGATAAGCAGACAGGGCCACATATATACTTTTCCTAGCACCTACCTAGGAGGGTGCAACAAGTGTAATATTCTTCAAATAAAGTAGTGATGTTATCTTTTTGGACCTCCTGCACCATTGTGTTGTCATTTACATCCCCTTGAGGTTATCCTGCATCTTTAGCTAGAGGTGGGACCCTTTCAGATATATCTCAGTGGAGCAGCCTGTGATGACAGACGGCACAGCAAGACAAAAAAAGCTCCATCTTGCCTATGTATCACAAGCTGGTGTTGACTTTTCTATAAACTGAGAGTCAATACGATCCGGTAAGCAGATTGGTGTGTGTTCACACAGTAGTGGCGATTTGATAATACTTCTCATTGGTGTGCAGTGATTCTTCTCATGTACAAGCTATATGGACTTTTTTAATGTTTTATAGATACTTTTTTGGCACTGCCCTCTTTTGTATTGTATATTCATTTTGGTGTGTAATCAAACCATTGGTGCTTGGCTGCCTTTGTGTATTTTTATCCAAGCACAGATAATTCCTTGTGTTATCAGTTTTATTTTATAGTATTGTAAGTGTACTGTCTCCCTTTTATATTGTAAAACTCTGCATAACCTGTTGGCGCTATTTAAATCCTGTATATTCATAATAATAATAATATGGTTTAATTTTTATGGTTTATAATTTTAGCTATTTTCCATCACTTTCTGTCTTGACAGTAAATAAGGAGAAATCTATTAATTAGAGACACAGACAAAAAAAAATATCTGATGCAAGTTCTGACCCTTCCTGATTCCTACCAAATGGGTTAAAAATTTGACTGGAGTTGTACTTTTATTTCAAACTTTGGGAAAGTGCATGTAGTAAGTGCTTTTTTTTTCTGAATACAAAGTGAGACTTTACTTTGTGCTGCAACAGTAGCAATGCAAAGCAAAATGTTTAATATTAAAGGATTGGAAAAAAAAAAGGTCATTTTATAATTTATACATATTAAAAAAAGTATTGCTGCACATTAGGTAATGATAGAATAGTGTAAAGTTATGTGAAGCATACCCCTAAGCACTGTGTGATTCCCTGTGCCCCCAGCTCCTATAATGTTCCCTGTTGAAAGCTTGGCTCTTCTTCACTGTCTGATATCTGTGGTGGTGAACAAGTCTCACAGATAAGCTAAGTAAAACAGTCTTTTATCTTCAGCTGTCAGAGCAGCAGGAGCAGGATGACTTGGTGGGTGGCTTCTAAAACCAGAATTCTAATGTATCCCAAAAGAAATAGGCTGCTGAACATTTTCTTTTTAAACTAGCAAACTATGACATACTAGCTTGCTGTCAGAAAATTATAAAGTGACAACCTAAATGGCCTTAGGACCATCAAACACTGCATTTGCTTGGTGTATATTCTCTTAGTGTACTTGTGTGTATATGTGTTAGTATGTATGTGCCTATATATTCTTGTTTGTTAGAAGAATATGTCAGGAATATCAAATTTACAGAAAATATGTACTAGTACAAGTGATGCTATTTTTGCATTACACAAATGGGTTGCATAATACATTCTAAAAGTAAATATTTTATCAGTTACCTTTGTTGTAAAAATGATTTATGTCAAATACAGCACTGGTCCCTAAGGCAGAGCAATCAAAATGTGCTGACAGGGGAATCCATCCCACAGAGCCATTGTGTTCTCTCAGTAAGGGAGTTTGGGGTGGCTGGGGGGGGGGGGGGGCGTCCACACCAGGAGAGGACAGTGATTATTGCTAGGGGCTAGAGTATTCACTAGTGATAGTCGCAAGGAAATCTGGCAGGCTGGTTGTACCCAAGTTGATCAATGAATCATAATGGAAGGGTCATGGTAAGTTGAAAACAGCTCTAACAACCATACAGTTAGGGGAGGCGAATAGGAAATCTAAAGTGGAGACAAAACATTTTTTATTTTTAACTGGAAGACTTCTATCATGCAATCATGCATTTTCTTAAAGGAGACGCTGTCACTGTTCTATTTAGGAAAGTGACAGTATCTCATGACTGCCCTCCCGTCCCTGCTGCAGGTGTCTACTCTGAGTAATCTGTGGTGTCAGATGGTGTCAGTGCTTACCATGTAGGATGGCATCACTGCACTTCCCCTATGTTAAACCAAACAGCTTTGACATTTTGTTCATCGGGTCAAAGTAATCACTGTTACAATTTGATCAAATTAAGTAATATATTAAAACCTACTGTGGTACTGTTAAAAAAAGTTGCAAGAATGAATCAATTTAGGTGAATAACAATACATTTGCTTATAGTATGTGGATAACCCTAATAATCCCAGGTGAGGCATAGTTAGGTGTTGTAAAGCGCTGCACAAACTGTTGGTGCTATATAAATCCTATATATTAATAATAATAATAAAGATAATAATAATTTACCCTTTTCCTGTTAATCCAGCAGTGCATTCATAATCAAAAACCCACAAGCATGGATACCCCATGCAATGTACGTGGTCTATTAAAGGGTCTAATAACTTGGGCAAAACTAGTAGGCTTCCTTAAAATAAACCTTAAGAAAAGTTGTTCTAATTGACGTTGAGCTACTGCTAATTATTATTCACTAACAGACTGTGTTAGCAAATAGAAAATGAGCAAAAATAATTAACAGCATTTAGAGGAAAATATCATACTACTTGATAGTATGTGGAAAACCCTAATAATCCTGGGAGAGGCATAATTAGGTGCTGTAAAGTGCTGCACAAACTTTTGGTGCTATAGAAATTCTGTATTATAATAATAATAATAATAATAATAATGATAATAATTGACCCTTTCCCTGTTAATCCAGCAGTGCATTCATAATCAAAAACCCACAGGCATGGATACCCCATGCAATGTATGTGGTCTATTAAAGGGTCTAATAACTTAGGCAAAACTAGTAGGCTTCCTTAAAATAAACCTTAAAAAAAGTTGTTCTAATTGGTGTTGAGCTACTGCTAATTATTATTCACTAATCACTAACAAACAGTGTTGGCAAATAGAAAATGAGCAAAAATAATTAACAGCATTTAGAGGAAAATATCTTTCAAATTTTATGGAAGGTGGAGGCACAGAAAATTTATAAACGTGCGATAATTATTTTACAGTTTAGTTTGTACATGAAATAGGCATTTAAATTGAATTCAAGGCAATAGGAGATAAGAATATAATAAGGTGAAGATAGCAGTAAGAATTAAAATGAAAGGTCAGGACTCAATAAAACTGATAATACAGTGGGATTAGCCAATATCCAATCAAAAAGGCTAAATGAGAGAGATCAGATAGAAGGCTCCTTCACAAGTTTTATTAACTTATTCAAATTTATGGATTGGAACTGAGATGCACTACTTTGGTGGTTTAAAGTCATAAGGACAAGAAAATGTTATTAATCTAAGCCTTTGACTCTTTGCTTGCAGAGAAAACCTAGGAATTAAAATGGCAATACAAAAAAACTCTCTTCAATTTAAGAAGGTATGGATGGAGTAAAAAGGGTTTTTACTAAAGAAGACATATGAAACTTTACACAAATTAATTCCTGCTTAAATTAAATCTAAAATCAAAACTTTTAATACAGATGGTTATAGTTAAACATGTGCCATTTTTTTTCTTTTGCTTTCTTTATCTCATTGTGGGGACTTTCCTTAATTTGCTCTCCAGGAGATGCAACTGGAAATGAGAGGCGATCCTTTTAGATAGTTTCACTGGAAAAGTTATCCACACTGGAAGATTCCCCTATGCCACATAACCCCTGATGAAGACACGCAAGTCCCTTGTGTCGAACACACGTAGGGGAAGGGCTAGATTCATGTCGGTGATTGCAGAGCACGGCTGTGAAAGGAACCCAGCACACAAGTAGCAGACCGGGATCATCTATTTAAACGCTTCAGTTCCCGATACATTGTGTCAATAGTTTGGTGCGCTTCAGTCACCCAGCCAATGTGAGTGCTTTTTATGTTTTAATAAATAGAGGATTTTAAAACAGTACTTGCACTATGTTACACTTTTTTCATGCATGTGAGACATCCCAGAGTGTTCTGAACCAGCTGAGAGCTCACAAGGTGAAGGAGAGGAGCCATCCCATACATCCGTGGACTATCTCAAGCTCTGTCTGACCAAGCTTAGCTGCTAGGTCACACACACCAAGGTGAGATACGCACCTGAAGGGGGGTCACGGGAGTGGAGGTGGACATTGCACCCTAAATCTGTGGGATATTCAAGAACTAGTGATTGGGAATTGTCCCTGCACAACACCTAACCATGATTATATTTAATTTCACAGACATTTACATTCCAACACCTTTATTCATTTTGAAGGACTTCCTTTTTTTATCTTAGTAGTAATTGATTATCATTTTGTAACACCATATGTTGAATCATTTGGGGAATATCGCTGTGGATTAAGAACACTGGTTTCACTTTATATGCACAAGTATTGGATATTTGCACAGCATTTGCACTTCTTGTTTGATTTTGTTAACATTTCACAGGTATTTATTTTATTTGTATATTTATTCACACAGGGTCATAATTTTATATGATCAGATATAGTGGAATTTGTCTTCACATCACATCTGAACATAATTATTCACTTAATTGGTATATTTAGGCATACCTGTTCTCCTACACCATATATGAGTTTCAAAACGTTTTAGGTTACACTTGCGCAGCACTCTCTATATATTAATTTTTTCCTTGACAACTGTAAAACTTGGAATAGTAATGGATGATGTAGGGCTATAAAAACACAATATAAAACAATTTCACCAGATGTGGTCCCAGTATTGGTAAAAAAACTCTATAATATTGCAGCGTGTACCCATCTGGCCCCGGTGCTTTCCCGGCTTTCATACTATTTAGGGCCTGTTGGATTTTTATCATCCCTATTGGGGATTCTAACTCTTTACAGGTATCTTCTGATAATGTAGGGAGTTTAGATGAAGTTACATATTCCTCCATTTGTGTTGTTGATGAAATTTGATCTGGAAGATTATATAGAGAGGAGTAAAAATCTCCAAATGTCTGGGTGATTTGTTTAGGTAATGATAGTTTATTACCTTTTGATAAATTTGGAGGGATATATGTGGCTGTCTTGTTATCTTTTACGGCCTTCGCCAGTAATCTCCCGCATTTATTTCCTGACTCATAGCCTATTTTACGACATCTTTGTAGAGAAGCTTTGGCCCAATATGTCCGCAATTTGTTTACTTAATGATATCAATTCTATCTCTAATTCGTCTGTTTGAAATCTTTTATGGTTGGTCTCTATCTCATGTAGTGCGGAAAGCATTGATGTTAATTTTTCTCTCTTTCTCTTTTAATCCTGGAACCATGTTTAATCATTACTCCTCGAATGACTGTTTTATGTGCCTCCCACAGAATACCCGGGTCACCTTCTGGGGTTTCGTTTATCTGAAAGTATTGCTGTAATTCCTCTGTAACATCCCTAAGGATCTCTGGGATCTGTAGTAAACTCTCATTCAATCTCCAGAACCTGTTTGTACATGAAGTGGTTTCTGAGAGTGAATATGATAACCAAATTGGGGCATGATCCGATCAAGTTATACTTCCAATTTCTATTTTTTGCATTGCATGTAGCTGTCTGTAAGGGGATTGGAAAATAATCTATCCTTGTGTAGGTTTTATGAACCTGGGAGTAATATGTATGATCTTTTTTCTTCTGGATGTATAATCGCCATGCGTCCACTAGTTGATGTTTATGTAAATCTTGGTTTATGCATTTACCTACTCGTGAGGGGATAGAAGAAGAGCATGTTAGAGTGTCCATCCCAGGAATCAAGGAAACATTTAGGTCCCCACCTAATATCAGCTGTTTAATAGTGCAGGAGCGTACCCTGCTTTTTGCAGCGATACTAAGAGAGCTCATATAGTGGTTATACCTAAGGAAGACAAGGATCCAATGTTATTTGGTAGCTACAGACCAATATCACTTCTTAATATAGACCTTAAACTTTTCACCAAGATATTAGCAACTCGACTGACACAACATCTACACTCCCTGATCCATCTAGATCAAGTAGGATTCATAATGGACAGAGAGGCGAGAGACAACACCACAAAGGTATTGAATTTATTATACGCTGCAGACAGATCTTCAAATACCATGCGTTTTTATAGGAACCGATGCAGAAAAGGCGTTTGATCGGGTTAATTGGAAATTTATGTTAGCTACACTTAAACACATAGGCCTGGGTAAATCCATGTTGCAATGGATATCCTCCATCTACTCTGCTCCATCAGCCCAAGGTAAGGTTAATGGGATTCTTTCGGAATCTTTCTCCTTTAAAAATGGGACGAGACAGGGGTGTCCCCTGTCCCCCATTCTTTTTGTTCTCTTTTTAGAACCATTTCTGTGTAAAATAAGACAAAACCCAGACATAGAAGGTATTACTGTTGGAAAAAAGCAATATAAGATCTCTGCATATGCAGACGATCTACTTTTCTCAATAGTTAATCCGATAATATCATTACCGAATCTTATCAGGGAGTTTGAACAATATGGCGCTATATCTAACTTGAAAATAAATTTTAACAAATCAGAAGCTATGGGAATAAATTTACCTAGTAGAACATTATTGCAATTAAAACAGAACTTTACATTTAAATGGACAAAAAGAGCATTAAGATATTTGGGTACGTTTATACCTGCCAGGCCGACGCGGATCTTTGAACTTAATTTTACTTCTCTGCTGACGGAAATTCGCCTTAAGTTAGAGAAGTGGAATACGGGTCTGCATTCATGGTTTGGCAGGTGCAATCTGATCAAAATGACTATATTACCTAGATTTTTGTATCTATTTCAAACATTACCTATTAAGATCCCAGTTTATTATTTCAAACAAATAAACTCACTATTCATTAAATTTGTCTGGGCACATAAGAAGCCCCGCCTTTCAAGACAGTTATTGACGTTACCTAAAAAATTAGGGGGAGCGTCACTCCCAAGACATGCGGAAATACTTTCAGGCTTCTCATCTGCGAAGGCAAATTGATTGGTGTCTTCCCCTATACCCCTTAACAGAGCACTATGGTGCTATGAATATCTTCCGATAGAGGTGAGGACACACCAGTTAATAGGTACGACGCTCCAAATATGTGCACAAATCTGCTCTCAGAACTCTCTCTCCTCATGTGATTCACCATTATACCCAGTTTTAGGGAACCCAAAATTTATGATGGGGTTAGAGGCACAACCTTTCAGATCTTTTAGAGAGACAGGTCTTTTTCAGGCCTCACACTTTCTAAGAGAGGACAAATGGCCTACATTAGAAACGTTGGTAAACGAGGCGGATGTTTTTAGACTCCCTTTCTGGAACGCATTGCAATCATCCCATTTTTTACGTTCAATTCCTAACTCTCAGAACTATAACCGTCAACTGACAACTTATGAATGTTATTGTACAGATGAAGGGAGTCTTACACATGCAATATCTAAAATATACAGCCTGATAAATATACCTGTAATGCAATACTTAATGCGTAATGCAATCAAATTTTGATTAATAATTCTGGGCGCTGCCTGGAGGGAGAGGGCACGGTATTGCACATCTTCTGGGACTGTCCTAAATTGACAAAATACTGGGAAAAAATAGGAGAGATTATGCAAAGGTTTACAGAGGCCGAGATTCCGGAAGATCCAGCCTTTTTTCTCCTACAATTAAGTAATATACCAGTGAAAAGATATAGAAAATCGGTGATATGCCAGCTTGCAAATGCGGCTAGATCATGTATACCTCTTAATTGCAAAAAACAAACACCACCAACAATAGCAGATTGGATACAGAAAATAGAAGAAATAAATACAATGGAGGATCTGGTAATGACAGCTCACCATAAAAGGGAAAAATATTTAGAGACGTGGGGAGCATGGAACTCATTTATCCTTTTGAAAGAAGGTAAAACCCTACTTAAAATGTGATTTCTGGTTCAGAAAGAATACAAATACGAAACTACGAGAGACACTTGGGTCAATTGTTTAATGTCTTGATAAGAGAGGGAGGAGAAAGGTTCCCCCCCCCCTTTTTTGGGGGGGGGGGTTGTGTTTATTTTTTTTTGTTATTTGAGTTAGTATATATATAAAATAGAAAATATAGGGTAGGTAGAGGTTGCCTAGACCGAGAGGGGAAGATCAGAGCAGGGTAAGAGGTAGAGACTGACCTGATGAAGGTTAAGATATCCTGATAGTTAGACACTTGTATTCATTTTGATGTAATAAGAATTTTATGTTGACTGTTAAAGCACATGATTATATGGTGCTCTGTTCTGGTTTCTTACCTCCTATTGCTTGTACAGCCTTATTACAAACCCTTAATAAAAGTTATATTTGAAAAAAATAAATAAAAACACAATATAGACAGATTGTCCGTCAGTCCCTAAATTAATCCAGTCCAAAAGATTGGCATATAATCATAATGCTGAGTAGATTCCTCAGAGCATGCAGTCCCAATAGTGATCATATAAGTAATCCACCACTCCAAGCAAGATGTGAGAATAGCCACCACCATAAAGATAAGATGAGCCTCTTACCAGAGCACCATGATCCCCATCACAGGGATCATGAATAGCGGGGAAAGCAAATCCTGGAGACAGCAAGATAACATGTACCAGCTTCTTCAGCCACCGCACCCGCTCCTCTCATAATAAATATATATGTGGGGAGAAAACGACTTCCATGGTGTAATAACGTCAAAACAGGCTTTATTCAGATAAAACAAACAGATGGCAACTCACATTTGCAGCTATAGAGACAGGCATGCGTCGTGGAGAGTCCTCAGCATGGTATCCTACCAAAAAGATGGCCACCGCGCCCCCTCCTTAGTAGCCATGTAGCGTGCCGCAGGCTCCTCCTACACATTTCGTTAGACCAATAACGTCATCGGGGGGTGGGTCCTGTAGCGATTGCAGACATTATATAGGCTATCGAGGGAATGGGCGGAGCTCGATGGTTACAGCCGAAAACCGGAAGTAGAACCTCTGCGTGTCAACCCCCGGAAGTGGGCACCATCAAGACAGGAAATGGAGGCTAGGATCATAGAAATCAAACGATCTCATACTAGCCCTCAAGCCAATCGAATATAATAAAACGTTAGCTTAAAATTAGCAATATGACTCATCACTGATTGCCACTTAAGGCCAAACAAAAATATTGGGGATTAGTGAACTGAATCATTATTCATGTAGCACAGCCACACTTAGCTCACCAAAGCACGGGACACAGCGCCACCATGCGGTAGAAACCCAAACTGCCGCGGACGCTCCAATCTCACATCCTGCCTTCCACACAAAAGTATATGAATATATAGAACACAATTTAAAAAGTCCATCACTTTTAAAAACATGTAAAATATGTACTGTATAAAAATATTATAAATAAACAGGTGACCATAAGCAGAAATTGGAAATTCATAAAAAGACACTAATCACATATACGTCATGAGTTGTTGATAAAAGAGTTAATATCCCACTCTATATTTAACCCATGGGGGGAATAAGACCTCAAGCGGTATATCCAGCTGGTCTCAAGCTGGGAAACACCCCTCATCAAATTGCTCCCCCTCCAACTTCCAGAGAACTTATCAATCCCTATGAAGGTGGTACCAGTGGGATCTCTATTATGACACACGTCATAGTGCCGTGAAACACTGTGCTTGGGGAAGCCCTTGGCTATATTAGCCACATGTTCTTTCAAGAGTACATGCAACATATGGATAGTACGTCCAACGTATTCAAAGCCACACGGGCAACGAACAAGATAAACGACATACTGCGTAGTGCATGTAATAAATGGCTTGATTTTAAAATCCTGGTTAGTGTTTCTGGAGAAAAAGGATTCAACCCTTCTTTCCTTCATAGCATTGATCTTGCAAATAGCGCATCTCCTGCAGGGGTAAAAAACCCCCCTCTGCTGAAATAAGGAGACAGTCTTAGGGGGATCCACTACATTCGGAGCCACTTGTAACCTCAAGGGGGGGACACCCCTAAAGATGACAGTAGGTGCCTCCGGCATCCAAAGGGATGGCGAATCTGAGGCTCTGGATGAATTTATGTCCCTGTTGAATAACAACGATAGGGGTATCCGACTACAGCATGAGAGTAGCAAGACTGAGATCCACTTTTTGGATCTGAGGATTAAAGTGGTCATTTTCTCTCCACGTATATATTTATTATGAGAGGAGCGGGTGCGGTGGCTGAAGGAGCTGGTACATGTTATCTTGCTGTCTCCAGGATTTGCTTTCCCCGCTATTCATGATCCCTGTGATGGGGATCATGGTGCTCTGGTAAGAGGCTCATTTTATCTTCATGTTGGTGACTATTCTGACATCTTGCTTGGAGTGGTGGATTACTTATATGATCACTATTGGGACTGCATGCTCTGAGGAATCTACTCAGCATTATGATTATATGCCAATCTTTTGGACTGGATTAATTTAGGGACTGACGGACAATCTGTCTATATTGTGTTTTTATAGCGCTACATCATCCATTACTATTGTCTGTTTGATCTGATTTTCTAATTCAGGGTCAGATGTCACTTGCTGTATAAATCGATCTTAGTCAGTCAAGTGTATGACACATGCAATGCGCAGCAAGTCTCTGTATATATTAACTGTAAAACTTGGGATTTCCCTTTTGGGTTTTTTTTACTCTTCACTTTGTGTCCAGGTAGGTGTTTTTTATCCCCAAATAAGGAACAGAGAATCTGCAGAGGTCTGCAGAGGTGCCCGTGTAAGAAACAAATGGAAATATGTGAAGTCACCAGCAATCAAAATGAATATGTTTTATATGTTTATTGTGAAGACATCAGTTTTCTATGACTTATGTGAGGCTGTCTTAACAATAAACGTGTAAAATGCATTTATTTAGAGCGCTAGTGACTTTTGTATCTTTGCATATGGTTCTGGCACGGCACCATCCCTGGCCTTCTCTTTGAACACAAATCATTACAAGGTGAAGTACTGTGAGCAATGCAGCTACTATGCAGACTTTATAGACTATGCGTTAGAAACAATATGTTTGGGCAATGTTTTCTTTAGAAGGTATTTATTGGTCAAGGAAATTAAAAATATACCATTGATGCACTTAGTGAAGCTAAGAATAGATACTTCGTCAGAATTGGCATGAAAGAAAAAATAACGAAATAAAAAGCAGCAATAGATATATACTTTAGTTTAAATGCACATTTAAATTGTACAATCCTAAGGTTTTCTTTATCAGAAACAGTAATTGCTTTAAAAGCAGTCCATTAGAAATAACAAAAAAAAGAACCTTAAATAAACCTTAACCTACCAGAACAGTCAAAATGGTATTTCATCTCATAAGTAGTGTTGAGCGAACACGGACTGTATTATTCGTGTTCGTACCGAATAATTGGATTTTTTTTACCCGAACACGGACACGGACACTTTACTGTATGTTCGGGTAAAAATCCGTGTTCGGTCGTTTTATTTCCGGGTTTTGCATGCTTTGGCGCTCTTTTCATGGCGGGCTTTCAACAGCCAATCAACAATCGTTTAACTGGTGTGCCTTAAGCCATCCCAGCCATGCCTGCAAATGTCTTAGTAGCTGTGATTGGCCGTCTGAAGCATGTGACCAAGTCTTTATAAGTTCGAGGCAGCCGCCGCAGCAGCGTCATTCTGCTGCTTAGCTAAGGGACAGAGCACACATCAATGTGCTGGCTGCTGATTAGGGAAAGATAGGCAGGAAAAAACCATTTGTGTCCGGATAGAATTGAGGGACAGGTCGGAGTGTTTAGGCAGGGCGAGTTGTAGGCATTTTAGGGATAGAGTCTGCTGAATTATAGGGTCAGTGTCTTCTACAAACTACAATCGATATTGCTGTGTGGGGGGTGGGGTGAATCTGCACTCAATCCTGATCTACGATCTCTTCTCAATCCTGTTAGGGACAGAGTCTGCTGAATTTTAGGGAAACTGTGTTCTACAAACTACAATCGATATTGCTGTGTGGTGTGGGATTGGAGATAGGCAGGTGTCAGTGATCCACATCCATTTTTCTGTGTGTGAGCTGCAGTGAACACAATCTTTTTGGGCTGCAGTGAACACAATCTTTTTGGGCTGCAGTGAACACAATCTTTTTGGGGTGCAGTGAACAAAATCTTTTTGGGGTGCAGTGAACACAATCCTTTTTGGTGTGCAGTGAACACAATCTTTGTGGGGTGCAGTGAACAAAATCCTTTGTGGGGTGCAGTGAACACAATCTTTTTGGGGTGCAGTGAACAAAATCCTTTTTGGGGTGCAGTGAACAACATCCTTTTTGGGGTGCAGTGAACACAATCTTTTTGGGCTGCAGTGAACACAATCTTTTTGGGGTGCAGTGAACAAAATATTTTTGGGGTGCAGTGAACACAATCCTTTTTGGTGTGCAGTGAACACAATCTTTGTGGGGTGCAGTGAACAAAATCCTTTGTGGGGTGCAGTGAACACAATCTTTTTGGGGTGCAGTGAACAAAATCCTTTTTGGGGTGCAGTGAACAACATCCTTTTTGGGGTGCAGTGAACACAATCTTTTTGGGGTGCAGTGAACAAAATCCTTTGTGGGGTGCAGTGAACACAATCTTTTTGGGGTGCAGTGAACACAATCTTTTTGGGGTGGAGTGAACAACATCCTTTTTGGGGTGCAGTGAACAAAATCCTTTTTGGGGTGCAGTGAACAAAATCATTTTTGGGGTGCAGTGAACACAATCTTTTTGGGGTGCAGTGAACACAATCTTTGTGGGGTGCAGTGAACACAATCTTTTTGGGGTGGAGTGAACAACATCCTTTTTGGGGTGCAGTGAACAACATCCTTTTTGGGGTGCAGTGAACACAATCTTTTTGGGGTGCAGTGAACACAATCTTTGTGGGGTACAGTGAACAGAATCTTTGTGGGGTGCAGTGAACACAATCTTTGGGGGGTACAGTGAACACAATCTTTTTGGGGTGCAGTGAACACAATCTTTGTGGGGTGCAGTGAACACAATCTTTTTGGGGTGGAGTGAACAAAATCATTTTTGGGGTGCAGTGAACAACATCCTTTTTGGGGTGCAGTGATCAAAATCCTTTTTGGGGTGCAGTGAACACAATCTTTTTGGGGTGCAGTGAACAAAATCCTTTGTGGGGTGCAGTGAACAGAATCTTTGTGGGGTGCAGTGAACAGAATCTTTGTGGGGTGCAGTGAACACAATCTTTGGGGGGGTACAGTGAACACAATCTTTTTGGGGTGCAGTGAACAGAATCTTTGTGGGGTGCAGTGAACACAATCTTTGGGGGGTACAGTGAACACAATCTTTTTGGGGTGCAGTGAACACAATCTTTGGGGGGTACAGTGAACACAATCTTTTTGGGGTGCAGTGAACACAATCTTTGTGGGGTGCAGTGAACACAATCTTTGGGGGGGTACAGTGAACACAATCTTTTTGGGGTGCAGTGAACAACATCCTTTTAGGGTGCAGTGAACACAATCTTTGTGGGGTGCAGTGAACAACATCCTTTTAGGGTGCAGTGAACACAATCTTTGTGGGGTACAGTGAACAGAATCTTTGTGGGGTGCAGTGAACACAATCTTTGGGGGGTACAGTGAACACAATCTTTGTGAGGTGCAGTGAACACAATCTTTGTGGGGTGCAGTGAACACAATCATTGTGGGGTGCAGTGAACTCAATCTTTGTGGGGTACAGTGAACACAATCTCATACTTCTGAAGATTTGAGGGTGCTGCCTGTTCCATACTCCCCCTACTCCTCATCTAGCCTTTTAGGGGTACAAACAATAGTAATTGGGGCCTAGTGTGGTTGTGTACGTGTGATATACATACACTTTTTTTGGATCATATTTTCTATTCCGCTATTTAATCAAAAACCTTTGGGGATCAGTTAAATTGGGGGATAGTCTGTGTTGGTACGTGTGAGAGAGATCCACCTTTCCAAGTTGTTGGGGTTCATCTCATACTTCTGAAGGTTTGAGGGTGCTGCCTGTTCCATACTCCCCCTACTCCTAGCCTTTTAGGGGTACAAACAATAGTAATTGGGGCCTAGTGTGGTTGTGTACGTGTGATATACATACACTTTTTTTGGATCATATTTTCTATTCCGCTATTTAATCAAAAACCTTTGGGGATCAGTTAAATTGGGGGATAGTCTGTGTTGGTACGTGTGAGAGAGATCCACCTTTCCAAGTTGTTGGGGTTCATCTCATACTTCTGAAGGTTTGAGGGTGCTGCCTGTTCCATACCCCCCCTACTCCTCATCTAGCCTTTTAGGGGTACAAACAATAGTAATTGGGGCCTAGTGTGGTTGTGTACGTGTGATATACATACACTTTTTTTGGATCATATTTTCTATTCCGCTATTTAATCAAAAACCTTTGGGGATCAGTTAAATTGGGGGATAGTCTGTGTTGGTACGTGTGAGAGAGATCCACCTTTCCAAGTTGTTGGGGTTCATCTCATACTTCTGAAGGTTTGAGGGTGCTGCCTGTTCCATACTCCCCCTACTCCTAGCCTTTTAGGGGTACAAACAATAGTAATTGGGGCCTAGTGTGGTTGTGTACGTGTGATATACATACACTTTTTTTGGATCATATTTTCTATTCCGCTATTTAATCAAAAACCTTTGGGGATCAGTTAAATTGGGGGATAGTCTGTGTTGGTACGTGTGAGAGAGATCCACCTTTCCAAGTTGTTGGGGTTCATCTCATACTTCTGAAGGTTTGAGGGTGCTGCCTGTTCCATACTCCCCCTACTCCTAGCCTTTTAGGGGTACAAACAATAGTAATTGGGGCCTAGTGTGGTTGTGTACGTGTGATATACATACACTTTTTTTGGATCATATTTTCTATTCCGCTATTTAATCAAAAACCTTTGGGGATCAGTTAAATTGGGGGATAGTCTGTGTTGGTACGTGTGAGAGAGATCCACCTTTCCAAGTTGTTGGGGTTCATCTCATACTTCTGAAGGTTTGAGGGTGCTGCCTGTTCCATACTCCCCCTACTCCTAGCCTTTTAGGGGTACAAACAATAGTAATTGGGGCCTAGTGTGGTTGTGTACGTGTGATATACATACACTTTTTTTGGATCATATTTTCTATTCCGCTATTTAATCAAAAACCTTTGGGGATCAGTTAAATTGGGGGATAGTCTGTGTTGGTACGTGTGAGAGAGATCCACCTTTCCAAGTTGTTGGGGTTCATCTCATACTTCTGAAGGTTTGAGGGTGCTGCCTGTTCCATACTCCCCCTACTCCTCATCTAGCCTTTTAGGGGTACAAACAATAGTAATTGGGGCCTAGTGTGGTTGTGTACGTGTGATATACATACACTTTTTTTGGATCATATTTTCTATTCCGCTATTTAATCAAAAACCTTTGGGGATCAGTTAAATTGGGGGATAGTCTGTGTTGGTACGTGTGAGAGAGATCCACCTTTCCAAGTTGTTGGGGTTCATCTCATACTTCTGAAGGTTTGAGGGTGCTGCCTGTTCCATACTCCCCCTACTCCTAGCCTTTTAGGGGTACAAACAATAGTAATTGGGGCCTAGTGTGGTTGTGTACGTGTGATATACATACACTTTTTTTGGATCATATTTTCTATTCCGCTATTTAATCAAAAACCTTTGGGGATCAGTTAAATTGGGGGATAGTCTGTGTTGGTACGTGTGAGAGAGATCCACCTTTCCAAGTTGTTGGGGTTCATCTCATACTTCTGAAGGTCTGAGGGTGCTGCCTGTTCCATACTCCCCCTACTCCTAGCCTTTTAGGGGTACAAACAATAGTAATTGGGGCCTAGTGTGGTTGTGTACGTGTGATATACATACACTTTTTTTGGATCATATTTTCTATTCCGCTATTTAATCAAAAACCTTTGGGGATCAGTTAAATTGGGGGATAGTCTGTGTTGGTACGTGTGAGAGAGATCCACCTTTCCAAGTTGTTGGGGTTCATCTCATACTTCTGAAGGTTTGAGGGTGCTGCCTGTTCCATACTCCCCCTACTCCTAGCCTTTTAGGGGTACAAACAATAGTAATTGGGGCCTAGTGTGGTTGTGTACGTGTGATATACATACACTTTTTTTGGATCATATTTTCTATTCCGCTATTTAATCAAAAACCTTTGGGGATCAGTTAAATTGGGGGATAGTCTGTGTTGGTACGTGTGAGAGAGATCCACCTTTCCAAGTTGTTGGGGTTCATCTCATACTTCTGAAGGTTTGAGGGTGCTGCCTGTTCCATACTCCCCCTACTCCTCATCTAGCCTTTTAGGGGTACAAACAATAGTAATTGGGGCCCAGTGTGGTTGTGTACGTGTGATATACATACACTTTTTTTGGATCATATTTTCTATTCCGCTATTTAATCAAAAACCTTTGGGGATCAGTTAAATTGGGGGATAGTCTGTGTTGGTACGTGTGAGAGAGATCCACCTTTCCAAGTTGTTGGGGTTCATCTCATACTTCTGAAGGTTTGAGGGTGCTGCCTGTTCCATACCCCCCCTACTCCTCATCTAGCCTTTTAGGGGTACAAACAATAGTAATTGGGGCCTAGTGTGGTTGTGTACGTGTGATATACATACACTTTTTTTGGATCATATTTTCTATTCCGCTATTTAATCAAAAACCTTTGGGGATCAGTTAAATTGGGGGATAGTCTGTGTTGGTACGTGTGAGAGAGATCCACCTTTCCAAGTTGTTGGGGTTCATCTCATACTTCTGAAGGTTTGAGGGTGCTGCCTGTTCCATACTCCCCCTACTCCTAGCCTTTTAGGGGTACAAACAATAGTAATTGGGGCCTAGTGTGGTTGTGTACGTGTGATATACATACACTTTTTTTGGATCATATTTTCTATTCCGCTATTTAATCAAAAACCTTTGGGGATCAGTTAAATTGGGGGATAGTCTGTGTTGGTACGTGTGAGAGAGATCCACCTTTCCAAGTTGTTGGGGTTCATCTCATACTTCTGAAGGTCTGAGGGTGCTGCCTGTTCCATACTCCCCCTACTCCTAGCCTTTTAGGGGTACAAACAATAGTAATTGGGGCCTAGTGTGGTTGTGTACGTGTGATATACATACACTTTTTTTGGATCATATTTTCTATTCCGCTATTTAATCAAAAACCTTTGGGGATCAGTTAAATTGGGGGATAGTCCGTTTGTGCGCACTTTCGGCGTTCTCACCCTGCTGCTGCTCGCCTGGCAGCGCTGCAGCGTAACTTCGGCCTTCCCGCTCACCACCTCATATGTGACGTGCCCACAAGGTGGAACTCCACCTTGCACATGCTGGAAAGACTGTGCGAGCAGCAGCAGGCCATAGTGGAGTTTCAGCTGCAGCACGCACGCGTGAGTCGCTCTGCGGAACAGCACCACTTCACCACCAATAACTGGGCCTCCATGCGAGACCTGTGTGCCTTGTTGCGCTGTTTTGAGTACTCCACCAACATGGCCAGTGGCAATGACGCCGTTCTCAGCTTAACTATCCCACTTCTATGCCTCCTTGAAAAAACAATTCGGGCGATGATGGAAGAGGATGTGGCACAGGATGAGGAGGAGGATGAAGAGGTAACATTTCCAAGGCTTTCAGGGCAGTCATTCGCAAGGGGCTCCGAGGGTGGGTTCCTGCACACGCAAACGCCAGGGACGCAATTGTCCAGCAGGGGCACAGTTCTGGAGGATGAGGAGGATGAGGAGGAGGAGGAGCTGGAGGAGGAGATGGAACCATGTTCACAGCAGGGTGGCACCCAGGCCAGCTCATGGCCATCACTGGTGCGTGGCTGGGGGGATACAGAGGACACGGACGATACACCTCCCACAGAGGACAGCCTTTCGTTGCCTCTGGGCAGCCTGGCACACATGAGCGATTACATGCTGCAGTGTCTCCACAACGACCGCCGAGTTGCCCACATTCTAACTTGTGCTGATTACTGGGTGGCCACGCTGCTGGATCCCCGTTACAAGGACAACGTACCGTCCTTAATTCACTCACTGGAGCGCGATCGCAAGATGCGCGAGTACAAGCGCACGCTGGTAGACGCCATGCTGCTGGCATTCCCATCTGACAGCGGGGCCACAGTGGAAGCACAAGGCAGAGGAGGAGGAGGTCGCCAACGCAACCAGGGCACCGCCAGCACCTCAGAAGGCAGGGTTAGCATGGCCGAAATGTGGAAAAGCTTTGTCAGCACGCCACAACAAACAGCAGCACCAGCAGCTCAGATGGAACGTCTTAGCAGGAGGCAGCATTTTACCAACATGGTGGAGCAGTATGTGTGCACACGCCTACATGTAGTGAATGACGGGTCTGCCCCCTTCAACTTCTGGGTCTCCAAATTGGGCACATGGCCTGAGCTTGCCCTTTACGCCTTGGAGGTGCTGGCGTGCCCTGCAGCCAGTGTATTATCTGAACGGGTATTTAGCACGGCTGGGGGCGTTATAACAGACAAGCGCAGCCGCCTGTCCAGAGACAATGTGGACAAGCTCACGTTCATTAAAATGAACCAGGCATGGATCCCACGGGACTTTTCCGTACCTTATGCAGAATAGCAATGGATACCGACCTTACCCACCCATTGTTCCATTTTTGCTCTTTCTCACTCTTTTGGGGTGTACCCTCATTTAAAATTTTTGAAAAGAAGCAGTGTTGGCTACCTCGTCCTCCTCCTCAGGGCCAGATTAATGTAGGGGCTATTGGAGCTGCAGCTCCAGGCCCCTACCTTTTATATAGGCCCCGGGTTGGCCATATTCACTGTTACCGCTCTTCTGTCACTTGTAAACACAGAAGTCTGGCTTCTATGCTCGCTTCCCCAGGCAGCACCCTCAGAACCTCCCCACACAGCGTGAAGGCCGGACAAGGAGGGACAGTTGGCGATGCATGGATGTGTTTATGGGCTTCAGAGACAGCATCCCATGTTGAATTAGGCATGCATGGCTGCACCCTTCCTCCTCTGGGTGCATGGCAAGGCACGGCCCTTAAGGCCCTTCAAAATCCTCAGCACCAAGCCCATGATGCTGTTAATCCGGCCCTGGTCCTCCTCCACCGCCGCTTCCACCTACACCGCCCATAGGTGTGCGCAGCCTATTGCATTAAGGTGTGCACCCCAAAGTTGAAATACACATGCATGTGTTTGCCAGCAGGGAGAGTAATGTATCGGGGCCATGTACCTGTAGGCAAGGAGAAATAGAGCAGAGCAGGTCCCAGGGAGATCTTTCCCATCTCCTCACTGGCAATGCTATGTGCCCTAGGTGATTAGGGTGTGCCCAGGCACACCCAGCACACCCTGTGCGCACGCCTATGTCACCGCCACATCCACCACCACCTCAACCTCCCTCCTACTCCATATGGGCCTCGTCCTTCAGAGATGAAGAAGAACATTGTTTTATTTTTCTGTTTTTTTTTGTTGTTTTAAGTTATTTCCCTATCCACATTTGTTTGCAGAGCACTTGCCATGCTCTTAATTACGTTTTGCTGCCATTTGCAGCACTCTAGCCCTTTCCTTTGGTGTTTTAGAGCCATTTTAGTGCCTTAAAGTTCGGGTCCCCATTGACTTCAATGGGGTTCGGTGTCCGGGAAAAGTTCGGTAAAAGTCCGGGACACGGACCCGGACTTTTTTTTAAAGTTCGGCCGAACCCGTCGAACGCGGACATCTAGGTGTCCGCTCAACCCTACTCATAAGTCATCTTTTTTAATGTTTGAATCTGAATGGCCAAATAACCGTCTGTCAAAGTCCCCATTTTTTTGTCCCATACTCCTTTGTGAGAAAACAAGATAGAATATGATTGGTTGTTTTGGGCAAATTAGATTGTCTAAAGTAACTGTGTAAAGTACATTTTCCCCTTGTTTCTTGCAAGCCTGCCAGGAAGCAGTCACCTGTACAGGATAATTATCTGTGACTGGGGCATTCTGTGTCCTGCAGCTGCATGTATACAGTACATGTCTCTTGTATATATATGTGTTGCTGTGGGGCTGGTAGTCTGAACACTCCCAAGCTCATCACTAGTCTTAAAAAAAAAAATTAAACAACATTTTTAAATTTATATGCAGTAAATTACATCTATATGCCTGTTTACCCAAGTGCGTACATAAAGGGATACAGGCATATAGACATAAATAAGAGTGCTGGCTGAATGGGGTTCCCTCTCACTGCCTCCTGTGCTTTTAGGAAGGGGGTTTGGAAAGGGGGGGTGATCACAGGGGGGGTTGGTTCCAATAATTGTGTCACTCACTCCCTTCTAGCACTTTGGTTACCCCCGCTTCAGTTTTTAACCCCCTCCCTTACCCCCGCTTCAGTTTTTAACCCCCTCCCCCTTGAAGCTCTGATCCCATTGTATGCACCCCCCACCACCCCTGTAGTGCTTTCAGCTTCCTTCCTCTCCTCTCCCACTGGTGGCTGTGGGGAACAGGAGGAAAGGATTGGATTCAGGATGTAGAGCAGGGGGCAGGTAATATGTGATATTTACTGGCCCCGTCCTTTCCAGAATGAACACAGTGAGTGATCAGGACCGATTGCTCCTGTGTCCATTCATAATGGAAGCAGAGTAAACAGTGTTTACTGTGTTTCAGTTTGTGAATGAATGGTACAGAGCTCTGTACAGATCACTTCCCATTCATTTACTGTCTAGTGCAGCTCAGGCAGCAAAGAAAGGACTTGAAGCATCTCTGTCCTTAATTCCTTTTTCTGTCTAAAATGTGAGAATTCAGGGTTGCTTAGATCCCTGATATTTCACCAAAGCCCAGCCTCCCACCCAATGAAAAAAATGTAAAAAATAAAATGTAAAAAAAAAGTATTAAACAACATAATTAAAGTGGAACTTTTGGTCCTCTTCACACAGGCAATCCGATCAGGTCTGAATGTCAGTTTTTCAGATTGTCCATTGACCCCTATGGCCTGCTGAAGACTAAAGAGGCTGGGATCCATCCTCTTCCATCTAGGCTGATTGGATCTGAGGGCAGGCTGGTGTAAATGGACATCAGAGTTTGTTTACTCCCAGCCATCCGTAGCAGTGCAGGCTCTGTCCTTGTTGGTTATGCATAAACTGAGGGACACAGATGCCTCATCTGCCTGCTTTTCTTTGATCAGCAAGGGCTCTGTCTGGTGATCTCTATCAAGAGCAGGGAGCATCAACATGCAAGGAAAAGGGCAATAATAATATATTGATTTGAATAATATTATAAAATATGCAAAATAGAACACTTTGAGAGCCAGAAGAAAAAATGACTTGTGTATATGCATACACATCTTTATGCAAAGTCTTTGCACATGGTTTTTTACTTTTTTACTGTCAACAAGATCCTGAGTATAAAACATATTTAGGATGTCCATGTGCAAGGGGCCTAAAAGGCAGATTTAAGTTTGGTACACATGTTTTTTTTTACTATCGGCCCTCTGGGTTGAATGTAACAACAATTCCTGTGTGTACCTAGCTTTACTTTCAGGTGATAAGCTTGTACACACTATCTTTACTTTCAGGTGATAAGCTTGTACACACAAGTGTTAAGTGATTGTTTTATGTAGAAAGTCAATACAGCCTTACAAATCTTTAGTCTTTTTTTTTTTTTTTAAGAGATCAACCACATCAAATTGACATCAATGTCAACCTTCAGCCTTGAAGGTAATCAAACAATTCTAAGTTAAACAATTCCTGGTTAGCATTGTTTTCATATTATCTTCCATATAGAATAAATTGCAGAGTATACTGTGGCATTAGATCAAATTCAATATTTAAACACGTTATTCCAAATCCTTCAGAAGTTATTAGCAAACCTATAGCAAACGTTAAAGACAAATGCATTTTATGTTATCCTATTAAATGAGCTGGGAGGCCCATTCACTGAAAACAGTCCAAGGCACCAAGTACAAGGGTTGCTTGACTTACCGGTTGTGTTTGGATGACTCACAGTGCTTGCATACAATATGATGAGCTGTGTGCTTCATGTAAGATTCTATCGTCGTCTATCATTCTATCGTGTAAGATTTGATTCCTCGTCAGGGACATGGTAACCAAGCCCCAGACGACGTCAACCTATGACTAAACGCGTCAGACGGTGCCAGACGTGATGACACCACGCCCCCTTTGCCGGCTTCTTAATGGTTTTATGCATGCGGGATGCCGCCGTTTCTGCCTATATCAGCAATTCATAGCGTTTGGGTATGCCTGATTGACCTTCTAATATGTGAGTGCATCTGTTTCAATAAACTTGTTCATCATTTTATTCAGTATCACGCTATGTGTTTCTATTATCCCTTTTTACCCATATGGCTTTCATGCATCCTTATATGAGTATATTGCACCTGATTCCCTGAGGATTGGCACCTGGAGTTCCTATATACTCCTGTGTCAAGCGCTTTGTGGCCTTTCCATTAGGTTGGATGGCCATGGGTCTCTGGTAAGCTGCCAATTGGTGTGTTTTTCATCCCGCGGGTGATCTCCTTTCCATCTACTGTGTGAAGAGTTTGGACAATTTTCTACATGCTGGAACTTGTGGTTCCTCCAATATTTACACACTTTTCCTGTGTATTCCTTTCTGATTTAAGGACTATTATATGGACTTTTTTTTATTCATTGTTATGCACATTATACTGGTTTCAGATATTTTATTGTTAGCGCTACAGGTATTATGCACAAATAATTTACTTTTGTTCTAATTCAGGACAAATTATCGCACAACTTTGTTATTTAATGTAACTTTTTTCCAGATTTTATTTTAAAGAGGCTGTGTAGAAAAATGGTAGATCTTTAAGTATCAGTTCCATGAATAGAGATGTGTGTTTTTTTTTAAATTATTAATGCCTATGTTTACCTTCTTCAATCACCATCACTTACTGGTCCCAAATTTACTTTACCTTGTCACCAAGAATTATACATTGTAATGCAATCACAAGGCAGGAACAAAGAAGGCTGCACTGGACATTTACAGTAGATGTAAACTTTACATCTATGGACATTTGTTAAAACACTGTATATAATAAAGAATAACCTTTTTTCAAGTAAAAAAACTTGATTTCACCTTTTTCTCAGTGCTGTTGATCTGCTGTCGCCCTTCCTGTGTACATGCATGCAGTTCAGTGATGGCTACATGGCGTTTCTTCATTATCTCTGGGGGGTGGTAACAGTGGACCATGCCTGCATAATGTGGGCTGAATGACCACTTGTAATTTCAGTCAAACGGCCATGTAACAGGGTGCCAACAAAGGAGCAAAAATTAGAGACAGGACTGCACAAAGACCTTTATGGCACGATGAGCAGGAATTTTTTCAATGAAAATTATATTTACAAATAATAAAAATTAATTTTGAAGTTGCTTTACAATGTGAAGTCCATATGAGATTTTGGTTAATGGGTAACATCTACTTTAAAAAAATGAAGTGACGAGGATCAGCACATGCAGTCTGTTCATTTTAACTTTGCCTCGCAATCAGAGAAATTCTGAAAATTGCAGTTGTAGCAGTGCCTTGAGGACCCTTTCTGGGTCCCTCTGGATTACCCTTAGCAACTGCATGCCCCCTTGAGGACTGCTGAATTCTTAACCTTTCTGGGTCCCTCTGGGTTACCGTTAGCAACTGCATGCAGAAACTTAACACTTTACTTTCCGGCTTAGTCAATGAACAGTCTAGGGGTTTTGGTTGTTTTTATTGTTTTATTATAAATAGGGATGGGAGAAGGGATAGAGTGGGATACTCCAGAACTGAACAATTCACAGTTGATGAAGACTCCTGTTTGAGGATGCAGCAAAGCTGCTGATTCACCTTGCTACTAGATGAATTTAAGGTAAAGTCTCTGTCATGAAACTTAATTGAGCAACTATCTTCAGGGTACTCGCCTAGCACTCCCTTTCATTCCACCAACTGACATCCGTTCTCTGACTACTCTACTCCGGGGTGGCCCCCTCACAGGTCAGGCCCTTAGACATGATCCCCTGTACTCATAATACTGTTTTTCCAGGTTCTCCAATGTCTCAACCCCTCTAGTCAGCTCTCCTGGACCTCTGGGTTCAGCTCCTTCCTTCTGGTTCACCAGGCTGACTGCCTGTGACCACATGCCACCAATGCAGAGGAGGAGACAGCCATAGCCCTCCCTCCGGGACTCTGCTCACCAGAGAAAGACCCCGAGCACATGTGTTCCTGGCTTTTATACCACATCCCAAAATGCACCGAGACAACCAGTCTGTGCAAATCACTGAGGCTGTTTCAAAGCCTGTGTACCCATTGGTCAGGTTTTCTCCACTGTCCAATATGCCTCCCTATTGGACCAGTGAAAAACACTCCCCTAAACCAGATGAAGCACACACTGAGCACCATGAGCAGACATTACTCACAGATCCTGCTCTCTGTTAAGCAGAAAGCAATATAGAATTTGCCTGTTGCTCCTCTGATATGCAGACAGAGCCAAAACTATACTCACACTCTAGCACCTACGTAGGAGGGTGCTACACAGTATTGGTATGTAAGCAAACCTACTAACACATATTGAAAGATTTAATACCAAGGTAAAAAATTGCATATTCAACCATTAGCAGCCACTTGAATATTACATGCTAACCCTTTACACACATTCTGTAAAATCATTCGATTGTGTTAGTAAAAAAGAGTGTACACTCTGTAATATTTAGAGCATTTTTGTTTGCACAGATTGTAAATTACAAAAGTACTTCCCGCAGTTTTCTGTTTAGCTGGCTCTGTGATAATTAACTTTTCAGATTTTCTCAGGTGAGCAGGTTGGATGAACATTTAGATCAGAAACAGAAAGGAAACAGTATAAAATAGTAAATGCTGGGTAAATCTACCTGGGCATGTCCCATGTTAAATTGTTTGTTTTAAATGTTTTCCCCTTTGGCTTAATGCTATTTAGATTCCTCTTGGCACCCTTGAACTTTTTTGTCAGATAATTAATTAAAGGAGCATCTAATTAACCTAACTCTGAACTTCTGTAAAATCATTAGCCATTGCAGGAAACCCTTCAGGGAAACTGTTTTCTTCATATTGTGGGCAAAATGAGTCAGAATTGTTTTATTTTCTAGCAGTAAAATAGGATAAGATGTAGTATATAGTTTTCTGCAGTAAATCATAAATCAAAGTTGTGTGATAAAGACCCCTCCCTGGGCACTTAACAGAAAACAGTGTATCTATATATTTAATGTATTTTATATATACTGTAATATGACTAAACCTTTAAAATATAGTATTACCAATTATACTGCACTTTTTAAAATTGGTAATTCTATGTAAATCACTTGTCAGTATGTAAAATTTTTTTTGCTATCCTCTTAAAAATGTAAACTGCATGGCCATTTTAAGATACCGGTTTGTAGGTCCTGGCATATACCAAATCATTTTCACAATCAGGGTACACACAGTAAAGTATCGTGTGAATCCCACCACAGTTTCTGGCAACCCGCTATAGACATGATCATATTAGATACCTAAATCCATATTAAAAATCTGTTTACTAAACCACTCTAGCTTGTAAAAAAATACTTGGAGCAGACATATAAAGCAACGAATTCTTTCATTCACAATTCATTTATTACAGGTATAGATTTTTGGTGTATGTTGTGATTAATACACTCTTAAGCCTCGTACACATGCAACTAATTTCCACCGACCGGTCGTCCGTCTTTTGTCCAGAGTGCGTGTCCGTTGGTTGGAATGTGCTCTAGACTGCACACAAATTTTCCCGTACGACAGAATTCTACTTCAGAAGTGATGTCATGTGTTGGATTGCTTTCTATGTGTTCTTTCATCTCTGAGCATGCCTAATCTTGCTCATAAGATTTTTCCCCGTCAAAATCTGTACTAATGAGACGAAAATCGGATGTGTGTTGACGGAGGACAAACATTTTAATGCCTGCACATCAGGATTTTGTCAGCCGAAAAGTTGGAGTCGGCTGTCGAAAGCACCATACTAACAATCCGAAAATCGGCAGATCGGTCGTCGGACGAAATTTCCCTTCCGAATTTCTTATTGTGTGTACGGGGCTTTAGGTTCCACCATGTAAAACATTTGTCTAGCTCTACAACAGGATCCAACTGAAAGTAATTGTCACTGGAGCAAGTTAGCTAAGCATTTAACCATTTAAACACACACAGGAGCTGTTTTAAGGGAAACACACACAGCTTGTGGCATCTGTAGTTGCAATCCTGACCTTTAGATACAGTCAGGTCCATAAATATTGGGACATCGACACAATTCTAATCTTTTTGACTCTATACACCAACACAATGGATTTGAAATGAAAGAAACAAGATTTGCTTTAACTGCAGACTTTCAGCTTTAATTTGAGAGTATTTACATCCAAATCAGGATGAACGGTGTAGGACTTACAACAGTTTGTATATGTGCCTCCCACTTTTTAAGGGACAATATTCACTGATAGTGACAGCTCTTTGGATCTCATATTGAGAGTTGACAGCAACAGATTCCAAATGCAAATAGCACACTTGAAATTAACTCTGGACCTTTTATCTGCTCCTTGTAAATGGGATAATGAGGGACTAACACACACCTGGCCATGGAACAGCTGAGCAGCCAATTGTCCCATTACTTTTGGTCCCTTAAAAAGTGGGAGGCACATAAACAAACTGTTTTAATTCTTACACCGTTCACCTGATTTGGGTGTAAATACACTCAAATTAAAGCTGGAAGTTTGCAGTTAAAGCACATCTTGTTTGTTTTATTTCAAATCCATTGTGGTGGTGTATAGAGCCAAAAAGATTAGAATTGTGTTGATGTCCCAATATTTATGGACCTGACTGTATGTCTGTAACACTTGCTGCTGCTATGCTCAGACAGGAATGTAACAGAGTTTGAAACCACAAAACCCCTTTACAGAACCAAAATGGTAAAGTTTCCTTTATTTCTGATAAGAAAAAGTAAATGTTTAGTTAAAGGATTTTTAAGTATTGTTCTAATAGAAGAAAAGAAAAACACAATTAGTAAAATATTTACAAAACAGGCAATAAGAAGCACTAAACTATATGGAGGTAAAAGGGAAAAAACACTTAACAGTTGTTAATGTTTGGTTCCATGTAGAGTACAAATCACTTGCAAGGTGAGTCCAGTCTGATGCATTAGGGTCACTGGTTCTCAACACAACTCACCCGCTATCCTTAGTAGTTATGATTTCTACAAGAGTTGCAGCACCCAAATGCAGCCATCCATTCTATTACTTGTAGAGGGCATTTACAGAATAAACACAAGCAATCAAGGCTCTGAGAGATATGCTGAAGAGTGTCAAATGGTTTTATTTTGCTCCATCTGGGCACTCATTTACTGCCAATAATATTTAAATCTGACATGGCAACACAATCCGACAACCAGCATATTTTAGCTCAGAATAAAATTGTGATTTGTTAGAGATCAAATATGATATGCATCTTATACATATTTCGCTGAGGGAATCTAATGCATTTTATAGTCTTCTAAACCTTGTAATTTAAGCGAGTTTGGAGTCTAACTGATCGGCATCTTCCCATTCTATTACTGTAACAACTTTTTATGAAGCTAACTCCATGACTATAAGAGTTATTGAATAGAAATATAGTTGAGAGTTTAGATGTGTACTGTACAGTATGAAAGTGATGTTTCAGGTCAAATAAAACCAGACTTACAGATGTGTATTGTTTTACTGAACTATTTATAATAGCTTTATTACAGCCATTGATTATCTAGCTCATTAAAAGCTTTTTTTTGCAAACTTAGCTATTGAAGGTTAGATGACATATCTGCAGTGGGGCTCCCAGTCTGTAATTGGGGCTTCAGCATTATTACATGCAATGCAGGGCTATTAGCACTGTATTGTATGTGGTGGGGATGAGCATGTGACCACAGCCCAAAACATACTAAAGAGGAGGCTGCGGGGAACTGGTCAAACAGACTGAGGGACCAGCCAGTCAGGAGTTGAGAGTAAAGTGAGTTTTTTTCCCCTATCTGTGCACCACTAGACTAAATGGGCACTTAACCCTTGCAGTGTGGTGGGCCCCACACTTTGTCACACTTGAACCTGACTTTAAGGAGATTTTTTTTTTTTGTCCACTGCAAAATTCTTCTTAAAAAATAGACATTGCAATTTTTTAACTATTTTTTTTCTAACTGATGAGCATTAAAGATTCGTGTTGAAAGCTATTTATACCAGGCTTACTGCCTTTTGGGAACAAGCCCTGTAAACATTGCGTAATGAACTGTAGAAAGATGATATGAAAGATTACACAACAGGCCTATATAAAGCAAATGGACTGAATTATGAATATTATTAATTACACTGTCCAGCCTTAAAATAAGACACTGGTTAAGATCTGTTGAGTAACACATTTAGAACAATATAGCTGTAAACTACATACATAATATAAACAAGATGTTGAACAATATGCAAAGCTGGCATATTTTTTAAGTTTTTTTTTCTTTTGCTGCAGAAGTATGTTTTTCAACTGCCTTATCTCCATGACTAGTGTAGCCCATCTTAGACCTCAATAATTCACATGATAGCAGGTGCTGATGCTATTTTGGAAGAGGATATTCAATTTTTAATTGGAGTTGGTGACCTAGCACAAGAAAGGTTATTTCTCCTTCCATAGTGGATTAAAAGAAAAGAAGAAAAACAGCAAATAAGGTTATCTCAAAGCAAGGAACTGAGGCCCAAAAGGATTCATGCTGAAAACTGTATCCTCCCCAGAGAGATTGTCTCTTATGTTATAAATTATCTAGTTTATGTGAAGCTTTACTTGTATTTTTGAAGACAGCAGTTACTCTGACACAATTACCTTTAAGCTTGCTGTACTGTGAACAGCTGTCACGCAAAAGGTAAAGTTAGAAATAAGTTGGCTAATTTAACAGAGATTGGGCTGACAGAGGAGCTTTAGGCACCACGCCCCAATACTATAAAAAAAAAAAAATGTTTTTATAGAGACTCCATGGAGCATTTAGGGTGCTAAATAAAAAAGTACAAACTTCAAAAACCAAAATAATACTTATTTTTTATTTACATTTGTTACAATTATTAGTGATATGCAGAGATGTACAGAGATGTATAGTAACTAAATAGAACTACTTCACTACTGTACTTAAGTACCGAAAGGCGGTATCTGTACTTTCCTAGAGTAGAATTTTTTTCTCCTACTTCAATGATTTCAATACTTCTACTCCGATATTTTTTTTTTGTGCTGCATAATTACTTGTTACAATTATAAAAATTACCACTGCCAGAACAGTAGATGGCAGGTTTCATGAAGTTCAAAACATGTGTATTATCAGCACATACGAAAATAAAAGCTACTGTATGTATAAATAAAATCTGCATTTAAAATAATAAAAAAACAATATGATGTTCAAACTTTTGACTTCTTTAATAACTACATAACACAGTACTTGTACTTTTACTTTCAGTACTTGAGTAGCAATTTTTTTTTTCAAAACTACTGGTACTTTTACTTTCAGTAATTAAGTAGCAACATTTTTTAAAAAAGTACAAAAAATGTTGAATACTTTAGTACTTCTACTCAAGTCACTTTTTGATCATGCACTTCCACTTCTACTCAAGTCACTTTTTGATCATGCACTTCCACTTCTACTCAAGTCACTTTTTGATCGAGCACTTGTACTTACTCAAGTATGGGTTTCGAGTACTTTATACAACTCTGGTGATATGACACATTTTTTGTTTTAACAGATACATAATACCATATACAGATCAATAATTCACACAATTCCTTTTATGAATAGACTCTGTCTATTATCAACTCTTTCATACAGCTAATGTTTTAGTCAATTTGAAGGGTAGTTTCCACTGGCAGAGGAGGAGTAGTGCATTTCGTACTTTTACTTCTTCAAGGAATGAGGGAAAAGAAATGTATTTAATTACATCTCACTATTTTTGATGCTGGTATAGACAAACAAGAGGCTGGCTCCATGCCCTCAAAAAGGAGGAAAGAGCCCATTGGGATAACCCATAAGAGATCACAATCAGTGAAAATCTATGTCCAGGTTCTCTATTGAAATTTAGAGTGGTTTTAAAGCCTTAAACCCCCCCCCCCCCCGGCTCCCTAATATTTACCTGATTGTGATCGTGATCCAGCACTGTGCATGACAGTCTTGGCTCTCCTGGGTCTCTCTCTCTCCTCACTGGCTGAGACACAGCAGTGAAAGCTATTGGCTCTTGCTACAGTCAGTCACAGCCAGTGAGAAGGGAGTGGGGGATTGGGCCAAGCCACGCTCTATAAGTCTTATGGACATACAGGACCGGCTCAGGAGTGAGCATACATGAGCTCTGGGGAAATTTGGGGGGCTGAGGAGCATTGGCAGGGAACCCAAGAAGAGGATCTGGGCTGCACTGCTTTAGAACCACTTTATTAAATATTAACTCTAATCAGCCTATCTAGTTCTTTAATCATATGTCCTGCATCATTTAAACTTCCATCTGGTCAAACGCCTTTACTAGTAGAGGATGCTACACTGCACTGCAACATATGTTCACAGTAAAAGGCTGTTATAGGAGCTCCACTTAGGCTGGCCATACACTATACAATTTTCTTGTTCAACTTTCCATGTAATATAGGGTCAAGCCTAAATACTTTCAATTTGTATGCAATCAGGCAGGCCCTTGCACTACATAGTTTAAGGTAAATCTAAAGGTAATTGAATAAGAAAATTGTATAGTGTATGGCCAGCCTTAGTGTCAAACATCAAGAAATCATTGATGGCAAACCAATGCACAAACTGGAGCATTTCAGTGGTATTCCAGATTATACTTTTATACTGGTCATTAGCTTAACCCTTTAGTGTCTTTGGATACATTTATTTCTTAAAAGTGAAGCAGCAAGTTGTCAAATGACAGGAAGATGGCTGACAAAACACTTCTGAAAT
This sequence comes from Pelophylax lessonae, assembly GCF_965119305.1. Taxonomy (NCBI): domain Eukaryota; kingdom Metazoa; phylum Chordata; class Amphibia; order Anura; family Ranidae; genus Pelophylax; species Pelophylax lessonae. The sequence goes on along the minus strand of NC_138776.1, from coordinate 210,676,775 downwards.
ATATTTTAAAAAGTCAATGTTGCAAACCGGGGATTAAAAGTTTTTACAGTCTTTACAAACAAGGGAAAACACATTAGTTAAATAATGAGTTAACCTTTGTAAAAAAAAAAAATAAAATAATAATATATGCACATTTTTTTCAGGTAAAGAAATATGCATGTGGTATTTTTTTTACGAGCAGCCTGCAAAGCATTGCACCCACAATTAGCAGATCGGGGACTACAATGTATCCCATACTCATTCTCATGGGGGGCCTTGTTAAAGGGGGCTTCCAGATTATGATAAGCCCCCTGCCCACAGACCCCCCCCCACAACCACAGCCCAGGGTGGTTGGTAAGAGACCCTTGTCCCCATCAACATTCACAAGGTGATTTGGAATAGGGGGCAGATCCCCCTTGCCCCAAAGCACCTTGCCATGTTAAGGGCATGTGGCCTGGTATGGTTTAGGAGGGGCACTTGCTCGTCCCCTCCCCCTTTCCTGGCCTGTCAGGCTGCATGCTCTGATAAGGAAACGAGAAAAAATAGTGGGGTGATAAATGCGCTGTCACGTATGTATCCGAGTGGGAGGATTCCTCTAATATGCAGCAGCTCGTTATAAATGAATAAATAAATAAATAATGACTCTGAGATTCGGATTCAATCCGATTCTATATGCAGCCAACTCTAGTATTAATCACTAAATACCAATACAATAAGGAAGACACAATGAGTCGGCGCACGACAGAAGAGATCTCAGAAAAGACTCTGACCAAGTCTACCAATGTCAGAATCGCAGCGAGACGTCTTAAGATATAGGAAGATGCTGAAGAAAAAAGGGGGTCTCACTACTTATAATATATAGACAGACCAGATAATTAAATCAGAAGTCAGCAGGCATACGAAACATATATGATCCAACTCTTGCAAACTAATCCGATTCCTTTAAAATCCTTAAAAAATCCCTATATCTGTCTGAGGTGTATGAAGGTGGGAAGTAAATCCTACTTGTAGACAACTTTCTTCAGGTCAATCTATAAACAAAGGAGGTATAAGACGACATATATAATGTGAATCTTTAAAAACATCCAAATCCGATTCCTTGACACTAATTAAAAATTCTAAAATATTAATTCCCAGTAAAAACGCCTCCTTTTCTAAAAACGACACATAAAGATAAAATGACCTTGATAATCGCAACAGCCAACTGAATCGCAGTAATAGTTTGCTAATTCACAAATGGTGCATGTGTGACCAAATAAATATATATATATAAAGTGCTATGATGAATCAATAAATAATATAAAATAATCAAATATCAATAAATATCTAAAAGGTGTATAACAAATACGTGTGTAATCCTGATAAATAATTTAAAGTGCATATATCAATCTGGTGCAGTGATCAAAAATAAATATATATCAATAAAAGATGTGCTAAAGAGAAATGATCATACCAATGATAACACAAGGAAAAGAATATGGGGTTAAACGATCTTGTGTTGATGATTTCTCTGATTACCTCCGAGATATAAGGCAGAGACAGTCACCCATAGCCCATCCCTTGAGAAAGTCACAGAATCTGTGACGCAACCGGTCGGGAGGCTTTGGGTGACATTAGCTTCCGGTTGGACGGTCGTAACCGGAAGTACCCGGGAATCAACACCGCAAGAGTGCGGCAACATTATATCGTCTCTGCCTATACCATTAATTTTAAATGTGAGTGTATTTCTTTGCTTTACATAATAAAGACAGTTTTTACATACTTCACGATTGGGGATTATTCTCTTTTTTCTGGGACACACTGGTACCGTTTGGAGATAATCTGGAACCGATAACTGTGGAGTACAGAGTGGAGGTTGGAGTATCCCTTGCTGAAGAACCCAGCAGTACACCCCTAGGGGAGAGACCAGCTTAAAACGCCTATTAAGGCGCAGTGAGGTGAGCGGCCACTGCGCCTATACTATCACGGCTCACTCTGGATCACAGCGCGGGATATTCACAATAGTGCCTTAGAAAATCACTAATTGTCACCTATTAATTGTGCACGGATGAACTTTATTTTTATCACTGCACCAACTGTATTCACCGCACACGGATCATCATTTGCACAAAGATTTGTTTATATATATATATATACCTTTTATGCACATGGACTGTTGAGTGCACATAGAATTATTGATATATATTTATTTTTGATTACTGCACCAGATTGATATATGCACTTTAAATTATTTATCAGGATTACACACGAATTTGTTATACACCTTTTAGATATTTATTGATATTTGATTATTTTATATTATTTATTGATTCATCATAGCACTTTATATATATATATATATATATATATATTTATTTGGTCACACATGCACCATTTGTGAATTAGCAAACTATTACTGCGATTCAGTTGGCTGTTGCGATTATCAAGGTCATTTTATCTTTATGTGTCGTTTTTAGAAAAGAAGGCGTTTTTACTGGGAATTAATATTTTAGAATTTTTAATTAGTGTCAAGGAATCGGATTTGCATGTTTTTAAAGATTCACATTATATATGTCGTCTTATACCTCCTTTGTTTATAGATTGACCTGAAGAAAGTTGTCTACAAGTAGGATTTACTTCCCACCTTCATACACCTCAGACAGATATAGGGATTTTTTAAGGATTTTAAAGGAATCGGATTAGTTTGCAAGAGTTGGATCATATATGTTTCGTATACCTGCTGACTTCTGATTTAATTATCTGGTCTGTCTATATATTATAAGTAGTGAGACCCCCTTTTTTCTTCAGCATCTTCCTATATCTTAAGACGTCTCGCTGCGATTCTGACATTGGTAGACTTGGTCAGAGTCTTTTCTGAGATCTCTTCTGTCGTGCGCCGACTCATTGTGTCTTCCTTAATGCTCTGATAAGAGTCTTGTATGGATTTTTGGGGGGAACCACGCCATTTTTTTATGTTGACATTGGGGTTCCCCTCAAAATCTATACAAGACCCAAAGGACCCATGCACCATTTTTTTTACCTTTTTCTATTGGTGGAAAAGTTTTTCTTTTTATTTAGCTGTAGGAAGTCCGTTCATAGTCGGTGGCTCATCTGTTGCTAAGGGCGCTCCTTAACGTTTTCCCACCCGGCCATTGTACATAAACAGCCAGGTGGGCCTTTCATCATTCTAATGGACGTTCCTGTATGTCCCTCAGAACGAGTGACTGCAGCATGGCCCCGAGGCTGTGCTGCAGTGCGATCATGTGATCACAGGACACAGCCAAAATGGGATCAGGATATGGGTGCTGTGATTGGCCCTCCTGATCACATGACAGATGTGTCCAAACACAGCCATCACAGTGTAAACATGTCTCTGTGTCAGTCCTCCCCACTGAGCTCAGTGAGAGCCCAGTGCGTGAGGGGAGGAGTGGAGGAATCTACAAGGTCTGTGACAGCTCTGTGTGTAAGGATGATTTTACACACACAGAGCAGTCACAGGTCCCCCCCATAAACAGTACACAAAGTACCACTGTCCCCATACACTTCTGTCACAGTGCCCCCATAAAACATCTGTACCAGTGCACAAAACATCTGTCAGTGTCCCATCACATCTGTATCAGTGCACAAAACAAGTGCAATAGTGTACCATTGTGACATCAACATCTGTCATTGTCTACCGGTGGCCGATCAACATCTGCCATAGTGTATGAGTGCACAAAAACATCTGTCAGTGTACAAGTGTCCCAGCAATGAATAAATAAAAGATGTAAAAGTGGATGGTGCGCTAAATCCAAGTAAATATGAACAACTCAATGTGCATAAATAAATATAACCAAAACCATAATAGTAAAAAGTCCCAAAACACAACGTGATGTAACTCCTCAAATTATATATTCTGGTGATACACAAATGTTGACAAATGGGGATAGATTCAAATGGTGACTTTGAAATCCCTCCACCTGGTCAAATTCCTCCTTACCGGACGGATATAAAGTAAGTGCCAATCATTGAAAGATTTCAAAAACCAATTTCCTGTGCCCACACAAAGGAAATAGTGCTCTTCACCGTGCATAGAATAGCTAGCACGGCCTCTTACCAAAACGGTGTGTAAACAGCACTCTGCAAACTCCTGGGGATCGTCAAAATGTCTCTTTCCAGGTGGATCAGTACGATCAGTTGGCAGGATTCAGCAGGGTTATTATCATCAACTCCAGCATGGACATGTAAAATAATAACCACTAATAGTGCATTACCCTTTTAAAACATTTATTATATATGCAAATGCACTTACATGTAAGCTGACTTGATATCGCATGAAACAATCAATTAACTTGCCTACTAGGCCTATTTTTGACATTTGGTGTTTATAAGCAAAAATCAGTTGTTTTTGCTAGAAAACTACTTAGAACCCCCAAACATTATATATATATATTTTTTTTAGCAGAGACCCTAGAGAATAAAATGGAGATTATTGTAATATTTTTTATCACACCGTATTTGCGCAGCGGTCTTCCAAACGCAATTGTTTTGGAAAAAAATCACTTTTTTTAATTAAAAAATAAGAATCCAGTAAAGTAAGCCCAATTTTTTTCCATAATGTGAAAGATAATGTTACGCCGAGTAAATAGATACCCAACATGTCATGCTTCAAAATTGCGCACGCTCACGGAATGGTGACAAACTTTGGTACTTAAAAATCCCCATAGGCGACACTTTAAAATTTTCTACAGGTTGCCATCTTAGAGTTACAGAGGAGGTCTAGGGCTCAAATTATTGCTCTCCCTCTAACAATCGCGGCGATACCTCACATGTGTGGTTTGAACACCGTTTACATATGTGGGCGGGGTTTCCGCGTGCGTTCGCTTCTGCGCGCGAGCTAACGGGGACAGGGCGCTTTAATTTTTTTTTTTTTACTATTTATTTTATTTATTATTTTTTATTTTTACACCGTTTTTTTTTTTTTTTTTTAAATTGATCATTTTTATTTCTAATACAAGGAATGTAAACATTACTTGTAATAGAAATAGGCACGACAGGACCTCTTTTTTGTGAGATCTGGGGTCAAAAAGTCCTCAGATCTCACAAGTACACTAATAAAGATAGAAAGGAAAAAAAAAAAGGGATCTTTAAGCCGGTCGTTTGCCGTCGCTCCGGTCCTCCAAGACAATAGAGTCGAGTGAGGGCAAGCTTGCCCTCACTCGACATCCTGTATGTGAGGATCCGGGACCCGATTGTTTTCCCCGCTGCCGGCGGGTCCGGTAAGCGGGGAAAAGGACCGGGACGCGGCGGGAGGGGGGGGCACCCCTTCTGCCATCCCGAAGGGTGATCTCGCGGCGAATCCGCCACTGGGACCACCCTTATCGGAAAGCCGATCGCCTGCAGTTTAAAAAAATACCAGGGTTATGGAAGCTATCTGCTGCCATAACACCGGTATTAAGCTTTAGACTCAGGACGTATATATACTATGGGCCGGTAGGGAGGTGGTTAAAGCAGTGAGGGAATTCCTATGGTGCTCGTGTCCGGCTGCAGCACGGACTCCGAGCGATGTGGTGACGGCACGCCTCCTTGCTGATACATTTGCTTACATTTCGCTGATACGTGTCAGCAAGGAGGCGTGCCGTCACCACGTCGCTCGGAGTCCGTGCTGCAGCCGGACACGAGCACCATAGGAATTCCCTCACTGCTTTAATTGATTGTTTTATGCAATATCAAGTCAGCTTACATGTAAGTGCATTTGCATATATAATGTTTTAAAAGGGTAATGCACTATTAGTGGTTATTACTTTACATGTCCATGCTGGAGTTGATGATAATAACCCTGCTGAATCCTGCCAACTGATCGTACTGATCCACCTGGAAAGAGACATTTTGACCATCCCCAGGAGTTTGCAGAGTGCTGTTTACACACCGTTTTGGTAAGAGGCCATGCTGGCTATTCTATCCACGTTGAAGAGCACTATTTCCTTTGTGTGGGCACAGGAAATTGGTTTTTGAAATCTTTCAATGATTGGCACTTACTTTATATCCGGTAAGGAAAAGCACACTTTTCTTTTTTACACACAATGAATAAATAAAACACTTAAAGGGCTGCCCCCCCCCCTTTTGCGTGCGAAGGTGAACGCACACATTGATCCAGTACGCATACATAAACAGCAATAGCACCACACATGTGAGGTATCACCTCGAATGTCAGAGCAAAAGCAGTAATTCTACGACCAGACCCCTTGTGTAACTCTAAACTTGTAACCAATAAAGGCTTATAAAGAAGAAGTTTGGTACCATTTCACAAGCGTGCGCAATTTTAAAGTGTGATATGTTTGGTGTCTATTTAACCAGTACAACACCATAATTTATATTTTAACAAAAATGTGGGTAATACATTATCTCTGTTTGCATGCGTTAGTGTAAAAAACGGATGCACAAGTGTGACATAAAAATGAGAAAAAACCCACCATTATATTCTCTAGGGCCTCTGCAACAAAAATATATAATGTTTTGGGGTTCTATGTCATTTTCTAGCAAAAAATACAGATTTTTACTTGTAAACAAAAAGTGTCAGAATAAGGTCTGGTCTTAAAGTGGATAATGGCTGAAGGAACTCCTTGGAGTTTGCGCTTCTCTATGTGGCCAGGCTGTGAAAAAGTTTTACACCTGTGGTATCGCCATACTCAGGACGAGTAGAAGAATGTGTTTTGGGGTGTAGTTGCAAGTATGCCTTTGCTGTGTGTAAGAAATAACTGGTTAATATGACATCTTTGTGAAAACAATTTATATTTTCTTAATTTTCCAAAGGTATGTGGAAAAAATTAAAGTTTCAAAAAAACTATTCATGCCTCTTACTAAATACCTTGGACTGTCTATTTTCCAAAAAGAGGTAATTTGGGGAATTTTTGCAATGTATTAACATGTAAGGCCCCTTTCACACACTCCGTCCATTGGAAGGACTCCGTTTTTCTCAGCGGGGGATCGATCCGCCGATCCCCCGCTGAGCAGGAGGATGACAGCTGTGTCTCCGCTCTGTGTGCGGAGACACAGCTGTCAGTTCCCCATGCATCTCTATGGGGGATATCGGATGGGAACGGACCGTCGATCTCATCCGATCCGATCTGCTGGACGGATGGAAAATAGGATTTCCATCCGTCCAGATTTGACGGATCGGATCGGATGTCAGCGGACATGTCTTCCCTGACATCCGATGCCCCATAGGGATGCATGGGGGGACCATTCAGATCCACCAAAAAAACAGACAGGCAGATCAGAACAGTCCGCCTGTGTGAAAGAGCCCTTAGGGCCTCAAGAAATGAGAGAGGACATCAGTACATCAGGCGTGATCGATTTTAGATGATTGGTACTATAGCTTGTTGGCTCTATAAGTTTCACACAGACCAAATAATATACACTGATTTGAGTTATTTTTTACCAAAGAAATGTAGCATGTAAATGTTTGTCAAAATTAATGAAGAGTAATTACTTATTTGCAAAATGTTATAACAAAAACGAAGAAAAACCCATTTTTTTCCGAAAATTTTCGGTCTTTTTCATTTAAAAAAATAAAAACCCTGGTGGTGGATAAATACCACCAAAAGAAAGCCCTGTTTGTGTGAAAAAAAAAGATAAAAAATGTAATTTGGGTACAGTGTTGCATGAATGAGTAATTCTCATTCAAAGTGTGAGAGCACTGAAAGCTATAAATTGGCCTGGGTAGAAAGAGGTAAAAGTGCCCAGTATTGAGGTGGTTAATAATCAGCTATTCACTGTGCCCTAATTGGGCAAAGCTTTGCCCAATCAGGGCTCAGAATACACAGTGCAGCGTGCAGTGTATTGTGGGGCGCTCATCTGGTTAACATCCCGCTGAACGCCATGCAAATTCTGGGGTTCGGTGAATGGGTGAAAGGGCGATGTTCGGGCCAAACTTATGCTCAGTCCGAACTGCTTACCCAATGCTATTTAAAAGGATGCATTAAGATTTTGTTAAATCTTCCCACAGAACCTTATATCAACCAGATCAGTGATATGAGGAAGATGTCCCCATCAACATGGTACATACATTAAGGTTCCCCCATCATGATAAGGACATGTGGCCTGGCAGGGTTTAGGAATTCACACTCAGGCTAAATGCTTGGATAAGGGTCTGTTGTACATTTGCGGAGGGATTCCACACCAATTTTTTTTTTTTTGTTCTCTTAACATCCTTACCAAACCCTTATCCTAGATGGCATTGACAGGATTCATGAAATTCTTTAACCGCTTGCCGACCGCAGCACGACTATTTACGTCGGCAGTCAGCCCCTCACAGGCAGAGCAACGTAGGGCTACGTCGCTAGCCTGTGAGGGTCTAGGGAGCGAGCGCGCGACGCCGGAGGCGCGCTCCCACTCCCGCACGGTCACGGACCCCCCCATGCGTGTGACCGGAGGACCCGATGTCCGCCAGTCACTCGCGATCATCCGTTAGAGCGGGAGAAAGGCAGGCGGCTAATGTAAACAAGCCGCCTGTCATTCTCCCCTGTGTATGAATGGTGATCATATGGTTCTACTATGTAGGACCGTTGATCACTGTTCATACACCTCAAGCCACAGCCAATCACAGTTAGAATCACGCCCCTAGGGACACACATAACCCCTCCCTCAAAAAAGTTAACCCCTTCACTGCCAGTGTCATTTTACAGTATAGTACAGTATAGTAACAGTGCATATGTATAGCACTGATTACTGCAGTAATGTCACTGGTAACCCCAAAAGTGTCAAAAATGTCAGTCAAGGGTCCGATCTGTCCGCCGCAATGTCGCAGTACCGCAAAAAAAATCGCAGATCGCCGCCATTACGCGTTACAAAAAAAAACAACAAAAAATGATAAAAATCTTTCCCTTAGTTAGTAAACGCGATAACTTTTGTGCAAACCAATCAAAATACGCTTTTTGCGATTTTTTTTTTTTTTTTACCAAACATATGTAGCAGAAAACAAATTGGCCTAAAATGTTAAAAATAGGCCTATTTTGGTTATGCAGAAATCAGGAACCGGCCCTGTTCCTAACACATATTTCCAGCATGTATAATGTATCATAACATACGAAGCAATACATTAACCCTATGACAAGCAGCATCACTCTAAAATACCTAAAATACCAAATATGTGCTCAGGTACAGTCAAAAAAAGGTTTGGTTCTTAGCACTTGCTGCAGAGGCAGACATGCAGGCTCAATCCCAAACTAGACTGTGTGTGTGTCTATTGACACACACCGTGTGGCTCAGCCCCACCCCATGCTCCCTTGTCACAGGATTTGATTGAAAGCAGCAGGAGCCAATGGCTCCCACCGTTCTCACTGAGCCCTTTGAGAAGCAAGTGAGCAGGAACTAGATTGGGCTAGGGCAAGTATTTGGAGGGGTTGGGGGAGTGCTGTTGGGAGCTGATCATAAAAGGTTTTTTTTCCTTAATGAAGAGAATGCATTAAGGTAAAAAAAACCTTTAGCTTTTACAACCACTGATTTTCAAAGGCCTGCAAATAACTACTTGACCTCTGGAAGGTTTTACCCCCTTCCTGACCAGGCCTTTTTTTGGTGTTTGGCATTACGTTATTTTACCTGGTAATTGTGCAGTCATGCAATGCTGTACTCAAACAAAACTTAGGTATGTTTTTTTTTCACACAAATAGAGCTTTCTTTTGGTGGTATCTGATCACTACTGGGATTTTAATTTTTTGTGATGTAAATGAAAAAAGACCGAACATTTTGAAAAAAACTATATTTACTTCCTGACTGCCTAGCACATTTGTTGAGGTGCTAAAATGCCAGGGCAGTACAAAACCCCTCCAAACTACCCCTTTTTGGAATGTAGACACCCCAAGGAATGTGTTGAGAGGCATGTTGAGCCCATGGAAAATTTAGTTTTTTTGCCACAAGGTTTTTTAAAAATTATTTTTTTTTGTACAAATTTGTTATTTAATTGATATATCACTCACACATGCCATGAGTTTATGTGGAATTACACCCCAAAATACATCCTGCTGCTTCTCCTGAGTATGGGGATACCACATGTGTAAGACATTTTGAGAGCCTAACCGTGTACTTGTGCCAAAAACCAATGACCTCCTTCAGGATTTCAAAGGACGTACATCTCTTTTTTTACTTCCTCACTACCTATCACAGTTTCGGAGGCGCTGAAATGCCAAGATAACACAACCCCCCCCCCCCCTCCCATGGCCCAGTTTTGAAAAGCAGACACCCCAAGGAATTTGCTGAGAGGCATGTTGAGCCCATGGGTTATTTTATTTTTTGCCACAAGTTTCTACAAACTTTTTTTTTTTTATGCAAAGTTGTCACTTAAATGATATATTGTTCACACATGCCATGGGTATATGTGGAATTACACCCCAAAATGCATTCTGCTGCTTCTCCTGAGAACATGTGTGAGACTTTTTGGGAGCCTAGCCACGTCCAGTTGGTGAAAACCAGAAACTTGTGGCAAATAGTAAACTATTCCATGAGCTCAACATGCCTCATAGCAAATCACTTGGGGTCTCTACTTTCCAAAAAGGGGTTATTTGTTTTTTTTTGCTATCTTTTGGCATTTCAGGGCCTCCAAAACTGTGATAGGTAGTCAAGAAGTGTAATAAGGAGATAATGCCCTTTAACCACTTAAGCCCCGGAAGATTTTACCCCCTTCCTGACCAGGCCCTACTTTGTGATACGGCACTGCGTGACTTTAATGGACAATTGCACGGTCGTGCAACGCTGTACCCAAATGAAATTGATGTCCTTTTTTTCCCACAAATAGAGCTTTCTTTTGGTGATATTTAATCACCTGTGCGATTTTTACTTTTTGCGCTATAAACAAAAAAAGAGCGTAAATTTTGAAAAAATAACAATATTTTTCACATTTTTTTAATATGAAATTCCCCAAAAAAATGTAAAAATCTAAATTTTTTAACATTTAGGCCAATTTGTTTTGTGCTACATATGTTTGGTAAAAAAATTTGCAAAAAGCGTATTTTGATTGGTTTGCGCAAAAGTTATTGCGTTTACTAACTAAGGGAAAGATTTTTGTCATTTTTATTGGTTTTTTTTTTAATGAATAATGGCGGCGATCTGCGATTTTTTTTTTTGCGGGACTGCGACATTGCGGCGGACAGATCGGACCCTTGACTGACATTTTTGACACTTTTGGGGGTACCAGTGACATTACTACAGTAATCAGTGCTATACATATGCACTGTTACTGTAAAAATGACATTGGCAGGGAAGGGGTTAACTTTATAAGGCATCAAGGGGTTAAGTGTGCTTCTTACTATAAAGGGGTGTGGCTAGTGATGTAACCACAGAGACATACGATCCTACATAGCAGGATCGTATGATCTCTGCAGTTAGATCAGGGAGAATGACAGGCGGCTTTGTTTACATCAGCCGCCTGCCTTTCTCCCTCTCCACGGGGAGATCGCAAGTGACCAGCGGACATCGGGTTCGCCGGTCACACACGCGGACATGTTAAGGAACGAGCGGGGGCGGGAGCGTGCCTCCGGCGGGGCGTGCTCGCCCCCTAGACTACGTCACTAGACTATGTCACTAGTACTACATAACTTTGCCTGTACGGGGCTGACCGCCGCAGTAAATGTACTTGGGGCGGTCGGCAAATGGTTAAAAGTCTTAATGTGCTTTTTGGATTTTGGGGTCCTGTAAGTGGCTAGACTGCCAAAAAGTCTCTCACATGTGATATCCCAACACACAGGATAAGCAGCAGAATGTATTTTGGGGTGTAATTAAACATATACCTATGGCATTTGTGAGAAATATATAATTTACTGTAAGTAACAACTTTGTGTAGAAAATATATATATTTTTTATATGTCATTTTCCAGAACCTTGTGGCAAACAATAAAAGGTGTCTACTTTCAAAAAAGGAATGTTGTGCTATCTTAGCATTTAAGGGCCTCTGAAACTGTGATAAGTAGAAAGAAAGTGTAATGAGGAAATAACGCCCTACAAAAGCCTGAAGGGGCTCATTTAATTTTGGGAACCTGTACGCAGCTAGGCTGTCAAAAAGTCTCTCACATGTGGTATCCACATACTCAGAAGTAGCAGAATGTATTTTGGGGTGTAATTTCACATATACCAATGGCATGTGAGAGCAATATATCATTTAAGTGACAATTTTGTGTAATAAAAAAAATATATATATTTTTCCAGCAATTTGTGGCAAAAAATAAAATATTACATTGGCTCAACATGACTCTTAGCAAATACCTTGGGTCGTCTACTTTCCAAAAAAGGGTCATTTGGAGATGTATGAACTGTCCTGTCATTTTATGCCCAACATTAGAAGCTTATGCCACACATCACCAATCCTCTAAACTCTTGAAGACCAAGCCTTTTCAGACACATTTTGTTTACATGAAAAAATTATAATTTTTTTTGCTAGAAAATGACTTTGAGCCCAATTGTTTGGTAAAATATTAAAGATGATCTTATGCCAAGTGAATAAATACCAAACATAACATGCTTTAAAATTGTGCACGCCCATGCAGTGGTGACAAACTACATACATTTTTAAAAGCCTTTACAGGTTACCACTTTAGATTTATACAGGAGGTCTAGTGCTAGAATTACTGCCTTCCATCTGACATTCGTGGTGCATTTGATGTTTACATACGACACAAGACCGATACTTGCATTCGCCTTTGTGTGTGAGCACGGGGGGACAGGGGTGCTTTAATTTTTTTTTTTTTTTTTTATTATTTATTTGTATTTGATTTTTACACTGTCCCTTCATTTTTATTAATACTATTTATTGTTATCACAGGGAATGTTAATATCCCCTGTGATAGCAATAGGTAGTGACAGGTACTCTTTTCTAAAAAATCTGGGGTCTATTAGACTCTAGATCTCTTCTCTGCATTTAAAGCATCTGATCACACCATGATATATGTGTTCAGATGCATTTAAAGCATCTGATCACACCATGATATATGTGTTCAGATGCTTTCCCAATTTAAAAATAGTGCTGTTTATATCCAGCAAATCTGAAGAGATGAAATGCTCATAGCTTCTGGTTTAAAGATGCCATAGAGATGATTAGAGCCATTCGGGTCTCCGAACAGCTCTATGGTCAGCTGGCAGAACCAACAGCATCATTCTAGGATTCTCCAGTGGGACAGGAGTGCCAGAGAAAACCATTGAAGGTGGCAAGAGGGGGAAAACATCTCCTCCCACTGCTTCTAAATTCAATATAGCAGCTAATTAGCCACTAGGATCACTTTTACATAAAAGCTGACCGCTGGCTAAAAAAAACAATACCAAGATGATGCCAACACCTGCAGGCATCATCCCAGTATAACCACTCTGTACATTGCTGGTTCTTGTTGGGCATAAATGTAATGTTCTTTTTTTTCATGCAGCCTGTGGGCTGAATGAAAAAAATAGAACCTAACAAATTCCTCATTTCACATTGTTTGATGTGGATAAAGAAATCTCTGCTAAAATAAGTTAAAAAATAGATATGCCAAAGCATAGGGGTGACCTCCCCAGGCCCCATGCTTTAAAATATACGTAGGTTCTTTTTTTTAACTGTGGATGAGAGAAATCTCCTCCTACAACACTGCAATCACTGACGTATGTATTCTGAAAACACACCCTGCTGCTGTCAGAATAAACAGATCAGTGCTGCAGCTGAATGGCTTTCCTGCAAGGCAAAGAACAGTAAACAATAAAACACAGTAACCATAAAATATTAACTCAATAAAACAACAACTTTTTATATAAAATAAAATAAAAATACATATATATGTTGAAACATAGAAGTGATCTGCCCACTGACCACCCCAGATGTTCCTGCAAAGCAAACAATAGTTAAAATTAAAAAACAGTACATTAACTCATACTATAAAATAACAAGAGCAGACAACGCTTCAGTTTTGTGTGTATCAAAAGTGACAGCGATCTACGGACACTGCACTTGTTGAGGGGGTGAAGGGGCTAAACGCAGGTGCTGGCAAGTGCTGGGGCTGATACTGCTAACACTGCATTTTTGAGGGACACTCATATAGTTCTGAGATATTTCAAAGATATTGATCCGGTCAGATACTATACTAGTAATGGAGGTTTATAGTGTGTGTGTGGGTGTTACTGGCAAGCAAACATTAAATCTGATAATGAATATGTGGCGGCCAATCTGACACTATCTGGGATTGATGCTAACTGACGTTAACGCTATCTGGCATCATTCATGATACTAATACAGTGATCAGAAAAAATACAGAAGCCACTTTAAGCACCCTTTGATACACAGAGGGGATTCTGGCAAACTCATTGCACAAAAGAGCAGACCTTTGCTGTAATGTCAAATGTCACTTCTTTTTCTATTTTTTTGTCAGCCAAGAAAAATGAAAAAAACCAAAGGTAAATTTAAATAGGAGAACTTATTACAAAGTAAAACCACAAGATATGTTTAATTTGTGTGTCCAACTCTGGCTGAATTAAGATAGTTAGGCAGGTAGAATATAGGCATGCTTAATTAAATTTTGATTTTCTTGGAAACCAAGAAGTCTGATTCTTTTATGTTAACATTTCTCTTTGTTTAACTAGCTCTAACAACTTTGTGGGAATACTGGGAGTATTGTATAGTGTGGACATAGGATAAGTCAAACAACTAAAGAATACAGGAAGGTTAAATTAATAAAAGCAAATATACTGTGCACTGCAATCGCACTTCAAGTGCATTTACTCTAGATCTGAGTGGAAGCCAGTGGTGGCTGGTGCTCAAAATTTTTTGGGGGGCGCAAACAGAAAAATGAGTGACCAGCGTGCCCCCAATCAATGCAGAGTGCCACAGCATGCCCCCAATCAATGCAGAGTGTCACAGAATGCCCCCATCAATGCAGAGTGCCACAGCATGCCCCCAATCAATGCAGAGTGCCACAGCATGCCCCCCAATCAATGCAGAGTGCCACAGCGTGTCCCCAATCAATGCAGAATGCCACAGCGTGCCCCCAATCAATGCAGAGTGCCACAGCATGGCCCAATCAATGCAGAGTGCCACATCATGCCCCCAATCAATGCAGAGTGCCACAGCATGCCCCCAATCAATGCAGGGTGCCACAGCGTGCCCCCAATCAATGTAGAGTGCCACAGCATGCCCCCGATCAATGCAGAGTGCCACAGCATTCCCCCGATCAATGCAGAGTGCCACAGCATGCCCCCGATCAATGCAGAATGCCACAGCGTGCCCCCCAATCAATGCAGAGCACCACAGCATGCCCCCAATCATTGCAGATTGCCAAAGCATGCCCCCATCAATGCAGAGACCAGCGTGCGTGCCCCCTTCAATGAAGTGTGGGCTCCCCCCCGGAGACCAATGCACTTACCTGGCGGCGGCTTTTCTTCAGTCCCGGCTTTTCTTCTCCTCACTCTGTCCCCCGGCGCGTCTCCTGCAGTCCTCCCGCTCCCGCCTCCTCCTCGGCCAATGGCAGGGGTTTGCCTTGCAGCCAATCAGGAAGTGCGTATCGGATGCGCTTCCTGATTGGCCAGGAGGAGGATTGGTGTGGCAATAGCGAATTTTCATTCGCTATTGTCACACAATGGGTGGGCTCGGGACGCACTGCTCTGTGCCCCGAGCCCACCCTTTGCATAAACCTATTAGAGCCTCTGGCTCTAATCAGGTGATGTAAAAAAAAAATAAACCATTAAGCTCCATGGATGGGGGGACAGCACCCCTGCGCCCCATACACACCGGCCGCCACTGGTGGAAGCTCTTAAATTAGGAGATGCTCTTCTGATTTCTATCATCCAATCATGTACATGCAAAAAAATGCTGTTTTTTTTTTTTTCTTTTATTCTTCATGTAATTAGGTATTCTTTTCAAAGTGAAGCTTAACTTCATTTGCTAAGCTCTGGAGCAAGTGCACTTGAAGTGCACAGTATATTTTACTTTAGTAAATCAACCCCATAGTGTGACAAACAAACTTTGCCAATTGTGGATAGAGTATATCTGCCTCATTCGATTTTGTGGTTCATGAAGTAAATGGGTGGCAGTGAAAGGTTTATAGAAGGCTGCAGGAGGATAATCACTGATTGCTGAGGAAGCCCGGAATCCCTTCCACGCTGGCTGAGTCTGCCTGGGTATCCACCCATACAGTAGAGGATCTCTCCACTGATTTCCACTTAGCAGGTGGCTAATGTAAAATTGGACACAGAAACAGGCTTCTGTTCTCTATGGGACTGTTGGCTGGAAATGGACTGCCTGTCTGTTTCCATCCAAATGTCATCCGATCGGCCGGACAGATGGGAAACAGATCCCCCTCCATCTGTTTTTAGTGAACAGGATCAGATGCCGGCAGGTGTCAGTGGACACATGTCCGCTGACATCCATCGCTCCATTGAGAGCAATTGATGGTCTGACTGGGTCTGCCTGAAAAACTGACAGGTGGACCCGCTCAGTATGTCAGTGTGCAAGTGCCCTAAACCTACTTTCTGCAAGCTTTCCACTTGGGAAGCTGAACAACACAATTAGTGGAGGATGTGGGGAATCGCTCTACCGATCCTTGCTAAAAGGCAAGTTTATCGGTTATGCTCATACCTCCCACTTTTTTGAGATGGGAATAAGGGACACCTGCTAGCAAAAGTATGTAGGCATAGAGCATACCCCCTACTTAAAGGAGAGATATAAAAAAATAATTAGGTAAACCCACAAGTGTTTTTTTACAACTACTATTCCTTTGTACTGGCTTTTGAAATTTACAAATGCTGATATTTGGAAATTGGATAAAAGGTTTAACGCTGGAAAACACTTTTTGAAAGATAAAAAGTACATTTTATATACAACTATATACAGTCAGGTCCATAAATATTGGGACATCGAAACAATTCTAATCTTTTTGGCTCTATAATGGATTTGAAATAAAACAAACAAGATGTGCTTTAACTGCCGACTTTCAGCTTTAATTTGAGGGTATTTAAATTCATATTAGGTGAAAGGTGTAGGAATTACAACAGTTTGTATATGTGCCTCCCACTTTTTAAGGGACCAAAAGTAATGGGACAATTGGTTGTTCAGCTGTTCTATGGCCAGGTGTGTGTTATTCCCTCATTACCCCATTTACAAGGAGCAGATACAAGGTCCAAAGTGTGCTATTTGCATTTGGAATCTGTTGCTCTCAACTCTCAATATGAGATCCAAAGAGCTGTCACTATCAGTGAAGCAAGCCATCATTAGGCTAAAAAAACAAAACAAACCCATCATAGAGATAGCAAAAACATTAGGTGTGGCCAAATCAACTGTTTGGAACATCCTTAAAAATATAAATAAAGAATGTGCTGCGCTATAATATAGTGATGAGTGAAATCACTAGAAGTGTTGATAAATGACGTGGTGTTTATGTGAAAAACCTGAAATTAATCAGTAGATCCTAATATATTATCAATACACAGTGCATAAAAAAAACAATAATCCAGTGTGTCATAAGACATATAGTGCAAAATAGAAAAAGGAAATGTAGAGACAAGAGGATATTTTAAATCTCAATTAGATCCCAATAAAGTCCATGTATTTGAAGCACAGAGGAAGTTTCAGGGAAATCAGCCACAAAGTCCCAGGAGATGTATTCACACAACTCCTTGTGAAGATAAGGGAAAAAACACTGATGTGCAAATCACCCAAAGAGATCAAATGGCTGCTTACCAAAAAGATTTGGTCTCTCAAGCTAATGAGAAGACCTAACACAGCTTGTATGCAATACCAGCAATGGCCACAGGATGTCTCCTTACAGGCTTAGAAAGCGATATCCACATGGTAGGGAAAAGACATATAGCAGGGACATAGCGTAACTCCGCATTTAAAAGACATTTATTTCAAATAAAAGACAGATAAAACACTCACATATTTGTTGTATTTTCAAGGCATGTAGCGGTTTTACAAGTATCAACTCCGGGAGGTAACGAACATCTCCCACGCTGTTGGTATCAATAGTAGCCGGCTGTTGGGGGCGTGGTCACGTCACGTCTGTATCACCCGACCGGTTTCGTCACACGTTTGACATCATTTCGTCACCCCTGATGACGTCAAACGTGTGACGAAACCGGTCGGGTGATACAGACGTGACGTGGCCACGCCCCCAACAGCTGGCTACTATTGATACCAAC
This sequence comes from Pelophylax lessonae, assembly GCF_965119305.1. Taxonomy (NCBI): domain Eukaryota; kingdom Metazoa; phylum Chordata; class Amphibia; order Anura; family Ranidae; genus Pelophylax; species Pelophylax lessonae. The sequence goes on along the minus strand of NC_138776.1, from coordinate 210,658,694 downwards.
AGTGTGGGAGATGTTCGTTCGCTCCCGGAGTTGATACTTGTAAAACCGCTACATGCCTTGAAAATACAACAAATATGTGAGTGTTTTATCTGTCTTTTATTTGAAATAAATGTCTTTTAAATGCGGAGTTACGCTATGTCCCTGCTATATGTCTTTTCCCTACCATGTGGATATCGCTTTCTAAGCCTGTAAGGAGACATCCTGTGGCCATTGCTGGTATTGCATACAAGCTGTGTTAGGTCTTCTCATTAGCTTGAGAGACCAAATCTTTTTGGTAAGCAGCCATTTGATCTCTTTGGGTGATTTGCACATCAGTGTTTTTTTCCCTTATCTTCACAAGGAGTTGTGTGAATACATCTCCTGGGACTTTGTGGCTGATTTCCCTGAAACTTCCTCTGTGCTTCAAATACATGGACTTTATTGGGATCTAATTGAGATTTAAAATATCCTCTTGTCTCTACATTTCCTTTTTGTATTTTGCACTATATGTCTTATGACACACTGGATTATTGTTTTTTTATGCACTGTGTATTGATAATATATTAGGATCTACTGATTAATTTCAGGTTTTTCACATAAACACCACGTCATTTATCATCACTTCTAGTGATTTCACTCATCACTATATTATAGCGCAGCACATTCTTTATTTATATTTCATTTGGTTTTTTTTTCTATGATTCCTTTGTGCAGCAGCTTTCTTTATAACAATTTTTCACATTAAATGTTTTTAATTAGCGCAGAAAAACCCACTACTTCACAACATCCTTAAAAAGAAAGAATGCACGGGTGAGCTCAGCAACACCAAAAGACCCGGAAAACCACGGAAAACAACTGTGGTGGATGACCGAAGAATTCTTTCCCTGGTGAAGAAAACACCCTTAACAACAGTTGGCCAGATGAAGAACACTCTCCAGGAGGTAGGTGTATGTGTGTCAAAGTCAACAATCAAGAGAAGACTTCACCAGAGTGAATACAGAGGGTTTACCACAAAATGTAAACCATTGGTGAGCCTCAAAACAGGAAGGCCAGATTAGAGTTTGCCAAACATCTAAAAAAGCCTTCACAGTTCTGGAACAACATATGGACAGATGAGACCAAGATCAACTTGTACCAGAGTGATGGGAAGAGCAAAGTATGAAGAAGGAAAGGAACTTCTCATGATTCAAAGCATACCACCTCATCAGTGAAGCATGGTTGTGATAGTGTCATGGCGTGGGCATGTATGGCTGCCAATGGAACTGGTTCTCTTGTATTTATTGATGATGTGACTGCTGAAAAAAGCAGCAGGATGAATTCTGAAGTGTTTCGGGCAATATTATCTGCTCATATTCAGCCAAATGCTTCAGAACTCATTGGATGGCGCTTCACAGTGCAGATGGACAATGACGCGAAGCAGAATGCGAAAGCAACCAAAAAGTTTTTTAAGGGAAAGAAGTTGGAATGTTATGCAATGGCCAAGTCAATCACCTGACCTGAATCCGATTGAGCATGCATTTCACTTGCTGAAGACAAAACTGAAGGGAAAATGCCCCAAGAACAAGCAAGAAACTGAAGACAGTTGCAGTAGAGGCCTGGCAGAGCATCACCAGGGATGAAACCCAATGTCTGGTGATGTCTATGCATTCCAGACTTCAGGCTGTAATTGACTGCAAAGGATTTGCAACAAAGTATTAAAATGTGAACGTTTGGATTATGATTGTTAATCTGTTCTATTACATTTGGTCCCTTAAAAAGTGGGAGGCACATATACAAACTGTTGTAATTCCTACACCGTTCACCTGATTTGGATGTAAATACCCTCAAATTAAAGGTAAAAGTCTTCAGTTAAAGCACATATTGTTTGTTTCATTTCAAATCCATTGTGGTGGTGTATAGAGCCAAAAAGATTAGAATTGTGTCGATGTCACAATATTTATGGACCTGGCTGTAGATCATACAAAATGAGCACACATGAGGGACAGAGGGGCTTTGTTCCAAATCTGGGACAGTCACTCAAAATCAGGGACAGTTGGGAGCTATGTATGCTGTGTACCTGATTTTAAAACTGCATTTAAAATAAAGCGTGAAAGTTTGAGTCAGCAGTGTGTGAAGGGATAGTGGACTGCGTCTATACCACTTACAGGCACGGTGCACTCTGGTATAATTTTGATTCTGCAGCATGGAGGACTTGATAAAAGCATTACTTCAAAGTAACGCTGCACAACAAAAAAACAATAGAATGTTGGTTGCCCAACAGCAACAAGCACAAGAAACCATTCAACTGCTGGCCACACAACAAGGAACCAACAGACAATTGATTGCCCAGCTGGCGAGCACCAAGGCTCAGGTGACTGCTTTTGCCCAGACAATCCAAAGAGACCATCAGACCTTTGCAGAGGTGCTACAGCAACTGCAAGCCTAGATTACAAATGTTTCCACCTCAATACTGGGCACTTTCACCTCCTTCCTGCCCAATCCAATTTTCAGCTTTCAGTACTATCACACTTTGAATGATAATTTCTCAGTCATGCAACACTGTACCCATATGACATTTTTATCATTTTTTCTTTCACTCAAATAGAGCTCTCTTTTGGTGATATTTAATCACCGCTTTATTTATTTTTTTCTTAGTGTATAAATGAAAAAAAAGAGAAAAAAATGTGTAGCGCTGATAGTGGTGATATAAATGTCCGACAACATATAAAGTCCAATCAAAAAAATTAGGAAAGCAATTGAGTGCATAAATGGTGATGAAAAAAATCCAACATGAAGAACTGATGTAAGCTAGTTGTGCAGCAAATCCCCACACCAATGAAGGTAGAAAATCGATTGCGCTCACCAAATGGATGGGACCCCAAATACCTTAAGGCATAGGAGTCAAACAGGCTTAAACGAAATGATGGAGTGTCCCCACACCCACAGGATTCACCGACCACGATGGACAATGTGCAGATCTCCAGCAGATGTAATCAGTCAAAGACTCCACTTCCACAATGGATGGTGTATCAAAAAGAAAGAGGGGGGACATATAGCGTAATATTGCTAAAAACAATTTATTTCTAAAAGTAGCTGATACACTTACAAACATCCATGACAGAAGAGCGTATAAAGTATAAAACAGCTGTGCTGACTAGGTCCTCTTAACATGTTTCGGCATACGTGCCTTTTTCAAAAGATGATCACCATTTATATCACCACTATCAGTGCTACACATTTTTTTCTTCTTTTTATTGTTTATCACTTTTTGGTCTAGTGATTGGTGTTAGCTGCTTTTTTACTCCTTTAAAGTTAGCGCAGTATTTTTGGATTTCACATTTATAAATGAAAAAAGATAAATAAAAAAAAAAAACATGTTTTCCTTGTTTCTGTTACAAAATGTTGCAAATAGGTAATTTATAGGTAATTTTTCTTATTGACTTTTGACCTATTTATACTGTTGCTTTCCTTTGGTAAAATAGCCCAAATCAGTGTATATTATTTAGTCTGTGTGAAAGTTATAGAGTCTACAAGCTATGGTGGCAATCATTGAAAATTGATCACACCTAACATAATGATCTCATTTTTTGAGGCCCTAACATGTCAAGACTGTAGAAATGTTCCCCAAATTACCCCTTTTTGGAAAGTACATAGTCCAATGTATTTAAGAGGTATAGTGAGTTTTTTAAAGCTGTATAATTTTTTTCCCACAACTCTTTAAAATTAAGAAATTAAATAAATGTGTTGTTTTTCACAAAAATGTCATATTAACAAGTGATTTCTCACAAATGGCATAGGCATACTTGCAACTACACCCCAAAGCACATTCTGCTGCTCCTCCTGAGTATGGTGATACCACACACGTGAGACTTTTTTTACAGCCAGTCCCATAGAGAGGCCTAACATCCAAGGAGCACCTTTAGGTATTATCCACTTAAGATCGGGCCTTCTTCTGACACTTTTCGTTTAGAAGTAAAAATCTGTATTTTTGATAGAAAATTACATAGTACACCCAAACATTTTATATAATTTTTAGCAGAGGCCTGGAGAATTAAATTCTGGGTTTTGCTAATTTTTATGTCACTCGGTATTTGCGCAGCAGTTTTTATAATGCAATTTTACACATTATTGAATAAAAAAACAATATCACATTATAATACATACTTTTTGGGAAAATATGGTGTTGTGCTGAGTAAATAGATGCCAAACATTTCACACTTTAAGATTTAGCATGCTTGTGAAATGGTGTCAAACTTTGGTATTTAAAAAAATCTCCATAGGCAACGATTTATAAGCCTTTACAGGTTAACAGTTTAGGGTTACAGAGGAGGTTTGGTGTTAGAATTATTTCTCTCACTCTGATGTTCGTGACAATACCTCACATGTGTGATACAATTGCTGTTTATGTATGTGTGCATTCACCTTTGCACGTGAGCAAGGGGAGATGGGGGTGCTTTAATATTTTTTATTGGTGGGACACTGGCACACTGACAAATGTTTTTGTACACTGGGACACCTGGACAGGGACAGTTGGTGCTTGGTGTACTGTGTGGGGGTGGCTGCAGTCTGTGTGATCTGTGTACATGAACACTAAAATTATCAGCTACACAGAGAATGTGATGGGCTGCAGCATCCCCCTCTCCCCCCGCACTGTTTGAGAGGACCAATCACAGTGCCCATGTCCCAGTCTGTGATATGCTGTGTCCGAGGCACACAGCCATCACAGGATCGCATTGCTGCACAGCCCCAAGGCCATACAAGGCGCATGTTCTGATGGTACATACAGGTATGTCCGGTCAAAATGAAGAAGCTCCCACCCGGCTGTTTATGTGCAGTGGCTGGGTGGGAAGCAGTTAAACAAGGCCCAGCATTGACTCATTGCTGTTTGGTCTACAGCCTCTGTGTGCTTTGTTTCTGATTCCTGTGTCTGACCTCTGATCTTGACCTGTCTTATCTTGATCATGCTTGTCTGCTACCCGCCCTGACATCGGCTTGTCCCTGGATTCTGCTTCTGTCTCCTGTTCTTGCCTGATCTGCCTCACCATTGCTGATACTGGCCTGTGACCCGACTACCCCACTGCCTGCCATTTATGCCTGATCTGCCCAACTGTTACAATCCTCTCTGATCCTGCATCCCAATATTCCGTGAGCCCCAGTGACTAGGCAGTTAAGTGAAGGAAAATAGCCTGGATCAGTGCCGCTGGGTCCCTTCGTTCATCAGAGCATCACCAAATGGCACAGGCTGTGAAACTCTGCTGAACGAAGGGACCCAGCGGCACTGATCCAGGCTATTTTCCTTCACTTAACTGCCTGGTCACTGGGGCTAACGGAATATCCTTTGGCTTTTTGCACTACACAAGATATCCAGGTCACGAAGTCAAAACGCACATCCGGCGGTTGGAACACATTGCGTTCAGGAAGTATACCGCAAACGAGGAAGTTACGGCCCCTATACCATTTTATTGTTTACCCGCTCTCTATATGAGTACTGTTTTTTTATCTAATAAACCAATAATTTTTTTACTTCACTATATGAGGCTCTTCTTCTTGTATATGATCTGGAACTTGCCGTATGGGATGCTGATATCTTATGAGGTTGTATCGATTATATTGATTACACTATGTATATGGGAGAGATGGGAGAGATGATCCAATAGAACCACTGAAGCCACCGGCACCTGGACCCTGTCTGGCAGACGGAACCCCTTATAACATCACGCTGGTTACCCCTGTAGGGGTATTGAGCTCCGGTGAGTGTGGGCACAATTGAAAGGGAGCACCAGTTTCCTCACCCAGCATGTTCCATTTGGATCACCCCGAGATTCACCCATAAACTTTTTTGGAATTTTATCTCACCAATTATTCACCTTATGGACTGATACTGTTTAATTTAATTAATTTTTTGAGTCACTTTATTTCACTCCTTTGGCTGCCCCAAATTGCAAGTTCCTTGCATATACAGTGCCTTGCGAAAGTATTCAGCCCCCTTGAACTTTGCAACCTTTTGCCACATTTCAGGCTTCAAACATAAAGATATACAGTGGGTACGGAAAGTATTCAGACCCCCTTACATTTTTTTACTCTTTGTTATATTGCAGCCATTTGCTAAAATCATTTAAGTTCATTCTTCTTCCTCATGAATGTACACATAGCACCACATACTGACAGAAAAACACAGAATTGTTGACATTGTTGCAGATTTATTAAAAAAGAAAAACTGAAATATCACATGGTCCTAAGTATTCAGACCCTCTGCTCAGTATTTAGTAGAAGCCCCCTTTTGATCTAATACAGCCAGGAGTCTTTTTGGGAAAGATGCAACAAGTCTTTCACACCTGGATTTGGGGATCCTCTGCCATTCCTCCTTGCAGATCCTCTCCAGTTCTGTCAGGTTGGATGGTAAACATTGGTGGACAGCCATTTTTTGGTCTCTCCAGAGATGCTCAATTGGGTTTAAGTCAGGGCTCTGGCTGGGCCATTCAAGAACAGTCACGGAGTTGTTGTGAAGCCACTCCTTCGTTATTTTAGCTGTGTGCTTAGGGTCATTGTCTTGTTGGAAGGTAAACCTTCGACCCAGTCTGAGGTCCAGAGCACTCTGGAGAAGGTTTTTGTCCAGGATATCCCTGTACTTGGCCGCATTCATCTTTCCCTCGATTGCAACCAGTCGTCCTAAGGATCCTGAGTTTGGGTGCACCCTAGGTTTGTCCTGTGGATGAATCTTCAGCTAGCCGGACAATCAATGAAAACCATACACAATAGCTTGGTTCTAATGACTGCGTTTATTTTCAGACATCGTCAAGAATATATAGCCTTAAACCACAAAATTATCTTATCAAACCACAAAATTATCTTATCCAACCCACTACTTAACACACCCTTTCAGCCTATCAATTAGCTAGATCATAAAGTCTCCCCAGAAACATAAAAAGTCGAATATAGTTCAAGATTATAAAAAACATAACATGTTATTGTGACATCAGTTCATAACACCTGTTACCACAAAAAAATCCCCTATTTCTACTCTCGGCATTGTCTGAACATTTTACGGTTACGTAACTTCAGCAAAAACCATCTCAGCTTTTGCAAAACCATCTCTCATACTTAATAATATGTTTAGTAAATTCCTATTCACTGTGTCAATTATTAATTATTGCTAAGAAACTTATTCAAGCTATATTAATGTAAATATATGTTATGCATTATAGCCGATGCTGATATATTGGCAATGTTCTATCAATATATGTATAAAACATCTCTTATAGCTTGCATGTCTTTAACTTGCAGAACATCCTGTCTCTGATTCTAATCTCTAACCGCAGACTAGATATCCGGCGTAAAAAGTGCAAGTGTGATTTATAATCTGAAACACTAAGCAAAGATACATCCAAGAGATATAAAGGGATACTCTAACCTTCTAATATATACTGAGATGACTTATGCTAAGCTGAACACTACAAAATGGCATTTCAAGATACACATTTTCCTCACAATCCCCTCTTTTCCCAATGCCTGGAATCAAATGGATTCCAGGCATTGGGAAGATTATGCAGTTCTCCCTGAAGTCTCTCTCTAGTTGGTGGCCATTAATAATGTCATAATAATCTGATACTTGAACATCTTTAGTTTCTTTGGTGAAGTTGTGGAAATATATACAACATATCTGTTTGTTTTGTGTTTGATCGCACAGACCTGTTACCGTCATCATAAGTCTTTCCTGTCGCTGCCTAATCACTTCCTTTTCCATCCTGATTTTCCCAATTTCTTCATTAATTAATCCTATATGCTTTGTTGTTGTGTTGATCCATTTTTCCATGATGTCGGCAAATGTATCAATCCTAATAAAACTCACCATTGGCATAAATATTTGTTTCGGTATTTAGTGGATATCCATTCAGAAAACAAATTTACATTTTTTGGATGTGTGTTTCCCTGAATCAGAAATGGCCTATTGTCTGGTTTTGCCTGTCCAGTAAACACGTATGTCTCATTCATTAACTGCAATAATGATAACGGCTTTTCTATCATTGGGAATATATTTTCTCCTGAATGCATATGAGAACAAACTCAGCAATCTCCCTTTTCCTGTGACTGTTGTATACCGTATTCATGCATCAGTAGGAAATGATGGGGATTTCTATCCATATCCTGGAAGCCTTGAGGATGTACATTCCCTAGAATAGATGGTAAGGGGTCTATGAACTCTTGTATTGCTAAATTCAAATGCTTTGCTACTTGTTCTGTCTCTCTAAAGTTTGGTTTGGGGAGAATATCTTTCTTATGAGACTGAGGAATTAATCGCTTTGCACAAAGTATTACGACACCTATTATAACAAATATAATAACAATGATAATTCCTAGCTGCACTAGGGCTTATTTCCAACTTTTAAACCATCGAAAACACTGATTCCCAAGGGTTGTCAATGCCAGAATTCTTCTTTAGTTCCACAAAATGGCCAGAGTGACCTTCCTTTGGGGCCAGTATTATTAGGAATGTAAGTACAGCATCCATCTACTTTATCAGTATATGCACAGGTACCACCTTTTACTGCGTGGGTCATATCCAGAGCCATTCTGCTCTGGAATGTCATCTGGGAAGTGGCTTCTAGTTGTTCTGCTATGCCCTTTGCGGCATTCCTTGTAAAGTTAACAAATCTCTGCTGATTATAATAAATACAATTTATCCAATCTACATTTTTATTTATGGTGACAAGGGGAGAGATAAAGGACTCATAACTGGCTTTAACCTGATCTCTTTCCTTGAACTCATTAGGGACCTCTCTTGGGTCCCCGATGGCATCTATATATATATATGGGTCAAAACTTCCTACGGGAGCCTCTCTCTTTTGTTTCCCTGTAGTTACAGTGTTCCCCTTAAGTAGATTTGCACTCCCAATCGTCTCCCGTGTTCCAACCCACTGATCCCCAATAGTCACAATTGTCTCCTCAATCAATATTTGTCCGTGACACATATAAATACAGTTCCTGGGCCTAATCTCCTATCATAAGGCAATATAAAAGTAGCTACTTGTGTGTTAGGGAAATTCTACTAAAATTGTGTCCTTGTGCCATTTATTTGTGTGATGGCTATCTGGGAGGGTGTACTATGGGACAGGGCTCTTTTATTCCTTTTCTGAGGTGTCTTTGATACTATGTCTGGGCTGGTGGCGTTAGGGGTCCCACAAATTCCTCCAAGGGGCCCCAGATCTGCTAGTTGATATATACTGTTAGTTATGATCCAGGTTGTGATGAGCACTAAAAATACTAGTGCCCCCAACAAAATCCACAGCTTGCCAAAGCTCTTTGTTATGAGTACAGTCATTTTGCAACTTTTCAGAGACTATAACACCTGCTTCACTCACTCTTCGAGGATTTCAACACCTGTTTCACCTCCTTTATCTGTGTCTTGGTTCCACCTTGACCTTTTACTCGATTGGCATGGATCCGGGCTTGTTGGTTTTCCACAAGGACAGCGATTCTGGTCACTGCGACTACCTTTGTCTTTTGGTTCAAAAACGAAATCCAGCCTTGGTCCTGTGATGTGGCGGCAGCTTGATCACTACTTCATCTCTCTCCTTCAAGGGATGGCAGGGAATCTGTGAAGAAAAAGAGAAAGGTGCGAGCAACCTTTTCGTTCCACTTGATTCAAAGTTTCAATTACCTTTTTTTTATTTTCTCTACTTCTCTTTACTTGTCCTATTCATCCTTTCCACTATACCTGAACTCTGTGGATGACAATCTATTTTCAGGATTTCAACTAGTTCCTGGTATCCTCTTTGATATGAAAGCTGGCCCATTAGTAGAACTAATTCAAAGCAAGCATCCTTATCCAGGAATAATCTCCCGATTGAGAATGTGTGCCACTGTGTGGGCATCTCCCTTTTGTGGTCCTAAAAGCTTCTACTCATCTGCTGAACATGTCCACGATTAACTCTTGTTTCTACCCTGTGTTGGGCTTATGTGTGAAAACATTTTGTAGATGTTCATGTTTGGCCTTATGTGTTTGGTTGTATTGTTCCTAATACAGTTGATGCACCTGGAAAAATATGCTTTCACTAATTTAGGCCGGTAAATGCAGGAAAAAAAACTTCAGTAATACTTCATATGTTCTTTCCCACCCCCTACTCCTATTCCACGATACTAGGCAATAGACAGTGGGGCGGCGCTAGCTGTGGGGATCCTGTTGTGGTGAAACACACCCTTTAATACCAGTAGCCCATTCAAAACTGGGGCCTACCTAGGGCAAATGATGTAGCCATCCCTATTACCATCTCACAAGATGCTATATGCTATGTTCTGAGTCACTTCAGGCATGCCTTTAGACCTGGACTGCAACCATCTTTGGACAAAAACTTTAGGGCAAATTCCACTCCCATACTCCTGGGCAAGTACACCTGTCATGGTCTTACAATTGTCCCTTGCATAAACACAAAACATTTTTCCATGATTTGGGAGGCCCAGTGCAGGCGCTACAACTATAGCATTTTCAGATACATAAACACATTCAACAATTCTTGTGACATTTCTGGACCTGTGGTTTGTCTCAAAATGTTATTATAGATAGGAGCAGTCCGGATCCATAACAAGCAATGATCCTGTGGGCGGGCAAGACCCACTGTGGGCTGGCAAGACCCACTAGAGCAGCAGCTCTTATGTGACTGACTCTACTATCACCCTCTGTGAGAACAAAACCAAGGTAAACAACACTCTCCTGACACCACTGTCATAATTCCTGTGACACTTTGTGTCCACATACATGTACATTTCTTCAATAAACTCACTCGCTCTGACTGGCCTCCACAGAGTGACTACATATGTCATATACATATTGTAGCGGGACTGACCCATGAGCAGGTGCCCATCCCCTCTTGCATGGTCTGGGGAACTTATAGAGCGGACAAGCGAACTGCTCTACACCAGGTCAGTTACCTGGACTGAAAAACAAGAAACAAAGATGGCTGTGTCTCCTCGTCCAATAGGACGCTAAAAAAAAACGTTTCTTAAACCAATCACTGTAAAGTGGGTAGCATCAGATGGTATGGCTGTCAGTAGAGATGGCACATCAGATACCACTTGCATGCTATGATCAGATAAAGAACTAAAAAACTTTTTGGCTTAGTGCCAATTTTCCCAAAACGTATTTATTTATTTTTATTTTTATTTTTTTGCTTTGTGCCATTCTAACAAAAATCTGGCCAGAGGTTCCCCTCTTTCAATAGAGGATACCCATAAAATATAATTTAAAAACTATAATCAGATAAAAAGTTAATCTGATTTGAAACTTTTGGCTCTGTGCCAACAGGGTCCAATGGTTACACTAATTGCAGTAACTTTTCCTGTCCAAAAATTAAATTCCATAACTCTAACAGGAATAGAGATATGACATTTGAACGCTTTCTTGGCAAGTAGCCAATTTTCAAAATTTTGCAGGAAGGCTCCCCTTCACATAGGGGACAATTTGCAAAAATGTAATTTTTCATTATCTCTAATTCTATAAAAAATAACTTCAAAATATCCTGCCGACAACGGCAATATATGTTTTGCCTAATAAAATAGTGTTTTTATTCACTATTATTACTGTTCACAGAGGTTGCTATGCTATATACACAATGTATAAATTGCAAAACTCAAAAAAACTTCTATAAAAATAATTGTATATGTGTGGGAATGCTGAGACCATTCATTTGCAGAAGTGACCCCCTCCCTAGGAATGTGTCAACTTCAAGCTCAACATTGCAGCTTCAAACAATTATGTATGTCCAGTTTGGAAAATGAATATTCAGAACAACAAAAAACAGGGGCGTAGTGTTATCTTGTGAGGTAATACTATTTTGAATGTACCTTCGGCCAAGAATCTATCTAATGTATACCTAACATGGAATCAATCCTACATCCAGGGGACTTATGGCCCATACCCCTGGATCCCGATGTCACTGTAAATACACTCACTGTTGTGATGTTGTTGTAAGGCTGTTGTGAGGTTGTTCAATTGTGGGGGGACCTAGTTTGAATATTTTCTACTTTGCCTCTGAATTCCCCTTTCTTCTGCTTCTTTGATAACACCCTTGAAAATGCGTGCTGACAGGCTGTTTTCCTTTCAGCAGATCAAAAACAGCCAGCTGCATTTTTTCCTAATATGGCTTTTTGAAAACCATCCATGTCTTTATCAGCCCAGTATGAAACCTTAGCATGTACTGGGACTTTAAAATTACTGATAAATGTCTGAATCATGAGGCTGTGCCACTCCTGGGTGACACTTAAACCGGCCTCATAAGTCCATACATTTCTAAACCTTGTCCAAAACTCCAGGACAGTTTCACCTGACTTCTACTTACAAGCAATTGCTGTGGGTAATGAGGACCTACTCTTAAAAGCCCTAGTTAACTATTTATTATTCCTTTAATGCCTTTTCCCATTTCTTACAACATTGCATCACATACATTTCATCCCAGGCACCCGGAGGGGATAATTGTATTTTGGGTGAAGCCCCACCATTTTTTTAACCTCCGCCCAGTCCCCTTCATTGCGAGGACCTATAGCGCTGAGCCGCGTAATTCCCAATTGCGGACCGCGCTCATATATGTTCGCTCAAAATGGATCAGTAACTGTAATCCCACAGGTGCCTGATACAAAGAGTAACGGTGTGGGTCTGGTCTCCGGCTCACCATCCGGATCCTTTCCCAAATCGTTACCCATGACTTTTTAAATTAAATCTAAAACAAGCTCTATATATTCTTTCAAACAATAGCACAATGCGGATAAAGAATAGCATCAGTTGTATAATTAGCGTTATGTTAGTGATAAGCTTGAGCAAGCACAATAAATACTTAATACATAAATACTTTAAAATACTCTTACAATGTGTCTAGAATTTCTTTGACAATGTGGGCACCACAATCTATGAGTTTGATAAGAAGTATTCACAAATACCACTATTTGTACCATTCAACCAATATTGTCCCAAATCTGACTGTACAGTTATGTTTCACAATTGATTCAATCCACAGACAATCCAAGTAAGTTAAAAACAAACATATACTTTTCGATATATTAGTTTCACTTACTGTGCGTATATTCCTTTTCCTTTATATATCTTATTTCACCTTTATACATGTATTTCCTTGTACTTCCTTGTACTTCCTGTACTTCCTGTACTTCCTTGTACTTCATATAAATTCCTTGAGTGATCCTTAAACTCAATAAGTCCTGCCAACACCAAACTAGACTAGCTCTTCGTTTGGAAAATGCCCTGCCAACGCCAAACGAGACTATTTCTCCATTTGGATAATCCCTGCCAACGTACGACGCGTGTTACTATAAGACACCGTCCCCTGCCAGCCATGCTGCGTGTTGTCCAGGAGAACGCCCCTCCTGAAAACCTACAGAACACAGTGTACTAATCTGTGCCTGTCACAGCCATGCAAAAACTAAACTAGCCTGCTAACACTAACCTACCAATAACCTGCCAACACTAATAATAGTACCGGGTTCTACCGTATCCGGGAAAGTAACACCTCAACCAGCATAAAAAAATGGAAGAAATATCACTTACCCGAATAGTCAGCACCCCACTTCTACTGGTACCATTCTGTAAGGATCCTGAGTTTGGGTGCACCCTAGGTTTGTCCTGCGGATGAATCTTCAGCTAGCCGGACAATCAATGAAAACCATACACAATAGCTTGGTTCTAATGACTGCGTTTATTTTCAGACATCGTCAAGAATATATAGCCTTAAACCACAAAATTATCTTATCAAACCACAAAATTATCTTATCCAACCCACTACTTAACACACCCTTTCAGCCAATCAATTAGCTAGATCATAAAGTCTCCCCAGAAACATAAAAAGTCGAATATAGTTCAAGATTATAAAAAACATAACATGTTATTGTGACATCAGTTCATAACACCTGTTACCACAAAAAAATCCCCTATTTCTACTCTCGGCATTGTCTGAACATTTTACGGTTACGTAACTTCAGCAAAAACCATCTCAGCTTTTGCAAAACCATCTCTCATACTTAATAATATGTTTAGTAAATTCCTATTCACTGTGTCAATTATTAATTATTGCTAAGAAACTTATTCAAGCTATATTAATGTAAATATATGTTATGCATTATAGCCGATGCTGATATATTGGCAATGTTCTATCAATATATGTATAAAACATCTCTTATAGCTTGCATGTCTTTAACTTGCAGAACATCCTGTCTCTGATTCTAATCTCTAACCGCAGACTAGATATCCGGCGTAAAAAGTGCAAGTGTGATTTATAATCTGAAACACTAAGCAAAGATACATCCAAGAGATATAAAGGGATACTCTAACCTTCTAATATATACTGAGATGACTTATGCTAAGCTGAACACTACAAAATGGCATTTCAAGATACACATTTTCCTCACAGCAACCAGTCGTCCTGTCCCTGCAGCTGAAAAACACCCCCACAGCATGATGCTGCCACCACCATGCTTCACTGTTGGGACTGTATTGGACAGGTGATGAGCAGTGCCTGGTTTTCTCCACACATACCGCTTAGAATTAAGGCCAAAAAGTTATATTTTGGTCTCATCAGACCAGAGAATCTTATTTCTCACCATCTTGGAGTCCTTCAGGTGTGTTTTAGCAAACTCCATGCAGGCTTTCATGTGTCTTACACTGAGGAGAGGCTTCCGTCGGGCCACTCTGCCATAAAGCCCCGACTGGTGGAGGGCTGCAGTGATGGTTGACTTTCTACAACTTTCTCCCATCTCCTGACTGCATCTCTGGAGCTCAGCCACAGTGATCTTTGGGTTCTTCTTTACCTCTCTCACCAAGGCTCTTCTCCCCCAATAGCTCAGTTTGGCCGGACGGCCAGCTCTAGGAAGGGTTCTGGTTGTCCCAAACGTCTTCCATTTGAGGATTATGGAGGCCACTGTGCTCTTAGGAACCTTAAGTTCAGCAGAAATCTTTTTGTAACCTTGGCCAGATCTGTGCCTTGCCACAATTCTGTCTCTGAGCTCTTCAGACAGTTCCTTTGACCTCATGATTCTCATTTGCTCTGACATGCATTGTGATCTGGAAGGTATTATATAGACAGGTGTGTGGCTTTCCTAATCAAGTCCAATCAATATAATCAAACACAGCTGGACTCAAATGAAGGTGTAGAACCATCTCAAGGATGATCAGAAGAAATGGAAAGCACCTGAGTTAAATATATGAGTGTCACAGCAAAGGGTCTGAATACTTAGGACCATGTGATATTTCAGTTTTTCTCTTTTAATAAATCTGCAACAATGTCAACAATTCTGTGTTTTTCTGTCAGTATGGGGTGCTATGTGTACATTCATGAGGAAGAAGAATGAACTTAAATGATTTTAGCAAATGGCTGCAATATAACAAAGAGTGAAAAATGTAAGGGGGTCTGAATACTTTCCGTACCCACTGTAAAACTTTAGTTTTTTGTGAAGAATCAACAACAAGTGGGACACAATCATGAAGTGGAACAAAACTTATTGGATATTTCAAACTTTTTTAACAAATGAAAAACTGAAAAATTGGGCGTGCAAAATTATTCAGCCCCTTTATTTTCAGTGCAGCAAGCTCTCTCCAGAAGTTCAGTGAGGATCTCTGAATGATCCAATTTTGACCTAAATGACTAATGATGATTAATAGAATTCACCTGTGTGTAATCAAGTCTCCGTATAAATGCACCTGTACTGTGATAGCAAATAGGAAAATTCCCCTGATTGTGGGACTTTATAGGCACTCATATAATGTAATTATGCATAACAGTATCAATTTAGTGAAAAAAAAAAATTTTATTGAAAAAAATATACAAAAACATATAAAATATGGCAAGCTAAGTATAATACATCATATCAACAAGCAGATAGTGACCACATGACCCCAGGGTAATAACCCGACGCGTTTCGGAGTGACAGTGATTACTTCTTCTTCAGGGGTGACCTTGGATAGTGGTATATTCTACTGTGATGATTTGAGACTATAGGCCTGCCAGATGCTTATTAAAACCAAGTGATCAGACTGCTTGAGCCAGTCACCGAAAATGCTGTGTAGGAGTGTCAGGAAGAATTCATTTAGTTGCACGTAATCCCGATGGATAAGAATTTGATGTTGTGTGCTAACCAGCCTTGTTCAGGCTGAGAGGGGACAGCTGAAACCCACAATTGGGGGATCCTTGTGAGTATTTGGGAACACCAAGATAGTGCAAATGAACGGCTTCCTGTGTTCACGGCGAGTGAGCAATGCACTGTACTGTGATAGTCTCAGAGGTCTGTTTAAAGCGCAGAGAGCATCATGAAGAACAAGGAACACACCAGGCAGGTCCGAGATACGGTTGTGGAGAAGTTTAAAGCCGGATTTGGATACAAAAAGATTCCCCAAAGCTTTAAACATCCCAAGGAGCACTGTGCAAGCGATAATATTGAAATGGAAAGAGTATCAGACCACTGCAAATCTACGAAGACCTGGCTGTCCCTCTAAACTTTCAGCTGATACAAGAAGAAGACTGATCAGAGATGCAGCCAAGAGGCCCATGATCACTCTGGATGAACTTCAGAGATCTACAGCTGAGGTGGGAGACTCTGTCCATAGGACAACAATCAGTCGTATACTGCACAAATCTGGCCTTTATGGAAGAGTGGCAAGAAGAAAGCCATTTCTTAAAGATATCCATAAAAGTGTTGTTTAAAGTTTGACACAAGCCACCTGGGAGACACACCAAACATGTGGAAGAAGGTGCTCTGGTTAGATGAAACCAAAATTGAACTTTTTGGCAACAATGCAAAGCGTTATGTTTGGTGTAAAAGCAACACAGCTCATCACCCTGAACACACCATCCCCACTGTCAAACATGGTGGTGGCAGCATCATGGTTTGGGCCTGCTTTTCTTCAGCAGGGACAGGGAAGATGGTTAAAATTGATGGGAAGATGGATGAAGCCAAATACAGGACCATTCTGGAAGAAAACCTGATGGAGTCTGCAAAAGACCTGAAAATGGGATGGAGATTTGTCTTCCAACAAGACAATGATCCAAAACATAAAGCAAAATCTACAATGGAATGGTTCACAAATAAACATATCCAGGTGTTAGAATGGCCAAGTCAAAGTCCAGACCTGAATCCAATCGAGAATCTGTGGAAAGAACTGAAAACTGCTGTTCACAAACGCTCTCCATCCAACCTCACTGAGCTCGAGCTTTTTTTCAAGGAGGAATGGACACAAATATCAGTCTCTCGATGTGCAAAACTGATAGAGACATACCCCAAGTGACTTACAGCTGTAATCGCAGAAAAAGGTGGCACTACAAAGTATTAACTTAAGGGGGCTGAATAATTTTGCATGCCCAATTTTTCAGTTTTTTATTTGTTAATAAAAAAGTTTGAAATATCCAATAAATTTTGTTCCACTTCATGATTGTGTCCCACTTGTTGTTGATTCTTCAAAAAAATTACAGTTTTATATCTTTATGTTTGAAGCCTGAAATGTGACAAAATGTTGCAAAGTTCAAGGGGGCCGAATACTTTCACAAGGCACTGTATATTGGGTTAGGCTGCACTAAGTCACTTTATATTTATTTAATTTGTGGTTTCTATGTAAAATCATATATTGGACCAATTGTCACTACGTCACCTTTTTACATATTTATTGGATACACCAATTTTGTTTAAGTCATATGTTTTGTGTTCACCCACATTAAGTAACATTTTTCTTAGCAGCTGGTACACTTGCTGACCATTTGCTGAGGTTCTTTGGATATTATTTATTACTCAAAGTTGTCACTTCTCACTGAGCACTTTATATTTATACTATATATTTATTTTTATTGCGTTATATTATCAATTAAATAATCTATTGTTCACACCATGAACCATTATCAAATAAATAATCTATTGTTCACACCATGAACCAACACTTTTATTGCACTGTTTGCACTTTTCAATATTTATTTTTTTATATGTATTAATTGGACATTTATATGTGTGTTTTTTGATCCTCATGACCACAGTCCAGGGAGCAGAACGAAACATGTTAGGGTGTGGCCTGGCCAGAGCACAGGCTGAGGTTGTCTCTCATTACTACCATATGATTCTGTAGATGTGTGGCACCAGGGATCTTTCCTCCCTTCTTTTAACTGGCAGAGGACAGCTGGTTACCCGAGGCAGGCCTGGCAGAGGACAGCTGGTTACCCGAGGCAGGCCAGGCAGAGGACAGCCAGTCACCGAATGCAGGCAGGGCAGAGAACAATAGGTCACCCAAGGCAGGCCAGGCAGTGGACAATAAGTAGCCAGAGGCAGGCTGGACTCCATCGGCAGGCATAGAGGTAGACTGGACCCCATAAGTAGGTATAGGGGCAGGCTGGACCCCATTGCAAGGCATAGAGGAAAGCTGAACCCTGTCGGCGGGCAAGAAGGTAGTCTGCACCCTGTCAACAGGCATAGAGGCAGGCTGGACCCGTTGGCGGGCACAAAGGATGACTGTACCCCATCAGCAGGCAGCATGAAGGAGGAATTGATCCATCAGCAGGCAGCATGGAGGAGGAATGGACCCTATTAGCAGGCAGCATGGAATCTGGAACTGGCTGAATAATGTTTCAAGTTACAATGTTTCAGTAGCCATCCCAAAAATTCAACCTGAAATAAAGTAAAAAAAAAGGAGTGAAAATATTATGGTTCCAAGATGTAGCTGTAAATAATAGTTCAGAACAGAACCAAACCAAAGGCTAAATTTTGCTACGTGCATATCTGCCCTCATCAACTAAAACATGAGCTGTCAGAATGTGTTCTAACAGATTTTCATGGGTGTAATCTTGTGAAACCAGGAGGCAAAAATCCTACTATCCAATGCCAATTCCACACGGCAAATAACCTCCCCTCTAAGCATTTTGACAAAAAAGGAAGCAAATGGCTCACAGTTCCTAGGTGTAGCTGATCTGATCGTAAGTGGGTGTCAGTGTTATGTCAGGAATCAACTGCTGGGATGACCAGATGTAGCTACACACAGAAACTGGGACCAGACCATGTATATATAACTTTAAAGTGAGATTTATTTACAGTGAACAATAACCACACACCAATAGCCATAAACATGAGAAGGCATGAAAATCAAAACTGAACAACCAAAATGCAGAAACCCAACAACTAACTAAATATACAAATATATACAAGTGTGAAATATGCAAGGCAGTGGAAGCCTGAAGGAGCAGATGAGAAGGAGGGAAACAACTTAATGAGACAAGTGCTCCTGTTGTTGTTCTGTGCTGTTCTGTGACTCAGAGTATGTGGTGTCCAGTGAAAGAAAGGGAGAGTCCGCCAGTGTTTTAATCTGTGGTGGACTGGTGCCCCCAGCACCTGGCAGCATTGAGCCAAACTAAAGAGGAAAGCAAACCATCCCTCAGTGCAAGGAGAGAGGCTTACCAGAGGCCAGGACTTAGTGTGTTAAGGCCAGTCATGCGACTGGTAGACAATGAAGTGTGCCTGCTCAAGGTCATGGAAAGTGGCTTCAGGAGAAGCAAATACAGCCATTTGAAGAGAGCCAGCGAAATTCTGTTAGAAAAGTGTGGTGTCCTGTGGCAAGGGTACTACAGGGGTAAAAGTATCGCCTGGAAGGAGGAGCTTCAGATGGGACTTGGTTCAGCGTCCCCACAAAGAGAACTGTGAGTTCCTCCCAGATGGGAGTCACCAGGAGGGAAACACCCTGGAGTAAAAATCTTGTTTGGCTTGCAGACGTTGCCAGAGAGTCCATGGCGCCTGAGAGGGCAGTTGTCATTTCACCCTGTGGTTACATGGGAAAAGTGGCCAAGTAAAGTGCAGCAGAGGACTGGTTCCAAGATTATGCACTCAAAGGAAGATGATAACACCTAATACTGCGGTGGGTAAGACTGCCTTTAATAAAATTATGGCTGGAACTACTAATGTCATGTCAAGAAGGACCAGTTATGGGATTATCCATGATGAGGCGGGAGTGACCCCAGTTAGGGGGACCACTGAATGTGCTCCTGAGAAAGACTTGCCTTTGTGCAGTGCCCTGTACAGTGGGGAAGCAGGGCTTAAAGGCAGGACCACCCTGAGAAGACGTCAGGTGACGAAACCAGTAGGGCGTGGTGTTAGGATGCTGAGACAATACCCCACACTGCTACCTTGTATCCATGCTCGTGGCTTACTACACAGCGACCTGAGCAGCGGAGGAGTTTTATTTATGCAGATTCCTAGTGTCTGGTAGACACCATCTTATGTGAGTGCTTTTATCTTGTTTCTCAATAAAAGAGTTTCATACAATATTGCGCTATTGTTGGCATCCCTTCTTGTGTTTCCTCACATGGTCCATCCTGAGCTGGTATGCATCCTGGGGTGATTAACCATACTATAAGGAGAAAAGGATTCCAGGCTGATCTCTGTTGTGGCTTATGCTTTTATTGCTGGTTTATAACTTTACCAGAAAAATCTCTGGTGAGTTGGATCTAGGCAAATTAATTAAGCACTGTGGGTGGAAGGTTCCTCACTTGTGAACACTGTGAACAGCGTTTGGATGAATAGCACTTTTTTCACATTGTCACTGGATGATTTAAATATGGACTTTGTTTGATAGACTCCTCATAATTTACACTATTTATTTATTGTTGTCACATTAATTTCTAATTTTTGGTATTTATTGTGGTTATTTTATATTGATATAATTTATGCAAAACTTATTGAACTGCACTAGCACTTTTTTAAGAATTATTTATTGCACTTGCACTTCCCCTTTGGAGGATTCATTTTGTCATAACTTGCTTCCCTTCAAAATAATTAATTATTAGAGATAAGTAACAAGCATATAATCCATATATTAATAGCAATCAGCAGCCAACAGCTGCCATAAAAGTAATCATTTTTCTATTTATTTTTTTATTTATTTATTTATTTTTTTGCACCAGCACTTTTTTGATCATTTTTTGATCAGTGCAATATTTTTTTTACATGTGATTCATTAATAATTCATCTACTTCATCTATCCACTTTAAAATAAATGAAGGAGTCCAGTACTTTCATAATAATAGGTAGTACATTGATAAACCTATATAAATTGTGTTAATTTCTTTCTTTATTATAACATACATTTATACCACTGTGTTTGAGAAAGATATAAGGTATTTCCATTATAGTTGGACATAATTATTTATTTAAATATATATATATATGTAGTCTATACTATAACTCTTTGTTATATTGCAGCCATTTGCTAAAATCATTTAAGTTCATTCTTCTTCCTCATGAATGTACACATAGCACCCCATACTGACAGAAAAACACAGAATTGTTGACATTGTTGCTGATTTATTAAAAAAGAAAAACTGAAATATCACATGGTCCTAAGTATTCAGACCCTTTGCTCAGTATTTAGTAGAAGCCCCCTTTTGATCTAATACAGCCAGGAGTCTTTTTGGGAAAGATGCAACAAGTCTTTCACACCTGGATTTGGGGATCCTCTGCCATTCCTCCTTGCAGATCCTCTCCAGTTCTGTCAGGTTGGATGGTAAACGTTGGTGGACAGCCATTTTTAGGTCTCTCCAGAGATGCTCAATTGGGTTTAAGTCAGGGCTCTGGCTGGGCCATTCAAGAACAGTCACGGAGTTGTTGTGAAGCCACTCCTTCGTTATTTTAGCTGTGTGCTTAGGGTCATTGTCTTGTTGGAAGGTAAACCTTCGGCCCAGTCTGAGGTCCAGAGCACTCTGGAGAAGGTTTTTGTCCAGGATATCCCTGTACTTGGCCGCATTCATCTCGATTGCAACCAGTCGTCCTGTCCCTGCAGCTGAAAAACACCCCCACAGAATGATGCTGCCACCACCATGCTTCACTGTTGGGACTGTATTGGACAGGTGATGAGCAGTGCCTGGTTTTCTCCACACATACCGCTTAGAATTAAGGCCAAAAAGTTCTATTTTGGTCTCATCAGACCAGAGTATCTTATTTCTCACCATCTTGGAGTCCTTCAGGTGTTTTTTAGCAAACTCCATGCGGGCTTTCATGTGTCTTACACTGAGGAGAGGCTTCCGTCGGGCCACTCTGCCATAAAACCCCGACTGGTGGAGGGCTGCAGTGATGGTTGACTTTCTACAACTTTCTCCCATCTCCTGACTGCATCTCTGGAGCTCAGCCACAGTGATCTTTGGGTTCTTCTTAACCTCTCTCACCAAGGCTCTTCTCCCCCGATAGCTCAGTTTGGCCGGACGGCCAGCTCTAGGAAGGGTCCTGGTCATCCCAAAAGTCTTCCATTTGAGGATTATGGAGGCCACTGTGCTCTTAGGAACCTTAAGTGCAGCAGAAATCTTTTTGTAACCTTGGCCAGATCTGTGCCTTGCCACAATTCTGTCTCTGAGCTCTTCAGGCAGTTCCTTTGACCTCGTGATTCTCATTTGCTCTGACATGCATTGTGATCTGGAAGGTCTTATATAGACAGGTGTGTGGCTTTCCTAATCAAGTCCAATCAGTATAATCAAACACAACTGGACTCAAATGAAGGTGTAGAACCATCTCAAGGATGATCAGAAGAAATGGAAAGCACCTGAGTTAAATATATGAGTGTCACAGCAAAGGGTCTGAATACTTAAGACCATGTGATATTTCAGTTTTTCTTTTTTAATAAATCTGCAACAATGTCAACAATTCTGTATTCTTCTGTCAGTATGGGGTGCTATGTGTACATTCATGAGGAAGAAGAATGAACTTAAATGATTTTAGCAAATGGCTGCAATATAACAAAGAGTGAAAAATTTAAGGGGGTCTGAATACTTTCCGTACCCACTGTATATATATATTTTTTTTTTACCTTAATTCATAGCTCCAGTGTAAGTTCATCTTGCAGATTTTCTTTAAAGGTAAACTTACCCTTTAAGGTTAAAAGCCTTCTGCCTTTAGAACCATTTTTATAACTGTTTCTGCTGGATTTATGTTTTGGACTCTGGTTCTTAACCCTGCAAGGGAAACGTCTTGTTTTGCTGTCACACTGACCAGTAAACATGGGCAGGAAGCCCTTAAACCTACTTGCTGTATGGATCACCTCTCTGCGAGCTCTGCTCTTGAAGCTGAACTCCACAATAGTTACCAATAAACAACATCTATGTATAAAAAAGGTTGCCATCTGTACAATTTATGATAATATAATGTAACTTGAGTAGCCAGGCAGTAGATAAGTTTGGTTGGTTATACAGGTATCATATTCTTTCTGTTATATATATGATTAAAATCATACAGTACTGAACCGTTTTTTTTTTTTACCCTTCTTATGTTTAACCACTTTACCACTAGAGCATTTTGCTGTCTTACGTCTGGGCCACTTTTTGCGATTCGGCGATGTGCGAATTTAACTGACAATTGCGCGGTCGTGCGACGCCATACCCAAACGAAATTTACGTCCTTTTTTTCCCACAAACAGAGCTTTCTTTTGGTGGTATTTGATCACCTGTGCGATTTTTACTTTTTGCGCTATAAACAAAAAAAGAGCGTAAATTTAGAAAAAACAACAATATTTTTCACATTTTTTTTATATGAAATTCCCCCCAAAAAAATGTAAAAATCAAAATTTTTTAAAATTTTTGGCCAATTTGTTTTCTGCTACCTATGTTTGGTAAAAAAAATTCACAATAAGCGTATTTTGATTGGTTTGCACAAAAGTTATTGCGTTTATGAACAAAGGGAAAGATTTCTGTCATTTTTGGTATTTTTTTTCTTAACGCGTAATGGCGGCGATCTGCGATTTTTTTTGCGGGACTGCGACATTGCGGCGGACAGAACGGACCCTTGACTGACATTTTTGACACTTTTGGGGGTACTAGTGACATTACTGCAGTAATCAGTGCTATATATATGCACTGTTACTGTAAAAATGACACTGGCAGGGAAGGGGTTAATTTTATTGGAGAGGGAGGGGTTAATGTGTGCCTGGTGCTTACTGACGTGTGGGGGGGGGGGGGAGGTGACTGAGTGACACAAGGACAGATCCAGGGTTCAGCTATGCTGAACCCTGCAATCTGACCCTGCCTGTCACTTCAGAGATCCGCCCGCTGTGTTTACACACAGCGGGCGAATCTCCACACTAGATCCCCGACGATCGGGGAAGAGCAGAGGCGATCGCCGCTGCTCCTCCCCTGGCCCGACTCCCGCTGTGACTGAAAACAGCGGGAGCGAGCCTCCGGTGGCGCGCGAGCGCCGCCCACAAGGGGAGTGTCTGACGACGTAGGTCTACGTCGTCAGACGATAACGAGCCACTTTGCCGCAGTAGTACTACGGTACTCAGTGGTAAAGTGGTTAAAATATATGTTATTCATTCCTTACAAATGTAAACCACATAAGTGTTGTTTTTTTTTGGCAGCTTAAGCATCCCACCTACTATAACTACAAATTATATGTATAAATATATAAATTCTGCGGAAGTAAAATCAGATTGTTATATTTGAAAATGAAAAATTGTAATTGTGTTTATTTGTGATAGCTCCAGTCAATTTGGTGTGCTGTTAAAGTAATTAGATCTTTGGAGACTTTGGACATAGATGAGAAATGATAGTAGGCTTTATTTAAAGAGCAATACCCTCCCCAGAAGCATTTGAAAAAAAAAAAAAACAAAGCTTCATTAGCAAAAGCCCTCTGATGCTGAGTGTTAGGATCTTCCTGTTGTCTAGGTCTCAGGTTAATGTGGGACTGAAGTCATGAAGCTTGCTTCTTAATGAGGGATAGAAAACAGTCAAATTCTTCACTTACATTGCAGGTAAATGTCAAGCTATCCTCACAGGTATTTAAAATAAATTGGTAGAAGTGTAAAAACCTGAGCTTTATTTTGCTGCATTTCATCTAATTAACATCTTAGCTGTGGGATGTCTCCTCTAGGGTCCTGTGAATTATTGTTCATCTATATTTTCCTTTTCCATTTTAAGATTAACCATTACAAACACTCATGAAGTGATGTGTATCAGTTTGAAGAGGAGACTTCTGTTAGTCTGTGATAACACCAACTTGCTTTATCTTATCCATAAAACTCACATGTGCTATAAAGAGGAAATGTGAATTGCCCACATGCTATCAGGTAGGGTATCAAAAATTAAAAATCAGTCAATCTTTCATTTCAATCAATAGAACATACCTACATTTCTAAACTTAAAGTGTAATGTCATTTTTTCAGAGAAAATGAAATAATCCTCTTAATGTAAGTTAGATAAAATGCAAGGATTTTACCAAAAATCATGACAGATTCCTGCCTTCTGCTGCTTGCCTAATATATGCATGTAATTTAACACACTTCTACATTTATGTGTCCTGATGGTAGGATCTGACTGCCTCAAATGATTAATCCAGTTGTTGTAAATAGATATGAGTGATTCAACATATATTCATTTTGCTGCAAAATTAGCAATATCACCCTCTAATTTTGCCATGTGGCGCTGCTTAGGCAAAATGTACTGGGCTGTTACACATAATAGATATTCCAGAGCACTGTGCAGTTTATACTACTAATGATGAGCCAAACCTAAATAGATTTGGTTCCTGGGACAGTCACCAAACTTTTTCCATGGTAGCCAAATCTTTCCCATTTTCAAAGCTTACAGGAAATTGATTTTCAAACAAAGAGCATGGGAAATTGTCGGAGGGGGAAAGTGCCAATGCAAAATAATTTGAAAAAATTAGCATCCAGCGGTAAGAGGTTTTTTTTTTCAGGTGGCTTAAAGGGCAACTATGGGAACATACATTTCCTTCAAATAACATACTTGGGAGTGGATGCCCCAAAGTTGTACCTGGTTTTACCGGACATTATGATTCTCTGGGACAGAAGCAGTAAACCAATAGGATTGAACTGTGCTAAAAAAAGTCTTTATTAGGTATTTTTTGGCAAGACAACAGATTTTTTTATGTGTAGTCATCAGTGACACAATAGATCTAAACTCTATTTTATTTTAGACCTATTTTAAAGGTAAACACCTGGAAAAATAATAAAGCTAAAGACATCAAATTGATTTCTATTGCAAAACAGTGGCAAAACATGTTTCATAGTCTAGCTTATAAGAGCCAGAAATATTGCACTAACACACTGCACAACATTTAGGCATTTTTTTCTAGGCCACAATGGAAGAGGGAGAGAATAGGGAGGTTTTATAATAAAAATAAGAATTGCAGTGAATTGTTTTTCTGAGACGAACACAGAAAAAAGAATAGATTTGCTGCACAGTATATATTAAATGTATGCTATCATGCCATGTCCCAGGGAGAAATCAAGCAGACTTAATTTAAAAATAAAAGCTTACAGCACATTTTTTGTCTTTCAGTCTTCTTATCCTTTCAGAACGTCATTAAATGGGGGGGTGTGGCTTCCAAATAGTGCTGAGCAGTCGCATCTGATCCGTGCTCAAGCCGAGGCATAGCTTGATACTGCCCCAGTATGTCTACCAGTTCCTCAAGCTTGTGGACCACAATAAAAAGATGCTTCAGGAGACACCTGGCTACTAAAAGCCCCTCATCTGGGTCCATTAGGCGGTTCCTGCTGGCAGATTGAGCAGATTCCCGTGAGCAGGCCCAATCCCGGAGCAATAGCTTAGTCTCCCTGCATACCACTTTCATCCACTGGAGCTTTCTAGCCTCCTCTTTTGGCTCTGACTGCCAAAATGATCCAGGCTCCAAAATGTCAACCTTAAAGTCTATGCCATTAATGTACTTTGGTTGCATAAAAATTTAAGCTTTATTTAATTTTGAGAACAAGGCCTTACTTTAGCCCTTGCTGTCTTTCTTAGTGCCGGGTCACACTTATACGATGCGGGAAGGCTGCAAATTCGCACCCTTGGCAGTTCACACTGCCATATGCGATATGCTGGGGGTGTCAATGAAATGTTAACGACACCCCCAGTTTGATCGCATATCGCAGTGCGATCTTTACAGTTCGCACAGGATGAATCGCACAAGTGTGAACCACTGTGCGATCCGATCCTGATGCGGCTAAAAAAAAGGGTCAAGTGCAACTTTGCTGCGGGTGCAGTGCGAATTTAGCCATACAAATTGTATGGCTGAATTCGCAACGCACAGCCGATCGCATGTAATGAAGGAGCAGTGCGCTCCGATATTACATGCGATCGCCGCAGCCGCACTAGTGTGAACCGGCACTTAGAAAGCATCATCACTTGCTGGTAAGTAGATTTGTGAGGGAGAAACCAGTAAGACCCAGGAAATAGCTTTCCAGCTGGCCTCATTAACACATGCCCTTTACCTATCAACTGTAAGGGAATTCCTGTGAGATGTCTGGCTAATAGAAATGCGCATGGGCACAGGAATCTCTGAAGAATGGCTACAAAGCGTGCACATGCTTTGCAGGAATGGGCACAGAAATGTGCGCAAATGAACGGGCACTCGCGTGGGAATGTGCGCATACAAACTGGTGCATGCGCAGTTTATTTTGGCGCCAGACAAACTATTTAAAGAAGCTCCTGCCTGTGTTCAAGTGCAGACTGGTCTTCAGCTGTTCCCTGTGTCCTTTGTTTTTTCCAGTGTGTTCTCTCTGTTGCTGACCCATCTTATTCTTGACCTGATCTGGATTCTGCTTACGTCTTGTAGCTTGTTCCTGACTTTTCGGCTCTGCTCATGATTCAGTACTTCACTGCCCTCTTGTTGATGACCCTGGCTAATCCTCTAATCACGGTTCTGTCTCTGATTCTGGCTTCTCAACACATTTGAGTGTCTGCCTGGCTGTCTGCTGTTGCATTTCGGCACCTGAGTGTTCCTGCTGCAAGTCTGCTTAGAGATCTGATCAGCCACACATCCCAGGCCTGCAGCGCAAGTGGAGTTCTTCTTTAACCTCTGCTTGACTATGGTGCACAGCTACTGTTCCTGATCTAATGGTTCTCCTACTCCCTTGGAACCACATCTCCTGCTGCAAGTCCCTCTATCTACAACTATATCTGCATGCACTTGTGATACTCATGTCCCTCGGTGCCCTCTGGTCCACATTCAATGGGGCCTGGGCTGGAGATACAAGAGAAGCCAACCTTATCATTTCAGTCTCCTCTTAGGTATGTGACATCAACTACTTCTCCCATGAAATCAAATCAATTTTAATAGATTCCAGAAAGTGCTAGAACAGTGCTGGAAATTCAAAGCATGATAGAACAGTGCTGGAAATTAAAAGCATGAAGTGATAAAGTTCATTAAAAAGTCAGTGCAGGGGGCGTGGGGACCGCTGAACAGCATGGCCGCATAGAGCCTGAGCTCCGCTCCACACCAGGGAACCAGGGACCATATCAACCCTCCTAACCCCGTCAGAGCCTTGCAGCCGACCCGCCCGACATCTACTCTCCCCGCTGCCCCCTCTTCTTCCCTACAATGCAGCGCTCGTCCAGCAAAGATGGCGGCCAGAAATCTAATTCAAAGCCTCTCAACCAAAAAATTACAGGAGGCAGGCATTTCCTGGATTGATGACTTCTAAATGACAAACCAAAACCCCTTTCCATTCTAGCCTCCCAATTCGACCTGCCCAAAGCGGCGACCTTCACCTACTCTCATATCGCCTCTTTCCTCCAAAAACATCCTCCACCATCAGTTATGCTTGAACCCACAGCATGGAAATACCTCACAGATGCAAACCCCACAAACAGAGGCATATCCCTCTTCTACAACATCTTACAACAGAAAACTTCCCATTGTATTAACCATTGGGAAACCTCCCAAAAACTGGTATCTAGATGGTATAGAACTCCCTCCCTTCTGGCAAAATTCTACCCTTCCCTCTCCCCGATGTGTTGGAGAGATTGCGGATCTCATGGTACCCTCATACACATCTTCTGGGCCTGTAAAAACCTCACCAGTTACTAAAATAAACTCTTTACTATCATAGCTGATATCGCCGGAACAATATCCCACCCCGATCCAGCCCTGGCTCTGCTACTGCCTGGTATTGTACCCCCCTGAATTTAGACAGTAGTAGCCCACATCCTAACTTCTA
Source organism: Pelophylax lessonae (assembly GCF_965119305.1). Taxonomy (NCBI): domain Eukaryota; kingdom Metazoa; phylum Chordata; class Amphibia; order Anura; family Ranidae; genus Pelophylax; species Pelophylax lessonae. The sequence goes on along the minus strand of NC_138776.1, from coordinate 210,629,782 downwards.
CGAAGTTAGTCATAGCCAGACACTGAAAAGTAATCTCACTCCAAAACCTTCAGAGGTATTTGACCAGGTTAACCTCAACTCCCACTATGAAAAACACCTTGCTCTCAGATTAGGCACTTACTCTGCTTTTGCCAAACATTGGAATTCTTGACTCATCTGGTATCATCCACCATAAGTACCACTCCTGTTGCCCTGTATATCCAAGTAATAACAGTCTCTCTTATCTTGCCTGCTAGCCAGACACACGTTGAACTGGACGTCCTATTCCCAGTTCTAATTCCCTATGTCTCTCTATTCAATTGTTTATTGATGCAATCCTTGAGTATCTGTTTAAACCTGCAGTTACAATGTAAAATATCTTTTGTTTAAGTTTACCAGTGGCTGCGTCCACAACTCTGTTTATTCACACCTCACTTACTGATTACACTGTCATCTGTTATGTTCCTAAAACCAAATAAAAATAATTTAAACCAAAAAGTCAGTACAAAGGTCCCACTTATTATATACATATTATATGACTGCTAATACTGCTGTATCCCAATCGTGCAGGATAGATTATGTGATTATCCCACTCCACAAAGCAATCACCTTAAGAGTCTTACTCACCTAATGGTTATGCCTCACATATAAATGCTCAGCATAAATCACTCAGAACGCATCACTCCCTCTGAAGAGTCCCCCCATACACTGGTATGATTAGTAATCCAGTGGTTCCTCGGATATTGGGCAAATAAAAGGGAACTCACATAGTGTATTACCATAAAAACTTAAAAATTTATGAAGCATCCAATAACTACTCACAAACATAAAGATGTAAAAGGCATATCATATATCCCAGCTAATCAATTAGCAGTGCAATTAGCTACTCACACATCCTCAACAACACCTACAGGATAATGTGTAGTGTCAATACAGATTGCCTTGGGGGGGTGTGGCGACCGCCATGGAAGATGGACGCTAGTGTCTGAAGCTCCGCTCGGCCAACCGGGACTGCAGGGGAACACAGCTTCCTCCGCCACGCTCATCGCTCCTGCCTGGGCTCATTCGCCTCCTCTACACACCCTGATCCACCCGAGATGCCGCGGAGGTAGAAGGAGACCGTAAGCTCTCCAAGATGGAAGGTTTCTTCTTCCCAAAGGCCTCAGGACTCCACCAAAATGGCGGTGACTGCCAACCAGCAATGCCACGAGGCCTCAGGGATGGACTCTCTCCAGCTCCACTGCTAAGGCAAGTAGCCAACCCGGATAGTGGGGATTCCTCTAGGTCTTCCTCACCAGTCTCCCATTCATCCAGAAGCCCTGCCAAAATGAAACCCTGCCGGGAATCCCCCCTAATAGTCGTCAGGGAATCTCTATGGATGTCACTACTCTGCAACCTCCCCACCCACCTCCTCTGCTGACAGCGCAAGCCCCCATTGCTGACTTCCCAACGGGGGGGCCAGCCTGTATCAGACACTGTGCTTAAAAGCATGCTGCTTTCCCTGCGCTCCTCTATCCACTCAGACATGATGCAGTGTATGCAGCAGGTGAAGCAAGATTTACATTATTTAGGGGACAGAGAGGATGTTGTGGAAACCTCATTAAACAAATGCTCTCTATCCTTCAATGAGATGGTGGGTGACCACAATTCCCACTCAGATGACATCACCTGGATTAAAGACAAACTCGCAAACCTGGAGGATAGGTCCAGGAGAAATAATTTGAAATTGCGGGGGGTACCTGAGCCGGTTCAGGCGCAACACCTGTCACAATATGCAAAGGACCTTTTCTCCACCCTGGTCCTCTCGCTGTTGGACGCTGACCTCCTATATGATAGGATCTACAGGAACCCTAAACCATCCTTTATCGCTCAGGACTTACCCAGGGATGTGCTTCTCAGAGTTCACTTTTTCCATGCCAAAGAGAGCATTATGGTGGCGTCCTGCCAGACTTCCAACTTTCCTGGAGAATACTCCCACCTACAGACCCTGCCGGATTTCTCTCGGGACACACACTCCAGAGGCACAAGTCCTTTGCAACTATCATGAAGGCCTTGCGGAATCACAGGATCCTTCATAAATGGAATTATCCAGCCTCCCTCTCTGTCACCCACAACGGGACCACGGTCCTAATCTCTACTTTGGAGGAGGGTATATAGATTCTGCAAAGCTGGGGCATTATCCCAGAATGGCAGGTAGTCTCCAGAAAGAGATCTAACAAGAAGAAAAATACTGGCGGAGCTACAACCGTGACTTAATACACCCTGCAGTCCCTGGCCACGGGAAACCTCTATATACTTATGGCCCCTTTACCGTATTTCAGGCCATGCCTGTACACATACTTTTTTTACTACCCTTTTTCTACAGTTTTCACCGCACGTTGCAGTTTCTCTGACTCTCTACCTGTGCCACAGACTTCTTTCGGTCCACTGCCCTGGAACTTCTCGGACCCCTTTCGATGCAACCCGTTTAACGACCAGTACATTTTCTTCCCGACATGACTATTAAGTGTCTCTCCTTAAATGTCAATGGACTAAATCACCCTGCGAAGAGGTTCTCCCTTTGGAAAGAGGCTCGGTGCAGCAATACAGATGTCATCGGCATTCAGGAGACCCACTTCCAAGCCCACCACCATTCCAAATGTGTTCTTCTAGACTTTCCGTACTCTTTCTATGCCAACGCACCAGACAAGAAGAGAGGCGTGCTGATTGCTATTAAGCGTTCAGTTGCGTTTAAGCTTAAGGAACATGTTGCAGAGGTCGACGGACGCTTTCTGGTTGTCAAAGGGGACTTCAATGGCATGCCATTGACGCTAGTGGTGGTCTATTCCCCCTAACACCCACCAGAGATGCTTCCTCCAAAGACTTCTCTAATCCTTCTCTCACTCCCTATACGGTAACTTGCTAATGGGCGATGATTTTAATATGGTTGTCAACCCACGGCTGGACTCTACTTCTCCCACTGGGGGCCTACAATGCTCTCTCGAATCGTTACTTTACAAAGAACAACTGTACGATGCCTGGTCGTGTCAGCACGCATCTGAGAAAGATTTCACTTTCCACTCCTCCAGGCACCATTCATATTCACAAATTGATATGTTTCTTCTTGACTTGTGCTTACTGTGCAAAACCTCCTTCATGGCCATCAGAAACATCACTTGGTCTGACCACGCCGCTGTGGAGATGGTCCTGGAGGAGGGTGTCCCCAGGGAGAGGATGTCAGTATGGCAATGTGACACTATAATCCTACAGGATCCTTCTACTAGCCAAAAGGTCCTCACATGCCTAAATTATTTCTTTACGCTCAATGAGAATTCTGTCTCTGACCCGTGCGTTTTGTGGGAGGCACATAAGGCCTACATGCAGGGTATCTGCATACAACAACGCTCTAGAGCGAAGAGGCAATAAAACCTCAGACTCTCTTCCCTTCTGTCACAAATTAAGGATCTGGAGTCCTCCCGCAAACGGAACTCCACGGCGGCTTTGACAGAAGCTCTTGACCAGCTGAGGAAGTCTTTATGCACCCTTCTTTTAGAACAATATGATTACCATCTCAAAAGGTTGAAACTGAATTCTTACGCTCATGCCAGTCAGGCTGGCAAGCTTCTAGCTAACAAGCTTTGGAAGAGACAGGCCACGACCCGCATTGCCCATCTCCAACAATCTGACACTGGAGACTTCCTTTCCCATCCCAAGGATATTGCAAACGAATTTGCAAGTTTTTACAGCTCCCTATATAACCTTAAAGATGATGGCAACACTCCACAACCCACGACTGATACTATCCAATCCTTTCTGGACAGTATTAACCTGCCCAGACTTTAAAATACCCAACTTGACATCCTTAACGCCCTCATAACTCCCACGGAAATCACTAGAACCATACTATCTCTTCCCAATGGAAAAACACCAGGCCCTGATGGCTTTCCTAACGAATGCTATAGACTGTTCCACCATGCTCTCAGTCCCCATCTAGCTAAGATCTATGAGAAGGCCACAGCATCCTCGGAATTCCCCCAAACTATGCTATACGCCTATGTGACCACGATTTCCTGAACCGGGAAAGGACCCTGCCCAACTGTCCAATTACCGCCCTATTTCGGTGTTGAACAGCGATGTAAAAATTTACGCCAAGGTTCTGGCTGCCTGCTTGCAAACGGTCCTACCACACCTGATCAAACGTGACCAAATGGGCTATATCCCGGGCTACCAGACCACAGAAGCCAATAGATGCCTGATAAACTTAATCCATCATGTGAATGAACATCGAACGCCTTCTCTGCTCCTGACCCTGGACCAAAGAAGATTCGATAGGATCAATTTGCTCTATATGCGCTTAATGCTGGCCAAGTTTGGCTTCTCAGGACGAATATTTCAGCCATCATGTCCCTTTACTCCTGCCCCTCGGCGTAAGTACATACATCCGGCACGATGTCCTCACCCTTTAATATATCAAATGGCACCCAACAAGGATGTCCCCTCTTCCCGTCAATATTTAACCTGGCAATTGAACTCCTAGCTGAGGCCATACGGTCGGAGCAGAAAGTTGAAGGCTTTACCTTCAAAGGTTCACCACACAAAATAAACCTCTTTGTGGATGACATTGTCCTGCTGACCTCACCCTCTGCCCACAAAAATTCTGGTTGACTTTGGGTCGATCTCCTATTATAATGTGAACACATCGTAATCTAACATTCTAGACCTGGGTGTCGCACTGGCACAGTGCTAATTTACAAAATTCTGTACCTAGGCATCTACCTCCACCTAACACCTCTAACCTCTTAGCAGCCAACCTCCAAACCCTCAAAAAGAAACTGGTGGAAGAATTGTATACCATGGCAAAAACTGAGCTGTCTTGGGGAGAAAGAATTGCGGCGTTTAAAATGTTCACATTACCACAACTGCTCTACCTGTTTAGGGCCTTCCCTATACCCTTCTCGGCTCTCCCACCTAAATGTCTTATCCTCGATTATGCAAACCTTTATCTGGGATGGGAAAGAGTGAGAGTAGCTTCTTCCACTCTTAGCCTACCCAAACACTTATGTGGCGCACAGTTGCCAGATGTGCATAAATATTACTGGGCCGCGCGCCTGGAACAACTGAGAGGATGGTTCCCCTTAGCTTATAAACCTCTGTGGTCTGACATTGAAGAGGATGCTGTCCTTACTAATGATCTCAGACTACTGCTCCTAGGAGGCTTATGGTTTCCCAGGGATTACTCCACACTCCCATTGACGATTTGTGCTTCTCTACAAGCATGGAGTCTACTATGTAAATCCCAGGGGTAGCATCTCGACCGAGAAATTATACCCCTCTCCTCCCTACCGTTGGACATACTCACTACTAGAATCCCGATATTGACAGTTTCTACTTTGCCCCCCTTCGGTATATCTGACATCTCTCACTTCTTCCTAGGAAACTCCCTTAAAAGCACTGTAACGATCATATCAGAGTATAACCTAATGCCCACACTCTTCTTTACTGTCCTACGAATCACAAACTTCTTACTTAAACACCCGCTGAGACCTTTCCAAGTCCCGCACTTTTTTTTACAACTCGGATAGGAAGCTCGCTGGGGGAATATCAGTGTTTTACAACATTCTCTCCTCTGATCAATCTACTAGGAAAACCACCTCTATGTTAAAATGAGAGTAAGAATTATGTTGCTCTTTCACTCTACAACAGTGGTCCACAGCAACACGTTCCACCCACCGTCTGTCTCATTGCACAATGCACTGGGAGAAGATGCTAAAAATAACTAACAGGTGGTATAATAGATTGCCAAATAGATTGGCAAAGATATTCCCGTCCCTTTCCTCAAAGTGTTGGAGGGACTGCGGCCAACCCGGTACGCTGGCTCACATACTCTGGGATTTCCCCTCCCTCACCAGTTTTTGGAATAGGGTCTTTTGCTGTATCTCCTCCTGTACCAGGATCCTCTCTCCACCTAAGAAAGAGTTGGCCTTATTAAACATTGGAATTGATAATTACCCTGTCACATTCAGACCTGTTGTACTACATATCTTGCTAGCATCTAGGAATCGAACTCTTCGCAAATGAAAGACTATGGAAGCACCGAACCTCTCCGAGGTTGTACATATTGTTTATGCTAATTACCAACTAGAAAAGGCTCTTGCATTTAATACTCTCTCCTATGCTAAATTTCTCCTCTCATGGAACAATTGGTTGTATCGCACTTAATCCCACGCAACTACGTCTGTGATTTACCTACTGCATAGTGAACTATCTATGTTTATTGCTTAATGTTCCCTTTATGTATTATTGGGATGCCCTCTTCTTCCCGGCACATTATGTTCCCATTAGGGGTACTGGGGGGAAGTGGACACTCCCATTGAAACCCTATCTCTGTCCTACATAACTTCATTTTGGACCCAATATTGTTACACTATGCTCTCCCTACATCTAACTGAACCGACCTACTGAGTTTCCTTTCTCTCTCTTTCTCTTGTTTTATGCTGTGGCACAGGAATGTTATTACATAGTTACATAGTAGGTGAGGTTGAATAAAGACAATAGTCCATCCAGTTCAACCTGTGTAGGTGTGTGTGGCTGTAATCATCTCACATAGCCCTGAATGTTCTGATCCTGAGATGTACGTCTAACAGTCTTTTGAAAGCCACCATACTACCGGCAGAAACCACCTCTTGTGGTAGAGAATTCCACAATCTTGTAGCCCTAACAGTAAAGAACCCCCCACGTTGCCTGAGATTAAAACGCTTCTCCTCTAATCGCATTGTATGCCCTCGAGTCCTCATGCAATCCCTTTGACTGAACAGCTTTTTTTCTAAGCTGAGATCCCCATTGAGATATTTATAAATTGATATCATGTCCCCCCTCAGGTGTCTCTTCTCCAGGGAGAAAAAATCAAGCGATTGCAAACGCTCTTCATAATTAAGGTCCTCCAATCCCCTAATCAGTTTAGTTGCCTTTCTCTGGACTCTCTCCAGCTCCAACACATCCCTCCTGAGGACTGGCGACCAGAACTGGACAGAATACTCCAGATGCGGTCGGACCAGAGTTTTATAAAGTGGAAGGATTATAGGCTTATCTCTGGAATACATCCCTTTCTTTATGCATGCTAATATTCTGCTGGCTTTGGCAGCTGCCGCTTCACATTGCATGCTATTGCCTAATCTATCATCAACCAAGACTCCCAGATCTTTCTCCATTTTTGATTCGCCCAAGGGTTCCCCTCCTAACTTGTATTGTGCTTTTATGTTTCTAGTCCCCAAGTGCAAAACCTTACACTTCTCCACATTAAACCTCATTTGCCAAGTCGTTGCCCACTCCGTTATTTTGTCCAGGTCATTCTGTAGGATATCTGCTTCAGGCTGTGCAGTTATTGCCCTGGCCAATTTTGTGTCATCTGCAAAAACTGATATCGATCTCCTGATCCCGACCTCAGTGCTGTTTATGAATAAATTGAACAAGGTTGGTCCCAGGACTGAGCCTTGGGAGACCCTGCTTACTACCTCAGACCAGTCTGAGTATGCGCTGTTTATTACCACCCTTTGGACACGCCCTTTTAGCCATTTCTGTATCCAAGAGCAAACCCTACTGTCGATACCTGTAGACCTTATTTTATAAATTAAGCGCTTATGGGGAACTGTATCAGACGCCTCAGCGAAATCCAAGTACACCACATCCACTGGTCTGCCCCTATCTAGCTCACAGCTCACCTCCTCGTATAATGTTAAGAGATTGGTTTGACAAGAACGCCCATTTGTAAACCCGTGCTGATTACTGCTGATGATGTTGTTGTCTTTAGCAAACTCTACGATATAGTCCCTTATCATCCCCTCCAGAAGTTTACATACTATTGATGTCAAACTGACAGGCCTATAATTTCCCGGTATATGCCTCTGCCCCTTTTTAAATATCGGAATCACGTTAGCTTTCCTCCAATCCCTTGGTACCTCTCCTGTCCTAATACTGTCAGCAAAGATCAGGAACAGTGGTCTAGATATAACCTTACTGAGTTCCTTGAGTACTCTCGGATGTACGCCATCCGGGCCTAGTGATTTGTTTGTGTTAAGTTTATCCAGCCTTTCCCTGATTTCACCCTCTGTTAGCCATAGTGGCAAGTTCTGTGTATTACTACTAACCATACAGTCATGGTCAGTGTACCCCTCCGTTTCCTGTGTAAAGACTGACGAGAAAAAAGCATTCAGCACGGTTGCTTTTTCAGTGTCCTCTGTAACCATCCTCCCATCATCGTTAATTATGTGCGCAATATGCTCTGCCCTAGTTTTTTTGCTGTTGATATATTTAAAGAATTTCTTTGGGTTTTTTTTACTATCCTCCGCTATTTGTCTCTCAAAAGTTGATTTTAGCCATCTTGATTTCGTGTTTACTTTTCTTATTTGCCTCCTTGTATTGCTCGAAAGCTGATACTGTGCCCTCTGCTTTATATTCCTTGAAGGCCAATTTTTTTCACCTAATAAGTTTTTTAATGCTACGGTTTAGCCAGCCAGGTTTGGCTTTGTCTCTTCTAAATTTATTTCCCCTAGGAATGCACTGCAAGATGCATTTGCTTAATATGTTCCTAAAGCATTCCCATTTTTCCTCTGTGGACAGTGATCCCAGGGTTTGGTCCCAGTTTACCCTTTCCATCAATGAGTACAATTTTGGAAAGTTTGCCCTTCTGAAGTTTAGGGTTCTTATGTTCCCCACTTGCCTTGTTATATTGTTATTTACACTAAATGTGATCATCCTGTGATCGCTAGAGCCCAGGTAGTCCTGGACTTCTACCTCCGAGATTAGGTCTGGGTCATTAGTGATCAATAGATCCAGGACTGCGTTTTCCCTAGTCGGAGAGTCCACCAACTGTGACATGTAATTATCCTGTAAGGTTTCCGTGAATAGACGGGCCTTCTGTGAGTGTGTAGTCCCCTCTACCCAGTCAATGTCGGGATAATTGAAGTCCCCCAATATGATGACTGATCCCAGTTTTGCCACTTTACCCAATAGTGCTAAAAATTCCAGCTCTACTTCCTCCCCTTGTTTAGGTGGCCTATAGCAAACCCCTACAATTACTTTTCCCTTTTCTCCTTCCCTATGGAGTTATACCCACACAGATTCTAAATCCATGCTCATCCCTTCCGTAATGTCACTCCTCTCTATCACCCTTATATTGTTCTTGACATAGAGACATACCCCTCCCCCTCTTTTTCCTACCCTGTCCTTCTGGTACACCGAATACCCTTGGATATTGGCCAGCCAGTCATGTGAGGGGTCGAATCAAGTCTCCGTTATTCCCACAAGGTCTATGTCATCCTCATGTACTAACATTTCCAACTCATTCATTTTATTAGCTAGGCTCCTGGCATTAGCATATACCCCTCTTAGTTTTACGGAAGTTAAATGTGATTGGTGGTTATGTTTATTCCTGTTTGGTCTGAGGATTTCCCGCACAGACCTACCAATTGCTATGCTATGCCAAAACTATGTTATATTGTTACCCTATTCTCCCCATGTTCGCACCCATTTTACCTCTCACTTCGAAGTGTGTAGTTATTGTGTTGTGGTGCTTAACATGTACTGTTTTTTTTTCTATAAAAAATAAAAAATAACATTTAAAAAATACAGATTGCCTTGCAGCTGCACCCTGATGCAGCACTTCATCCAATGATTTTATCCAATGATTTTTCACAGAGTGCAGTTACATGGCAATCTGTAATGGAGCTATGGGCGAAGCAGTGGCGTAGCGTGGGTTGTCAGCGCCCGGGGCAAGGTAAGTAATTTGCGCCCCCTACACAAATCTACACAGACCACTACGCTGACACAGCTGACCACTACAGAGACCTACCTTATTCCTACACTAACCTACCTGATTACTATACTGACACCTACACAGACCTACCTCACCACTACACAGACACCTACACTGACCTATCTTATTCCTACATTGACCTACCTTTTTCCTGCACTAACCAACCTGATCACTACACAAACCTACCTGACAATTACACTGACCCCTACACTGACCTACCTGTTTCCTGCACTAACCTACCTGATCACTATACTGACACCTACAGCGACCTATCTGACCACTACAGAGACTTACCTGATTCCTACACTAACCTACCTGATTACTATACTGACACCTACACAGACCTACCTGACCACTACACAGACCTACCTGATTCCTGCACTAACCAACCCTGATCACTACACTTACCTACCTTATTACTACACTGACCCCCTACACTGACATTCCTGATTCCTACACTGACCTACCTGACACCTTCACTGACCCCTACACTTACACCCCTACACTGACCCCCCCCCCCCCACCACACACTGACCCCTTTACTGACCCTTCACTGACCCCTTCACTGACACCTACACTGGCCCCCCTTCTTCCCTGCCCCTCCTTCACTAACCCCCCTAGACTGAACCCCCCCCTACACTGACCCCTTCACTGACACCTACACTGACACATACACTGGCTCCCCTTCACTGACCCTTCTTCACTGACACCTACACTGACCCCTACACTGACATTCCTGATTCCTACACTGACCTACCTGACACCTTCACTGCCCCCTACACTTACACCCCTACACTGACCCCCACCACACACTGACCCCTTCACTAACACCTACACTGACACCTACACTGCCCCCCCTTCTTCCCTGCCCCTCCTTCACTAACCCCCCTAGACTGAACCCCCCCCTAGACTGACCCCTTCACTGACACCTACACTGACACGTACACTGGCCCCCCTTCACTGACCCTTCTTCACTGACACCTACACTGACCCCTACACTGACATTCCTGATTCCTACACTGACCTACCTGACACCTCCACTGACCCCTACACTTACACCCCTACACTGACCCCCCCCCACACTGACCCCTTCACTGATACCTACACTGACACCTACACTGACCCCCCTTCACTGACCCTTCTTCCCTGCCCCTCCTTCACTGACCCCCCCCTAGACTGAACCGCCCCTACACTGACCCCTTCACTGACACATACACTGTCCCCCCTTCACTGACCCTTCTTCTCTGCCCCCTAGACTGACCTCTAGACTGACTCCCCTCCTACACTGACTCCCCCTACACTAACCCCCCTACACTGACCCCTAAACTGACCCCCCTACACTGACATCTACACTGACCCCCCCTACATTGACCCTCCATTCACTGAACCCTTACACTGACCCCCCTACATTGACCCCTTCACTGACCCCCCTTTACTGACCCCCCCCACATTGACACCTACACTGACCCCGCCTACATTGACACCCCTTCACTGAACCCTTACACTGACCCCCCCTACATTGACCCCTTCACTAACCCCCTCCACTGACCCCTTTACTGACTCCCCTACATTGACCCCTTCACTGACCCCCTCCACTGACCCCTTTACTGACTCCCCTACACTGACCATCCCCCACATTGACACCTACACTGACACCCCCCCACATTGACACCTACACTGACCCCCCCCTTCACATACCCCTCAATACTGATACCTACACTGACCCCCCTTCACTGACCCACCCCCCACTGACACCTACACTGACCTCCCTACAGTTCCACTTTCACTTTACTGCAGTCAGTGCTCTCCAGTCCAGGCTGCTCCCCACCCCCCCCCCTCCTCCTCCCTCCCTAGATGCCTTGTGTGTCTGTCAGTCCAGAAAAACATCTCTCATGGTCTCACCTCACCTCTCACAACTCTCTCTTCAGTCCTCTTCACGCTGTGCTGGCCACAACTGGAAAGATAACGATGAATGATTCCTGTGACAGCGCCGGGCGGCTGAATGAAAAGAAGGCTGCTGATTCACTGAGCTGACTGAGCTGTGCAGAACACGTTGCCGACAGGCTGCGCCAATGGGCAGGGGAGGCACAGTCCAGCTCCGCCCCGCCTCGACCCGCAATTTCCAGCCATAGGGCGCCCGCCGGCTATCTCCCAGCATAAAGATGGCGGCATTCGCAAACAGTGTTGACACCGTGTTAGTAATATATATAATGTCAGACAGAGTGACACTGCAGGATGCGCCCCCCCAGATGTTGCGCCCGGTGCGGCCGGCCCCCCCTGCACCCCCCACGCTACGCCACTGGGGCGAAGCAGAATCTCTATGGGTAGAACTTAAAAGGGAAAGCACTATAGGGAAGGTAATATTTGGCGTATGCTATAGGCCCCCAACCAGAGGGAGGAGGGGGAGGCGGACCTCCTTTTACAGATAGTATTGGCAGCAAGGATGGGAAATGTCATTATAATGGGGGACTTTAATTATCCAGATATAGACTGAGCAGAAGGAACCGTGATTACCAACAATACAGACCTGCTCACGGATATAGAAATACGGGGCAACTTAGGAAACAGTGACCATAGGTCAATAAGTTTCAGTATTAATTACAGTAATAGGAAACACAACGGTAATATAAGGACACTGAATTTCAAAAGAGCCAATTTCCCAAAACTGTGCTCTCTGCTAGAAAATATCAAATGGGATAGAACCCTGGGAACAAAGAACATGGAGGAAAAATGGGAGTGCTTCAAGAGCATACTTAACAAAGGGATTGGCCAGTGCATTCCAAAGGGAAATAAATTTAAAAGAGAAAAACTAAACCCTGGGTGGCTAAACTCCAACATAAAAATGCATATTAATACTAAAGAAAAGGCCTTCAAAAAACACAAGGCTGAGGGGTCATTGGCAGCATTCAAGCATTACAAACAGTGTAATAAGAAATGTAAAGATGAAATCAAGGCGGCTAAAATAGAACACAAGAGACATATAGCGGAAGAGAGTAAAAAGAACCCCAAGAAATTATTTAAGTATATAAACAGTAAGAAAGTGAGGCCAGAACACATTGGCCCCATTAAAGACGACTAAGGAAATTTGGCTACAGAGGACAGTGAAAAGGCGGAAATGTTAAATAATTTCTTCTCTTCCGTCTTCACAAAAGAATCAGGAGGCTACACTAACCCAGCTTGTAATGCTAAACTAAATAATACACCTCAGGAAGTACCCCCATGGCTAACAGAGGATAGACTTAGAACTAAATTAGAGAAACTTAACATAAATAAATCACCGGAACCGGATGGCTTGCACCCGAGGGTTCTTAAAGAGCTCAGCCAGGTGATTGCCAGACCATTATTCATCATCTTTAAGGATAGTCTACAGATGGGTTTGGTGCCAGCTGATTGGAAAAAAGCCAACGTGATACCAATATTTAAAAAAGGGCCGAGATATATCCCGGGTAACTATAGGCCGGTCAACCTAACATCAGTAGTCTGCAAGATTTTGGAGGGGATATTAAGGGACCACATACAAGACTTTAGTAATGAAAACGGTATTATTAGTAGTAATCAGCATGGATTCATGAAAAATCGTTCGTGACAAACCAATCTATTAACCTTCTACGATGAAGTGAGCTGCCACTTAGATAAAGGTAAGCCTGTGAATGTTGTGTATCTGGACTTTGCAAAGGAATTTGACACTGTTCCCCACAAATGCTTACTGTACAAACTAAGGAATGTAGGTATGGACCATTGGGTGAGTACCTGGATAGAGAACTGGCTCCAGGGGAGAGTTCAGAGGGTGGTGATTAATGGGGATTACTCGGATTGGGCGGGTGTGGAAAGTGGGGTCCCCCAAGGTTCTGTCCTGGGACCAATCCTGTTTAATTTATTCATAAATGATCTAGAGGAGGGGATATCTAGTACAATCTCAGTATTTGCGGATGATACTAAACTAAGCATGCCAATATCTTCTATGCAGGATGTAGAAACCCTACAAGCGGACCTGAACAAAATAATGGGGTGGGCAACTACATGGCAGATGAGGTTTAATGTTGAAAAATGTAAAGTAATGCACTTGGGCATCAGAAACACAAAAGCAAGCTACTCGCTGGGTGGGGGGGGGACCTCTGGGTGAGTCTAGGATGGAAAAGGACCTGGGGGTACTGGTGGACAACAGGCTTGGCAGTGACATGCAATGCCAAGCCGCAGCAAGCAAAGCCAACAGAATACTGGCATGTATAAAAAAGGGGATTCACTCCAGAAATAAAGAAATTATTCTACCACTCTACCAGACTCTGGTCCGGCCACATCTGGAGTATGCTGTCCAGTTCTGGGCACCGGTCCTCAGGAAGGATGTGCTGGAACTGGAGAGAGTCCAGAGAAGGGCAACAAAAATAATTAGGGGAATGGAGGGCATCGGCTATGAGGAAAGACTACAAGCACTGAACTTATTCTCTCTGGAGAAGAGACGATTGAGGGGGGGATATAATATCAATGTACAAATACTGTACTGGTGATGACCCTAGCATAAGGAACAAACTTTTTAGAAAACGGGAATATAATAAGACACGTAGCCACTCACTAAAACTAGAGGAGAAATGGTTTAACCTTAAAATACATAAGGCGTTCTTCACTGTCAGAGCAGTAAGGTTGTGGAATTCTCTTCCACAAGCAGTTGTATCAGCAGGGAGCATTGATAGTTTCAAAAAACTATTAGATGGGCACCTTAAAGACCACAACATACAGGGGTATTCAATGTACGGTTAACAGCAAACACACACACATCATAGGTTGAACTGGATGGACTGATGTCTTTTTTCAACCTCACAAACCATGTAACTATGTAACTATGTATTTACACTACCTTAATTATAAGCTTATCCCTAGAGATGGCCTTGCGGTTTGCCTGACGGTCGGTTCGCAGTGAATTTTGCTTGTTCGCTACCCGCCAAATTTGCGAACACATGGCGTTGTTCGCGGCAGCCATATTAGTTTACATTGGGGAGAATTTTGACTCATGACACAGCCGTCAGGTGAAACGGGACAGCCAATTAAAAAATGTCAGCACATGGACATGCCCCCTACCCTATAAATAGACCTGAGCTGTCGGCCATTTCACATTCTGCAAGACAGCTATCCAGTCTGTGCTTTAGGGGCAGTTAGAGAGATCGGCTGCAGTCACACAAATCGCTCTGTTAATGTCCACAAAAGTCATTTAAAGGGCGGCAATTTTTGGTATAGGTCCAGTCTCTTTTCAGGTTAGGGGCAGGTATCCAGTCTGTGCTTTAGGGGCAGTTAGAGAGATCGGCTGCAGTCACACAAATCGCTCTGTCAATGTCCACAAAAGTCATTTAAAGGGCTGCAAATTTTTTGGTATTGCTGTGCAGTGTACTAAAAAGGGGGGGGGGGTAATCCACAGTATAATATACTTTGTAGAAAGCATATTATAGTGGATTAGTAGTATTATTGTGCACTGTGCAGCATTGTGACAGGTGTGGTAACTGAGCGTTGCTGCAGCAATACTACAAACAATGCCAAACTCCCTGGCAAATTATTTGAACAACTGGTGTGATAGACCAGTGGCCCCCCAATACCACATATTGAAGTGGGGAGTTATTTAACAGTATTCTTTTCAAAGAGTGTATTTTAGTCCTGCAAAAATTTGGCCTTTCTTGCTGTGTTGACTGTGCTACACACCGTGGCAACAGTTACTGGCCAATTATTTGTAGAACTGTTGTAATAAACCTGTGGCCCCCCAATACCACATATTGAAGTGGGGTGTTATCTGAGTATACTTTTACAAGTGTATTTGTGTCCTGCAACAGTATTGCCTCTTTTGCTGAGTTAAGTCTGATACACACAGTGCCAAACTCCCTGGCCAATCTTTTGAACAACTGGTGTGATAAACCAGTGGCCCCCCAATACCACATATTGAAGTGGGGTGTTATTTAACAGTATACTTTTCTAAGAGTGTATTTTAGTTCTTCAAAAATTTGGCCTCTCTTGCTGAGTTGACTGTGCTACACACAGTGACAACCGTTACTGGCCAATTATTTGAACAACTGGTGTGATAAAACTGTGGCCCCCCAATACCACAGATTGAAGTGGGGTGTTATTTAACAGTATACTTTTCTAAGAGTGTATTTTAGTTCTTCAAAAATTTGGCCTCTTTTGCTGTGTTAACTATTTTACACACAGTGACAACAGTTACTGGCCAATTATTTGTAGAACTGGTGTGATAAACCTGTGCCCCCCCCAATACCACAGATTGAAGCGGGGTGTTATCTACCTTTTTCCAGATATACTGCAATTCTCTAGAGACTTTTGCCACAGGGTAATTAAAAAACATGACAGGCAGAGGAAGAGGCAGACACATATGCAGGGGTGGTAGGGGTAGGGCAGGAGCAGTAGGCCGGAGCCAAACTGTGAAGTTTCAAAAGCCGTGTGTAATTACGTCAAAGGACGCACCAGACTTGGTTGAGTGGCTCACTCAGCCTTCCTCTATCTGCACCCTCTTCCCTCTCTGCTGTGTGCACCCCCAAAGACACCACCACCACCACCACCCTCCGCTTGAGTCACTGGAATTATTTTCCGATCCATCACAAGACGTTCGTGATACGCAGCCATTGTTGGAATTGGATCAGGAAGAGGAGGTAGCAACAGCCACCACTCAGCATTCTGAGGACAGTACCCAGATCAGCCCAAGGAGGTTTGTCCCCACTGTTGCTGCCTACTCCGAGATCTCAAATGTTAGTGGTGGGGAAGGTGACATGAAAGATGACGAGTCTATGGATGTCACGTGGCAGGCCACAAGAGAGGAAGAGGAAGGGAGTTCAGAGGGAGAGACGGACCGGCAGATAGGGAGGAGAGGCAGGCAGAACTTGCATTGCACAAGAGGTACAAAGCAGACTGCAAATGTATCAGGAGCGAGCCATCAACCATGTACAGTCACATCTGGCGCACCCAGGATGCCGGAACATGGCTCAGCAGCGTGGGCTTATTTTAATGTGTCCGTTGCTGACAACAGTGTTGCCATCTGCTGCAAGCAGCCTTTGCAGTCAACGCATAAGTCGCGGTAAGCCCAACACTCACCTAGGGGCAACCACATTAAGAAGGCACCTGGACTCCCATCACCGAGCCCAGTGGGAGCAACACCGTCAGAATCCACAAAGCCACACTCCAGGCTCTCACCATCCAGCCCCTTCTCCTTCTTCTCCTCTCTCCTCACATTTGTCCTCCACTCCACCTGCCATGATGCCATCGTTAAGTAGTTCTGGAAAAAGGCAGGCTTCTGTGGTCCAAATGTTGGAGCGGAAAAAAATGATGACGCCGGATAACCCTCTTGCCCAACGTTTGACTGCTGGCTTGTCGGAACTGATAGCCCGTCAACTACTGCCATATCAACTGGTGGACTCGGAGGCCTTTCGTAAATTTGTGGCCATTGGAACACCACAATGGAAGGTCCCAGGCAGGAAATATTTCTCGCAGAAGGGCATTCCAGAGCTGTATGGCCATGTTCAGCGGCAAGTTAATATATCTCTGGCACACAGTGTTGGTGCCAAGATACATCTGACCACAGACACATGGTCTAGCAAACACGGGCAGGGAAGGTATATCACTTTTACTGCCCACTGGGTGAACCTTCTGATGGCCGTCAAGCATGTAACCCGTGGCACCCGTGTAGATTTAGTTGTACCGCCACAGATTGCAGGCAGGCCTGCCTCTTCTTCTCCTCCTCCTCCTCCTCCATCCTCCCTCTCCTCCTCGGCTGACTCCTCCTCTTCCGCTGCTACCGTCTCTTCCACTGCGCCGCCCAAGATCCCTAGAACCTATTCCACATGCCAGGTGAGACGTTGCCATGCTGTGCTGCGTTTGTTGTGCCTGGAAGCCAAGAGCCACACTGGTCCTGCACTCCTTTCAGCTTTGCGTTCACAGGCAGATCAGTGTTTGACACCGCTGAATTTGACAGTTGGTAACATGGTGTGCGACAACGGTGCCAATCTGCTGAGCGCGCTGAAACAGGGCAAAATAACACACGTGCCATGCATGGCACACGTCCTGAACTTGGTGGTGCAGTGATTCTTTGGCAAATACCCTGGGGTCCAGGACATCTTGCGGCAGGCCAGGAAAATCTCGGGCCATTTCCGAAGATCTTACACAGCCATGGCTCGCCTTGCTGAGATTCAGCGGTGACACAACCTGCCCGTCAGGCGTCTTATTTGTGACTGCCCGACGCGATGGAACTCAACGTTGCATATGCTTGATAGGCTGCTTGAGCAGAAACGTGCAGTTAACGACTACCTGTTCAAACTCTGCGGCAGGACAGGTTCTGGGGAGCTTGGGTTTTTTTCAACTCGCCAGTGGCGGCTCATGAGGGACGCATGCAGACTTCTGCGGCCATTCGATGAGATCACCAAACTGGTCAGTCACGGCCAGGATGCCATAAGTGACATCATGTTCAGCTTCAGCTTCAGAAAGGGATTTGGGCATCTGCTTGATGAACTAGACCCTGAAGTCCAATGGTGGATTACTGGTGAAATTATGCAAAATGTCATGGAATACTATGTTTGTACTTGCCTTCCTCTATAAGATATCTATGTTCGCCAAAACGCTGTATAGTATGGCCAACATAGTTCAATCCACAGGGGCAGGACAAACCATAGACAACAAAATCTGAGGAGCAATTATAAAAATTCTCTAGCTGAAAAGTTTTCCCTTTTGTACAAAAGGTCTTTTTTCCATGGTGAACAAATGGGCACGTTTTGCATAGGGCCTTACAACACTGATACATTCCTACTTGGGGTATCATAACATGTTGAACAGATGCAGGAACAGAAGATTTAAGTTTACTGGGGGCAATCTTATTTTTGAGATTTGGAACCCTTCGGTAAGTGACTCTAGGATATCATTTTTAAGTGAGGGTCTTCCTGTAATATATTCCAATGTTGAGCCAAAATTCTTTCCTTTTTTTATATTGAATGTTAAAGGTGGTGGTAAACTTTGTAGAGTGGTAAAAGAGAGAAGTTAATTTTTGGGGCTAAAAGCCATAAACACAATGTAACTACTAAAGTTATTACTAAACATAATGCTCATCACCAACAAGTTAGAACAATTTTGGGTCGAAACTGGCATTTTTTCACGAATGATCCTATTGTATACAAATATATACGTAAACAACCAGAAGTAGTATATCGACGAGAATGATCCATCAGGGCTGGCTAGTCCACAATCATTATTCATCTACTAGAGAAATGGGGGGCTACTGAGTATTTGGGCACATATCTGTGCGGGGGCTCCGATCAATCCCCATGGGTGAGAGAGGGTTATACCCTCCCTCTCCCTAGGGGTGGGATACTTAAGCCAAAATTGTATGCAGATTGTCAGACTGAGGGAGTGGTATACCTGATGCAGTGCAGATGTGGATCTTTTTATGTTGGAAAGACAAAATGCACATTTGCCTGGTGTATACAGGACCACCTCTACTACATTGATGTGGGGCTACTATATATGCAAATTGGCAAACATGTGGGTGTATATCACAGCTACGATCCAAATGTGATTTCTTTCTCAGTTTAGGAAGTAATTCAAAAAACTCTTAGAGGAGGACATTTTGATTATTTAATCCTCAAACAAGAGGCAAAATGGATTTACAATTTAAACACCACCCAATCACCGGGCTTAAATACTGCATTGTCCTTCAAACCATTTCTGTGAAGAAAATTAGGAAAAGGAAAGTTGTTGTCATTTAGAATGGGTACTCCAATAGGATTGAGATAGGATGGATATGGAGCATAGTATCTGTTACAATGGTATACTTTAGATTTCTTTTTTTTTTTTTTGTAGTACATGCATAAATAGCTATACTATTTGCATTTGATGCTTATGTATGAAACGCAGACTTTTGTTGACCTATATTGTTTTTGCATTAATTGCACTTTCATGATATATTGTGTTGCTGGGGATCTCAGAGTCCTACTATAGGACACTATATGCAGGGGGTACAGCTGACGGCTGTTACCTAATTGGCGGATATTCAGGTGCAAACAGGGATGGGGGGAGGTGGCCGCTTCCTTCTGCCATCCCGACTCACCCGGTGTGTTTTTTTTTTTTGGGGGGGGGGGGGTGGCGTGGATGGACAGCCATCAAGATACTGCATCTTTCCAGTATAAGGGTTCACACAGGTTGTTCCACTGTACATCATCATGGCGCCCGCACCGGAAGTGACGTAAGGTAGCTGGCTCATGGCCCTGTCACTTCCGGTTCGACCGTACATAAAGGGCTTTGATGGCAGAGCCCTGTCACATAGGTGCGGCAGGGCTGGGACCTATTCCTCTCTACTCCTGATTACCAACATGTGGGATGTTATTTGATCCCCTCCATATAGGTACGGCTGGTAATTTTCTTTTGTAATTTTTTATTGAATTACTTAGTAGGCTGGATATGCAAAGCCGTTAGATTGCCATTGGAGGTATGATGGAGATATTGAGGGGGATCTATATATTTTGGACATTGGGAGGGGACTTCCTCATAGCAATATCTCCCTATAATATGGCAGCTGAGAATGGGTAGATCTGCTAGTGTATGCATAACCGATGCCTTTGTCCCCCCCCCCCCCCCATTTTTTTAATTGGAGTATAATTTTTCACTCTTTGTTATATTGCAGCCATTTGCTAAAATCATTTAGGTTCATTCTTCTTCCTCATGAATGTACACATAGCACCCCATACTGACAGAAAAACACAGAATTGTTGACATTGTTGCAGATTTATTAAAAAAGAAAAACTGAAATATCACATGGTCCTAAGTATTCAGACCCTTTGCTCAGTATTTAGTAGAAGCCCCCTTTTGATCTAATACAGCCAGTAGTCTTTTTGGGAAAGATGCAACAAGTCTTTCACACCTGGATTTGGGGATCCTCTGCCATTCCTCCTTGCAGATCCTCTCCAGTTCTGTCAGGTTGGATGGTAAACGTTGGTGGACAGCCATTTTTAGGTCTCTCCAGAGATGCTCAATTGGGTTTAAGTCAGGGCTCTGGCTGGGCCATTCAAGAACAGTCACGGAGTTGTTGTGAAGCCACTCCTTCGTTATTTTAGCTGTGTGCTTAGGGTCATTGTCTTGTTGGAAGGTAAACCTTCGGCCCAGTCTGAGGTCCAGAGCACTCTGGAGAAGGTTTTTGTCCAGGATATCCCTGTACTTGGCCGCATTCATCTTTCCCTCGATTGCAACCAGTCGTCCTGTCCCTGCAGCTGAAAAACAACCCCACAGCATGATGCTGCCACCACCATGCTTCACTGTTGGGACTGTATTGGACAGGTGATGAGCAGTGCCTGGTTTTCTCCACACATACCGCTTAGAATTAAGGCCAAAAAGTTCTATTTTGGTCCCATCAGACCAGAGAATCTTATTTCTCACCATCTTGGAGTCCTTCAGGTGTTTTTTAGCAAACTCCATGCGGGCTTTCATGTGTCTTACACTGAGAAGAGGCTTCCGTCGGGCCACTCTGCCATAAAGCCCCGACTGGTGGAGGGCTGCAGTGATGGTTGACTTTCTACAACTTTCTCCCATCTCCTGACTGCATCTCTGGAGCTCAGCCACAGTGATCTTTGGGTTCTTCTTTACCTCTCTCACCAAGGCTCTTCTCCCCCGATAGCTCAGTTTGGCCGGACGGCCAGCTCTAGGAAGGGTTCTGGTCGTCCCAAACGTCTTCCATTTGAGGATTATGGAGGCCACTGTGCTCTTAGGAACCTTAAGTGCAGCAGAAATCTTTTTGTAACCTTGGCCAGATCTGTACCTTGCCACAATTCTGTCTCTGAGCTCTTCAGGCAGTTCCTTTGACCTCATGATTCTCATTTGCTCTGACATGCATTGTGATCTGGAAGGTCTTATATAGACAGGTGTGTGGCTTTCCTAATCAAGTCCAATCAGTATAATCAAACACAACTGGACTCAAATGAAGGTGTAGAACCATCTGGAGGATTAGAAGAAATGGAAAGCACCTGAGTTAAATATATGAGTGTCACAGCAAAGGGTCTGAATACTTAGGACCATGTGATATTTCAGTTTTTCTTTTTTAATAAATCTGCAACAATGTCAACAATTCTGTGTTTTTCTGTCAGTATGGGGTGCTATGTGTACATTCATGAGGAAGAAGAATGAACCTAAATGATTTTAGCAAATGGCTGCAATATAACAAAGAGTGAAAAATTTAAGGGGGTCTGAATACTTTACGTACCCACTGTATATATATATATATATATATATATATATATATATATATACATACATACATATATATACATACATTTCTTTTCTACAGAGTGGATATGAGTATGGTCTCTACCTAGCAAGAACAGGTGGCTGCCAGTAAGTACCAGTGCGGTCCAATGCCTGTCAAGGGTTCATCTTCATTGGCAGACTTGTGCCGCGTTTGCGGATGTACAGCCATTTCATGTATGTTGTTTTCTGTGTATCTCTCGAGGTTTGAGACGTCTGTCACCGCCAGCAACTAAACAAATGGGTAAGCACATTATATTATACTGCTGGTTAATGGGTTAAAAGGAAATTTTAATGTTTATGTATAAATATGTATCTCTTGGTCTGTATTATTGTGTTTTTTGTGTTTTCTTTTAGGTGTTTGGCAACAGTCTTCGTATGCTTTCGTAGGCTCTACAAAATGCGTTGGACGAGAATGACTACGCACTTTTGCATTGAACACTGTATCTGCTATGACTGCCCACAGTTTATTCTGTTACCTGAATATGGTTGTATCAATATTGTATTGACATATCATTGTTTTAAACTTTCTTCAGTTTGATACCAATAAAATGTATTTTTAACAGAAACATGATTCATTCATGACAACTTCATAGCCTAAAAAATCCTCCATCACAGGACGAGAAACGGGATGACTGAGCTTGGGGTTAGACCCCCAAGAGGCCTGGTTCCCTGTTTCTCTTCCCTGTTTTTGCTTTCAATGTTCATAATATTTAGGATGTGGCTGGGGGAGCTTGTCTTTGGAACCGTTATCTTTGAACTAGCTTCATTGTAAGTGTAATCCTTGTGGAATATCATTTACATATGTACAGTACATGATACCAAAACTCTGGTCTTCCTAGATTTGGAAGTAGGTCATCATAAGGGCACAATATGCGCTAAGACTTTCACCAAGTCTACTGCAGGTAATTCTTTATTAAATGTAATATTTAATATACTATATTAAATTCATTATAATAGTTGTCATTTCCTAAAATGGATCCAAAATATACCTAAGGGACAGTTTTACAGATTACGACAGAATTGTAGATGTGATGCGGATTACGTAGAACAAAGTGAATCCTTAAAAAGAACGTTTCTGGATAAGGAATATCCCAAACCTTTGGTTGATCAGGCCTTTGAATTGTATAGAAAAGGTAGACCCCCCAAAAAAATCCATGAACCCTTTGACCGCTCTACCAGGTTTACCACCACCTTTTGCTTTCAATATAAAAAAATGGAGAGAACTTTGGCTCAATATTGGAACTTATTACAGGAAGACCCTTACTTAAAAACCATCATCATGGATCGCCCTAGAGTCACTTACCGTAGGGCTCCAAATCTCAAAAATAAGATTGCCCCCTGTAAATTTAAATCTGTTCTGATACCCCAGTAGGGATGTATCAGTACCGTAAGGCCCTATGCAAAGCATGCCCATTTGTTCACCATGGAAAAAAGACCTTTTATACAAAAGAAAAAAGGTTTCAGCTGGAGAATTTTTATAATTGCTCCTTGGATTTAGTTGTCTATGGTTTGTCCTGCCCCTGTGGATTGATCTATGTTGCCGTACTATCTGCGCCATTAGACGGCGTTTTGACAAACATAGACATCTCATAGAGGAAGGCAAGGACAAACATAGCCATGCAATTTTTCAGAATTTCACCAACTATTCACCATCGGACTTCAGGTCTGGGTTATCAAGCAGATGCCCAAATCCCTTTCTGAAGCTGAACATTACATCTATGTGCTAGAGAAACTTTCTGGATCTACAACTTAGACACTCTTTCCCCAGGAGGCCTTAACAAGGGGATTGAAATAGCCATCATTCTCTAGCCCCCTATTTTTAGTTTTTTGTTGTTCTCAGTATATTGAAATTTGTTGTTATTAATTTATTATTTACCATTTTGTAACTCTTTAGGTATATATACATTTTGCTTATCATGGGGGTGGTGGGTACTTTCTTATCAGTGAGTATAACCATACCAATTTTATAATCCTCACATAAAATGTAAACTTAGGATCCTTTAAGTATACCCACAACAGGAATTTATTATAACATGCGTGTGCATCTATGGCTGTGTCATAGTCATTGTGACCAGTGGACTAGCCTTACTTGCATACTAGCATGGGGTTCTCTATACATATCCATATACATGTTTTATATTAGAATAACAAGGTATATATTTCAGAATTTCCAGTTTAGAGCCCCTAATGTTGAACCCCACCCTATGAATGAGGCCAAATAATAAATTCATAATTATTTTCGTATATATAGAAATTGCTAAAATATATCATATATTTCCCTTAAATAGTATTAATTGTATTAGATAATTCTCAAATTTTCCCTCTTTTCTGTATTCTTCTTTCCTTCTATATTTTTTTTTACTCTGTTCATATATATATAGTGGGTACGGAAAGTATTCAGACCCCCTTAAATTTTTCACTCTTTGTTATATTGCAGCCATTTGCTAAAATCATTTAAGTTCATTCTTCTTCCTCATGAATGTACACATAGCACCCCATACTGACAGAAAAACACAGAATTGTTGACATTGTTGCAGATTTATTAAAAAAGAAAAACTGAAATATCACATGGTCCTAAGTATTCAGACCCTTTGCTGTGACACTCATATATTTAACTCAGGTGCTTTCCATTTCTTCTGATCATCCTTGAGATGGTTCTACACCTTCATTTGAGTCCAGCTGTGTTTGATTATACTTATTGGACTTGATTAGGAAAGCCACACACCTGTCTATATAAGACCTTCCAGATCACAATGCATGTCAGAGCAAATGAGAATCATGAGAATCATGAGGTCATGAGGTCAAAGGAACTGCCTGAAGAGCTCAGAGACAGAATTGTGGCAAGGCACAGATCTGGCCAAGGTTACAAAAAGATTTCTGCTGCACTTAAGGTTCCTAAGAGCACAGTGGCCTCCATAATCCTCAAATGGAAGACGTTTGGGATGACCAGAACCCTTCCTAGAGCTGGCCGTCCGGCCAAACTGAGCTATCGGGGGAGAAGAGCCTTGGTGAGAGAGGCAAAGAAGAACCCAAAGATCACTGTGGCTGAGCTCCAGAGATGCAGTCAGGAGATGGGGGAAAGTTGTAGAAAGTCAACCATCACTGCAGCCCTCCACCAGTCGGGGCTTTATTGCAGAGTGGCCTGACGGAAGCCTCTCCTCAGTGTAAAACACATGAAAGCCCGCATGGAGTTTGCTAAAAAACACCTGAAGGACTCCAAGATGGTGAGAAATAAGATTCTCTTGTCTGATGGGACCAAAATAGAACTTTTTGGCCTTAATTCTAAGCGGTATGTGTGGAGACAACCAGGCAGTGTTCATCACCTGTCCAATACAGTCCCAACAGTGAAGCATGGTGGTGGCAGCATCATGCTGTGGGGGTGTTTTTCAGCTGCAGGGACAGGACGACTGGTTGCAATCGAGGGAAAGATGAATGCGGCCAAGTACAGGGATATCCTGGACAAAAACCTTCTCCAGAGTGCTCTGGACCTCAGACTGGGCCGAAGGTTTACCTTCCAACAAGACAATGACCCTAAGCACACAGCTAAAATAACGAAGGAGTGGCTTCACAACAACTCCGTGACTGTTCTTGAATGGCCCAGCCAGAGCCCTGACTTAAACCCAATTGAGCATCTCTGGAGAGACCTAAAAATGGCTGTCCACCAACTTTTACCATCCAACCTGACAGAACTGGAGAGGATCTGCAAGGAGGAATGGCAGAGGATCCCCAAATCCAGGTGTGAAAGACTTGTTGCATCTTTCCCAAAAAGACTCCTGGCTGTATTAGATCAAAAGGGGGCTTCTACTAAATACTGAGCAAAGGGTCTGAATACTTAGGACCATGTGATATTTCTGTTTTTCTTTTTTAATAAATCTGCAACAATGTCAACAATTCTATGTTTTTCTGTCAGTATGGGGTGCTATGTGTACATTCATGAGGAAGAAGAATGAACTTAAATGATTTTAGCAAATGGCTGCAATATAACAAAGAGTGAAAAATTTAAGGGGGTCTGAATACTTTCCGTACCCACTATATATATATATATATATGCGGGGAGACATCTTCATATGCGCTGCTAGCGGACGGACATAACGCCAACTGATGACATCCTTGGGATATCCACTTTACAAATGTGTTTGTTTTAATACTACAACATGTGAGTTGCCTACTGAATGGTTTCCATTAAATTGTTTTACGCCTACATTTAGAGGCACCTTTAAAACGACATATAGACAGGCAATACTATATAAAACTGCAATTAATCACTACATTAATATGTTGTTTCATATGAAGTAATTGCAGTTTTATATAGTATTGCCTGTCTATATGTCGTTTTAAATCACTAGCAGGTTCCCTTTCTCCTGGGCTGTGTCCAATTATCCTTTATTGTGCACCATATATATTCCCTGGAATAAACACGGCTTCACAGCACCTGAAGAAAGAGCGCGCAGGGCCGTACGTGACCCAGCGCATGCTCAGAAACGCGTCGTGCATACCGTGCATATTCCACACACCATACATTCCCTGGTGACGAGGCCGCGTTCCAGCTTCCACAGCACATCGCAGCCGCTGCCTTAGACGCTGACCGCCGACTGCTGGAGGAGGTAGCCGGCTTCCTTTTCTCCTCTGATCAGCGATCAAGCTTCTGAATTGCTGCACACGAGTGGATGGCACCTCCCAGAGGAATTCCTGATGTCCATGACTTGACACAGCTCGATGACTTTGGTTTCTAGTGAGTTTATATCACCTATGCCTTGTTATTAATAAAGACTGTCTGCACTTAGAGCGCCCTCTCTCTTTTTCTTTTGTTTAGTTCAGAACTCCTCTTGTCTGTGGAGAGCAGCTCGGTGCCTTGGACATTTTCCATCAGGACTCTGTCATTCATCAATTTATGGTATTTTTTTCATCTCCGTTTTTTCATCTGCGTTTTTTCATCTGCGTTTTTTTTTTTTTTTTGCAGTTTCTATTCCTCATGTTCTCTTCCCTTCCCCTCCCCCACCCATTCTAACCCATTTACTCTTCATGTGCTGGAGGTTTTGTTAGCGCTCCTACATTGTTGTTGTTTTTTTTTTAAAAAGTATTCACACCCCTTGAAATTTTCCACATTTTGTCATGTTACAACCAAAAACGTAAATGTATTTTATTGGGATTTTATGTGATAGACCAACACAAAGTGGCACATAATTGTGAAATGGAAGGGAAATGATAAATGATTTTCAAAATATTTTACAAATAAATCTGTGAAAAGTGTGGAGTACATTAGTATTCACCCCCCTTTATTCTGATACCCCTAACTAAAATCTTGGGGAACCAATTGCCTTCAGAAGTCACCTATATAGTAAATAGAGTCCACCTGTGTGTAATTTAACCTCAGTATAAATACAGCTGTTCTGTGAAGCCCTTTTTAAAGTTTGTTAGAGAATCTTAGTGAACAAACAGCATCCTGAAGGCCAAGGAACACACCAGACAAGTCAGGGATAAAGTTGTGGAGAAGATTTAAGCAGTATTAGGTTATAAAAAAATATCCCAAGCTTTGAACATCTCACGGAGCACTGTTCAATCCATCATCAGAAAATAGAAAGAGTATGGCACAACTGCAAACCTACCAAAACATGGCCGTCCACCTAAACTGACAGGTGGGGCAAGGAGAGCATTCACCAGAGAAGCAGCCAAAAGGCCCATGGTAACTCTTGAGTAGCTGCAGAGATCCACAGCTCAGGTGGGAGAATCTGTCCACAGGACAACTATTAGTCATTTATCTGGCCTTTGTGGATGAGTGGCAAGAAGAAAGGCATTGTTGAAAGAAAGCCATAAGAAGTCCTGTTTGCAGTTTATGAGAAGCCATGTGGGGGCACAGCAAACATGTGGAAGATGGTGCTCTGGTCAGATGAGACCACAAATGCTATGTGTGGTGGAAAACTAACACTGCACATCACCCTAAACACACCATGCCCACCATGAAACATGGGGGTGGCAGCATTATGCTGTGTGGATGCTTTTCTTCAGCAGGGACAGGGAAGCTGGTCAGAGTTGATGGGAAGATGGATGGAGCCAAATACAGGGCAATCTTAGAAGAAAACCTGTTAGAGTCTGCAAAAGACTTGAGACTGGGGCAGAGGTTCACCTTCCAGCAGGAGAATGACCCTAAACAGCCAGAGCTACAATGGAATGTTTTATATCAAAGCATATCAATATCTTATAATGGCCCAGTCAAAGTCCAGACCTAAATCCAACTGAGAATCTGTGACAAGACATAAAAATTGCTGTTCACAGATGCTCTCCATCCAATCTGATAGAGCTTAAGCTATTTTGCAAAGAAGAATGGGCAAAAATGTCACTCTCTAGATATGCAAAAAAGGTGGTTCTACAAAGTATTGAATCCGGGGGGGGGGGGGGCTGAATACAAATGCCCCCCACACTTTTCACGATTTTGAAAACCATTTATCATTTTATCATTTTCCTTTCACTTCACAATTATGTGCCACATCTAATAATAATTTACAACAGAAAATTTTGTTCATAAATGGATGAAGAGCAGAACTGGGCTATCACAATGACAGAGCTCTATTGCCACTTTGACAGATGATCTAGCATCCACTCTATGAGACCCTAGAGTGGTCAGTTGTGGTCTACTAATGCTTAAAGTGTAATATTTTAAGGCTACAGTCGACTTAGTTTTTACAGAGAGCTTGTCCTGGACACCTATCTTCTGTTGCCTAACTTGAGGAAGACTGTGTTTAACATAATTTACAATTTTTATTAATAGTTATTTCATGAAAATAAAATATATTATTCTGGTGTGAAATTGTCTGCCATATAAGTCACTGCTCTTTAAAACCTCATTTAATTGTCATAGTTACATTGTTTTAAGTACTGATGATTAAATCAGCAGAATTACTTAATCCCTAATGTTTGTCTGAATGCAACCCAAATGTGATTTATAGATTGTTTGACTTTGCAAATAAATCTGACCTACCCATCTGTAATTATAATAAATAGTTAAAATTTAGCAAATTGATTTCAGCTGGTTTAGAAGACTATGTCTATTCTAGGCCTGGTTCACACTGGTGCAATATACGCTTCGACTTTGAGAGCACATGTCGCATGACGTGTATAAATGAATGATTCCCTATGAGAGCCATCTTAACTTGTGTCGGTCCGATTTTGGAAAAGGTTCCTGCACTGCTTTGGTCTGACTTTGGTCTGATTTCAGCCCACTTAATATAATTGAAGTCATATGCAAGTTGGATTAGCATCTTAACTGATACGACTTGTGACATAAGACTTGTGCTCAAAGGCAATGTTAGCACTGCAAAATGTATTGAAAAAAAAAAAAAAAACACCCAAATCCATACCAGACCCTAGTTGCACTCATCTCAAGTCCAATCCTGTTCATTAAAGTCTGATTGATGTCTGACCGATGTCTGACTGATGTTGCAGGGCAAAGTAGGATCGGAAGTCATGGGACTTCACAGCACCCTGTATTAACTAACTCCTGTAAATATATGAGAGTCTCAGCAGTGGAAGCACATGCATTCTAAAGGATAGATAGGGGGCAGGTGGGCCTGGAGGTAGCCCAACCCTGCAGCTTACACATGCGTTTGCAAATGTGTTGGTTGGTAAGTAGACTGGTTAATGAGTTGAGCTGGGACTTTTGTCTTGCATGTATTGCCCTTCCATGTGCTCCTTGCTGTGAAGGTCAGTTATAGGTGGGGGCAAGGGCCATTTTGTTTGTTATTGATATATACTGGTGAGTGGACACACTGGATGCCTTTGCTGCTATTGTGCTATGTGCTGGGCGTCCATTTTGCCCCTCTGCCTTTAAGGAGTATTGGGCTACCTCCAGGCCCACCTGCCCCCTATCTATCTATTAGAATGCATGTGCTTCCACTGTGGAGACTCTCATAGATTTACAGGAGTTAGGACTGTAGGTAATACAGGGTACTGTGAAGTGGCCCTGCAGCTTACTCATGCGTTTGCTAACTAAACTAAACCCCTGTTTTTAACGCATACTTTTACAGTAGACAGGTTAATTTAGTTGGTAAGCAGACTGGTGGTGAGTTGAGCTGGGAATTTTTCTGGTTTTGTCTTGCATGCGTTGCCCTTCCATATGCTCCTTGCGGTGAACTACAGTTATAGGTGGGGGCAGGGGTCATTTTGTTTGTTAGGGTAATACATTTCCTGAAGTGGGCCAGAAGGACTGGCAGAAAGATATGAGCAGATTAGAAAAAAAAAAAAAAAAAGGTTAAAACATTTGTCTTACTGCAAATATTGTGACACAGGTATTCATTTTGTCATGCATAAAATCAAATTTTTTGAATTGTAATGAGAGCATACATCTGATCAACTGTTATTGCCACTAGGAATCTCAGCAATTAAAAATAAAACCTTCAATGAGATTCTATTTTTAGATTATCTAAGCTGATCAAATTTCAAAATTTAAATGATAAATATGGAATCCATTCAGCTGTGCACTTGATTCATTAAAAAAAAAAAACAAGACGCATGCATGGAACATTGTTGTTTGGGGAAGTTAGACTTTGCCTTCATAGGGAGAAGTTCTGGAATAAAGTACCCTAATATAGCTAAGTGGAGGAAAAGCGATGGGTAGAAGCATAAAAGTCAGTGTGAAGTCAATACATTTGTCTCCTAAATAAAAAAGTAGTCAAAAAAAAAAAAAAAGTGTTAATAATATAAGCAAGAAGACCACCATTGCAGGACTGAATGTACTAGGGTTCAATTTGGAGAAGGTTCAATGAACATGGTTAGATTTGGGTGCAAAATCTGAATCCAATTGAAGTTAAAAGGAGACAAATGTTATAAGCAGTAAAGACAATTTTGTAGGCCAATATGGAAGGGATTGGCAATAAAAAAAAGGAACGAGTGAGGTTGACTCTGAATTTAATACCAGAGCCTTGGGGTTTTGGTATTCATTTTTAGGGGAGCCCCAAGCAAAAAAAAGTGTGAGTTGCCCCCCCTCCAAAAATTCACACAAGCCTTTATCCAAATATGCAGCCCGGCAGGCCAGGAAATAGAGGAAGACATACATGCACCTCCATCCTAAACTATGCCAGGCCACATACAGAATCCCCTAGCAAGGCAGTTTGTCCCTATGTTGATGAAAACACAGGTCTCTTCCCACAAACTTGGCCTGGTGGTTGTGAAGGTGTTTGGATAGGGAACTTATTGGAATCTGGATTCCCCCCTTTAACAGTAAGAGGGCACCCAGATATCATCCCCAATGCAACTGGGTAAGAGGTACATAGTACCCTTACTCATTCACAACATTTTTGACCTTTATTAAAATAAAATGTTCCACAATGTATATTCATCATAAATCACAGTAATTCACAATGTTTGACACCCACCATATATGGTCAATTATGTCACAGAATTTGTCTCTGTACCACTGTGGCGTTTGCAGAATCGAGTACATTGGAGCTCTCATCTCTGCATAATACGTTTTACTACTTCTTGTCAAATGTTTAGTTATTTCTTACATGCTGAGCCAACTATTATTTGAGATCTCATATTGTTACCATAGTATTCACTATTTATGTGCACGAGATCTCAATTAAACTTTCTGTGATGTTCCTTAATGTATATGAGTAGTATTATTATTAATTTTTTTTTAATGTGTAGAATTGCCCCCTAGAGAACTGCTGAATATAACACTTTCTGGATTCCTCTGGGTTACCCGTAGCAACTGCTTGCAGAAACTTATCACTTTAAGTACTTGGCTCAGTCAGTGATCAGTCCAGGGGATGTTGTTTTGTAGTTTTATTTAGAACTGAAATAGGATAAGGGATGAGTAGGATACTCCAACTAGTAACTATTCACAGTATTGAGGACATTTTGACTTGAGGATGCAGCAAGGCCACTGCTTCACTCTGTCACTTGAATGAAGGTAATATAAGCATTCCTAATTGTAATTATCTTCAGGGTTCTAACTTAGCACCCCCTTTTCTCTCTCTCCTGTGCAGCTGACACCCGCCCACTGACTTCTACACTGTGGAGTGATCCCCTTCCTGGGCAGACCCCAGGCAAGTTCATCTGTACTCACGGACACTGTTCTTCCAGACTCATCGATGCCCCAACTCCACCAGTCAGCTTCTCTTGGACCTCTTGATTCCGCAACACACTCTGGTTCACCAGGCCGACTGCCTGTGACCACCATCCACTGCTGCAGAAGAGGAGACAGCCGGCACCCTCCTTCTGGGACCAGACTTTCCGCCCACAGACCCCCTGCCTCATGTGCCCCTGGCTTTTATACCCTATCCCATAATGGATCACTCTCTGTGCCAAATCCATGGGATAGTATCAAAGCCTGTGTGTCATTGGTTGGGTTTCCTCCACTGTCCAATGTGCCTCCCCATTGAATACAGTGAGGACACTCCCTCAACCCCAATGAATCACACACTGGACACATGGAGCAGGCCTAACTAATAAATCCTGCTCCCTGAGAAGCAGGGAACACATACATTTAGCCTGATGCTCTGCTGTTAAGCAGACAGAGACAAAACTACTCTGCCTACCTAGCACCTATCTAGGAGGGTGCTACATGTGTTTCATTGTAACCAATATTTTTTGAAAAAGATAAAATAAATATTTTTTTAAAAAAATATATATCACAGAATCCCAGTGTCAGATTAACAATACATTTAAAACCATGCTGGGAACCAAAGGAGACAAAAACCAGGTGAGATAGAACAGGGGGAGCACAATGATTAGTGGAGCTCCATTGGACCAAATTAATTTATTTTATTGAGATTTTACCCTGTTTGAAACAAATAAACTTTTTTATACTGTATATAAGTGTTTATTGGCACCTTAAAAAAAAAAATCCACTTAACTACAAATTCTTAGTATACCTATGAATATTGCATGTGGTGCCTTCATAGCCCATCAGCTATTATTTTCTACGCAATGTATTAAAATCAGACAGTCAGCATGACAGCCAAGCAAATAGAATTTTCAGGAGAGGTCAAACATGGTAGTCTCTTTGTTTCTCTCAGACTGAAATTCAACTATTTTTCACAAATGAAAAAGTTCTCACAACATAGGCAGCTTAGCTCTTCAGTCTCTAATGCAGGATGATAAAGTGACAGCTGGAAAGTGGCAGGATAACAAGGGAAACATTGCTTTTTAATTTTATTTTTGCTCCTTTCAGAAGGTGGAAAAAGTGGATGATACAGAAAAAGTTGTTTCAATGTGACAGACAGGCTTGGCAACTAAAGGAAAAACATAATTGTAATAACAGGTTGTTTTATGTTATCATGAAATGGATTCAGTTTAGTATATTTACAAAGATACATTCGTAAAAGTCTGTTTATGAAGGTTTTTTTTTTTGTGTTTACTTAAATAACCATGGCATACTGAAAGCAGGATAAGATGTATATGCACCCTGAGATGCAGCCATAATTATACTATACCCTTAAATCATCACTCTTTTAATCTGTTAACTGCATTAAATATACTCAACATATGTTTAAGTGCTGCAATGTTATAAGAAGTGATTGATGAATCTGCCTTGCATTAAAGATTCAGTTCATCCTATTACAAATTTGATAAATGAAAACTAAGAGATAAGTCCTATTGAGGTCGATAGAGAAAATTGTTGGCTTTTATTTCTGGCCAATTTTAGGGCTAATAACCACACTTTTTTTAAAAAAAGGAAAAAAGGCACGGGACGTGAAGCTGGTAAATGCCACGGGCAATGTACCAATGCAAGAAAAAAAAAAATACAGAGGGTTGAGGGTCTTTTCATGCAGCTTTGAGTGCAAAATACATAAATCTTTTAAATAATATGTTTAGAGGATGACTTAATATGCCTTACATGGGGTTAAGGAGCTTTAGTTTTTGCAGACAGTCTCAATGATTTTACTCTTTTTTTTTTTTTCATCTAGCTTGACTTACATATAACAGCAGTATCCCAAACTAATTCAATTCAGTTTGAAAAAGTTTTTCTTTTTCAAGCAGCTTTAGCAGTGACACATACTTTTTCATAAAATGGTAAGAGACCCATTTTGACTGGCAGAAATCCATTTTCAAGTTTACTGAAGCTGTACCTTCTTTTGATGTTGCAAAACTGTCCTGTTGCTGGCCAGTTTCTATCAATCTCTCATTAGGAATTAAAAGACTGTAGATGATGAGGTAGTGAAAAACTGCAGTAGGACAATTTTAAACGAGGGCGAGAGTACAGGCAGGTATTTTACTACAAGAATTAGGAAACCCAAGATGAAAAGGCATTGTAAAATTTGCAAGGCTAGGCCCAAGGTTACTATAGACAAAGAGCAGGACAGTTTTAATAAACAGTATTAGGCTGCACATTTACTTTTAATAGATTTTTTGTTTCATAAACAAAGTCAAAAGTAAAATCTCACGAGGGGTTGTAAATTGACCACTGATAGGTACAGTACATAATAGTACACAGGGCTTTTTTTTTTCTGGCGGAACTTGCCCTTATGGCGTTCTGGTACCTCCGCCAGACACAACACATTCAGCCAGGAAACAAGCAGGATGGGAGTATAAGCGGGCGATAGTATATAGTTCCAGCTGCAGCCTAAGACAGTGGAGGGCGGAGTGATATAATCTGCACTTTGCCTCTCTCTGCAGACCGGATGCTCCTTTTGGCAGCAGTCGCACTCAGAGCTGTGTGGAGAGAGCAGCAACACATGTAGTCTGAGGGACTGGAGCCTGGAGAGAAGCTGTGGAGCCTTTGTTGGTAAATTATTCATTGGCAATGTTGCAGGATGAGGCTTTTTCTACTAATGCTACTTAGATGTGGGTCTGTGACTGTCTGTTAGTTGGACTGGGCTATCTCTTAGTTGGATTGGACTGTCTCTTAGCTGAATTGAGCTGTCTATTAGCCAGACTGGGCTGTATCTTAGTCAGATTGGACTGTCTTTTAGCTGGATTGGGCTGTCTCTTAGCTGGATATATGGGGTATGTCTCTTAGCTGTATTGGGCTGTCCCTTAGCTGGATATATGGGGCATGTCTTTTAGATGATGAAAAATATCATCAAAATCTTGAGGAAAAGCTGCTGCCCTCCGCCATAAAGTTGTCAATGGAAAGAAGGTTTACCTTCCAAAATGACAATTACCCAAATCACAAAAAAAATGGCTATATAATGGTTGAAGTTTATCATTTTTTGGCAATCCCCTGTGTTAGATAATGCAATGTCTCCAGTGTCTGTGCTTTATTAAAAAAATGCCCCCTATACTTTATTTCTGAATGCTGCTCAATGCTCACTGACCAGCCACCTCTCTCCTCCTCTCCTCTCCTTTCCTCTCCTCTCCTTCTTCCCACTGACATCAGTGGAGGAATCTCGGCCCCTCCTGCTGTCTCTTAGCTGCATAAATTGGGCATGTCTCTTTGCTGGATAAATGGGGCATAGCTCTTTGCTGGATTAGGCTGTCTCTTAGCTGGATTGGACTGTCCCTTAGCTGGATATATGGGGCATGTCTCTTAGCTGGATTGGGTTTTCTCTTAGCTGGATATATGGGGCATGTCACAAGTTAGCCTATAGTTTTGTCTCTATATTCTTATCTCCTTGCTGCAGTGCTTCTGTCTTGCCTCCCTTCACATGTGGTGTTTGGGCTTCTCTGTTCTCCTATGGGCGTCGCCTGCTCCACTGTGGGTTATATCCTGTTCCAGTCAATTACTTCCTGGCTCACCTCCCTGTATGCTTCCCTATATATACACATGCTCAGTGCACTGCTCCTTGCTTGAGCAACATCGCTGTTCTCTGAGCTCCCATCTCTGTAACCTTGGCTATTGTATCTGATCTCCTGTGTACCGACCCGGCTTCGTTTCTCCGTCTATGTATGTCTGCTGCATGTCCTGACCTCAGCTTGTCTCTTGGATATCCTTGTAGTCTCCTGTTTACTCTGCACATGCCAGCGGTCTCCACATCTTCAGCTGGGCCTACCTGGGGGCCACGACCTGGTTCCAGTCTGCTGCAAGTCCATCCCCACCACCAGGGGCCCTGATGAAGAAGCAGGCTGGGACTTAGACTCCGCGCCCTGGGGAATCCTGAGCTGGGGATCTATAAGGGCTCACTACCACAGACCCGTTGACAGGGCATGTCTCTTTGCTGGATATATGCGGCATGCCTCTTTGCTGAATATATGGAGCATGTCTCTTAGCTAGATTGGACTGTCTCTTAGCCCAATCCAGCTAAGAGACATGCCCCATATAACCAGCTGTCTCTTAGTTGTTTTGGACCGTCTCTTAGCTGGATATATTTGGCATGTCTTTTAGCTGGATATATATGGGCATGTCTGTTAGCTGGAGTGGGCTGTCTCTTAGCTGGATTGGGTTCCCTGTGCAAATGATTTGTACAGCCCCTCAACCTATACTTGGTTCCCTGTTCTACAAAGGGAGCAGTTCTAGGGGAAGAGACAAGAGTTACCTAGGGGGGTAGGGAGATGAATACCTGCACCTTTTCTCTTAGGAGAAAAAAACATGATGGTACATAACCAGGAATAGCAATACATAATCCTCTAAGTACTAGAAGTACATACTAAAATCAGTTTCCAGGTAGAAAAATGTATAACTTTAAGAGGTAATAGACTTACTTGTACATGAGCCTTGGTTGTGAAAAAATACCCTATAATTATTAGTGACCTGAAGGTGACTAAATATTGAGAAAGGACAAGAGAACATTAGAATAAAAAATAGAAAAGGGTAAAAAGAAAAGGGTAGGAAGTGGAAGTCTTGAGAAAAATAAAACAATAACACTGCACATTAGGAAAACACGCAATATGCATATATTGAGTCCACGGTTCCCAAACCTTATCAAATTGTTTCCTGGTATAATTCAGGATACTGGCTATTTTTCCATGGGTCATAATTCATGAAACCCTGGTGCATGCTTAACTTTATCACATATCTGGTTTGAAGCCAAGATGGCGTAAGGGCTTATCTTTCCTCTCTGGCCCAGGCACCCTTGAAGTGGAGCACCCTTGAATTGGAGCACCCCTAAAATAGAGCATTGAGAGCAAGAGGGCACAGAGTGGTATGGGTGCCAGAAGTCCAGTTCATAGACGCTTCCTTTAGGATACAGGTTTGTCTGTGAGGCTTTATAGACCAGTAGGAAGGTCCCTGGGAGCAAGTGGATTAGAAGGAAGCAAGCAAGTTTAAGCAAGTTATGGGCAGGTCTGGGTTTGAGGAGACAAACAGCAGGCAAGTTAGAAGGGAGAGTTGAAGTCAAGGCCACACCAGAAGGTCAGCAGAGAAAAAACATGGTCAGTAACTAGCTGAGTTCAAACTAGGAATAAGCAGAGACAAGCCATGGAAATGAAATAGCCAAATTCAAACCAGAAATCAACAGAGAGCAGAAACAAAGTACAGGGGCAAAGCAGATCAGCAAAGGGGAAGCAGATCTCAGGAATTGATTTAAGGTAAAAGTAGCAGGATAATAGCTGATGATCTGAAGAACATCCAGTCATTTCCTGACTCCTTTCTGTTGCTTAATAGTGATGTGCCTGGGTTTGAATCTAGCAGTATTCAGCAAACATGAGTAAAGATTGGGTCCGAACCCCAATTAAGTAAATTGGAACCAAATTTTAAACATCTGTTCTGCCCATTTTCTAGGGTAATAGGCATGAAATTGTGAAATTGGCATTGAGGGCTGGCTACTGGCCTGGGGGACATTTACTAAATTTAATGTAGAGCAAAAAAGTTCCCCTGTGGGTGGGATTTTTGAGGCAGAAACCAGGACTTGAGTCAATAGAGTAACAAGTTTTATTATTCAATGATTTTGCAGATAATTTGTACAAAATAAATAACGGTACATATAGAAAAAACCACATGAAAATCTAAAAAACATGAGAAAAACATGGTCATAGATACGTCTCTGGTGAGGAGAACTGCCTGAGATATCTGGAAGGGACCAGGTTTTGCTTTTTTCAATAGTCCAACAAAGAGAACCAGATCTCAGACTGGAAATGTAGAAAACAACAATTAGCACTCGAAAATGACAACAATAAAGAGAGAAAAGTGTTTACAATTACGTATATTACATAATGTTTGCTTTATCAATGAGTATCAATGAAATGTCAATGGAGTGCAAATGTTGATACATACCAAAATGAAAGAGTTCTCAGTGTGACAAACTGGAAAAGACCATGTGGAGAATTAAAATCCTATCGGGGTGTAGACCCATAATGCCAAAAGGCCGCCAATTGATCTGAGGGAGAGGGAGAGCAATGTAATGAGTGGGGACAGTGTTTGTAAAGAACATGGTAATAACAGGGTAATTGAGTGGTAATAAAAATATATTACCGTAATTGTTGATAGAGTGGTGCTTGTCTTCACATTGCCCTTAATGTAGTAGAGTATGTAAGGCTTCTCTAGCACAGGGTCCACAATTAGGACATGTGGTCTATAAATTGAAAAACCTATTCGAATGTGTTAAAAACACATCGGTCAGGCTATAGCCTCACAGGGGGCAGAGAGAGGCACCATTACCAAGAATGTGCGAGTAACCATTGTAGTGTTGGAATAGAGCTAGTTCCCAAATAGAAAAGGAGAGAAAAAATCACAGTAGTGTTAGTCTAATCGTGTAGAGAAGATCAGATAGGTAGGTAAGTATATAGTAAACGGGAAACTCTTTAGCCGGTCATGCAAGTGCATAAAGTATCGAATTTAGCATTCAAAAAGGAAGGAAGGTATCACCGGTGAGTAGAGTATGAAGATTCTCCAAGGTTATCCCAGTAGCAGATGAACAACTTACCTTACTGATCATAGCCACTCGCTAGTTGTGTGGCTATGATGTATTTAATATCCATCGTCTTTATGATACTTGTGAGAATGTATGTAGATATGCCGTGACATACAAGGTATACAATGGTCTTTTATTGTTGTTGTAAACATACTGTTTGTTTATCAATGTGGCAATAAGCGTATTTTGATTGGTTTGCGCAAAAGTTATCGCAGCTACTAACTACGGGAAATTTATGTAATTTTTATTGTTTTTTTTAACTAGTAATGGTGGCGATCTGGAGGCGATATGCAATTTTTTTTGCAGGACTGCGACATTGCAGTGGACAGATCTGACCCTTGACTGACATTTTTGACACTTTTGGGGGTACCAGTGTCATTACTACAGTAATCAGTGCTATAAATATGTTACTGTAAAAATGACACTGGCAGAGAAGGGGTTAACTTTTATTGGTGATCAAGGGGTTAATGTATGCCTGGTGCTTACTAACGTGTGTGGGGGGAGGGGACTGTGTGACACAGGCACAGATCGCAGGTTCAGCTATGCTGAATCCTGCAATCTGTCCCTGTCTGTCACTTAGGGGATCCACCCGCTTTGTTTACACAAGCGGGCGGATCTCCACACTCGATCCCCGACGATCGGGGAAGAGCGGCGGTGATCACCGCCGCTCCTCCCCTGGCCCTACTCTCGCTGTGACTGAATACAGCGGGAGCAAGCCTCCGGCGGCGCACACGCGCCGCCCACAAGGGGAGGAGTCCAGTGACATAGGTCTACGTCGCTGGACGATATAGAGTCACTTTTCCGCAGTACCAGCTCAGTGAGAGGTCGGCAAGTGGTTAATAATGCTTAAACATTAACCAGTTTCACTATAATCATGTTACTATAGGCTGGGCAGGAGAATTTGTACTGTCCTGGTATTTTTGGTCCTCAAGAAATTTGATCCAAAATCAATACATCAGGATTGTTTGATTTTCAGATATATATATATATATATATATATATATATATATACAATATCTCACAAAAGTGAGTACGCCCCTCACATTTTTGTAAATATTTTATTAAATATTTTCATGTGACAACACTGAAAAATTACACTTTGCTACAATGTAAAGTAATGAGTGTACAGCTTGTATAAGGCCCGTTTCACACAGGCTGACCGTTCAGATCCGCCTGTCCGTTTTTTTGGCGGATCTGAATGGTCCCTCCATGCATCCCTATGGGGTATCGGATGTCAGCGGAGACATGTTCGCTGACACCGATCCGATCCGTCAAATCTGGACGGATGGAAAT
The DNA here is from genome assembly GCF_965119305.1 of Pelophylax lessonae. Taxonomy (NCBI): domain Eukaryota; kingdom Metazoa; phylum Chordata; class Amphibia; order Anura; family Ranidae; genus Pelophylax; species Pelophylax lessonae. The sequence continues at coordinate 210,589,729 of NC_138776.1, read as the reverse complement.
CCTATTTCCCATCTGTCCAGCGCATCGGATCGGATAAGATCGGATGGGAATGGACCGACGGTCCGTTCCCATCCGATTCCCCCATAGAGATGTATGGGGAACTGACAGCTATGTCTCCGCACACAGCGCGGAGAACAGCTGTCATCCTCCTGCTCAGCGGGGGATTGGCGGATCGATCCCCCGCTGAGAAAAATGGAGTCCGTCTGACGGATGGATAGTGTGAAAGAGCCCTAACAGTGTAAATGTGCAGTCCCCTCAAAATACCTCAACACACAGCCATTAATGTCTAAACCGCTGGCAACAAAAGGGGGTACACCCCAAATTGGGTCCAATTAGCCCTTTTGTCTCCCCGGTGTCATGTGACTTGTTAGTGTTACAAGGTCTCAGGTGTTAATGGGGAGCAGGTGTGTTAAATTTGGGGTTATCGCTCTCTCTCTCTCATACTGGTCACTGGAATTTCAACATGGCACCTCATGGCAAAGAACTCTCTAAAGATCTAAAAAAAAAACAATACTGCATATTTTATATCTTTTCAGATCACTCCCCACCCCTCTTAAAACAATTGCAACTTTCTAAATTACAATCCAAAATTGTTCGCTATGTCTGGGGCAACAAAGGGCATCTTTGCCCTAAATCCATCCTTTTTCGCAGGAAGGAGGACGGTGGCCTGAGCCTCCCCTGCCTTTGGTGGTATTATCAAGCCTCACAGCTATCGAAAATATCTTTGGTCTGTGCTAAGGGACCTAAACCTGATTGGGTTCATATCGAGCGGCAGGCAGTTCCTCACCACACAATCGATTATCTTCTGTGGTGCAGACCTAAAAACAGACCTCCTATTCTAGCCCTGACATTATCTCACTCTGTTTCTCAATGCGACATGTTGTATAAACTCCCCACGCTCACATCAGATTTGAAACCTTTAACCCATCTGTTTAACAACCCTCCGGGGATGGATATAAGGGCTTTTAAATGGTGGCTCGATAAGGGTTTATTTAGAATCGGACACTTCTTCAACAGACTGGGCCCTCTCAACTTAGGACACTGTAAGAAAATACTGTAGATGGCCCCTTCAGAATCATTCCGACACTCCCAGATCGTTCACTTTCTCCATTCCATTTGGCTGAACAAACCTGAACCCCCCACACTCACTCAATATGAGAATTGGTGCTCTAACATATTGGATCAGAGGGGTGGCATTTCCATCATCTACGCCTCCCTGGCAAAGGCGGGGGATAAACCCTCATATGCTACCTCCTGGGAATCTTACCTCCTGGGAATCTGACCTGGGTGAATCGCTTCCTTTGGATACATGGACGCAATGTTTTCTACACTCTTTTAAAGGCATCATGAATGTCTCCCTGATAGAAGCCAATGTAAAAGTCTTTACCATGTGGTATAGAGTCCCGACCAGATTGGCTGCGATGTTGCCTAAAACCTCCCCATTGTGCTTCTGTAACTGCGGGATGACAGGCTCCATGTATCATGCTTGGTGGTCCTGTCCACGTATCAGATCCTTATGGAATAAGGTATTCCACCTTTTGGGGAAAATCTCCAGCCTGGCTATTCCACAAGACCCCAAGATAGCTTTACTTAATTTTCCCATAGCTCACACCCCCAAACATATGTCCAGACTGCTCTTTTTTATCCTTCTTGGTGCCAAGATGATACTCGCTAGATCCTGGAAGCGAGAAACTGTTTCCCTCACTGCGGCAAAATGGAAAATCTCCTGAATTATGTCTCAGGAGAAATTAGCTGCCATTTTGCTCAATAGGGAACACATTTTTGAAGCAGTCTGGGAGCCTTGGGCAATATACTCTAACATTCCCCTTTATCCGGGCCACTTGATACCTGCTGATGGGAACCTCTGTCGTGACCTCCTTATCGTCTTTCTCTTTCTCCCTCCTCTTTCTGTCCTCTACCTCTGCAGAGACTCCTCTGCCTTTTGACCGCTTTTAACCCCCCCTAACTTACTTCTCTTGTTCTACTTTTTTAATCCCTTTTGATGTACCTCTATGCTTTAACAAAACTATATTGCAAGCTAGATAGCAGCTGGATATGTTGTCTTCCTCCCGTTGGCACAGTTTGCTCCCAGATGGGGTGCCTGGGCGGGATAGGCAGCGCTCCTACAGTCAACCTGTATATCATGATTGCTGCTTCAATTCTACTGTGTGACTAACGGCTGCTGTACGCATACTCAAAACCTTCTGCTAATTGTTATCTAGTTACACAGAATATGTTACTGTTTGTATTCTTATTTCATTGATTGTACCTGTTCTTGAGAAAAAATACAATAAAAATGATTGCAGTTAAAAAAAAAAAAAAAGAATTGTTGTTCTACATAAAGATGATCAATGCTGAAAAGCACTCCGTGAGGACATCGAGTGACGAAACTAGTAGGGTGTCGACCAACACCGCAACACAGCATTGTCTGACACTCCGGGCTCACAGTTGGAGCTGGAGAGAGGTATTAACAAGCGATTCCTTCCAGTGTCGGGTAGACACAGAAATGTTCTTTTAAATATGTTTCAATAAATCATTGATTATACGGATTTACACTATGGAATCCTTTCTTCTCTTTTTTTAACCCTACCTGGTATACCTCTGAGAATATAATATCCATGGAGAAAGTGGGAAGAGCAAATCTGTAAATTTTAGACCATCCTGCTGGAGAATATTTATACTATTTGAAGTGTGTTTTCTGGTTTTATAATTTGACCGGCTCCATTTCTGGTGAGTCCGTTTTGGGGGATACGGTGGAAGGAGCACCCTGGGTGTTTTTTTCAAGAGACACTGAAGAGAAAGCATTGATTGAATTTTATATTTTGCCACTGTTTGCACTTTGGGACTCTTTTACACTGATTGTTTTTTTAAATAATTTTTTTCACAAGATTTTTCTATATGAATTGAAAAGTTTTTATCGATACTTTGCAGTTTTTTAAGATTAATGCAAATGCACAAAGCATACAACTGCAAGCCAACAGACAGACTACAGGTGAGCTGAGTCTCTATACAACTTTTCCATCTCACATTCAGTCTACTTCTCAATCTCACCACCCTGTATTATGCAATCCCCAATTCTCCTTCTCATGTTTGCATCCTCTCTCCTAAAACTCTCTCTCCTTTACCCATCTTCTCTGCCCCACAGCTTGTATATATCACCCTCACTCCTATACTCACCTTTATACTGCACTCATCAACTCCTGCTGATTCTGAACCCACACGTCAATAAAACCTCCAGGACACTGAGATGTGTCCCCCCTCATAAATCATACTCCCATATCACCTCCCTCACCCTTCTGCTTCACCTAACCTCTGGAGATATTTCGCCAAATCCTGGACCCCCATCATTTACCTTTGGCAAACATACCCGTCACCCCATATCCTCTGACACCAGCGTAAATCCACACAATCTGGTTTCTATTCCTCTTCTGCCTAGAGCCAACCTCCCCTTCTCCTGCCCCCCCTTTGGAATGCCCGCTCTGTTTGCAACAAACTCACCTCTGTCCATTACCTATTTATCACAAACTCCTTCAACCTGCTTGCAATTACTAAGACCTGGCTTCAAGAATCTGACTCTCCTTCTCCTGCTGCCCTCTCCCATGGTGGCCTCCTGTGGAATCACTCTCCCAGGCCTAGTGGATAGAAATGAGGTGGGGTTGGAATTCTGCTTTCCCCTCAAAGCACTTTTCAGGTTCTTCATCCACCCCCTTCTCTGTCTCTCTCCTCATTTGAAGCTCACTGTATTCGTCTATTTCCTCCAGTTTCGTTGAGAATTGCTGTGATCTATCGGCCTCCTGGACCGGTATCAAGCTTCCTTGATGACTTCTCTGCCTGGCTACCCTACTTTCTCTCTTCTGAAATTCCCACAATCATTCTTGGAGACTTTAACATTCCTGTAAATCTTAACACTCCTGCTACTTCTAAACTTTTGAGCTTAACCTCCTCTTTTGACCTAAAGCAATGGACACATGCTTCTACACACTCTAATGGCAACAGCCTTGACCTCATGTTCTCCTACCTATGCACTCCTCTCAACCTCTCCAACATTCCATTCCCTCTCTCTGATCACCACCTCATTAGTTTCAGTCTCTCCTTGTCCTCCTTCTTACCTTCCAACTACTGAACAATTACCCGTAGAAACCTTCACCATCTTAACCCTTCACTTCTTTTTTCTGCTACAGATTGTCTCTTCAACACAATCTCATCCCTTTCCTGCCCCAACATGGCCACTTCTGTCTACAACAGTTTACTGTCATCTACCCTGGATGCTTTGGCCCCCCTCACTACACACAGAAGTCAGGCTACAACCCTGGCAGACAGACAATACCAGAAGCCTCAAAAAACGTAATCGCGCTCTTGAACGTCTGTGGCGTAAGACTAAGACACAGCAAGATTTCAGCCAATATAAATCTTCCCTCCAAAAATACAGTTCCTGCCTCCACACTGCCAAACAGACCTACTTTTTCACTCTCATTAACACCCTCTCACACAGTCCCCGTCAACTCTTTTCTACCTTCAACGCTCTACTTCGTCCTCCATTACTTCCACCCACTAACTTACTCACTGCCCAATAGATTGCCAATCACTTTAAAAATAAGATTGATACAATTTGTGAAGAGATCTTTACACTACAGATATCTCCCTCACCTTACACACCTTGTCCTCCTGCACAATCAATACTTCCCTTGTTTAACCCAACTACTGTAGAGGAAGTCACTAAAATTTTTTCTAATGCCCACCTAACTTCCTGCCCCCTGGACCCTGTTCCTTCTCAAATACTACGGTCACCCTCTGACTCTATCCTACACTCTTTAACTCATATCTTCAACCTCTCCCTCTCCACTGGCATCTTCCCCAACTCTCTAAAGCATGCGCTAGTAACTCCCATACCAAAGAAAGCCTCACTAGACCCCACCAATCTTAATAACTTAAGACCCATCTCCTTACTCCCTTTTGCTTCCAAACTCCTTGAACGTTTAATCTACAACCGCCTGAGCAAGCACCTCATTCAGAATAACCTCCTTGATCCCCTTCAGTCTGGATTTCGCTGGCAACACTCCACAGAAACTTCTCTCCTAAAACTTACAAATGACTTACTAACAGTCAATACTCTTACTGTTGGACCTCTCTGCTGCCTTTGATACTGTTGACCACCCCCTCCTTCTCAAAAAACTCAGTTGGCTGTGCTCTCCATTGGTTCGAATCTTACCTATCTCACCGCACCTTCAGTGTCACTTACAATTCCACTTACTCCCCTGCAACTCCTCTTACTCTTGGGGTCCCCCAATGTTCTGTCCTTGGACCTCTACCATTCTCAATCTATACCTCCTCCCTGGGTCAGCTAATAGCCTCCCATGGCTTCCACTACCATTTCTATGCTGATGACACCCAAATCTACCTCTCTACCCCTCAGCTCACCCCATCAGTCTCCTCCCTCATCACTGATCTACTAACAGACATATCAGCCTGGAATCTATCTAAAACCGAGCTCATAATATTTCCTCCTCCACGTGCCCCTTCCCCGGAATTCTCTGTCAAGATCAATGAACATCAGTCCTTCCACACATGCCAGGGTGCTAGGGGTAACCCCGGACTCTGCACTGTCCTTTCAGGCTCACATCCAATCCCTGTCCAAATCATGCCGCCTTAACCTCCACAACATCGATAGAATATGGCCCTTTTTAACCAATGACACCACCAAGCTTTTAATTCACTCCCTGGTTATCTCTCGCCTCGACTATTGCAACTCCCTCCTCATTGGATTACCCTTACATAGATTATCCCCCCTTAAATCCATATTGAAGGCTGCTGCAAGACTTATCCACCTTACCAACCGTTCAGTGTCCTCCACCCCTCTCTGCCAATCTCTTCACTGGCTTCCAATCACCCAACAAATAAAATTCAAAGTGCTAACAATAGTTTACAAAGCCATCCACAACTCTGCCCCCAGCTACATCACTAACCTGATCTCAAAATATCAACCAAGCCGCTCTCTTCGGTCCTCCCAAGACCTCCTGCTCTCTATCTCCCTTGTCACCTCTTCCCATGCTCGCCTCCAGGATTTCTCCAGAGCTTCTCCCATTCTTTGGAACTCTCTACCCCAATCTGTCCGACTGTCCCCTAATCTATCCATCTTTAGACGATCCCTGAAAACCCTTCTCTTTAAAGAAGCCTACCCGGCTACTAACTAATAACACTGTTTCACTTGCTCCATCAGCCCACCCCCCACAGCTATTGCCTTTTGTATCAATTGACCCTCCCTTTTAGATTGTGAGCTCTAACGAGCAGGGCCCTCTGATTCTGTAATGTCTGCCTTCATTTTGTTAAGCGCTGCGCAAACTGTTGGCGCTATATAAATCCTGTATAATAATAATAATAATAATTAACAAATGTATGAATTATTTTCACAGTTTTTGTGATATTTAAGAATTTTTTGCTTATTTATTTTGCACTTGCACGTTTTCCTCTCCTTTGACACAGCGTACATTGTACTTTAGAATTTTTTTTTTTTTTTTTCAAAACAATCTTTTACACCAATTTATCCCTCCCTTTATACTTATCCCTCCCTTTCCTGACCAAAAGGGCTGGAGGATGTCGCGCCGTTACTTCTCGTCTCATCTCGCGGACCGCACTGCAGGCAGCCGTGATCCACGGCATCTGTCAAGCGAGTATTCTCCATCACACTGTAATTGTTTCTTTTATCTGAAAAAAGCTAGTTTATCGGGGTAATGCACTATTGGCTCTTTCTTTTTGTGTGCGAGTACCTTCTTTAGTGCTTGGAAAATCTCATATGCATTGTTTACTGGCTTCACCGCTGTGACATCCTGTGCATGGAAATTGACAGTCTCATGACCATCCATTCTGGCGGGTCCATTGTGGTCTCTTAATGAGAATTGTTCAAGCTTATACTTATATATTTTCTGGTAAGAGGCCAGTTTGTATTTTTCACGTGGTGGCACTTTGCGTGTGGGTGAAAACTGGCTCGTGGACCCTTTTTTCTATATCTGATATAGTCTATATGCTGCTATATGCTGGGAAGCGGGTAAAGAGCCACCTTTTACATTGCTGTGGTCACTTCTTCTCTTTTTATCACTTGAGGTCATTGGAAATTCTGGACTTGTATGAAAAGGATATTCAGCAAAGTTGGAAGTTTCCGCTGAAGATCCTTTGTGTCACTCAATGTTTGGACTTATTCACTGCATACTTATTTCGTGCATGATCTCTCTATTTTATTTTATATAAATTGCACTTTCTTTATATTTATACACATTTATTTAGATGTGGTTCTGTTGGATTGTGTATATTCATTGAGCGCACTAGTTTATTCATTATTTCATCAAAAGTTACTGCTGACCTCATATCAACCACAAAAAATACCCCAATAATAATAAAAAAATAAAAGAATTGATTGTACAAACATCTTTCAGTTATAATTAGTATAGGTTACAAACTGGCCCTAATCTCTGGTCGGCTTAACTAAAAGTCCCCATATTGTCCCTTGTAAGTCTGCTATCCATAGTTTAAAGGCCATGTGGTGCATTATGGTTTCAAAATTTTTCAGGGTAAAAATGCAAATAGATGCACTGGGATCCCAAACAAAAAACCCACAGGATTTGCCTTGAACCCATGACAGCAGCAAACTCAAACCTCACCATTAATTGGAAGAGGTAAACTTGTATAGGTTCCTGTAATGTTGTTAGAGGTTGATATATTATCACATATAATATCACTCTTATTTTAGCATTTTTGAAACCTCCATAGCCATTTTAGCACCTTCACATGGGTTGAATCAAGGACTGCTCAGAATAGGTAATCACCTCCTAGCTGCATTTTTTTTAATCCAAATAGTAAATCATCAATAACCAAGAACTTATCTGAGCACACATCGTTAACATACACAACAGCCGAAGTATGAACTTTCCTAGTTTATGACAGTTAAAAACACCCTTTCATTACTGAGAAAAAAAATAAGTAAAACCATCCTGTGGAAGAACCCCTTTAGTACTTACCATTCCCAGGATGGTATGTTAAATCTTTGCTCTCTTGTACAGCTCCTGAGTGTGGTAGATATTGTGTCACTAGCTGAGCAAAGTGATTCCTCTCACTGACACCTATACTGGTACTATGTCTTGAATCGATGTGGGGGTCTGTAACAAAGGGTTAATTTTCATGTTACATATATTCATTTATTGGCAGGTTCAATATATTTACCCTTTCAGATTTGTGGATGAAGTACAATAATTAAGGACACACACAAGTAGTAAAAGTAATAAAAAGATTTACTTAGCTTCGGTTAAAGATGGAATACAGATGATAATACAGATAATCTCAGCAACAATTCCAGGGAACCCCGTAAACTTATGACGCCAATCAAAAGTTCTGGAAAATCCGACAGCCTATGCTATGTCCAGGCACTCGTAAGTCCTGGAAGAAGTTCTGATCTATCTCTTGTGTGTATAGTATTTATATATGATTGAAAAAGGCGCCAATACGCTAATAAGCTAGTTTTATCTGGTTGCAACAAAAGAGTATCCAACGGTTTCCGAGACAATATGACCATCTGTGAGGTCAGAAAAGGTCAATGTATGCAGACTTAAGCATAAAGAAGCTATTTAGCTTAAAGAAATGCATCCGTGTGAAACTACTCATCATAATGTTCACAGAGACACAGACATATACATATATATATATATATATATATATATATATATATATATATATATATATATATATATACATATATATATATACACATACACATACATACAGAAGTGATGACCTTATTAACTATCATAGTTAATAACAGCTGATACCAAGTTCTTTGTAAATCAATTATGAATATTTTAGACCCATACTACATTCCACCCCTTGATTCACAAGGAACTTAGGTCATAAACATAATCTTCAGACTTATAGTAGATGTAGTACATTTACTAATACAAACAAAAATAATCTTGACTATAATAAAAATTCCTAATGCTAATAAAATAAACCATGCAATATACATAACCACTTGTTGCCCCAATTGACCAAGCCAAGCAAATACCCCATCATTAGAAATAGAATGAAGTTTACTAACAGCTTTTCGAGCCTCTGTTCAATCTGATTCAATGTTTTCACTACTATCTGAAATATAGGAGCAACACTCATCCCCAATTAAGCTCATTCACTATTGATATTCTCCAAGGATCGTCCAAAGGCAACCAGCTAATATTTACTGGTAGTCCATATAATGGTATGCCCTCAGGTCCAACAGTTTGTAACAATAAAAACATGAGCTTTTGCTTTCAGAGTCTCATTGAAAGATTCTTCTGTGCTGTTCCACTGAAAACAAGGCTGGTCATCATCTGAAGCCATAGTAATGTCCTCATGGCAACGGCAACAATCTGTGGATAGGAACATAAATAGGTTGGTCTTCCAGTTCAATTAAAACTAAACCTGTGGACCCGGGTCCCCAGGCCACAATTTCTCCCTTCCTTCCTTTAACTCTTCCCCTCTCAGCTACACTTGGGGCTACCCACACCTTGGTCCCTAATTGGGCAGAATACATTTTTCCTTGTACCCGCAGACGTTTTGGTATTATAATTATCTGTCCTATTTGTTGTCCTTTTTTCAGACATCCTATTTCTAAAGGTACTATGATAACACAATATTCTCCCAGTGCATCTTTTTTCACTTCTGTATCCCACTCACACCATTCAGTCAACTGAGAGTCTGGAATGAACTGCAAGTCACATGTGGGATCTAACTGTAAAAATGCCAGTGGGTACTGATATGTGAGAATCAGGGCTAGAAATTGATTCCCCCTCACCCCCTCCTACTTCCACATCTTGGAGCATTGTAATTGGTATGGGTTGAGTTACGGGAATTGTTGGACCTTTAGTAGTTACAGTCACTACCCATTCTCCTGCACTTTCAACGCCACTTCCCAACATTCGCTGCATAGGGGTGCTCTGTCCTACCAATCTGTTGTTTAACATGTACACTGCTTCTTGTAACACCTTATCCCACCCCCTGAGTGTGTGTGTAGGTGTTAGCTTTCTTATTTGCTCTTTAAGCAAACCATTCATTCTCTCAATCAAACCTGCTGCTTGTGGATGATAGGGGATGTGAAACACCCAATGTACACCATTGTCCTCTGCCCATTGTTTTAACGGCTTGTCCCATAAAATGTGTGCCATTGTCTGATTGGATTTCTTGAGGCACTCTGTAATGCTGTGTCAACAACTGCATGGGTTTTTAAGGTTGTCTTCTGATCAGCATGTTTAGTAGCATAAACTTGCAAAAGTTCACTACATGTGTCCACACTTGTATGAGCTTGAAAGTCTTTTTGTCTCACCCACCCAGACATTGGTGGGTCAGTCCTCACTGTCACTGACTGCTGCTTTGTTGTTGCTTCCACATGTTGCAAGTCAGTATAGGCAGCTAGCAACTGCTTCTCCAAAGGGCTGTACTTTCTCTGTGCAGCAGTGAACTGTTTGGACCAGAATCCCAATGGTATCTTCTGATCCCTCGGATTTGAGCCTTTCTGCCACAGACCCCATGACATTCCATGTTCAGTTGCAGTCACATCTAGGATGAAAGGCTGATCTGGTTTCAAGGGGCCTAATGAGTGATGTGTTCTTACAGTCTCTTTGGCAGTGTCTAGTGCCAACTGCTGGTCTGGTCCCCATAAGAATACAGTCTTTTTCCGAGTAACATTGTAGATTGGCCGGAGAATGAGGCCTAAGTGAGGAATGAAAGGTCTCCAAAAGCCCAGTAAACCGAGTAAACTCTGAGCCTCTTTCACATTTTTTGGAGGCTTCAATGCTGCAATAGAGTCTAATACAGGTTGTGGAATAGTCTTGATGGGCCCAGACCAAATCATTCCTAGGAATTTGACACTCATAGCTGGTCCTTGAATCTTTGTAGGGTTAATGGCCCATCCTCTGTTCTGCATATGAGCCTGCACGGTAGTCAAGTCTTGTCTTGCTTGTCCTTCTGTATTACCAGGGAGCATAATATCATCAATGTAATGATATAATTTACAGTCCAGTTTTGGTAACACAGCCAGATCCCTGGCTACCAATCCATGGCAAAGTGTTGGACTATGTAAATGGCCCCGAGGGACAACAGTTGCTGTATATGGTTTTCCCTCCCAGGTAACAGCAAATTGATCTTGTGATTTCTCATCAATAGCTATGGAGAAAAAAGCATTCTCTAAATCCAACACTGCATGCCATTCTCCTGCGGTTTGAGAAATAGTCTCTACAAGTGACACCATATCTGGGACAGCAGCTGCAAGAGGTGGAGCCACTTTGTTTAACCCTCGATAGTCTATGGTCATCCTATAAGTTCCATCCGGTTTTCTTACAGGAAAGATAGGCAAGTTAAAGGGGCTCACTGCAGGCCTGAATACTCCTATATCCAGCAAGGCCTGTATTGTGTCAGTCACTTCTTGGTGTCCTCCAGGTATGCAGTACTGCTTAAAATTGACAGGGTGTTTGGGCGGAGGGATGTACACTGGCATCCACTTGGCATATCCCCTAATTATAGGTTTTACTGCAGACACAAAGAAAGAACTCACTGAGTTACCAAATGAAAACATACCTGCATCGGTTTGGATTGTCTGACCCCTCAAGATATCCATTCCCAGTATGTTATCAGGTAGCTCAGATATTAGAACTTGTGCATTAAATATGGGGCCTTTTCCAATTTGCAATCTGCAGTACATCTTGTGAGCAAATGTGTGTTTTCCTCCCAGCCCTTCAACTGCTACTACCCCTGTATGGTTTTTACTTTTGATGCTGTGAAACAAAGTCACTTCAACTCCAGTGTCTAACAGGGCAGTAACTCTTTGTGGTCTGTGTTGTCCTTGCAAATATATTGCCACTGATACATATGGGCGACGATCCCCTGGTTTCAGCATGTTAACTTGAACCAGTGACACAGAGGAACCCGCCCTCCTGTCATTCCAGAGGAGTAGGCACTTCCCATCCTCTGCTTCCAAATTTCTTTTTGTGTTTCATTAACTCTTCTGCTGCCGCCCCATAAGGGTTTGGCTTTCTCTCCACAGAAGAGGCAGAAGGAAAGATAAAGACATCATCAACATCACTCATAGGCGTGCGCACGGGGTGTGCCGGGGTGTGCCCAGGCACACCCTAATCACCCTCGTGCCCGCCATGTCCGCCGCCCGCTGCTGAGTCTGCTCTGCGGGCTGCGGCTCTCCTCTGCCCCTGGGCTGACTCATTTGGCGCCGCTCAGCTCCAGACTGAATCTGAGCCGGCGCCGCCCACTGTGGAGGGGGAGACAGGCGTGCCGGAGAGGGACTGTCGGGTCTGGGGCTGGGGGAGGGACTGCCTGTGCAGCGGCCGCCCAGCACAGTCAGCGCGGGAGAGAACCAGGCAGGACTCAGGAGGAGGCAGAGCAGAGAACGAGCAAGCCGGCCGCACGGCGAGGAGGACCACCACAGTCAGTCAGACTCAGCAAGCAATCATCCATCACCCATCAGCATTCTGCAAGAAGGAGGGGGAGAGAAGCCAGAGAGAGAGCCTGAAGTGAGTTGTGTGGAATTATTATTATTATTTTTTTTTTTACAGATCACTGGCACTGGTCACTTTGCATTGAAGGGGGCACACTGATCACTCAGCATTGATGGGGGCACGCTGGTCACTCTGCATTAAAGGGGGCACCTTGGTCACTCTGCATTAAAGGGGGCACCTTGGTCACTCTGCATTAAAGGGGGCACCTTGGTCACTCTGCATTAAAGGGGGCACCTTGGTCACTCTGCATTGATGGGGACACGCTGGTGACTCCGCATTGAAGGGGGCACGCTGGTCGCTCTGCATTGATGGGGGCACGCTGGTCACTCCGCATTGAAGGGGGCACGCTGGTGACTCCGCATTGAAGGGGGCACGCTGGTCGCTCTGCATTGATGGGGACACGCTGGTCACTCCGCATTGAAGGGGACACGCTGGTCACTCCGCATTGAAGGGGGCACGCTGGTCACTCCGCATTGAAGGGGGCATGCTGGTCACTCCACATTGAAGGGGGTCACGCTGGTCACTCCGCATTAAAGGGGGGATGCTGGTCACTCCGCATTGAAGGGGGCACGCTGGTCACTCCACATTGAAGGGGGTCACGCTGGTCACTCCGCATTAAAGGGGGGACGCTGGTCACTCCGCATTGAAGGGGGCACGCTGGTCACTCCGCCTTGAAGGGGGCACGCTGGTCACTCCGCCTTGAAGGGGGCACGCTAGTCACTCCGCCTTGAAGGGGGCACGCTGGTCACTCTGCCTTGAAGGGGGCACGCTGGTCACTCTGCCTTAAAGGGGGCACGCTGGTCACTCTGCCTTGAAGGGGGCACGCTGGTCACTCTGCCTTGAAGGGGGCACGCTGGTCACTCTGCCTTGAAGGGGGCACGCTGGTCACTTCGCATTGAAGGGGGCACGCTGGTCACTCTGCCTTGAAGGGGGCACGCTGGTCACTCTGCCTTGAAGGGGGCACACTGGTCACTGTGCATTGATGGGGGCACACTGGTCACTGTGCATTGATGGGGACACGCTGGTGACTCCGCATTGAAGGGGGCACGCTGGTCGCTCTGCATTGATGGGGGCACGCTGGTCACTCCGCATTGAAGGGGGCACGCTGGTGACTCCGCATTGAAGGGGGCACGCTGGTCGCTCTGCATTGATGGGGACACGCTGGTCACTCCGCATTGAAGGGGACACGCTGGTCACTCCGCATTGAAGGGGGCACGCTGGTCACTCCGCATTGAAGGGGGCACGCTGGTCACTCCACATTGAAGGGGGGCACGCTGGTCACTCCGCATTAAAGGGGGGACGCTGGTCACTCCGCATTGAAGGGGGCACGCTGGTCACTCCGCCTTGAAGGGGGCACGCTGGTCACTCTGCCTTAAAGGGGGCACGCTGGTCACTCTGCCTTGAAGGGGGCACGCTGGTCACTATATATATATATATATATACATACACTCACACACACACACGCACGCACATGTGTTTGAGCTTTGGTTTGAGGTGCACACCCTAATGCCATAGGCTGCGCACGCCTATGACATCACTGGTTACCACCCTCTTAGGCAGGCTAGATTTTAATTTCCCTTGTGATTGTAAATCTTTCCATGGTTTTAATAGAGAACCTGTTGACCTGCCGTCAATATCTGATATTGGCATACCACTCTGCAAAAGATCTAAAAATAACTGCTTTTGTTCATTCGCCATGTTATCTAATTCTACAGCCTTTCTGTTAGACAAAAGAGTACCATCTCCCCCCAGGTCCCGCACATGCAAATCCCATGTCTGCGAACTTTCTCTGGGTCCCTGTGCAAACTTTTGTCCTAACTCCTTTAACTCTCCTGCTGTGTAAGACATCTTCTCTTCTGTATACTCTTCAGTGGAATGTGAGGTCTCTTTAGAAGAAAGAGAATTACTAGCATTGTCGGTTAACTCTCTTTGTCCAGTTGTAACAATAAGATGAGCTTTGTCTTCTTCTAACTCATCCACAATTTCAATCCCTTCATCTGTGTCTGATTCAGACCAGTATGCTAATTTATCCCAGTCACCCCTAGTAACCAGGCTACGTACTTTTACTGCAGCATTATGTTCCGGTAATCTTCTACCTCTTTTCCTACACTGCTTTTTCACAGTTCTCACTACATACTCTGAAAACTGTGTTTCCATTTCCTCCCTATGTTTTTCGGAAGATCTAAAACATTCTTTTAGGATTTGAAGTTGATCTGTTACTGCCTGCAGTTCCATCTCAACAGCTTCCCTCTTTTTTGTCTCATTGATGAGCGCCTGCAAAAATATCCATCCTAATATAGATGCAGCTTTCTGTTCCGATTTCGAATATCGGGACAAATCAAGATTCAGGAGACAATGGCGGGGGTCTTCCACTTTAATTGCATCCTGATACTTGATCAATTCACTAGCCAGAGTAGACCAGTGTCTAGAATCTGCCCACTCTGGGATGGAGCTCTTTCGACTGTCTCCCCCCTTTCTGTTTATCCATTTAAACATTGTAAAACCACCAAAACAAAGCTAGCAACCTCCTATCACAGTACACACTAATAATACAGTTTCCCAATTCTCATAAATCATTACAACTCACAGCAGTATTACTAGCATTAATCACTGTACTTCAAACCAGCACTGAAAAGGTTAAAATATCCTGCTCACAGCGCCATTTATGTAACAAAGGGTTAATTTTCATGTTACATATATTCATTTATTGGCAGGTTCAATATATTTACCCTTTCAGATTTGTGGATGAAGTACAATAATTAAGGACACACACAAGTAGTAAAAGTAATAAAAAGATTTACTTAGCTTCGGTTAAAGATGGAATACAGATGATAATACAGATAATCTCAGCAACAATTCCAGGGAACCCCGTAAACTTATGACGCCAATCAAAAGTTCTGGAAAATCCGACAGCCTATGCTATGTCCAGGCACTCGTAAGTCCTGGAAGAAGTTCTGATCTATCTCTTGTGTGTATAGTATTTATATATGATTGAAAAAGGCGCCAATACGCTAATAAGCTAGTTTTATCTGGTTGCAACAAAAGAGTATCCAACGGTTTCCGAGACAATATGACCATCTGTGAGGTCAGAAAAGGTCAATGTATGCAGACTTAAGCATAAAGAAGCTATTTAGCTTAAAGAAATGCATCCGTGTGAAACTACTCATCATAATGTTCACAGAGACACAGACATATACATATATATATATATATATATATATATATATACATATATACATATATATATATACACATACACATACATACAGAAGTGATGACCTTATTAACTATCATAGTTAATAACAGCTGATACCAAGTTCTTTGTAAATCAATTATGAATATTTTAGACCCATACTACATTCCACCCCTTGATTCACAAGGAACTTAGGTCATAAACATAATCTTCAGACTTATAGTAGATGTAGTACATTTACTAATACAAACAAAAATAATCTTGACTATAATAAAAATTCCTAATGCTAATAAAATAAACCATGCAATATACATAACCACTTGTTGCCCCAATTGACCAAGCCAAGCAAATACCCCATCATTAGAAATAGAATGAAGTTTACTAACAGCTTTTCGAGCCTCTGTTCAATCTGATTCAATGTTTTCACTACTATCTGAAATATAGGAGCAACACTCATCCCCAATTAAGCTCATTCACTATTGATATTCTCCAAGGATCGTCCAAAGGCAACCAGCTAATATTTACTGGTAGTCCATATAATGGTATGCCCTCAGGTCCAACAGTTTGTAACAATAAAAACATGAGCTTTTGCTTTCAGAGTCTCATTGAAAGATTCTTCTGTGCTGTTCCACTGAAAACAAGGCTGGTCATCATCTGAAGCCATAGTAATGTCCTCATGGCAACGACAACAATCTGTGGATAGGAACATAAATAGGTTGGTCTTCCAGTTCAATTAAAACTAAACCTGTGGACCCGGGTCCCCAGGCCACAATTTCTCCCTTCCTTCCTTTAACTCTTCCCCTCTCAGCTACACTTGGGGCTACCCACACCTTGGTCCCTAATTGGGCAGAATACATTTTTCCTTGTACCCGCAGACGTTTTGGTATTATAATTATCTGTCCTATTTGTTGTCCTTTTTTCAGACATCCTATTTCTAAAGGTACTATGATAACACAATATTCTCCCAGTGCATCTTTTTTCACTTCTGTATCCCACTCACACCATTCAGTCAACTGAGAGTCTGGAATGAACTGCAAGTCACATGTGGGATCTAACTGTAAAAATGCCAGTGGGTACTGATATGTGAGAATCAGGGCTAGAAATTGATTCCCCCTCACCCCCTCCTACTTCCACATCTTGGAGCATTGTAATTGGTATGGGTTGAGTTACGGGAATTGTTGGACCTTTAGTAGTTACAGTCACTACCCATTCTCCTGCACTTTCAACGCCACTTTCAGATTTGTGGATGAAGTACAATAATTAAGGACACACACAAGTAGTAAAAGTAATAAAAAGATTTACTTAGCTTCGGTTAAAGATGGAATACAGATGATAATACAGATAATCTCAGCAACAATTCCAGGGAACCCCGTAAACTTATGACGCCAATCAAAAGTTCTGGAAAATCCGACAGCCTATGCTATGTCCAGGCACTCGTAAGTCCTGGAAGAAGTTCTGATCTATCTCTTGTGTGTATAGTATTTATATATGATTGAAAAAGGCGCCAATACGCTAATAAGCTAGTTTTATCTGGTTGCAACAAAAGAGTATCCAACGGTTTCCGAGACAATATGACCATCTGTGAGGTCAGAAAAGGTCAATGTATGCAGACTTAAGCATAAAGAAGCTATTTAGCTTAAAGAAATGCATCCGTGTGAAACTACTCATCATAATGTTCACAGAGACACAGACATATATATATATATATATATATATATACACATACATACAGAAGTGATGACCTTATTAACTATCATAGTTAATAACAGCTGATACCAAGTTCTTTGTAAATCAATTATGAATATTTTAGACCCATACTACAGGGTCACCAAAGAAACTGCAGGCCCAGCAGGTAAAACACTGTGAACATGTAACCTAAAGTGTGTGCATTACAGGTTCTCCATGGCTCAGCAAGAAAGCACTGGACAGGTTGATAGAAAGGTTATTCTTATACAGGGTGATTTTACATTCAATGTTACTTTAATAATAAATGAAAAGTTATATGAAATAAGGGATTTCAATGTAAACACTGCTGCAACCCAGCAAGCAGCTTACCTAGGGCAAAACAAAAGCTTTGCTTTTAGACCCACCCCTGCTCTGTTTGGTACTGAAGAAAATATCTATTGCTTCTGAGTATGGAGGAGCATGTGACTTACTAATATGACAGCACTGTCATAGTAGAGTCACCAACTTTAACAACAACAGGGCTTTCTTTTAACTCCTAGCAGCAGTATTGAGAAGCAGTGGAGTAAAAGTAAGCACATGCATCTATGTACACCTGATTTAATGCGTCCCATTTAACCTATGGCTTTGTTCTGCACTTTAAGCTCTTTACCTCTAACACCTGTACAACACCCTATGGACCAGAAGTTTTTACATTTTTGCTGTAGACCTGTTTATTCAACAATAACGTTGTCATTATGTAAGATAGCAAAGTAATACAGTACATATAAGGCTTTTTTTTTATTATATTGTCTTGGGATACTTTGTATCTATTCGAACAGTGTTGATAAACATTGAGAAAGACAGTTCTTTTTTTGATAGCAGCAGCTGTTAGAGCTGCTGTATGTACACAGTAACTCTCAATTTCATTTTCAGAGCTTAAAATCACTGGGGAGTGTGTGTTGGGAAGAAGGGTGTGTGGGGGGGGGGGGGGGCTGCAGAGGGGTAGATGGATTGGATGTGCTATGCATGTCCTTTGTAATATGAAGATTTTTTTAGGGGCATGTGAAGCATGCCCAATGTCCTCAACTAGTTAAAATAAATTGGTCATGAGAGAACATGGAAACTAAAATTGCATACCACTCATCCTGAAAAATGCTTAACCACCTTTGCATTCAGTTATTTAACCACTTGCTGACCACATACTGTATATATACAGTGGCAGAGTGGCTCTCCCAGGCTAAACCACGCATGGATACGTCATTTGCCTGGGAGGAGCTAAAGGGCGAGCATGCACTGGCCGCGGCGCGCTCCCGCCCCGATCGTCAGTGGGGAAGCCGATGCGTGTGTCAGACGCCTTTGATTGCCGCCTGACACTCTTGATCATTCCCCGCTGAGAGAGGACAGTCGGCTGTTGTAAACAAAGTTGACCGCCCTTCTCCCTGAAATGATAACAGAGCTCATGTGATCCTGCTATGTAGGATCGCATGTCTCTGTGATCAGTTCACAAGTCCAACCCCCATACAGTTAGAATCACTCCCCTAGGGTCACATTGATCACCTATACTGTTAACCCCTTCCCTACCAGTGTCATTATTACAGTAACAGTGCATATTTATAGCACTAATTACTGTAGTAATGTCACTGGTACCCCCAAAAGTGTCAAAAATGTCAGTGAGGGGTCCGATGTGTCTGCCGCATTTTTGTAGTCCCGCAAAAAATCGCAGATCGCCGACATTAAAAAAATATATATTAAAAATGACATAAATCTTTCCCGTAGTAAAGTTACGCAATAACTTTTGTGCAAACCAATAAAAATACGCTTATTGCTATTGTTTTTTACCAATAAATATGTAGCAGAAAACAAATTGGCCTAAAGTGTTAAAAAAATTTGATTTTTAATTTTTTTTGAGAATGTCATATAGCAGAATGTGAAAATATATATATTTTTTTTTTCAAAATTGTCGCTCTTTTTTTGTTTATAGCGCAAAAAATAGAAATTGCACAGGTGATTAAATACCACCAAAAGAAAGCTCTATTTGTGGGGAAAAAATGGACATCAATTTTATTTGGGTACAGTGTCGCAGGACCGCACAATTGTCTGTTAAATTAACACAAAATAGGGCCTGGTCATTAAGGGGGCAAATCCTTCCGGTCTTAAAGTGGTTAAGGAATGTGTGTATGGGTGATTATGTGTATATATGCAGACTTATGACTTTCCTGTTCTATAAACTTGTCCTAGGTCAGTGACTTGTGACACTCATAGGCAGCATAAAAGCCAAGAGAGCAAAGAATAGACGTTGCCCAAAAATCTTCAGACCAAGTAACCCACAAGCAGAAGCATCACGTCTAGCATGAAGAATTCAGAACAGATAATAAAATTGGTTTTTCCAATTTCACATATTGCAGAGTCAATTTCAAATGACTAGGATCCAATTTATTTGACCCTGTTTGAACCAATGTAACATAGATATGTAACACATTCCTGGAACATTCTTATCTCAGCATTACATTATTATGAATAAAAATTTGTATTACTGTTTAAGTCAAAACTCTTAAATATTTTATATAATATAGACAATTTAACATGCATTTCTATTTGGTTCTTCCATGCCTTACCAAGAGAAATCAATATATAGTTTGATTTGGTTGAGAAACTTTACGTTGACTGCATAATTCCACTGGAAACTTAACAAGCTGCACAACAGTAATCAGATTTCTGCTCCAATATATATCATGTTCCACTACAATGATCATTGATCTTGTCAGAACATCTCTCCTTGCCTGGGGTATAAAGTATCATGAAAAGCATACAAAGTATCTGTACATGTAGAAGAATATACAACATGATGAAGTCTACTATACATGCCACATACTTTATAATTATAAATGGCATATACTATTATTGCATTACAGAATTTTCATCACTATCTTTCAATATTAGGACGTTGTTGTTTAAATATGGGGTCAAGAGGAAATAGCCATAGAGAGAAATGTCAGACCCACTTTAGTATTTGTTCCCAATTGCAGATATATTTCAAAACAGATTTACTAAAAGAGTTGAGAAATATTCATACAATAAATCAGGTGTATATTCACTTCATTATCCAGTCATGTGAGAAGAAAAAACTTCTGTTTACGTATTTTATCTCTAAATGATTAAATACAGTAAGTGCAGTGAATATTCTGAATAAATAAAGCAGCTCTATCATCTCCTATATAGCAAATTGTTCTAAATGAAGTTGGCTTTAGTTGCTGCAGCCTATATAACAATGCAGAAAGACAGCAGTTGCTAAACACCAAGGGCCTAATCTATTAAAGAAAATTAAAAATTTGATAAACTTAGGGTATGTTTCTGTCGTAGGCCCACAAACACAGTCCCTGATCTTTTCGGAATCAGAGTAATTTATTATTATTTTACAACAGAAATCATAAAATGAAATGCAGATGCAGCCTTCTCACATCAAAGAGATCACGTACCTCATGTGGACACCATCTTCATAAAATCAACACATACATCACATCATAAATACATACTGCATATTTGAATAAACCCTAAAAAGCCTTTAGCATTCAAAAAAAATTACAAGCTGAGAAAAGAATCTGTTTTTCAGCCTTGTGGTACAAGAGGAAATGCTCCTAAATTGCCTGCCAGAGGACAACAATGTAGACAAGGCATTCAAAGAATGGAAACTATCCTTCAATCCTGAGTAAATATTCCCCCTAATAAACTTCTGTAATGTTTTTATCACTTTCTGTGGGGCATTTTTGTCATGGAGCATGACATTCCCTTGCCATAAAGAGATGTGATAAGTCAGAACACTCTCAATGGCAACCTTATAGAAGCTGAGAAGAACCCACTCTGAAAAGCCTGCCCTGCACCTCACAGCTTCCTAAAGAAGTACAATCTCTTATGAGCTTTGCCCACCAGATGGCATATGTGCCCTGTTTCTAACAGATCCTTCCTAATTATAGCTCCCAAGAAACAGAATTGCTGTACTCTCTCAACCTCATCAACTTCATCAGTCCCATTTGGCTCATAGCTGGTCTCTCTACGTCTCTTAAAATAGAAGTATGGGTATCATTTTTTTGCAGATTCATTTATCTAGGTGGATGCATCATCAGTCCGTTGCTGCATCTGTCCCCAGCCGGCTCCAACACTGAGAACCGAGCGAATAAACACCACTGATTGCTCGGTTCTTAGGGCTCCCTAAGCAGAGAGCCGGTGACTGTGAGTCATTGGCTCTCTGCTCTTCCGCCCCCACGCACTCACTAGAGCACTGGGCTGTGGAGGGGGCGGGAGCGGGTCGCTGAGAGGCTGACCTGGGTGCCAAGTCAGCACTCCTGTGACCCACAGGAGAAGTACAGCCAAACAAACTTTTGCTGTACTTCGCCTTTAAAATCCACATTTAACTTTAAATAATTATCTCTGCACCAACCCACAAGGTTTCCCTTGTCCTGTCAATATGCCACCTCCTCAACATCCTTTATTCTTCCAATTAACATGGTGTCATCTGCAAATTTTAGAACAGAGTTCACCTCAAAGCAGGAGACACAATCATAAATATATAAAGTAAACAAAAAGGGGTTCAGAACACATACTTGTACAAAGGGACAGCGTAGATGAGTAGCAACTACCAATCTTTACCCTCTGCTGCATATTGGCTAGTAAATCCAAAATCCAGTTCCAAAGGATTAGGCTTAGCCCCAGCAAATTTAACTTAGCAACACGTTTCATCCGTAAGTTTGTATTAAACGTTGATCAATAAATAAAAAGTATAAGAACATACCTGTTTTTACCTTCCAAATGAGTCAGTACAGAATATAAAGCCAGTGCACTAGCATCTTCTGTGGATCGATTTGCTCTGAAGGCAAACTGGTAGCTATCCAGCCCTGATGGAATATACTTCTCAAAACATTTCAATATAATGGGTGTCAGGGGGGGCGTGGCTTGGCGCTTGAGAGGAATGGCTGCCTAAGATCTCAGCTCCCGGCCAGCATAGGAGATCGAGCCCTGGAGTAAGCTTTCTCACCCACACAACCAGCCGAGATGAGCATGGGGAAGTCCTCTACACTCTCCTCTCCCTCACACTCCCACTCTCCACGCAATCCGGCGATGCAGGCAAGCAGAAGCATCCCGGATCTCTTCCGCCAGCAGCAGCAATCATGCTAGGCCCTGGCTTAATCTCAGGCCTATGCCGACGCTGCACGTGGAGCCACCGCTGCATGCTCTGCCTCTGATAGCCCTGACCACACCATGCAGACCGCTCCAAGCACTCTGCCCCTCTCATCCACCCCACCACTGAACATACAAAATCTAAGGTCAGTGGCAGAAGACATTAAAGCTTCATTACAGGCCCAGACTGGGACAAAAAATAGGCCCAGGCATTTTAGGCTGAGCAGCCCATTTTAAAAAAAAAAAAATTTTATAAACAAAATGACCAATGATGAACAACTACCAGTTTCTCCATGTTTTTTAGTTATATTTAGCCTGCACACCCATGCGATCCGATTCTGCAAATCGCGCTGCGTTTTGAAAACCGATTGCGGGGTGTCGTTAACCTAACATACACTCCGCAATCTGTTTGCATTAACGGCTTGCTATTTAGATGCAGTCCGCATTTAGTGTGAACCCAGACTAAGAGATAACAGGTAATTTTAGGGTACATTAAAAATATATTACCCAATTTTTGGGTAAAATATAAAAGATGAGTTTGTGTCAAGTAAATAAATACCCAACATGTCAAACCTTAAGACTATGCATGCCCGAAAATAGCAACACATTTAAGTACCCTATATTTTCAATAGGCAAAGCTTTTAAAGATCATAGGTCATCAGTTCAGAGTTAACCATGAATAATGATCCAATAATTATTGCTCTCATTCCAGTGTGCAGGGTGATATATTACACGTGAAGTAAAATCAAGGTTTTTGTTCACAGGCGCCCCCAAAATTTGTATGTAGTTTCGTATGGTGGTGGTGGGATAGGGATGACATCAGTAGCAGTGGTGGTAGTGAGGATAGGGATGACATCAGTGGCAGTGGTGGTGGGGATAGGGATGACATCAGTGGCAGTGGTAGGGGGGATTGGGATGACGGAAGTGGTGGTGGGGATAGGGGTGACATCAGTGGCAGTGGTGGTGGGGATAGGGGTGACATCAGTGGTGGTGGGGACAGGGGTGACATCAGTGGCAGTGGTGGTGAGGATAGGGGTGACATCAGTGGCAGTGGGAATAGGAATGACATCAGTGGCAGTGGTAGTGGGGATTGGGATGACATCAGTGGCAGTGGTGGGGATTGGGATGACATCAGTGGCAGTGGTGGTGGGGATAGGGGTGACATCAGTGGCAGTGGTGGTGGGGATAGAGGTGACATCAGTGGTGGTGGGGACAGGGGTGACATCAGTGGCAGTGGTGGTGGGGATAGGGGTGACATCAGTGGCAGTGGGAATAGGAATGACATCAGTGGCAGTGGTAGTGGGGATTGGGATGACATCAGTGGCAGTGGTGGGGATTGGGATGACATCAGTGGCAGTGGTGGTGGGGATAGGGGTGACATCAGTGGCAGTGGTGGTGGGGATAGGGATGACATCAGTGGCAGTGGTGGTGGGGATAGGGGTGACATCAGTGGTGATGGGGATAGGGGTGACATCAGTGGTGATGGGGATAGGGGTGACATCAGTGGCAGTGGTGGTGGGGATAGGGGTTACATTAGTGGCAGTGGGAATAGGAATGACATCAGTGGCAGTGGTATTGGGATGACTTCAGTGGCAGTGGTGGGGATAGAGATGACATCAGTGGCTGTGGTGGTGGGGATAGCGTTGACATTAATGGTGGTTGGGATAGGGATAACATCAGTGATGGTGTTGAGGATAGGGTTGACATCAGTGGGAATGATGAGGATAGGGTTGACATCAGTGGGAGTAATGGTAAGGATAGGGATAACATCAGTGACAGTGGTGGTGGGGATAAGGATGACATCAGTGGCAGTGGTGGTGGGGATAGGAATGACAATGTTCACTGCCACTGATATCATCCCTATCCTCACCACCATTGCCACTGATGTCATCCCTATCCCCACATCCCCACCACCACCGCTACTGATGTCATCCCTATACCCCCCATCACCACTGCCTCATGACACAAATACACTTGTAAAAGTATACTCTGATAACACCCCACCCCACTTCAATATGTGCTATTGGGGGGCCACTGGTCTATCACACCAGCTCTACAAATAATTGGCCAGGGAGTTTGCCACTGTGTGTAGTGTTGCTGCAGAAACGCTCAGTCTCACCACCACACCTGTCACAATGCTGCACAGTGCACAATAATAGTACTAATCCACTATAATATGCTTTCTACAAAGTATATTATACTGTGGATTAACCCCCCCCCCCCCCCTTTTTAGTGCACTGCACAGCAATACCAAAAAATTTGCAGCCCTTTAAATTACTTTTGTGGACATTGACAGAGCGATTTGTGTGTGACTGCAGCCGATCTCTAACTGCCCCTAAAGCAACCACTGGATACCTCTCCCTATAGTAAAGAGACTGTAATAGACCCTAGAACGACATTGGAGCATTTTAAATGACTTTTGTGGACATTGACAGAGTGATTTCTGTGTGACTGCAGCCGATCTCTAACTGCCCCTAAAGCAACCACTGGATACCTCTCCCTATAGTAAAGAGACTGTAATAGACCCTAGAACGACATTGGAGCACTTTAAATGACTCGTGTGGGCATTGACAGAGCGATTTCTGTGTGACTGCAGCTGATCTCGCTCCAAAGATACTAGACCTATACCGAAAAATACCAGCCCTGAAAAGGATTTTTGTGGATCTTCACAGCGCTATATGTGTCTAGCAAATTCTCCCTGATGAGCACAGCAGACCTCTCCCTACACTGGCAGAAAGCGGAATGTGAAATGGCCGCCAGATCGGGTCTATTTATAGGGTAGGGGGACTGTCCATGTGCTGGAATGCTTCAATTGGCTGTCCCGTTCTACCTGACGGCTGTGTCACGGGTCAAAGTTCTCCCCAATGTAAACAAATATGGCCACCGCGAATGACGCCATGTGTCCGAAAATTTGGTGGGTAGCGAACAAGCAAAATTTGCCGCGAACCGACTGCCGGGTGAACCGCAAGGCCATCTCTACTCCTTGACTCGATCATTGACCAGGAAGGTAGATTTATCTTTCTAAAAGGACAAATTGAAAATAAACCCTTCACTTTAGCTAACATATGCAGCCCCAACTCAGCACAGGTCTCTTTTTTCAAGAACATTACACACACTAACAGAATTTCAAAAAGGCATTACTATTTAAGGTGGAGATTTTAATGTAGCGCTTTACCCACTACTGGACACACCTACAGGTACATCTTCCTTACCCTACAGAGCATTAAAACAAATCAGAATGCAACTCCAAGATCTCCTACTCCATGACTCGTGTCGTACCCTATATCCTTCTACTAAGGATTATACTTTCTTTTCACCCTCCCATAAATGATACTCCAGACTTGATTATATTTTTCTCTCTCAATGAGAACTTTCCCTAATGAAGAAAGCAACAATTGAACCGATGGTTTTATCTGACCACCATCCAGTATCATTGACACTCTCCATTCCCTTGAACAACCCTCACTCCAAATTCTGGAGACTAGATTTCTCTCTCTTGACTTTGGAGTCAGATATCCAACAGATTCGGACAGCAATCTCAGAATTTTTCACAATTAACGACACTACAGAGACATCCCCTATTAACCTATGGGAAACACATAAATGTGCCTTGTGAGGCGTATTAATAGCGCTTAAGGCATCTAAGAAAAAAGCCCATCAGGCCAGAACCCAAACACTAATACAGAAGATCAAGTCACTCAAAGCCATACACAAACATACACAAGCCCAATGCACTTACCAGGAACTTGTACGTCAAAGACAGCTACTCCTAGATGAATTACACATTAAAGTCAAACATAAGTTTATACTACAACAAAAGCTATTTTATGAATACGGAAACAAAAGTAGCAAGTTCCTGGCAAGGGCCCTTCAAGCAAAAAGAGCATTACTCTATATGCATTCTATCAAAGATGGACAAGGAAACATATTCGTAAATACCCCGGACATCGCATCCCAATTTGAGCGATATTATTCAACAAGTATCAGATCCAGAACTAGGTAGCTGTGACAACATGTACTGTATGTTACCAAAAAATCACTATGACCTGAATTTTGAAAATGTGATTATACTAGAGGATGGCTGAATCAAAAGTGTATTTACTGTCTCCACATTTCTCTTACATGTACATTTTGTTTAGGTTTGGAAATCTAAGTTCACAGGCATCAAACAACAAGGAAGCCCTAATTAGTATAAGTTGTTTTGGTTCCCTTGGTGGCTAATCAGCACCTATATTGTGTCTGTGCCAAATCCTAGAGGTCATGCAATTGAAAATTAGGAGGAAAATAATGGACTTTATGGGCACGTAAATACATAAAAATAAACAATTTATTGATCTGCATTAAAATTATTATATAAAGTATACAAAATAGAAAAGACCTTAAAACAATAACTTTTAGGATAGGCTGTGGATTCCCCAGAAGATAATCTATCATATACAGTATAGTAAATTGTATGTATTGCAATTGTATAGTACATTGATGTATACCACTCTTCAAGATAAAAGCATTCTCCAGAAGGAGACTCTTTGGAATGAAAGACTAGAGGCTACCAAACCCCCGGGGATTAATGAAATCCTATCGTATAAACCTTTTTTTATAATAAAAATGGGTTGAGGCGTACCCCTACTGGGTCACTATATAGAAAGTTGAGGGGTGATTCATCTACTAAGAAATCTTTTTACCCTAATGCAGGGAATGCATAAAAATGTCTTGCCTTTAGGACCACTTTAAACTTTTGTCAACAAAGAAAAGTTGTCCTTCCTCCTGAGACACTAGCAATGAATGAGAAAGAAAAACCTTCCATATAAGAACTACTTCTGTGAAAGTTCATACCTGTAGTATATTGGAATGAAGCTGTACACTGTTGTTGATTTGTATTACATAAACTACCATACCCAACAAACATTAGTACCATAGGGTTTTAGCACATACATTTAACAAACATAATTGGTGCATCTCAGCACCGTCCATCAGAACATGCTCAGCAAGCAGCCATACTCTCGGTATACTTGCAAGACTAAAGATTGTGTTACATTTCAGCTTCCTGTCTAGAAATCCAGCTAAGGAGACCATATTTTAATTTACAATTTTCCGTATTTGAAATGTCTCTATCTAGAGATTAAGCTCTCACAGAATCTTATGAATCTGCATTTGGAAATTACCTTTGATTTTAAGATTACTGCTTACTTTGAGATTTTAAGCTGTTATATTAATCTTCTTAAATGTTTTCTGATAATTTGGTTACAATTTAACACTATTTCATGACTACAATCCAAAGTAGACTAAGTTTAATTTCCAAATATTGTATGGGTGTTTCAAGTAATATTTACTTTTTGTTCAGTACCTTAAGTCATTTTCCTATTTTCGCAGGTGCCTCTATCTATCTATCTATCTATCTGTCTATCTATCTATCTATCTATCTATCTATCTATCTATCTATCTATCTATCTATCTATCTATCTATCTATCTATCTATCTATCTATCTATCTATCTATCTATCTATCTGTCTATCTGTCTATCTGTCTATCTGTCTATCTGTCTATCTGTCTGTCTGTCTGTCTGTCTGTCTGTCTGTCTGTCTGTCTGTCTGTCTGTCATACAGTTTGATATGACATTTAGAGCAATAGTCATAAAGGACGACCTGCACAAGTATACCTTAGAAACTTCAGTCAGACTTCAAAGTTTGAAGAGATATGCCTGCTGTCATGCACCTGCAAAAGTAGAGAAGCTGCAGTTTAAAGAGGTTGTAAACCCACGTGTTTTTTTTTTCACCCTGCAAGAGAAACACATAATGAGCTAGTATGCATCGCATACTAGCTCATTATGAAATACTTACCTTAGAACAAGCCTACGCCGTGCCGCCCGCTTACCTCTATGACAGGCGACATGTCCAGATGCCCGTCTTCCGGGATCGCGGCATCCGGCCATCTGATTGACCGGAGCCACGGTGACGTCACTCCCGTGCACGCGCGCAGGAGCCGACGGTCACGGCATGGGGCTCTGAAGGAACGGCACAAGCTGCCGTTCCTTCAGAGCGCATGCACCAGTGACGTCACTGGCTGCATGTAAGGTAAATATCTCCTAAACGGTACATGTTTATGAGATATTTACAGTACCTATAGGTAAGCCTTATCATAGGCTTACCTATAGGTACAACTTGCAGAGGAGGGTTTACTTCCTCTTTAATGAAGGATATATCAACATTTAACTGGGTAGTTTAATACTTGCATTTTGCAGTAAAATTGACACAGAATGCAAGATGTAACACGATAAAAAAAAAACAAATGCATATTATTAATTATATTCATTATGGAATCTTGTCTGCATTTTATCTTCTTGTTCATACATATACAGAGGCGTATCTAGAACTTTCAGGGCCCCGGTGCAAGAAACCACGAAGGCCCCCCCTGACCCCTGGGGCGAACCAGCATTATGCGTCACCCCTGTACACCTGGATAGGAGGGGTGGCATATATAGGAACTCCTGCAGCGGAGAGGGGATTGGATCCTCTATATGCTGCCCTGCTGCCCCACCTATCTAGGTGTACAGGGGTGAGGCATGGACCCCCTGGAGAATGGGGTTGGAATGAGTCACAGCGGTGGTGGTAGTGATGGGGGGATGAAATGGGATCAGTGGCAGCGGTGGTGGGGGATGAGATCAGTGGCAGCTGTGGTGGGATGGGATGAGTGGCAGCAGTGATAGGATGGGATGAGTGGCAGTGGTGGTGGGATGGGATGAGTGGCAGCATTGATGGGATGTAATGGGATGGGATGGGTGGCAGCAGTGGTGGTGGGATGGGATGATTGGCAGCAGTGGTGGTAGGATTGGATTGGTGGCGGCAGTGATTTTGGGATGGGATGAGTAGCAGTAGTGGTGGTAGGATGGGGTGAGTAGCAGTGGTGGTGAAGGGGGTGGGATGGGTGGCAGCAGTGGTGGTGAAGGGGGTGGGATTAGTGGCAGGGGTGGTGGTGAGGTAGTGATCAGTGGCAGCGGTGGTGGTGGTGAGGGGGGAGGTCAGTGGCAGCGGTGGTGAGGGGTTGGGATCAATGACACCTGAGGTGGGATGGGAGGAGTAGCAGTGGTGGTGGTGAAGGGGGTGGGATGAGTGGCAGCGGTGGTGTGGAAAAGAGATGGGATCAGTGGCCGCAGGGCTGGTGAAGAGGGTGGGATTAGTGGCAGTGGTGGTGGTAAAGGGGGTGGGATTAGTGGGAGCAGTGGTGGTGGTGAGGGGGGTGGGATCAGTGGCAGCTGTGGTGGGATGGGATGAGTAGCAGTGGTGGTTGTAAAAAGAGGTGGGATCAGTGACAGCAATGGTTGTGAAGAGGATGGGATCAGTGGCAGTGGTGGTGGTGGTGAGGGGGGGGGCTCAGTGGCAGCTGTGGTGGTGAGAGGGTGAGATCAGTGGCAATGGTGCTGGTGGTGAGGGGGGTGGGATCAGTGGCAGCAGTGGTGGTGAAGGGAGTGGGATCAGTGGCAACAGTGGTGGTGGTGAAGGGAGTGGGATCAGTGGGAGCGGTGGTGGTGAAGGGAGTGAGATTAGTGGCAGTGGTGGTGGTCATGAAGGGAGTGGGATTAGTGGCACTGGTGGTGATGGCGAGGGGAGTGGGATTAGTGGCAGTGGTGGTGGTGAGGGGGGTGGGATCAGAGGCAGTGAGGGGGGGTGGGATTAGTGGCAGTGGTGGTGGTGAGGGAGGTGGCACCAGTGGCAGTGAGGGAGGGTTGGATTAGTGACAGTGGTGGTGGTGAGGGGGGTGGGATTAGTGGCAGCGGTGGTGGTGAGAGGGGTGGCACCAGTGGTGGCGAGGGGGTGAAATCAGTGGCAGCAGTGGTGGTGGGATTAGTGGCAGCGGGGGTGGTGAGGAGGGGTGACAGCAGTGGCAGTAAGGGAGGATGGGATTAGTGGCAGCAGTGGTGGTGAGGGGGGTGCCACCCCTCCCCACCACCACCACAGATCTCATCTCTATCCCCATCACCTCTGTTGTAGAGGTGATCGGGATTAGATCTGTGGTGGTGGTGGTTACGGGGGGGGGGGGGTTTGATCAGAAAGAGGCAGAGGTGGTGGAGGATGGGATTAGTTGCACTGACATTTGGAAGTTTTTCACTTACTTGGTCATCAAGTCGATTCCCCCTCAGTGTTCATGTACCTCCAGAGATGCCTCTGTGTCACGCATGGGGTCTCCTTGCTTCTCCCCCTTTCACTCTATTGGTGTCAGCTAGTCAGCTGACTCTCTGTCAGTCTCCACCTCTGCACATAGATCGGATTCTCTCTCTCTTTGGAGACAAGAGGGCGGGGCGGTCTAGGCTCCAGTTATATGGTGCTGCTTAGCTCAGCCTCCCCTCAGCGGCCGGCTGCATGGCAGCAGAACAGATGGGCGGGAGGATGAGCCCAAAAAACAGCAGCACAGCCAGAACTGGCGGCCCCCTCATGGTGGGAGAACAGGGGTGAGCAGGCCCCCCTCAGTGGCAGAACTCCAGGGCCCAGTCACAAATGTGACTTCTGCGCCCCTGGTAGTTCTGCCCCTGTACATGCAGCTGGAAGGAAGAAAAAAGGGCAATTCCTTTCAATAGAGGAGGGACAGACATGTCCCTCGGCAATAGGGATGAACTTCCCTCTTGGATTGTAAGCTCTAATGAGCAGGGCCCTCTGATTCCTACTGTATTAAAGTGTATTGTATTTTTACTTTCTACCCTCAAGTTGTAAAGCGCTGCGTAAACTGTCAGCACTATATAAATATTAATATATTAATAATAATAATAATAATAACTTCAAGTTTGGGTGGGCGGGTATGGGGAAAGCCAAGTCTCTATGCAATCCATGGGCCCACTAAACAAATGAGCCAATTCACCCACATTCCCCCTTTCTGTAATGTGCAGATATGGGGATTCTGGGAAACATTACTGACAAAACACTGTGAGATTGTGAGCACATCGCAAGGGAATCTGTCATTTAGCAGCAGGAGTAAGGTGGGTAAACATCGGTGGAGTGAAACTGATGAGGATTCACATCACTGGATACTCTGATAACATACTTATCTTGTTGTGCATTGCAGATTTACATCAGAGGACATACAGTAAATAAATGTATTTTTTGTTTGTGTGGTTTTTTGTTTTAATTTACCAGTTGTCAGGGTGTTGGCCTTTTTCTTTGTTTTAGCTTTTTGTGGGTATCGTGTGCAATGTACCCCTGTACTAATTCTCTTGGAAGAGGGTAGATATCTAGATGTCCCCCCTATTACATTACCCCCGCATCCTTCTTGGAGCATCAGATATGGGGAACAGGCTCTTGTCCCTTAACATTTGGGGAAGGATTTGCGGCTCCCTACTTGCAAAGCACCTTCCAATGTGGAAAAGTATGTGTCCTTGTCCATACAGAAATGGGACATGCTCAATTTACTTTCTTTTGTTTGCCACCCAGGATACATGCTTGGTAAAAGTCTGGTTAGAATAATAAAATAAACCACATGCCTTTTTTTACTTTTATTTTATTTTTACTTTTTGTATTCTAAAATTGTATTGCCCCTTGAAGAAATAGTGAAAAACATCATAGGATTCACCTTAATATTCCACCCAAGCCTTTATCCAGGCATGTTGTCTGGCAGGGGGTGGATGGGTGGATATCTAGGGACCCCTTTAATATAAAGAGGGCTTCCAGATTCTGTTATAACTTTCCTCCTACATTACTCAACAGAGATTCCTTACAAAGGGGAATTTGCCACCCTCCTTGCAAAGTACTTTCTCAATGATGAAAGACACATTCGGTTTGGTATAAGAGGAAGAGGGGCGCATATGTTCATTGCTCTTCCTTTCTGGACTTCTAGGCGCTTCACACCTGGATAAGGATAAGTTGATAAGTTGAATTTTAGGGGGAGCTCCATGCTGTTTTTGCTTTTTTTAAAAGTGTACTGTCACTTTATTATTATTATTTTTAAAGATGTATGTATTTTCAGTAGTGCCCTTTAAGCAACATGAAAAGACCCTCTCCCTTGCTAAACTGTATTCTTTTTTGTTTTTGTATTGGTACACATCCCTCATGGTAGTGCCCAGAAACCTGTGTTCTTTTGTAACAATTGCTTCCCTTTTAGCATTTAACCCTTTCACTGCCAAGTCGTACGGCATATGGACTTACAGAACTGCTTCCAGCTGGCCAGACCTCACATTCCTCACATTCTTCCTTGTGTTATAAGCTCATGTCTTCAGTGACCATGAGCTTATATTAGAATTGTTCAGCAGACTCTGCTGAACAAAACCATAGCCCTGATTAGCGGATTACATTCCACTGATCAGAGCTATTCCCCCAAAAAAGTGTCAACCCCCCACTGCTGCTGCTACTACACTGACATGTGTCCTGCTTTACCCTAAAATACAGCCCTTCCCCATCTAACTAATCCCTTAAGCCCCCCTTTCTATTGTTGTATCTGATCCTGTCCCCTGACCCCCCGCAACACGATCATCCCCTGCAGCTTGCGGCTTCCCTCCTCTACCCTCCCACTTATATGCTGCAGGGGAGGCACAAAGGGGAAAAAATCATCTACATTGGGGAGGGCAGCACTCTGACCCCCCTCATACTGCACCATATGCCCGATCTCCCAGGAACCTCTCCACGCACTGCAGCTGGCTGGCTTTCCCTCCCTGCCTCTCGCAGACTACAGTTGCTGCTCAGGAGGGATCTAGGATCGCTGGATGTCAGGATGGAGAGTGGGGGGCTGGTAAAAATGTGGACCAGCCCCCTTCCTTTCCTAGGTGAACATAGTGAGTGACATAGCAGGAACTTCATAACATATATTGTGTTTATTTGTGGAAAAAAGGATTTGAGTGTTATTGTAGTGAAAATAGTGATTTGATGGGGCGTGGTGGATGGCTGCCTAAGACTGGAGCTCTGGAGCCCAGAGGGTGACTACAGTGTCCAGCGAGAGCCCTGAGCACAGCATCAAATCCCTGATGACTCGCATTGAATGCTGACACTGCCTCCCACAGCCCGGCCATGTCACGAAAGAGAAAGGAGGAGAAAAATCCCAAAAAGCTAACAGCATACTTCCACCGTCCCCCAGGTGGAGGATGACAAGATGGTGCCGGCTTGCAGGCCCCCTCCTCCACACTGAATGCCAGTCACTACTCAGACATCCCTGATGAAGCGACTTGGACCAATGGCAGTACTGGGGGTACTTCTCCCAGAAACTTCTCACTACTATAGAGCCCTCCATAAACAAGCCCAGCAAAACCAGGATGAGGCTGGACACTGGTGCTGCAGACACAGGGGTGAGTCCTGGGATCTCCTCAGTGAGCACTCATGCTGAGCTTCAATCCCCTATAGCTAATATCCCTACCTCTAACCAGCCAGTAATAGATACATTACAAAAAGAGATGCTTCTGTCCCTATACCATTCTCTTCATACAGAATTCACTACCCTTACTCAGAAATTCATAGGTGAAATCTCCATGCTAGGAGACAGGGTTAATCAAGTAGAAAATGTGATAACTGACATTACCACCACTGTCAATGACCTTGTAGATGCAAATGATGAGAGTCTTAAAGAAAGAAATTGGCTCTGTGCTTAAATAGCTGACCTGGAAGATTGCTTCAGGCATAACAATTTCAAAATACGGGGTGTTCCCAAATCTTTTTCACTTCATACTACCAGATCTTACCCCGCTAGATCTAATGATTGACCGCATACATCGCTTACCCAAACCCTTATTCTTACCTGATGATGTCTCTCAGGACGTACTTATAAGGATACGCTTCTTCTCTACAAAAGTACATATACTGAAGAAGACACGCATACTGGGTAAACCACTGGAACCATTTGCAAACATACAGATCTACGCAGACCTCTTAATTTACCTTAGACCTACACAGGCAGCTCAATACTATCACAAAGACACCCTGCAACAATAATGTTACGCATAAATGGAGACACCCCACCAAATTGAGTGTGAAACATGAGAAGACAACATATACTTTCTCCTCCTTGGAGAAAGGCCTATCTTTGCTTGGAGAGTGGGGCATCATCCCAAACCAACCTCCTCACTCCAGAGCTCATGACCTCCCTGATAAAATTCTTTCTCCCTGGCACAAATCCCAAACTGGCACCCGTTCCAGAAATCGCTGATCTAACGACAAAAAAGTTGCACACAAGCATAGTTACACATAATCTCCCTCCATGGCTATCCAGCTGTCATGCTAGTTCCATATGAACTGTTTCCCCCCAACCTGATTGATGCAGCCCACTCAGTTTTACTGTGGCTTCCTAACTGTGACAGTTTTGTTTGTCAATTTTTCTACTGCTTTTTCTGTGGAAGAGCTGAGCAGCAAATACACAGCGATATCTTCTGTGTACAAGAGACTCATTTTAAAGATTCCAACATGCCCCCGTGCTCCCACATAAACTTTCCACACATTTTTTTTGCCTGCAGCCAAAAGAAAAAGTGCTGTATCCTTGTGGCTATTAATAAATTAACTGCCTTTTTGCTACATGAAAAGATTTCAGATTCCAACTTAATCCTACTTTGTACAATTGCAGGATCTAAATACACCTTGGCCTGTTACCCTGGCCCTAATGCACGCCAAATCTACTTCTTGAATAACCTCATGAAGAAAATAAACAAGCACAGACAAGGGTCATTGATCATCTGCAGAGATTTCAACATACCACCTGACCAGACTATGGATACCTCCAATTCATCTTAAAGACATCCCTCACCTATGCTAAATTTCCTCTGAGCTAAAGACCTATATGACGTGTGGCGTTGTCATCACACAACAGAAAAAGACTATACTTTTTTCTCAGCCCCTCACAACTCCTACTCTCGGATAGACTATTTTCTAGTGGACAAATGGCTACTGCGACACATATCTGAGTTCTCCATAGACATGCATCACTATCCCCAACCCTTATCAACCCTGCCAAGCTCTGGATGCAGAGAAAATCCAACAAAACTTCACAGACTTTTTCATGCATAACTCTGGATCAATATCCCAAACTTCCTCTCTTTGGTTGGCCCACAAGGCGTACATCAGAGGAATTCTTAATCAAATGAGTTCTTTGGCTAAAAAAAAGGAGGACATAGCATCTCGAGGAGCTCACCATTGAAATTGTCAAAGCTGATATACTAAACAAAATACCCAACTCATACTCTCAAAATTAAACTACTTGCTCTTTGACAAGAACTGAGAGCATTGATCTTAGAATCTTTAGAAAAAGCCCACCGTAGGCTCAAAGCCTCAACATACTCCACTTCCAACAAAGTGGAGAAGGCCATGGCCCTCTGTCTATGTGGTTATCGGAACAAGGCCTCAATTCCCTTTATTCACCACCCCTTCAACAAAGAAAATATAATGAACCCCCATGATATAGCCAACACTTTCAGCTCATATTATGAATCCCTCTAAAACCTAAAAGACGACCAATCTACACCCCAATCTACTCAGGAAACAATCCAACAATTTTTATCCAATATTCAGCTCCCTGCCCTTACTGAAGTTCAGCTGAGTGATCCAAATTCCCCATTCTCCCAACAAGAAATTTCCCAATGTATCCAATCATTACCAACTGGCAAGTCCCCTGGTCTGGATGGATTACCTAGGAGAATATTATAAACAGTTTAACTCTACACTTACCCCATATGTAAGAGCTCTTCAATGAGGCTGCCTCTTCCTCCCTGTTTCCAAGAAATGTTGAATGCAGTTCTTGTTGCTCTACCGAAACTGGGAAAAACCCTAATTCCCCACAAAACTTTAGGCCAATTTCCCTCCTCAATGTAGACCTAAAACTGTATGCCAAATTACTTGCTACTACAAAGTAGATTGGCCAACCTACTTCCCTTTCTTATCAATGCTGACCAAAAAGGTTTTATTAAAGGACGGCAATCTTCAGGCACAACGAGAAGGCTAATTAAGCTGATCCACACAGCTGGTGCTGCTGGAATTTCTTCTCTGCTTCTATCATTAGATGCTGAGAAGGCGTTCGACAAAGTACATTGGGTATACATGAAAGAAGTGCTTATCAAGTTTGGTTTTAGTGGTACCATCCTATCTGCTATTATGGCCCTATACTCCGCTCCGTCTGCCAGAGCATATGCAGCTGAGATGCTCTCTTTCAAATATCGAACAGTACACGACAGGGGTGTCTTCTTTCTCCCCTTAATTTAAATTTGGCCATAGAACCATTAGCAGAATCCATTTGAAACTCAAACTTGGTTACAGGCTTCCTTATTGCCAATACTAACCATAAGATCAGTTTATTTGCAGATGACATCCTTCTCATGTTAACAAATCCACATTTGTCCTTATCAGCTGTACAATACATACTACAAAAATTTGTCGACGTATCTTATGACAAAGTCAATGCCACTAAATCATACATTCTAGACCTAGGAGTAGATAGCACCACCTGTAACTTACTTAACATACAGTTTCCATTTCGCTGGGAGGACCTTGGAATATCTTTTTTAGGAATTACCCTAACTAGGAACACAAAACACCTTTTTTTAAAGAAAACTAAACCCAATTCAAACAGAAAATCCCCCAATCATTTTAAAAATTAACCAAACATGAATTTTCCTGGGCAGGTAGACTGGCCTTTAAGATGTCCATACTCCCCCAACTTAGCTACTTTTTTGCACATTACCTATTCCCATTCCTAAGGCCTACCTACACTCTCTACAAACATCTCTCCATAACTACATCTGGGCGGATAAAAAACCTTGAATTTCCAAATCTAGACTCATCAAACACAAATCGGTAGGCGTTTCTGGTCTGGTTGATCTTGCTGACTACCACACCGCTGATATATTAGCACAAATGAGAGAATGGTTTCTCCCCGAAGTCACAACTCACTGGGGAGAATTAGAAAGACAAATAATTCCTTGCAACAATCTAAAAATTTGGCTATACAGTCTAAAACCAACAACAAAGCTCCCTTCCCACCTGCCTCTCACACTCATAGCAGCCATTAAATCATGGCACAGATTCACATCCGTAGAGTGGATAAACACCCCAACCTCCACCACGAAAATACCACTTTCAATTCTTAGACTAATAATATCAGACCTCCACATACAGAACTGGCCCCACTATAAATCAATATATCTTTTTTTTTTGTTCAACAAGGTCTTTATTGTAATGAAACAAAACAGGAAATATACAACAGTATACAATACACATCTTAAGATTTTAAGGAATGAGAAAACCAGGCTAGGGTACATATGTCAAACAAAGGTTCATAAAAAGGAACCTGTACTACAATTAGAGGAAGCCGAGGAACACAATACAAGTAAACTGATATCTGTCATTTTGTACATACTACTAATAATATACGATACTGAATCGTCCAATCCCTAGGGAAGAAAGGGAAGCAGAGGAAACACAAAGAGTGGAAACAAACAGCTGCAACGTTCACTGAAAATAAAAAGATCACTTATGTGGCTTTATTCTGATGACATACACGTCTCCGGGGCCTGAACCCACCTTTCCCATATCTTATTATACTTGGATACACATCCTCTATGGGAATAGATCAGTTTTTTTATAGGGCAAAGTTACATTGACCTCCCGGAGCCAGTCCCGTAAAGATGGAGGTGAATCTCTCATCCAGCGGCGGGCCAGACACTTCCTAGCAAGAAACAGTGTCTCATGTAAAAACAGAGTGGTATATTTATCTATACTAGCATCAGGGGGTATTCCTAGTAGACAGAATTTCGGGGCCAGAGTCAAAGGGGACCCCATGGTATCATGTAGAAATCTAACCACCTGCTCCCAAAAGCCCTGGACCTCAGTACATGTCCAGAGCAAATGGTAAAAGGTGCCACGCTCCACCCTGCACATGGGACACTTACCAGTAGCCTCGCTACGATAGGTAGCCACCACAGTCGGTGTCAGGTAAGCTCTATGGAGGATATATAATTGAGTCAGACGATCCGAGAGTTTCGGGGAAACCGATTTGCAGTTATCTAGGGCATCCCCCCATTCCTTATCCTCAAGCGTCCCGATGTCTCCCTCCCATTTAGTCTTGATGGCATACGCCAAAACCGTTGACTCTGGCAAAAGGAGTGCATTATACATATATGAAATAAGTTGTTTAGATTCAGAGCCCATTACCACCTCCAAAACCGGGATCGAGGTCAATTCTTGAATAGGACGGGGAAATTGAGC
Source organism: Pelophylax lessonae (assembly GCF_965119305.1). Classification (NCBI taxonomy): domain Eukaryota; kingdom Metazoa; phylum Chordata; class Amphibia; order Anura; family Ranidae; genus Pelophylax; species Pelophylax lessonae. Next base: position 210,551,027 of record NC_138776.1, on the reverse strand, counting down.
TGCAAAGGCGTGCCTAAGCTGCAAATACCTAAAATACATATGATTAGGGAGATCGTATTGCCCTTTTAACTCATCAAAAGATTGGAGAGCACCATTGGTAAGTATGTCAGCCAAATAGGAAATTCCATAATGGGCCCACACATGTGCATCCGGAATAGAGGCACACTCACAGAGACTGGTATTATGCCACAGCGGCGTATGTGCATGCAGCAAGGGTATATCCAATTTGGTTGACACCACTTCCCATATTCGCCTATACTGATACAGTATAGAGGTCTTATCCCCACGGGTTTCAGCCCCCCGTACGCCCACCAGAATCAAGGATAAAGGTTCAACTGATGCATGGGCCCATACAGGGGCTAGAAGGGCCAAGAATCTCTCCCTATCAAAACTATGAAGATGAAAGAAGTGGGATAGCTGTGATGCCAGGTAGTATAAATTGAAATCTGGGAGAGCCAAGCCACCCAGGTCAACAGGGCTTTTAAGCTTCCGCCATGCCAGCTTATGTCTACTGGAGCCCCAAATAAAGGGCTTAAGTATAGCTTCTATCTGAAGAAAAAACTTAAGGGGAAGGTAAATTGGAGATGCCACAAAATGTACAAAAACTTAGGTAGTAACACCATTTTTACGAGGTTAATCCGGCCGCGAACCCCCAACGGGAGACGCACCCAAATCTGTGTCTTAGCTTTTAACAATATGAACAAGGGTTGTATGTTATTCTGTATGTAATCCATCGAAGATTTGGTCACCTGAATCCCTAAATATTTAATGCGATTCACTACCTGCAAAGGGAAAAGTGGGTTTACAGGGAAGGGGGAAATATTATCTATGGGCAAAATTTGAGATTTGTCCCAATTGATTTGTAATCCAGAAAAGCGGCCAAACTGTTTAATAAGGGAGAGGGCTACCGATAGGGATGTACCCGGGTCAGCCAGGTACAACAGGGTGTCATCCGCATACATACTAATTTTTTCCTCTAAAATACCCACCCGGAGACCATGAATATCGGAGTGCGACCGGATCGCTATCGCAAGTGGCTCTGCTACCAGCTCGTACAAAAGGGGCGAAAGGGGGCAACCTTGCCGAGTACCCCTAGTAAGAGAAAACCCCCTCTGATGTTCTCCCATTAGCCAGTACTTTAGCCACCGGTGCCTGGTAAAGAATCCGTACCCACCAGATGAAGTTGGGACCAAAGCCATAGCCCTCCAGGCATCTCCAAAGGAAGCCCCATTCTACTGTGTCAAATGCCCTTGCCGTATCTAAGGACACCACAACTCTTGAGCCAATGTTATCGTGAGCGGCCTGTAAATTCATGAACAGACGTCTCAGATTGAAGGAGGTGTTCCTGCCTGGCATAAAACCCGACTGGTCCGCATGAATAAGAGAGAGAATAACCTTGCTAAGGCGGATAGAGAGGACTTTAGCCAGAATCTTGACGTCGACTTGCAGCAAAGAAATTGGGCGATAAGAGGCGGGTTGATGGGGATCTTTACCTGGTTTAGGGATAAGGACAATTAAAGCTTCCCGCATAGTAGGAGGCAGTGTGTAGGATTCAAATGCGCACTCAAACATAGACAGCAAGTGTGGCACCAACACCTCAGAATATGTAGAATAAAATTCTATGGGTAATCCATCTGTTCCCGGGGACTTAGACCTGGGAAATCTAGCCAAAGCCTCAATAATCTCTTCCTGCGACAGCGGGGCTTCAAGAAGCACCAGCTGCTCGACCGACAATTGGGGAAGAACGTCCGGGGACATGTACAAGGAGATCGGTGAGTCATCAGCCGGGGCTGTAGAAGTGTAAAGGTCACGGAAAAAGTCCCGAAAACGGTCAGCCACTAACCCGGGGTCGGACACAGGAGGTCCCATTGGAGGATGAAGGGTGATCACCACCGGAGGCCTATCATTGCAATGTACTAGATAGGCCAAAAGTTTACCCGCCCGTTCACCATGCTCATACAACTTTTGTTTTTGAAAAAAAAGGGTCCTACGGGCTTTTTCATGCTCCAGCTGCTCCACTACCCTTGTCAATAATTTTAATTGATCCGCGCCAGTGGGTGTCGGGTCAGCTATATACTCAGCCTCTGCGGAAGCCAGGGTTCCAATCGCCTCAGCATGTGCCTGAGCGGAAGTTGCTTTAATAGAATTGATGGTAGTCATTAATGTCGATCTGGCATGGAGCTTAAAGGTCTCCCACACTACCAAGGGAGAGGCCGAGCCGACGTTATCGGCAAAAAATTGTTGCCACCTAGTGGCCAAGTCAATCTCCTTAGGGATGAGGGAGAGCCAAAACGGGTTTAATCGCCAGGCTGGCCGAATTCGTTCACTGTGAATCCGGAGCGTAACCCAATAGGGACAGTGATCCGAAAGACTGCGGGCTGAAAAGCCCGCATCCAAAAGTCTGGGGAGTAAGAAGGGGGATATAAAAATAAAGTCAATACGAGACATGGAATTATGAGAGGCAGAAAAACAGGAGTACGCCCTTAATGACGGATTACGAACCCTCCAAGTGTCCAGCAAATTAAATTCCTCCATCAACCGTGCAAACCTAGTTGTCAGTGTCTGGGGCTGTGTGGCTCCGGGAGCAAGCAACCTGTCCAAACTGGGGTTCAAGGTGTTGTTGAAATCCCCTAGCCAGATCGCTGGTACCCGTGGATGCAACACCATGAAGTCCAGGCCCTCGTGCAGTATAGAAGCCGAAAACGGCGGAGGAACATAAAAGGCTAATAACAAATAAGGCTCACCATACAACAGTACATCTAAAAACACATATCTGCCCTGCGAATCTACTAGGGACCCCCGGAGCTCAAAATGCACTGCTTTGGCAACCAAGACTGCCACCCCACGGGAATGAGAAGTGTGCATGGAATGAAACGTCCATCCCAACCAAGGGCGCTTCAGCGCCCTTTGAAGAGTACCTTCTAGATGGGTCTCGAGTAGAACTATAACGTCCGCCCTGTGGCGTTTTAAGGCATCAAAAACAGCTGACCTCTTAAGTCTGTCCCTCATGCCCCGAACGTTCCAAGTAAGGAGTTTAAGGTGCGCCATGGAAAGGGATCAGCATAATATCGTGCAGGAGCTCCGTGGGTACCGTTCGGCTCTGATATCTAGGGATAAACAGTACTGTAAGAAAATATATATCAGTAAAGAACATAGAAAAATATATAATTTCACTCGGCAAGAAGGGGAAAAATAACACAGAGAAAAAATTGCAGTACTCATTCCTCAATACATAAGAAGAAAAAACATATAGTGACAATAAAGACATCCCAACCACCCACCCCGCCCTGCACCTACCCCAACTAGTGCGGGCTCTTAATCCAAAAAAAACCCCATCCACCCTATCAACCCGTGAAAAACCCAGGGGAAAAAAAAGATAAATGGGAGGGATCCAACACAAAAACGTGTGAGAGATGTCCCTTCTGTCCCGCAGGGCGGTAGCAGAGGGATAGTTGGTGCATGTGCCTAACATAGGCAATCATATAGCGAAACTTCGCTGGATAGCAGTACATGTATCTAGGACAAAAAGTGAGAGACTTCAATGGCTCCGCCAGATTACAATAATAAATGTGACCATCCAGGTTAAAAAGGAGCATGCAAAGAACAAAAAGAAAAAAATTTTTCCCTTTTTTTTTTTCCTCCTTTTTTCTTTATTTTAACCCCCCCCCCCCTCCATGGGCAGAATACCCCAAAAAAAAAAAAATCAAGGGAAAAAAGAAACATCCATAGGGGGGGGGGAAGAGGTACCAGCCACCCCACGGGGAACCCGGGTGATACCTGACCATCTCAGGTTCCACCCAACATATCTACAAGTGCAAGATAAGAATCTGGGTGGTCTCAAAAAATAAACAAATGTATCATCCAGCACAGGAGAGGAGAGAACAATCCAAAAATTCAGAAAATCCAACCAGGATCCAGCACACGACAGGGAAAATGAGGCATGAGTCAGACCTAGCCCCGCGCCTCAAGATGTTCCAACCAGGAGATAACTTCCCCCGGATAATCGAAGAAGTGTACTCTGTCTTCGCCCTCCACACGGAGGCGGGCAGAGGGAATAGCATGGCATACTTAATGTTCTTTATGCGGAGCCTGCGTTTTACCTCAATAAAGGTTTTGCGTTTTTTCTGGACATCCGCCGAGAAATCCGGGAAAATTGCAAGCCTGCTATTCCCGAAGGGGATATTGCCCTTCTCCCTGGTGAGACGTAGCACAGCATCCCTATCTCTAAAATTTAATAACTTGGCTATGAAGGTACGAGGGGGGGCCCCCTGCGGCGGTGGTCTGCCAAATAGGCGGTGGGCTCTCTCCACTACAAAGGTCGGGGAAAAAGCCGCACGACCATAAGTATCAATCAGGAGTTGCTCAAGAAAGTCTGATGGGTGAGCCCCCTCTGCTCCCTCAGGCAGTCCAATCATCCGAATATTACATCTCCGCAGTCGGTTCTCCATGTCATCCTGTTTAATCATAAGCTGAGTAACTTGGAGCTGGAGATGGTCTGAGGAGTTTTGCAAAGGTGGGAGGGAATCCTCCACAGCACTGATCCGCTGCTCAGCCTCGGTCACTCTCTCCCTCACCTTCTGGAGATCCTGTCTGATCAAAGAGATATCCGCTTTCACCTCCTCAATCTTGCTGGTTAGTGAAGCCTGACATTGAGAGATAGCCTCCAGCACCTTAGCTGTCTCAGCGCCCATGGCGCTCGTCTCCGGTCCTGCCTGAGCGCCATCTGGAGCCGGGAGGTCCTTATCCGTGCGGCGATATTTATCAAGCTTGGCGGCAGTGTCTGCCTGCTTCTTCGGTGGGGACATATTGCAGACAGTCCGGTTTCAGGTGCGGAGGTGTCGGGGAGGCTGTAAAGAATCGCTAAGTGGAGGATTTATGAGATAAGGAGTGTGTGTCGGCGGAGCTGCTCTCACTCACGTCCTAACCCATGCTGCTCCAGGCCACGCCATAAATCAATATATCTAGCAGATTTGGTTAGTGATGGACAGGTCAAACCCTTCCCCCAATTACAAACCAAATTAGGCCTAGGTCCTGAATACTACTATCAATACTTACAAGCAGCACACTGTTTTAAAAATAACCCCCTAACTCTGGGCACCGGTTCCTATATCTGCGTGGGCTTACCATTCACCTAAATCCAAGGGGGCGAAAGGAATATCTATATCCTACAACTTACTCCAAGAGAAAACAGATTTCTAACACCCGTTAGCTTTCACCCAGTGGGAACATGACTTGGGGAACCATTATATAGGCAAACAATGGCAAAGAGCTCTACAGTCCACCTGCAAGGCTACAAAATGCACTGCCCACAGTTTGGTACAAATAAGGCACCTAGCACCTGACAGATTAGTCAAATTAGACAACACACATCCCCAAAATGTTGGAGAAACTCTGGGGCGCCCAGTGCAATGTTCCACATCATGTGGGAATGCCAACATATAACTTGCGATAACGGTATTCTACCTGTTATCGCAAGTTTAAACATTGAAACCATACCAAGAACCCACCAAAAAGTAATTACACATATCCTACTAGCTAGCCAGACACAATATAAAAAACACTGAAACCCCAGCCCTGCTGGATGTCAAAAAAAAATTTCAAACTCACTACTCATATGAGCTACTCTTAAGGAAAGATTGACATCCATATCTTAAGCAGAGACAAATGTGGTACCCCTGGTCCACGTTGTACAACACCTACACCCATAATGGACCCCCTCTTAATCCCACGTGCAAAGATCCCTTCCCTCTCCTTCTTCCACTCTCCACCTTCCAGCTTCCTATTCCCACCCCCCCTCTACCCCCCCCCTTTATACCCTCTTCATTGTTACCCCCCCCCCCCCCCCCCCAAAAAAAAAATGTGTTCTGTGCATGGCCCCATTGCTTTTCTATAAGATGGTAGTTTAATGTCACAGCAAATATTTCCTGCACTAACTGTTTACTAGTTCTGGTTACTATTGTATTTACAGCACAATTTGTTAATGTTTGTGAAAACTACTGGTACCTTACTTGACGGAATATGTTTGTAAGATTGTTACTTGAACAATAAAATATATTGAAACAGAAAATAGTGATTTGATAAATTATTGCGCAAAAATCACAAGGCCTTAAAAATCAGTAGCACCATCTTTTTTTTCTACTGGTCATGTGCTTTCAGAAAATATATGGTTTGGAGGGGGGTTAAAAACTCTGAAAGCTGTAAGTAAAAAATAATACCCTCCAGATTTTTTGAGAAATTTTTGGGTACGTTCGATTTTCACCATTTTGCAAAAAGGCGCAATTTAAAATTTGCAAATATTTGATATTTATTAACTCAAGAAAGGTTAAGCTTTTTTTATTAGGAATTTAGCAGGAATTTTGTAAAAATTTGCTGTGTTTTTATCTGCTAATAATGATTTTGGTGTATTTTTAGCGAAAATATTGCCTTGATAAACATTTGTGCAAATACCGTGGGGCCTTCAAAATTAGTAGCACCTTCTTTTTTACTACAGGTCATATGCTTTCAGATAATATATGGTTTGGGGAATGTTTCACAAATGTTTAAAGCTGTAAGAGAAAAAATGAAAACCTTCAGATTTTTAGAGAATTTTGTATATTTATTTTTTGCGTAAGTTCAATTTTTACCATTTCGCAAAAAGGCGCAATTTAAAAGTTACACATATTTGTTATCTATTAACTCAATACAGGTAATGCTTTTATATTTAGTAGAAGTTTATCAGGAATTTTGTAAAATTAGCTGTGTTTTTACCTGCTAATAATGGTTTTAGTGCATTTTTAGCAAAAATATTGTTTGAGAAACACTTGTGCAAATATCGTGGGGCCTTAAAAATCAGCAGCAGCTTATTTTTATTCTACAGGTCATGTGCTTTCAGAAAACATATGGTTCGGGGGGTCTTTCACAAATTCTGAAACAGTGAGGAAAAAACGAAAACCTTCAGATTTTTAGAGATATTTGGGCATATATACTTTTTTGTACGTTAGATTTTTACCATTTCACAAAAAGGTGCAATTTAAAAGTTACAAATATTTGTTAATAACTCAATACAGGTTAATATTTTAAATTTAGTAGTAATTTAGCAGGAATTTTGTAAAATAAGCAGTGTTTTTATCTGCTAATAATGGTTTTAGTTTTTTTTTAGCAAAAAATATTGTTTGATAAAAATTTGTGCAAATATTGCGAGGCCTTAAAATCAGTTGCACCTTCTTTTTAGTCTACAGGTCATGTGCTTTCAGAAAATATATGTTTTTTGGGGGATCTTTTAGAATTTCTTAAAGCTGTAAGGGAAAAATGAAAAGCTTCAGATTTTTTGAGAAATTTGGATATAGGACTAAGCGCCATGATGATACAAAGAAAAACACATTAACATATGTTGGGATACATATAGTGTTGGCAGCTCTGTTCACATAGTGAATATAGGGAAGAGATTGAAAGTGGAGTTTCACTCATTTTTAAGATTATTTATAGTCAGCAGCTACAAAAAGCTGCTGATTTTAATAAACACACACTCATCTGTCTCACCCTGCCTCGTTCCTCTCTCTTGCCTCTCCATGGTGCCAGCATCACAAATGTAGGCACCCGGCTGTGACAGCTTGTGGCTTCACAGCTGGGTGCGTACTGCGCATGCGCAAGTCATGTTGTGCCTCCTCAGTGGCTCGGAAATTTTCTGGGACCTGTGAAGTGTCCCAGAATTTTGAAGGGAGGAAGAGGAGAACTTCCACTCAAGCTGCCTAGGCGGCTCGAGTGGAAGTGGGAGAGGGTACCTGTCAAAACTAGGTACCCGCTCCCCCCCCCCCCCCCAAAAAAAAATGATATGCCAAATGTGGCATGTAAGAGGGAGAGGAGTGCTTAAAGCAGAATTTCCACTTTTGGGTGGAACTCCACTTTAAATTGCAGTGGTAGTGCACAGGTCACTTTCACCCTTCTCATTGGCATAGAGACAGCAGTGGGAGCCATTAGCTTTTTCAGCAGCCTACCCTGGGCCATGGGGTGTAAGGGATGCCACCTGGCTCAGATTACTGCACGCACTTGCGCTCCTGCAGCGACTTACCCTGGGCAATGGGGCGTAAGAGATGCCGCCCGACAAGGATTACCGGACACACTGGTGCTCCTGCAGTGGGCTGCCATGGGGCGAAAAAGAAGCCACCTGACTAGGATTACCACACTAAAGTCCTCGCATTCCTGCAGCAGCCTACCCTGGGCCATGGGGCGCAAGAGATGCCACTTGGCTAGAATTGCAGCATGCGGTTGCGCTCCTGCAGCGGCCTATCCTGGGCCATGGGGCATAAGAGATACTACCAGGCTAGGATTACTTCACACACTCATCGCTCCTGCAGCAGTCTACCCTCAGCCATGATGTGAATGTATAATAAATATGTGATAACGCTGTGTACATTGCCCCCCTGCCCCAGAGCACCCCCAATGTGGCCTGGTGGTATGGTTCAGGAGGGGGACACCCGCTTGTCCCCTCCCAATCCTGGCCTGCTGAGCTGCGTGGTCGGATAAGGGTCTGGTATAAATTTTGGGGGGACCCCTAACTATTTTTTTTTTCATTTTGGCATGGGATTCTACTCTAAATCCATAACTGACCCAAAGAGCCGTTTTTTGTTTTTTCTTGATTTTCCTTTGAGATTCTTAATTTTTACATTCAGCTGTCAGCGGGAATCCCACTGAGAGCTGATGACTCATCTTTTGTTAAGGATGTGGCAGCCGGCTTCACGGCCTGCTCCTTAGCAATCAGCTACATACATTGTGTATAAAGGGAAAAAAAAAGCAAAATGCATGAAAACTGCATGCAAAAACGCGGGTTTAAAAAAGCGAAACACACTGCAAAACACGCCAGAAAACCACATCATATGCAGCCCACATAGATGTGAACCTAGATTTAGTCCATCACCAACTTACTTCCTATCTTGTTTTTACATACTGTATCTTTGCAAATTCCACTGACTGCTCATGAAAATCAATGAAAAATGAAAATGCATCAAGCACCATGATTGCACTCAAAGGTTTGAAATGTACATGTGCCAAACAGAAAAGCTCCAAAGGAGCTAAATGCAATGTTTCAGTGCAAATAAGGCAGAGAATGTATGGGTATTTATCACTGGAATCTTTATTCCACAGTGCAGCATGTAAAGCTTGTATGTGCATTTACCCCAAAAGTAGGGGAATGAGTCGAGGAAGCAAACCGGATCACAAAAGAAACCGACTATAAGAATTTTGGTTGATTTACACATATCAGCTTCCTAATGATCTGCACCCAAAAGGTATACTTTGAGTTCCTCTAACTAAACTACAGCTTGACATCAAGGCAAACTGCAATATCTGTTTGTTGAGAAACTACAAAGGTACTTATTCCTTTAATGTTTATTCTCATTCTCTGATGAATTGCTTTTCATTTCACAAAATAACCTTCATGGTTGAAAATATTTTACATATTTGTTTCTTGTTTTTTTTATACATTTAAAATGTAATCTGTTTTGCCATCCTGATTTGAAAACGTATTGTGCAGAAAGAAAAATACATGAAAAGATTAAGATGCAAAAGAGCTTCTATCAACCGCACACACACTTTTAAAAGAAGTTTCTTCCCAGGTTCTCCTTGCAAAAGCATTTCACTTCATACTTCAATAATTTAGTTCTTTAGAGAGTCTATTAACTTGACTCAATTAAGCAATGATGTATGAGTGTGTATGTATAGTCCCTAAGCCTTCTCCCCAGCTGAGAACACACATCTATTCATTTTCTTGCTGCTTTTAATACTAATGTGTCTTACAGTGAAGACAATTTCAGATGGAAAATTTATTTTAAACTTATTTTAAGAATAAAACTGTGTTTAGTTTTCTCATGCATTTACATGACTTTGGCTGGTGTTTAAAGGGAGAAAATGATCATTTTCATTCAAGCCGAAGTGAATGCAATATTCTAATTTATAATGCACTCATAACAAGCACTCTACAGGGGAGCAGATAATTTGCAATTTCATTAATGTAACTAAGAGCCTTCACTATTTTTGTCTGATAATTTACAAAATGTTTCTTGTTTTTAGCAGTTTTTTTTGTACCTTATATTTAAAGTAAAAAACAGACAGAGAGCAACGACAATTAACAAAACTGATGTTCATTAATATGAATGCTTCCTATGCTAACCACAGTCACTAGTGGACACACTTATCACCTGAAACTAGAACTATAGACAAAACACACACACATACATATATATATATATATATATATATATGTACACCCTCACATTTTTGTAAATATTTTATTATATCTTTTCATGTGACAACACTGGAGAAATGACACTTTGCTACAATGTAAAGTAGTGAGTGTACAGCTTGTATAACAGTGTAAAGTTGCTGTCCCCTCAAAATAACTCAACACACAGCCACTAATTATATGGTTGATGCCATACTCAAATGCCTATAGACCAAGCAGACTTCCACCACATCCCTGATATATATAGAGATTAAAAGGAAATGGGTGTTTCCAGAACAACGGACTCTGTATTGGCCCCAGAGAGCCCGTATGTGTACTAGGAATACACCAAATTCTGGGACTTTAAAGGTGAAGTTCACTTGGCATACATAGATAAATGATGATACAAAACAATCAGTAAAATACAAAAAAGTTTTATTAACACAAAATAATAATAATAAATCAGTAATGGACCCATGTGACCCCGTTACCATAAGATATGGTTCTCTAATTGTACTATTTTGTATAATTACACTGATGTTTAGTATCACTTTGTGATCTAATTTTATTATTGTTATTTTGTGTTAATAAAACTTTTTTGTATTTTACTGATTGTTTTGTATCATCATTTATCTATGTATGTCAAGTGAACTTCACCTTTAAAGTCCCAGAATTTGGTGTATTCCTAGTACACATACGGGCTCTCTGGGGCCAATACATAGTCCGTTGTTCTGGAAACACCCATTTCCTTTTAATCTCCACACAGCCACTAATGTCTAAACCACTGGCAACAAAAGTGAGTACACCCCTAAGTGAAAATGTCCAAATTGGGCCCAATTAGCCATTTTCCCTCCCTGGTGTCATGTAACGCGTTAGTGTTACAAGGTTTCAGGTGTGAATAGGGAGCAGGTGTGTTAAATTTGGTGTTATCGCTCTCACTCTCTCATACTGGTTGGTCACTGGAAGTTAAACATGGCACCTCGTGGCAAAGAACTCTCTGAGGTTCTGAAAAAAAGAATTGTTGCTCTACATAAAGATGGCCTAGGCTATAAGAAGATTGCCAAGACCCTGGAACTGAGCTGCAGCATGGTGGCCAAGACCATACAGCGGTTTAACAGGACAGGTTCCACTCAGAACAGGCCTCGCCGTGGTTGACCAAAGAAGTTGAGTGCACATGTTCAGGGTCATATCCAGAGGTTTTCTTTGGCAAATAGAGGTATAAGTGCTGCCAGCATTGCTGCAGAGGTTGAAGGGGTGGGGGGGGGGTCAGCCTGTCAGTGATCAGACCATACGCTGCACACTACATCAAATTGGTCTGCATGACTGTTGTCCCAGAAGGAAGCCTCTTCAAAAGATGATGCACAAGAAAGCCCACAAACAGTTTGCTGAAGACAAGCAGACTAAGGATATGTATTACTGGAACCATGTTCTGTGGTCTGATGAAACCAAGATAAACTTATTTTGGTTCAGATGGTGTCAAGTGTGTATATACAAATACAAAGACAAGTGTGTCTTGCCTACAGTCAAGCATGGTGGTGGGAGTGTCATGTCTGGGGCTGCGTGAGTGCTGCCAGCACTGGGGAGCTAAAGTTCATTTAGGGAACCATGAACACCAACATGTACTGTGACATACTAAAAAGCAGAACATGATCCCCTCCCTTCAGAGACTGAGCCGCAGGGTAGTATTCCAACATGATAACAACCCAAAAAACACCTCCAAGATGACCACTGCCTTGCTAAAGAAGCTGAGGGTAAAGGTGATGGACTGGCCAAGCATGTCTCCAGACCTAAACCCTATTGAGCATCTGTGGGGCATCCTCAAATGGAAGGTGGAGGAGCACAAGGTCTCTAACATCAACCAGCTTTGTGATGTCATCATTAAGTAGTGGAAGAGGACTCCAGTGGCAACCTCTGAAGCTCTGGTGAACTCTATGCCCAAGAGGGTTAAGGCAGAGCTGTAAAATAAGGGTGGCCACATAAAATATTGACACTTTGGGCCCAATTTGGACATTTCCACTTAGGGGTGTACTAACTTTTGTTGCCAGCGGGTTTCGACATTAATGGCTGTGTGTTGAGGGGACAGCAAATTTACACTGTATACAAGGTGTACACTCGCTATTTTACATTGCAGCAAAGTGCCATTTCTTCAGTGTTAGTAATAAAATGGGAGCAGCGCCAAAATTAAATACATATATAAAAAATATGCAAATATACAAAAAACAGTATAGACAAATGTCCCAAAGTCTTAGATGGAGTTGACGGAGGAGAGGGAGGAAACCAGTCCAGATCATCCAATCACCAGTGTGTAGTGGGGAAAATGTATGATCACCCAAATGTGACAGTCAAATCTGCTTACCAGAAAGTTTGACCCTCCTGTTACAGAGCGGTCAAAAAGCACCAGAGCATTCCAGAAGCATTTGACATAAAGGATCCCTCAGAATTCCTCTGGTCTGTGATGACACCCAAACTCTCCACCCACAGGACAATGCAGAAGGACAACACCAGCCTGAACCACTTAGAAAGCTCCAACATGGATGTAGATTCAAACAACATGTGAGTAAAAACCGCGGTATAAATAGAGCGTGCTGCACATCAGAGTGCCCGGGCCGCCTTACGCATATCGTCATACACTTGACATCATCTGACGCCTCTGAGAGCACAAAAATTTTTTAAAAATTAATGTGATTTGTTTATCCTTGCATATTATACATAGCTTCTGAATGCTTGAATGCTCTGCATTGACATCAACCAAAAATATTGTATGTTAATACTTACCCCATAGTTCTATTATTGTTACTTTTTCTAAGGTCAATATGCCAGTAATACTATCTGATAAATGTGCCCCCATCCTCACTACATTGGGGAGGGATGCTCTGTTGGATTTCTGCCCTGCTCCCAGCTTTGCCTCTCCTGTTTCAGATACATATACACAATTATTATTTTGTATGATTATTTTCAATATATTTTGTTATCTGACTTTATGGATATAAATATGATTGTATATTGATTTTTCTGCTGTATATTTCTTTATATAGAAATTGTGGGTATGTTACAGAGCCCCTGAAGAAGCACATATTGGGCGCAAAACATGTCGGGCGGACTGTACCCTTTCATCAGACTCGTTGTCATGATGTTGGTAGCCAATTAACACTATTTTATATGAAGTTCTTAATTTCAAAGGGCCTAATCTACCTGTGGGCTATAATATCCAATATCTAGAACACTGGTCCATATGTAAATAATTGTTCAAATGTATTTGTCTTTCTATAATCAATTTTAAAGATTTTTAACCAATAAAATGTATTATAATTTTTTAATTATTGTAGTCCTTTGTACGATTATGTTGTGCCATCAAAGTCTGTATTCCTATTTTCCCTTTTTTTGTGTCCAACCATTTAGGAGCCTTCAGCCTGGAGGGAGAGAAGCAGCAGGTGTTCGTAAATGAAGGCGGTCTTATGCTCTTTAACTAGGAGGAAGGGAGGAGGAGCAGCAATCAGGAGAGCACATAGAAGCAGCGGTTAAAGTTCATAGCGCCTGGTGGGGGCTGTGCTGCCTGTCATGGTGCACCCTGTGGTACCCGTTCTGAGCTAGGTAAAGGCAAGAGCGGGTCAGCGGCAGCATTCGTTTTCTTCAGGGATCATCACCCCCTGACTTTAGTGCCCTCCCCCAAACTGTGTGGCACCTGGGGCAGACCGCCTCTCCTGCCCCCCGTTGGTATGTCAAAGTGGCCTGCACAGAGTCCTGACCTCAACTCGATAGATGAATTAGAGCAGAGACTGCAAGCCAGGCCTTCTCGTCCACATCAGTGCCTGACCTCACAAATGCACTTTTGGAAGAACGGTCAAACATTCCCATCTAAAAACTTCTAAACCTTGTGGACAGCCTTCCCAGAAGAGTTGAAGTTGGTATTCATTAGCTGCAAAGGGTGGGCCAACTCAATATTGAACCCTACGGACTAAGACTGGGATGCCATTAAAGTTCATTTGCGTGTAAAGGCAGGTGTCCCAATACTTTTAACAATATAGTGTATCTGTGTATACAAAACATATAAGAAATATATAAAAGAGGAGTTCTTAGAAAATACTGTAAGTCTAGTGACCCAAAACAGTCTCCCAATTGTGTAAGAATACAAATGCAACAATTCCCAAAAGTGTGTCTTCCACCACCTCTTACAATCTTCAGTTGTATAACCAGGTGAACTAACATTGCAAAGCGCACAGAATGACACACTGGTCTCTCACAGTAGCTTTCTCCTTCCCAGCCAGCCCAGACAAAGTCTGCATCAGCAAACAAATTCCTTTCTCTCTATCAACCCCCAGAGAGATGGAACCGTAGTAGATACTACACTGCAAATCTTACATGTAGGGCAAACAAGTTCATCAGGCCATGGTGAAGTATATTTATTCAAGCCTAAAATCCCAGAACTTTAAAAAAAAACAATATTGGTAACTCACATAAATAGCCACTGCATGAAACCAATGCAGCAGCATGACTCCATCCAACAGGACATCTTTAGGGGCCTCAAGCGCTGCACCTCTGCCATGTTTATGTAGACCATGGTCATCCTAATAAATGATACACATAGGTTGGAGTCTTCTCACTACTGACATCACGCCCCTGCATTGATTTTATGAAGCGGCTCTCAATGTGAGTTACCAATATTGTTTTCTTAATGTTCTCATGCGATTTTAAGCTTGAAAAAAATGTACTGCACTATGGCCTGATCTTGTTTGCCATATACAGTATGTAAGATTTGCAGTGCAGAATTTTCTACATTGCCATCCTTCTGGGGGACTGCAGGAGAGAAAGGAATTACCATACTGGCATAGGCATTGTCTGGGATGGCTGGGAAGGAGAAAGATAATGTTAGAGACCAGTGTGTCATCCTGTGTGCTTTGCAGTATTATTCCATCTGATGCTTGTTATGTTAAAGATCTGATGGTGGTGGAAGACACACTTTTGGAAATTTTTGCACTTCTATTCTTACACAATTGAGAGACTGTTTTGGGTCACTGGACTTATTTTCTAAGGACTAGAGTTGGGCAAACAGTTCGGGACGAGCAAAAGTTTTCCCCGAACATCACCTGTTCGCCCTGCCGGACACTCTGCAATATATTCTAAGCCCTGATTGGGCAAAGCTTTGCCCATTTAGGGCATAGTGAATCACTGGTTGTTAAGGCCAGCGGCGCCCTTAACAACCGATGAGTCATCAGCTGTCCATTGGCTTCCCCGCTGACAGCTATATATAAAAAAAAACATTGCTGGTAATAAAAAAGTGAAAAAAGAAATGGCGTGGGGTTCCTCCCCCAAAATTCATACTAGACCCTTATCCTAGCCCTGGCAGGCCAGGAAAGGGGGGGGGGGACAAGTGAGTGCCAGCCCTTCGGAATCATACCAGGCCACATTCCCTTAAGATGGAGGGGTGCTTTTGGGCAAGGGGGCCCAACATGAGCCCATCATAACAAAGCTGACCACGGAGAGCATCAAAGGGGACCCCATAACCAGAAGCAGTGCGAAGACTAGCTGCATCTCAGCTCTGGAGGGAGAGGTTCCATCCTAATATTAAGCCTGAATGATCCCCCTACCGTAAGGTTAGAGGGGATCCATCAAGTCCGGTGAGCCTTCTGACAAACCCCCCCTTGAGCACTGTGGTGAACCTATATGAACACTTCTATCACCGCTTCCTATTTTGTCTTTGTTCTCTTTTGGAATAATAATATTGGGAACTATGGACTCAAGTTTAATTCATATATTTTTTTCATACGTATGGTGCATATACTGTATCACTTTGATTTATTGTGGACAATATTTTTGTTAATTTATTTGGACCATTTATATTTGCTGGTTGTTGCATATGTTTGTATGGTTGCACTTACCCGGTTGTTTGCACAACATTATTTGAAGTGTTATCATTTATAAGCACTTTAATATCAGTTATGGATATATGGCAAGTGCACTAAACATGGGAGGATATTATACCTCCTCTTCTTTTTACATGCACTTACCCGTCCTTTGACGGGCAGGAGTTTATTGCAGCTGCACTTTATATATATCATATAATTTATATTTTTATTATACAGTATTACTTCACTTTTTTTATATATTTTATACATTCCTTTTATTTATTTGACATTTATACTTGGTGTACACATTTATGATATTTATTATTAGACACTCATTGGCGCAGGTGTATCCCCCCTCTTTTTTTACTAAAACTCTTTCTTTTTTCTGTTACCAGCATGATAATTTCTGAAAAGTTCTCTGACACACAAAATAACAGCAGCTGAAAATTTGTTGGAGAGGGAGCTTGGAGGTAGATTAGCAGAGAGCTTGTCTATTTAGACTGCAGCTCTGCATGTAACTTCGTTTCTCTGCAAATGTGGAGTAGGGGAGGGTGTGCCTTTCCTCCAATCAGCTCTCACAAAGTGTAAGCCCAGACTCCACACCCACTGCTGAATGAGGAAGAAAGATGTGTAACACAATCTGCACTTTCTAAAGAGTGTGGAAAGGGCAAGACAGCACAAATACATGTAAAACTTACAGTATGTAAGGAGATTTGTTTTTATCTCTGGGTATCATCTGAGGTTGTTCACTTCACTGGGTATAGGGGAGGGTTTGCAACTACTTGAGATGGAAACGGAAGAATGGTCATTCAAGGCAGCAGGCAAATGATCAGCACAGATATTAGAAATGGGGAAATGTCAGGCTGTTAAGAATAAGGGGAACTAATATTTTAGTGAGGTGTGATAACGTTGAAAGCAGTCTCTGATGCATAGGCTCAGTTGGGATGGACATTGGGGCCAATAAACACTGGTGTCTCTCCTAACTCCCCCTCTGATGCCTACCCAACATTTTTTTGGCATAGCTCTCAAGCTTGCTCTTTTCCCTTGGAGTTCATGTATGTGTCCTACCATCCCATGACCCCATCAATTGTGGGTATCTCTTAAAATCTACAAAGTTAACAAACAGAATATAGATGATTTTGGGCATCAATTACAACAAGATTAATACAATTCACTATACATTTTTGGTTTCCAAATTCCACACAATGATTTCACTACAACACAATTTTTCTCATGTAAAAGTGTTGCATTTAATTTTAGGTCTTACGTAGGCCTCATTTGGATTCAAAACTGGTTGCATGGAGGTCAATGTCAATGACAAATATGTTGTTTTATGCCCCGTACACACGCACCGATCGTCGGCCGAACGATCGGCCGTCTTTTGTCCAGTGCTGTCGTGTGCGTTGAAATGTGCTCTAGACTGCACACGAATTTTGTCGGCCAACAACAACCAACTGCAGAAGTGATGTCATGTGCTGGTTTACTTTCCGTGTGTTTTTTCTTCTCTGAGCATGCCCAGTCTTGCTCATCTGGCTTTTGTCGGCCGAAATCTGTACTGACTGACGAACAATCGGCCGTTCTGGTGACGGTCAACAAAAATTTTATAGCCTGCACACCAGATTTTGTTCAGCCGAAAAGTCGCAGTCGGTTGTTGGAAGCATCATACTAACAAGCCGATAATCGGCCGATCGGGCAGCGGCCAAAAATTCACGGCCAACAATCGGTACGTGTGTACGGGCCTTAAGTATGTATTTTGTCTAAGGGGTATATATTTGATTTATTATTCCATGCTCACCAGCCATAGCCCAGAACCCTAATGTACAAGACAGTCCCATAAAAAAAAAAGGGTGAAATTCCTAGACTTAAAGGAAAAAACAGCCTTGATATATTAAGTATTCAACATTTGAATAAGTGACCAGATTTTGTTAGATCCAGTGAAGAAATAATGTTTATCTTTTGAGAAAACAGCTTGTTACCACTACAATGCCCTTGGCACTAAATGTTTATAGTCCACAATATTGTTGCTAGATTAAAACAAAAAAAATAGCAATTCTAAAGAAAGAAAAATTTACCATTCTAGACCGGTACAAATTAGTTGTGACTGCTTATTTTGGGATTCATCAAGTTGTCACACTTGACTAGCATATGTCTGTAAAAAGTATCTCTTCAAAGCATTAATGATAAGTTCAAGAAAATCAACTGTCAGCTTAAAATTTAGAGGGCTTCTAATTAACATTAACATCAAGAAGCCTTTCAGAATTTTGTAGGTTTCATGTCCCATTATCTTTAAACTTGTTTGTGTTAATTCCTGGTTTAAATATGCCTTCTGCCATTATGGTTGCAGCTGAAACCAAAGGGCTTTCCAAATACACGTCAACAAGTTGATTAATTGCAGAGTTGCCCTTTTGGAATTCATTGACATTGAGGCATTGGATGATTTCATGTTATGACATATTTAAGCCGCCGCAGAATAAGCTTACAAGAAAGCATCGAGACCTGACATTCTTTTTCAAGGGAGTCTATCAAGATGGAAGCCGTTAAGTCTAGGAACTAAAAAGGTCAAGATATACAGAGATAGAACATAGGGACAGACTTGTCAGTTTCTTTCTTATAAACACCTTGGCCATCCCTGTGATGCTACTCTCAGAATTTTTTTTTTAAACCCTCTATCATGTAGCAGATCTACATTTTCATAGACAGATGAGGCTTTTTCTTAAACTGTGTGGAAAATGCACTTTCAACACACTCATTTTATGCATTATAACAAGTTTTCAAACTGTGGTTTGGCATGTCGGAGGAGAAATCTATAAACAATTGGTAAGCTTTAAATGCTTCTTGCCTACATTCAATATGGTGCAGATTGGTATCATGCAACCGGATCACTTGACTATCATTGATTACCCTACAGCTAAAAACCATTGCTTATGTTCCATGAAATTCCATCATTCATATTTAGGAATGTTTTAATTTTAAAATATTAACACAATGTGAATCATTATTTAATTTTCATATTGCTTGTTTTCTATAGAGTCTGAATGTATTTCAACTTCTGTACTCTACAGTGGTAAAGTCGAACAGAGCTAAGATGTTATCCTAGGTCTGCAGATTCCACCAAAAACTTGGAAGAGCAATCTAATGGGTCAAAAGAGATTATAACAATGCGCCATTTTTAGGAAGAGAACCCTTATAAGAACATACATGACTTCAGAAGACTTAGGGGACCTTGAAACAAGTTTAAATGAAGACAGAATTGAAAGGAGCTATCAAGAGCATGCCATAATCCTAAATACTAAAACAGAAAACAACAGTTGTATACAACAACTGTACATATATGTGGACTTTATGGGCACATCATGAGAAAGAAAACCATACATAAATATTAAAATAAATATTTATTATTGGTAATTAAAATCAATGACACATTAAAATGATAAAACTGACCAGGCAAAAAGGTCCAGCTCACCAAACATGTACACAGAAGAACATAACTATTGAATGTATACAATAGAAGCATAATACATATCAGAATTGCATGGGTATGAGAGTACATCTGTTCAAAGGTCAACGCGTTTTGCGGTAAGCTTCATCAGGACCCTATACAGACAGTTATAATTTTGAAATGAACAAAAAACAATATTAGTGATTATACAATATGTAATATAATTTCAAGTAAAAAAATGACTCTAGTGGTGAACAAAGTTCTCAAGATGCACAAGCAAAATCATGGCTTGGGGCGGACACAGGGGAAAAGATTAGATCTAATATGCAGGTCGCTGTGTTATCTAATATAAAATGAAGAAAATGTGTATGTAGTACTATCTTATGAAAATTGACAAAGATATAGTCATATCTTATCCTACTGATAATAAACACTCAGCAGGAAGATACATGAATAGTAAATGCCTTGTCACAATAAGAAAAAAATAAAAAAAATTATATATGTATATATCTTACTTGTGAAGTAGAAAATAGGAAATCTATGTTAGCAGCCTGGTCACTTGGGCTGACAGTTCAACCAAAGAGATGTGGGATGTTTTGGATTGTAACACATTTTCTTCATTATATATTAGATAACACAGCATATTGGTTCTAATTCTTTCCCCTGTGTCTGCCCCAAGCCAGGATTTTGCCTGTGCATCTTGAGAAGGTTTGTTCACCACTAGAGTCATGTTTTTACTTGAAATTATATTACATATTGTATAATCACTAATATTGTTTTTTTGTTCATTTCAAGATTATAACTGTCTGTATACGGTCCTGATGAAGCTTACCGTAAAACACGTTGACCTTTGAACAGACGTACTATCATACCCATGCACTTCTGATATGTTTTATGCTTATATTGTATACATTCAATAGTTATGTTCTTCTGTGTACATGTTTGGTGAGCTGGACCTTTTTGTCTGGTCATGCACATTGGTTCTAATTTTTTTTTTTTATATAAGCAAAAACCAGGGTCCGTGGCACTGAAAGAGGAGCCTTGCAATCCTCCTTCTCCACCATCAGATTGGCTCTCTGACTTTGTTTCTTGTTCCCAACTTGTTGTAGTGTAACAGAATCTAACCCCCAAACTACTCTCCTTTCCAGAATCTGTTAGGTACCTGTCAGGGATCAGGCCGGCAACAGATCGGGCAAAGCGGTATCCAAACGTAATCCAAAGAATGGTCAGGCAGGCAGAAGTCATACACAAGCTGGCGGTGAAGTACAGATTCGGCAGGCTAAAGAGGGGTCAAGAATACAGGAAAAAGTTCATACATGAAAGTCTATCAAAGAGCAAGCAGCACACCCAGGAACAGGAAGATATTCGAAACAAACGGGCATTGAGGAACAGGAAGTGCTGCTTTTTGAAGGCTGAGTAAATTGTACATTGTTCACAGCTGGTTAAATTGTACATTGTTTGCAACTGGCAGCAGGTGGAGCTAGTGAGTCTCAAAAGTAAAGCATCAGGCTGGAAAATCACTGCACAAACTCCAGAGCTTCTTTGTGGCACAACAGACAAGGCTGCAAGCTATGGAACAGGGAAGCTCCCGGTTCAAGGACACCCAGGTACATGACAGAATCTGAGGATTCTTCTCCCTGCTGGCTCCTGTCATTTTTTTAAATTTAGTTTGGCTAGTCATTTATTGAATTTAGTTCAGTTGTGCATGGCTCAACCCACACACCCAAAACCTTCATTCACAGGAATCAATGGTTTAAGAATATTTAAGTCCCATCTGCCACCATAACAGAAGGACTTGTAGTTCTCGATGGAGCATAAGTGGGGTAATGTCACTGCACTTGGTGTCTATTGATATTATCTCCAGCCTCATAACCTCAGTATGGACATACAGCTGCAATAACATGCTGGAGACTGAGCATTGCACCTGCAGTCTACTGATAACAGTTTTAGACTCCAATGCCCAAAATAAATAAATACATAATAAATAAATGCATATTTTGTAATCTGTATCGCTGCGTTTTTTAATTTTATTTTTCAAAAGGTGACATTTTTTCAAGTTTTCCAGTTTGTATTGGATTGATTTCTTGAAGGAGAAAAAGTATTTTTTCAAGAGAAATCTTTGTTTTCATCAAAAATCTTTTTCTACAATTAATTAACTCTTATCTAAAAGTGAAACTCCTTGAACCAGTTCGCTACACAATCTGGATTTTGAGCTGGTGTTAGCAGTTAAAGGACAGTAGTCTTTGCCACAATTCCTCTTCAACTGAGGAATCACAGAATTCATGAGAGAATTCAAGACCTTTGTGAATTAATTATTTTTAAAGTGATATTAAAGATTCCTGTTTTTTTTAAATAACAAACATGTCATACTCACCTGCTCTGTGCAGTATTTGTGCACAGAGCAGACCAGATCTTTCTCTTCACGAGTCCCCTGCTGGTGCTCCTGGCCTCACCTCCCTGCCAAGTGCCCCCCAGAGCAAGAAGCTTGCTCTGGGGGCACCCAGACAGACTGGCTCACGAGCCTCTGCCTGTCCATTTACACACAGGCCCTGCTCCTTCTGTTCATTGGCTCACTGGCTGTGACTGCCTCAGCCAATGAGGAGTGAGAGTCCCCAGAGAGGTGAGGCTCTCGTACACATTGCTGGATCGAGAGATGGGGCTAAGTATTGGGAGGCTGCTGCACAGAGAAGGTTTTTTTATCTTCATGCATAGAATGCATGAAGATAAAAAAAACTTGGAGCCTTTACAACCACTTTAACAAAGCTGTTCTCAGGTTAAATCATCTAAATATGAAGTCCCGTATCTACAATGATCGCAGCAATATTTTATAGGAAACTCAAGATGTTCAGATATTTATCAGAACTATATCATTCTTTTTGGTTCACTCTTTTAGAACTGCCTCTTTAAGTCTATTTAACTTAATATGAATGTTTGGAACCTTATAACCAATAACCACAGATTATAATTAATTAAAAGGTAATTTTTTTTGTATGTTTGAAAAACCTTCTATCAACTATTTTTTTCTTTCTGAATGAAGCATATTTTGTTATTTTGGTGTAAACAGTCTACAGTATTTCTTAGGTATGCATGTACTTTTAGTTGAATACTCTATTTTTGCTTATTAATTCAAATAGTGATGTAAATAACTTAGTTTATAACTTATAATAATTATTTACGGTCGTCTTACCCTGTGTACCATGTACTGCATCTGTGTCCTTGTCTTTAACTCATTTGGTTTGGTTCAACCGTTTGATTTTATTGCTGTATTTTGACCTTAAAATTTATGTGAAATGTTATTTGTGTATTTAGGAATGCATCCAGCTCTAGTTCTTGAGGGAGCCTATTTAATATTTTCACAACACTTACCGTAAAGAAGCCTTTCCATATGTGAAGGTACATCTCTTTTCCTTTATATTTAATAAGAGTGCCCCTTGTCCCCTTTAATGACCTGAAAGTGAATAACTCTTCACCAAAGTTCACAATATTACGCACTTATGTATATATACTGTACATGGTAATTATATACCCCCCTTAATTGCCTCTTCTCAAGAGAGAAAATATATTAAGTAGGAAAGAAGCAGGTGATGCACAGAGATTAAATAAATCATCCTACATAAGTTGCTAATGTTTATCTGCAGCCCCCTTTTCTCTACAGACTTTTAATGTGCAGAATTTACACAGCTTTTCTGAGCTTTAAGAGGCAGGAGTCTGATGTCACAGACTGCACAGCTCAGAGAGGAGAGCTGAGTGTAATTTGAGACCCGAGTATAGGAAATGGATATACCCCCCTCTAAACAGTCTCATAGGGAATCATGAACAACAGAAGCTGTCAGTCATGGGCTGCGTGCTGAAGCTCCCCTTCCCCATCTCAGTAGATTACTTGGAGTTGGAAAAACCTGTCAGAAATGACTCATGCTGATAGCAGAGGAATGAGTCAGCAGACAGAAATCACACTCTGTGCTTTGGATTGAGGCACATACACACTATAGAAGAATATTCTTTGTTTATTTTTCTTGTCATACATTTAAAACCATTTTGAATAGAGCATTGAGGTCACCCTGTAAGTTCCTATATTAGCTTGGTGTCATCTGCAAACACTGACATTTTTTGATAGATTAAAAAGTAAGGATCCCAGCAATAAACCTTGGGGTACACTATTTTTAACCTTAGGCCATTCAGAGTATTTTGTACTTGTTCTCGTACAATATCTATTGCTTCAAATGTCACAAAAAAATTGAAAACAATTGATAGCAGAGTAATAATCAAAAGGTCATTTGAGTGCTTGGGGCATTCCATCCTAGGTGTTACAGCCCCAGGTTGTAATATCCAAGATGATGGTACCAGCAGCAGTCTTGGGTCTGTCTGCTGTGCTGAAGTCTACTGACAACCTCTCCCATTCTCCAAGGAGAATAAAAAGTAGTATGACACAAAACAGGGTCTATTTAAAGTAACCCAGGACATCATGTCTTGGCCAGACATCAAACAATGAAGGGGAACTAGACTCTGCAGAAGCACTTTGATAGTAGTAGTAGTAGTAGTAGTAGTAGTGTGTGTATTTACACATTATTTAGGCAACCTAGACCTATCTTATGTTTTCTTTATATGTATTTTTGAATAAAGGTTTACATTAGATTTCTTTTCATTATTGTCAAAAGTCAGTGCTAGGGAATTTAATTTATTTACTAAGTTAAGGGTGGTCAGTAACCTCAAAAGTGCTAATCCAAACAAATGTTCGCTCAAGAACATTTACCCTTATATTTTTTCAATTTTCTCAAAAAATCATTGTCAAATTGTCGCTTAAAAACAGAGCACTATTAATTTACAGAAGCTAAAACCCACAAATTAGTTATTAAAACTGAAGCAAATTACAATACCTGTGAAAAAAAAAAAAAAGTTTGTATCAGGACAATAAACTTGAAATGTAATTACGAATGACAATCAATTGTTTAAACATGATTACTCTGAATTACTGTCAGTGCTACATCATAACAATTTACGCAGAAAATGTTCATGATACGTTGCAGACAAGTAAAATTCTGTCTTCTCTGTGAATTTTCATGATGATGATTAATTGCTTACATAAGGACAAAAAGGGTTTATTACTTTACATGAAATAGCTCACGTTAAGATTGTCTAAGTCATCATTAGTGTACATAACAATAATTATGGAAGTTAATGTGCCATGTAGTTAGTGTTGCATACCTTTTGTGCATCTAATAAGATATAGGAATCTTTGCCCATATTATAATATGATAATATACAAACTTTGAAAAACCGTAAGATTTTTGAGTACCTATCCTTTCACATAGATCACCCTTTACAAGAGTTTTGAGTAAGATATCCTCTCCATATCCACCTAGCAGTTCTAGTTAGATATGCATATAACTGAATTAAAAGATGACTTGTAAAGAGTTAAATATTTTTTTTAGTTACCATTGCTGACTTTGATTTTGAAGGCAAAGGCTCTGGTGTTGTTCTTCGGATCCTGGCCTCATTGTCCAGTGTAACCTTGACCTAAAACAAAGGTTTTAAAGTTATTATCAAGTACCTGGTAGCAGAGCCTGAAATGATGAGGAAGGCCTCTCTTACATCTTTGAGTGGGGGCCCCTGGTAGTGTAAACAGAAGGTGCAGGAGTGCAGATTGGCACAAGTGCCTGAAGGTCTTGCCAGAAACAGAGCAGGTATCCGCACTAGATGGGAGAGGTTGTCAGTAGACTTCAGCACAGCAGACAGGTTGGCAGGCAGCTGGAGGATGGCAGACTGAAACAGGGTCAGGCAAGCCAGGTCATATACTGACAGGACAGATAAGGTACAGAGGAGCAGACACTGGCGTGGTCTGGATACAAGCCGGGTCAGGAGCTAATCAGAGCATAGGAAAACCAATGGAGCAGACAGAGGAGAAGGTCAAGGATAAGCCAGGGTTGGTGCAGACGGAGTTCAGAGAGTGGTCAGTTAGACTGGAATCAGGATACAGGATAACAGGAACACAGGATGCAGGGAAGGCTGAAAGACAAAGCAGCACTGATCCTGAGCAATGGCTGGGATTAAATAGCCTGTTTGGCTCCTACATCTGTCAAAGGTGCACGTAAATGTGCGATGGATGGTGTGCGGGTGAGTTCGCGCATGTGCATATGTATTAGCCAGTGCCCAATTCTTGCAAGCATGAAAAGGAAAATGTTTTAGCCTTTGCACAGAAGGCCTTTCTTTACAGGTATTTTCATTTTTTCCACCAAATTTGAAATGTGTTTCAAATTAAAATAATAATTGGGGGGTCCAATGATTCCCAGAAGTATAAAGAGTATTCTAAAAGCAAATAATAGAGTCAGTTCTGACTGGGAAAAAGGGACTCAAAATCTAATCATCAGTAGAAATAATAAACATGCCTAAAGAACTATTTAAAGTGGCCTTGAGGTAGCAATTAGTGAATTTGAAGGGTTGCATAAGCAGAATCATTTCAGAATGTGTGAAAGTATGTTCTATAAATTGTCTCCACTTGGTAAAGAAACGCTTGACTGGCTCAAAATTTTGAGTAATGGTGTCTAGCTTTTCAAGATATAGAAGTGTTTTCAGTTCCTTTTTGATAGCTATGATTGTGGGAGCAGAAGAGGAAGTCCAGGTTTTTAAAATGATCAGCGGGGCCGTGAGTAGGCAAAGATGTATCCATTGCGTTAACCATTTGGTTGAAGAGGAGGAAGGTGTAGAAAAATGTGCATCATGGTTGAATAGACATAACCAGGGATCTTTGGAAAGTTGTATGGAAATAATGGCATAAAGATAATTGAGCACTTGGTCCCAGTATAATGAAATTGATTTGCATGTCAAAAGGCGGTAATATCATGAAGGACGGTGGCAACCGCACCAAGAGCAGTTTTCAGTATTGGAGGACACTGGATCATTGAACGGTAGATATGCTCTATGAATGAGCCTAACCTGTGTTTCTCACCATTGCTCATTGATGATAAGGTTGTGCATATTGTGGTAGCCTTGCAGTAGTTCTTCAGTGGTCTTGGTTGATCTTTGCACCAAGCTGTGGATAGAGAGAGTGGGCAAGATTTGGCCATATGAGAAATCACTTGAGAGTAAAGATCTGAAATTAAGTAGGCAGATCTGCTGATTGCTGAGTCAATGAAAACGTTTTGAAAGGAATCCTTCCGAGTGCTATAACAGTTTTTGGCATACCCTACCACTTGATAGTAATAAAACAGATGATGCTGTGGTAAATTAAATTCCTTGCAGAGTTCTGTGACTAATTTGATTACACCAGGCTGTGGGGTGAACAAAAAGGATATCTGTGTCAAACCCTTTTTCTGCCATTGGTTAAATGCGACATGTGTTGCGTCTGAGGGAACATAGAGTTCCCAGGTATGGGTAAGTTCTAGGATATAAGCAGAAAGAGGCTGAGAAGTTTGCGGGTCTCTCACCATGCTAAAATAGTATCAATCAACAGTAGTTTATGTTGTATCGGGCTAAAGGGATGCAGGCCCAGCAGATTTACTCATTAGAGCCCTGCAGCTGTTACAGCTGATAGATAATTATGAACCACTCCCAATAGACCTTCTTAGCACAGAGGCACAGAGGAACAAACAATGATTTCTTTAGAATACCAAAAGGTAGGAATCTGCAACAAAGTTTGTTAAAATCTCTGCAATGTACAGAGATCACGCAAAGGGGAAAGTTTTTTATCAACAAAAGTGGATTTACGCTTTAATTAAGGTATTGATATCAGAGTTTTTAAGTAAAAAAGTAGGGTTTGGAGAGGGTATAAAAGTCTTGTGAATTACACCAATCTTATTGATCAAAGGTGGGTATTTTAAATAATAAAGCAAGGATGGTTCATTGCCAATAGTGATTCTCAGCTACATAATAAGGGGAGGTGCTCACCCAGCATTTGGAGATGGAGCGGTTGAGGTGTAAGTCTTCACTTTTATTAAAATGTATACGGAGTCCAGAGTACATCTAAAAAACAGTAAAAGTCTCCTTAATGGTAGCCATGTTGGATAAAGGATAAAAACCAGAGTGGAGAGAAAGAGTGGACCGGTCTTGTTTCCTTACCTAGAGCAATGAAGTCTGAGAGAAAACCAGGTGTGACAAGGCAGGCAGTGGGAAGGGGGTACATATACTAAATTATGTTTAATACTGGGCTGGAGAATCCAAGAACCTCCATCACTATGAATAGCCATTGGAAGCTAATATTATCTAGTGAAATTATGGCCATGTCTGCAGTGGAATGAAGCTTGGCATGTTCTAAGGCGAACAAAACCTTACGTATATTAACCTCCTTAGCGGAATTCCTGACTGTGGCTCGGGGAGAAATTTCAGAGCCATTAGCGGTAGCCCCGAGCCACACTCGGGGGACCGCTAGGGAGATCGCTGGATCCTGTAAGAGAGGGTACTCACCTTGTCCCCGGGATCCAGCGATGTTAGTGTGCGGCGGAGGATCTTCCTCCCGATGCTCTATGCCACGGCTTCTGTCTCCTGCGATGTGGCGCTCGTAGGGGGGTGGAACCGGCGGCAAATTTAAATAGTAAAACACACCAAACACACTGATACATTACAAAAAGGGTTGAGCGAACACGGACTGTATTGTTCTGGATTGTACCAGACTTTTGGGTGTTCGGTACCTGGACACGAACCTGAACATTTCACCGTATGTTCGGGATACAGTGGGTTGTTTTGGCGCGGTTTTAAAGGCGCGGTTTCAACAGATGCAGGGCAGCCAATCAACAAGCGTTTAACTAGTGTGCCCTTAGAAGCCATCACAGCCATGCCTACTAATGGCATGACTGTGATTGGCCAGTGCAGCATGTGACCCAGCCTCTATATAAGCTGGAGTCACATAGCGCCACATGTCACTCTGCTCTAACTATTGTAGGGAGAGGTTCCTGATGCTGCTGAGGGAGAGATAGGAGATTATTGTAGGGGCAGGCTGGAGATTGCTTTCAGGAAAGAATAGGAAAAATCTTCTTTAATCACACAGTGATCTACATCGATTTTATTGTGTGGGGGTGCAGTGCACAATCTTTTTGCCCTGACCTGAGCCCAGTGAGGAGGAGGGAGAAAAAAAAACTTTTATCAGTCTGTTAGGTGTGCGGCGTGCAGCGGCCATGAAATGCAAGCTCAGTGCATATGTGTCTGCTTAATCTGGAAAAAAAAAAAACATTTTTCCTTCATATTTTACTGTGACTTACAGCATTTAGACACTTCTGTTCTAATCTGCTATCCAACAAGCACCAATTTAAGGGGACAATTATTTTTCAGTTTTTCATTCATACTTTACTGTGACACTGTCATACAGCGTTTAGACACTGCTGTTCTAATATGCTCTTCAAAAATCCCCAATTAAAGGGGAAAATAAAACATTTTCATTCATACGTTACTGTGAGATACACCCGTTGGATACTGTTGTTCTATTCTGCTTTTCAATAAAAACCCATTTAGGGAAAAAAAATTAAATTGCAGCCTAGTCTGCATATGTTACTGTGAGATACACCCATTGGATACTGTTGTTGTATTCCGCTTTTCAATAAAAACCCATTTAGGGGGAAAAAAAATTACAGCCTAGTCTGCATATGTTACTGTGAGATACACCTGTTGGATACTGTTGTTCTATTCTGCTTTTCAATAAAAACCCATTTAGGGAAAAAATAAATAAATTGCGGCCTAGCCTGCATATGTTACTGTGAGATACACCCGTTGGATACTGTTGTTATATTCCGCTATTCAATAAACACCCATTTAGGGGAAGATCCTAAATTAGAGAAATATGAGGAGAAGGTCAAATAAGGGACGTGGCCTGGGTCGTGGTGCTGCTGGTGGAGCTCCTGTTGCAAGGAGAGGACGTGGTCGATCTGTGCCAGCTACACGCACAAGTGAAACACCTTCCTCAGGTGTGAGTAGGTGACAGAACCTGCAGCAGTATTTGGCAGGGCCTAATGCGCCTCTACAAATGTTGAGGCCAGAACAAGTACAGGCGATAGTAGACTGGGTTGCTGACAGTGCCTCCAGTTCCTTCACATTGTCTCCCACCCAGTCTACTGCTGAAAGGTCAGAGTTGGCACCTGAAGCCGATGTCCATCAATCTTTCACCTCAGCCCCTTGCAAATCAGCCAAGCAGTCTGAGCCCCAAATTATGCAGCAGTCTCTTCTTCTTTTTGATGACTCTGTTAGCATGGTTTCCCAGGGCCATCCACCTAGCCCTGCCCCAGAAGTGGAAGAGATTGAGTGCACCAATACCCAACCACTTATGTCTCAAGATGAGTACATGGGAGGGCCATCGCAGCACGTCTCGGATGATGACGAAACACAGGTGCCAACTGCTGTGGAATTTCGAATTGTGGAGACCGACAAGGAGGGCAGGGGTGAAGACTGGGTGGAAGATGATGTGGAGGATGATGAGGTCCTCGACCCCACATGGAATGAACGTCATGCAGGTGACCTTAGTGGTTTGGAGGAAGAGGCAGTGGTCGCACAGAGCCACCAGCACAGCAGAAGAGGGAGCAGGGTGCAAAAGTGTGCCCTAGACACTACGCCTGCTACTGCCCAATGCAGCAAGGGACTGAGCACACCAAAGCCAGCTCAAAGGAGTTCCCTAGCGTGGCAGTTCTTCAGACAATGTGATGATGACAGGACACGAGTGGTTTGCACGCTGTGCAATCAGAGCCTGAAGCGAGGCATAAACCTTCTCAACCTGAGAACAACCTGCACGACCAGGCATCTAAGTGCAAAGCACGAGCTGCAGTGGAGTAGACACCTCAAAAACCAAGAAAGGTCTCTGGCTCCTCCTGCTTCCTCTTCTGCTGCTGCAGTCTCAGCCCGTTCATCCACCTCTGTAGTGACAGTGGCACCTGCCACCCCGCAAACAGAGGATCTGCCAGCAACACCACCACCTGGGTCACCAACAACCATCTCCACAATGTCCGTTGGAAGCATTCAGTTTTCTATCTCCCAAACACTGGAGCGGACGAGGAAGTACCCCCCTACCCACCCGCAATCCCTGGCCCTGAATGCCAGCATTTCAAAAATCCTGGCCTTTGAAATGCTGTCATTCCGTCTGGTGGAGACGCAGAGTTTTAAAAGCCTTATGGTGGTGGCTGTCCCACAGTACGTCGTGCCCAGCCGCAACTACTTTTCCAGGCAAGCCATCCCTTCCCTGCACAACCAAGTAGGTGACAAAATCAGGTGATAATTGCGCAATGCCATCTGTGGCAAGGTCCACCTAACTACGGATACGTGGACCAGTAAGCACGGTCAGGGACGTTATATCTCCCTAACGGCACACTGGGTAAATGCAGTGGCGGCTGGGCCTGAGGCGGATAGCAGTTTGGCGCATGTCCTTCCACCACCGAGGATTGCAGGGCCTTCAGTTTGCCTCCTGTTCCTAACTACTGCTACTCCGCTTCCTCATCCTCTACCGCCTCCTCATCCGGTTAGTGTAACACCTTCACCACCAACTTCAGCACAGCCAGGGGTAAACAACAGCAGGCAGTTTTAAAACTTGCCTGTTTGGGGGAAAAGCCCCACACCGCGCAGGAGTTGTGGAGGGGCATTGAACAGCAGACCGATGAGTGGTTGGTGCCTGTGAGCCTCAAGCCCTGCCTGGTTGTGTGAGATAATGGGTGAAATCTCGTAGCAGCTCTGGGCCTAGCTGGTTTGACACACATCCCTTGCCTGGCGCATGTGGTGAATTTGGTGGTGCAGAGGCTCCTTAGAAATTACCTCGATATGTCAGAGCTGCTGCACAAAGCGCGGGCCGTCTGTGTGCACTTTCGTTCTCACCCTGCTGCTGCTCGCCTGTCAGTGCTGCAGCATAACTTCGACCTTCCCGCTCACCGCCTCATATGTGACGTGCCCACAAGGTGGAACTCCACCTTGCACATGCTGGCCAGACTGTGTGAGCAGCAGCAGGCCATAGTGGAGTTTCAGCTGCAGCACGCACACGTGAGTGGCTCTGCGGAACAGCACCACTTCACCACCAATAACTGGGCCTCCATGCGAGACCTGTGTGCCTTGTTGTGCTGTTTCGAATACTCCACCAACATGTGTGTGTGTGGGAAAACACTCGCGCCAATCACTATTCAAATTGTAACAATGGGATTGCTGTTGTGGATAACCCCTAGGGGTGAAACTGGAATTATATGTAATATAGGATATTACTCACAGCGCATGTCCTTATAGCAGGATAATGGTGAATAGTGCTATGTGAAAAAAATATATTTATATGAAAATAAAAAAGCAGTGATGCCAAGTGTACTGGTTATAACACTATATGTGGTCAAAACAATTTGACTCTGGGATTGCTGCTGTGGACAACCCTAAGGGTGTATATGAAACTGCGTAATATAATAAATATTACCCACAGCGCATGTCCTATAGGTGGAAAAATATATATGTGTCTGTAACACCTATACACTTTCTTGTGCTTTGGTTACCCAAATAAAGTGCTGTGCATAGTGTGACTTTACAGTCAAAACAATATATATATACACTTATAAATAAATGAATTATGCTCAAATCACGTGTTATCAAATACCAGTTAAAACCTACAAAAAATATATACTGGTGTTAAAAAAATCCAAAAAGTATTTTATAGTGAAAAAATTAGTGTCCATATAGTCCAAAAAACAATATATATGTGTTCCGAGTTGAATTTTCTAGCTGTGACAGTGTTTTCAAACCAACAGCAAACAGTGCGATGGTGTTGTCACCCTCCATGCTCCTGTGTGAATAGGATAGGTAATACAAACTCACCAGATGGTGTTGACCCCCAATGTCTTACGACAAGTGGGTCAATCAGGCTTGTAAGGTAAGTATCCAGCGGGGTCCCAGCCGTCTGTGTCCAGGTGGTCCTGGATCCTCCTATTAGTTGGAGTGTTTAAAACAAAACCAAAAAAAAAGGGAAAGGTATAAGAGAGATTCCCAGAGGGAACTAATACAATCCAGTAGAAACTAAACCAAATGAAAATAGCTAAATTGGTTAAAGGGAAGACTTCCTTTTTTGCATATTGGAGTTACCACAATTAGGATTTCAGGCTAGATCTGAGCTCCTCACTAATGACAAAGAAGATATATTCAGTACCAAAAAAAGAAAAGGTTTAGTGCACTCTAGTATATTCTGCCTGATAGATAAGAGCTAGTATCTGTATACAATGCGAGCACAGAGGCTGCGCTCTATATATGAACAATCAACACCCATAATGATACTGTCAGGGAAACCTTCAGCTGCAGATTGGCCGTCACATGACACGCACCAGATGATTTCCACATGACTTCCTGGCTGCCTATAAAAGCTGAGCAAGTGCTCAGAGGAATTGCTGGTTTGTCTTTCAGCTTCCTATACCTGAGTTCCAGTTTCCTGTTTCCTGTGTGATCATTTACCTGCTGTGACCCGGATTGACCCTGACCTACTCTGCTCTTCTCCTGGACCTGACCTTGGCTTGTTTTACGGACTTTGCTCTTGCTGACCTGTGTTTGACCCTCTGCCTGCGACCTGGATTCACCTTCAGTCTCCTATGCCTTGACCTTCTGCTTGTGACCCAGTCTTGCCTCCTATCTCCAGTGCCTTGCCCCTCAGCCTGTGACCTGGATTGTCTGCTTACATGTGTTTGACCCTCAGCCTGCTCTGGACTTTTTACCTACTTCTTCTGCTGGATCCTGATCAGTCTCTGCTCCTGTTCTACAGAACCTCCACACAAGCTCTATCCTGCCTGCTGGTAGCTTGTGCCTCTTTGTGCCATCCACCCTCTGTATCACCTCCAGAGGGGCAGAGTGCGCTTAGTCGCAACAGCAAACTGCTCTTGGCCTCGGTGAGTACCTCTATTCTGATAGATACTCAGCGGAGTGTGGAGTTGCCAGATTGATGTACATAGCAAATGCGTTTCAATGGAGGCCTTTGAGGACTTCTTTGAGGCTTGGGAGACTTTGAATGGGAGGCAGAGGTTCAGATTGAGTAGACTCCCTTGGTAGAGGCTTGTGGAAGTGCAGGATGAGAACATAGGAACTGAAGTGAAGTAAAAGAAAGATTTTCCCCACTGGAGGTACGCAGGTGGAGAATTGCAGGGTATGCTAGTGTGAATTTTTAGTTTACGGTTGTAGAGAGCAGAGCATGTGGTAGAGAATGTCTTATGTTTCAGGATGACCTCAGCAAAGTAATCTGCAAAAAGGAGCAGCTTGTGTCCATCAATGGAAAGTGTGCAAGTTCTCCTGTAATTTTACATAATAAGCTGTATATCTATATCATTTAAAAAATGAGCGATGACAGGTTGTGGTTTTGTTCGGTTGTCAGAAAGAGGGCCCACAGTGAGCACATTCCACCACACGCTGCTAAGACAAACCCAAAGCCTCCGGGATTTGAGAACAGCAAATATCCAAAAGGGAGCCAGACTTATAGCATTCTGAAAGGCCGATCATGCTAAGGTTGTTTCTTCTGGATTGATCTTAAAGTGATTGTAATGTCTCATTTATTTTTTTTTTTAAATAACAAACGTGTTATACCTACCTCGTTTGTGCAGTTGGTTTTGCACAGGGCAGCCCAGATCCTCCTCTTCTCAGGTCCCTCATTGCTACTTCTGGCCTCTCCCTCCTGTTCAGTGCCTCCACAGCAAGCAGCTTGCTATGAGGGCACCCAAGCCGAGCTACAGCTCCGTGTATCCATTCAGACACAGAGCTGCCGTTCAGCCCCGCCTCTCTATCCTGATTGGCTGACTTTGATTGACAGCAGCGGGAGCCAATGGTGCCATGGCTGTGTCTCAGCCAATCAGGAGGGAGAGTCCTGGATGGAAAAGAGACTTGTGGACATTGCTGGTCAGAGATGGGATTCAGGTAAGTATTAGGGGGTGCTGGGGAGGCTTCTACACCCAGAAGGCTTTTTATCTTTATGCATAGAATGCATTAAGATAAAAAAAAAAAAAACTTCTGACTTTACAAATCCTTTGAAGATCATCATTCTTTTCTAGCAATGCCTGTTGTGTAGTGGTATGAATAGTGGAGGCTGCAGCTGCACTGTGAAAATCGTCCTCCAGTGCTGATATGTGTTGCTCTGTGTGTTGAATGTGGGAGGCATGATCAGAGAGCTCAAATTTATGTGTATATCAGCGCTGCTCACTCTATGATATGTGAATCAAAACCATTGCAATAAATGTGCAAAATAAATAAATATTTGACATCCTAACACTGATGTCAATGTGCAAAATTAAGTAATTTAACCTACTCACCAATATACTGTACCTCTATAGTGATTATAAAATGAATATATAAAATGCAATAATATACGAAATGTTAATGTACTAATTATAGAAGGGTGGTTGTCACCTCACAATGACCGCCACTCTGCAGAAACCAATATTAAAAAGTGCAAACGCATATAAATGATATAACAGTATTTAAGTGCCATGTGACAGTAAAATGGTAAACTTTTAAATAAATATACTATAATAAATCTGATTAAATCAATTATAAATAAATCTTGTATAGTCAATCAAATAAAGTGACAAGTGCTTGTGCAAAAATCATACGACTGCGTTCCAACCACCGGATGCGGAAATGACGTCAGGCGCATGACTCACAGCTTGACGCATTTCACCCCTCCCACTGGGCGTCCTCTGAAGCTACTGCATCATGCGTCTGTCTGACTTAAATAGGAGGATTACTACACCTACTCCGCCCATTTAATTACTAATAGGAGGATATCATACAGCGTCCGCTGGAAGTAAACTGGCCGCCATATTGGTCCTCCCTAACCTCCGGAAACAAGAACGACGCCATGATATTACTCCTATGTAATCTGTACAATCATCATTATTTAAAAACTAGCCCCAAGCTATCTTCTACGCAAAATCACAAATCTTTCCTTAATTCTTATTGTACACATCTATACTTCCCCATTACCAATACATTATGTATACTATATTTAAACTTACACAATCATAAATAAATACAATGTACCATAATATATACAGTATACCTGTATAATCCCTTCATATGTTCAAAACTATTTTAAACCTAATAAAATATATATAATATATTTATTACTTGATCTGAGCTGAATAAATATATATTAAAAACACTTGTATGCCTAATAAATAAAATATATATGATATATATACTACTTGATCTTGGCTGAATAAATATAGCTTATATGCTACTGTATGCTTTTATATACTCAATCTGGGCTGAGTATATACAAATCACTATTCCATTGTTATGATAGGTATTAGATAAACAAAATTTCTACTACTCTTATATAGGACCACAGTTTTTATACTCAGCAACTGTAATAATATATCAGCAAAAATATGTTAGTATTCAAATGTAAGCATCTGTCTATGTGGGTGGCTGTGCAATTAAAATCATAAATAAATAAATATTTTAAAAATCACAAAAAAAAGGGGGGTATCTAGTTCAACGTTCAAGCCTGCAGGTGCCATACTTTTAATTGTCTAGTGGTCCGCCCTACAAACTGGAGTCCACACTCGCATTCCAGCAGATATGTAACGCGTGTACTACTGCATGTGATGAATTGAGAAATGACATAGCTGATTGCGGTTGTATTTGATTTAAACTGAGTAATTTTCCTTTTGGTTTTTTTTGCACGTCTTACACCTTGCTTCTTGCACCTTCAACACTTAAAGAACCCAGTTTGGTCTAGGAAAGTGACTATTTTCTTGGGGGGGTTTGGGACACTTTTAACTATTGTGTCTTTCAATATTGGTGGTTGCCTGTATATAAATTTGGGTCTTGCAGGTAGGATTTTTTTTATATACAGGATATGCCAATGTTTTTTCACAATTTTTGTTGTCTGTACTGATGACTGTATTCCATACAGAAAGCTTTGCTGTATTCTTCTTGCTGTTTTGGTTTAGTTTTTAAGAGCTCTTCCCTATATGTATTTTTAATATTCCGTTGGACTTTATCCAAATGGGACTTCTTGTATTCTTTTTCTGTAAATCTATTAATCAGTATGTTGGCTTGTTCCTCGTAATCCGACGGTAAGTTGCAATTTCTCTTAATTCTTAACAATTGTCCCTTGGGGACCGCCGATATCCATTTTGGATGATGTCCGCTTCTGGTAGGAGTATAACTGTTTCTATCTGTATCTTTAACCACTTGCAAACCGCTCACTGAGCTGGTACTGCGGCAAAGTGGCTCGTTATCGTCCAGCGACGTAGACCTACATCGCAGGATTCCGCCCCCTCTCGGCGGCGCTCGCGCGCCTCCGGAGGCTAGCTCCCGCTGTATTTGGACACAGTGGGAGTCGGGCCAGGGGAGGAGAGGAGGTGATCACCGCCGCTCTTCCCCTATCGTCGGGGATCGAGTGAGGAAATCCGCCCACTTGTGTAAACAAAGCGGGCGGTTCTCCTATGTGACAGACAGTCACAGACTACAGGATTCAGCATAGCTGAACCTGCGATCTGTGTCAGTGTCACACAATCCCCTCCCCCAACACAAGTCAGTAAGCATGAGGCATACATTTAACCCCTTGATCACCAATAAAGTTAACCCCTTCCCTGCCAGTGTCATTTTTACAGTAACAGTGCATATTTATAGCACTAATTACTGTAGTAATGTCCCTGGTACCCCCAAAAGTGTCAAAAATGTCAGTTAGGGGTCCGATCTGTCCGCCGCAATGTCGCAGTCCCACAAAAAAAATCGCAGATCGCCACCATTGCTAGTAAAAAAATAAACAATAAAAATGACAAATCTTTCCCGTAGTTAGTAAACGCGGTAACTTTTGCGCAAACCAATCAAATTTTTTTTGATTATTGTGATTTTTTTTTACCAAAAATATGTAGCAGAAAACAAATTGGCCTAACATGTTAAATTTTGATCTTTAATTTTTTTTTTGGAATGTTATGTATCAAAATGTAAAAAATATTGTTTTTTTTTTTCAAAATTGTCGCTCTTTTTTTCAAAAATTAAAAATCACACAGGTGATCAAATATGACCAAATGAAAGCTCTATTTATGGGGAAAAAAGACATAAATTAAATTTTGGTACAGCGTCGCACATTCGTGCAATTGTCCGTTAAAGTAACGCAGTGCCGAATCGCAAAATATAGCCTGGTCAGGAATGGGGTAAAATCTTCCGGTCTTAAAGCGGTTAAAAATACGCTCATTGAGGAAATTTTTTGTCAAAGACATGTAGCTAAATACATTTTGGCCTAAATATATGACAAAAATTTTATATATTGGATATTTTTTAACTGTCGAAATAGAAAATGTAAATTTTTTCGCAAAATTTTCGCTATTTTTTTATTAATATCGCAAAAAATGAAAAGTGCAGAGGTGATCAAATACCACCAAAAGGAAGCTCTTTTTGTGGGAAAAAAAGGACATAAATTTTGTTTGGGTACGGCATTGCATGACCGTGCAATTGTCAGTTAAAGTTGCGCAGTGCCAAGTTGCAAAAAGTGGCCTGGACGTAAAGCAGGAAAATCCTCCGGTGGTAAAGTGGTTAAAATACGTTTTTGTAAATAGTTTATGGCCATGCTTAAAAATAGTTAAATCTAAATAATTTACTTATAACACACTATAATTTGCGGTAAAAGAGATATTGTAAACATTGTTATTCATATATTCAAAAAATTCCTTAAAAGCTTGTTCTGACCCTTCCTAAACAATAAAAATATCATCAATATAGCGCCTGTATGCCTTTAAACATGAATGAGCTGTATGAAAAATGCTCTCCTGCTCCCATTTGCTCATAAAAATATTCACAACCGTGGCAGCATATTTAGCTCCCATGGCAACTCCTCTTATTTGATTATAAAACTGCTTGTTATGCCAGAAATAATTATTATATAAAGCAGTTTGTAGGATATCTAACATAAATGCAATTTTCTTGTTTGGGGAGCCGCCCATCTCCATTTAAAGCCCATTTCACTGCATTAATTGCATCCTTCTGTTTTATATTCGTATATAATGAATTCACATCTGTGCTGGCTAGAATAGTATTCTCAGAGATATGTAAATCTCTGATGTAATTGATTAGATCTCTACTATCCTTCAAATTTGCAGGAAACTTCTGAGCCAGCAGTTGGAGAAAGTGATCAACATATTCTCCGACTCTTGAATATAGTGAATCCACCCCATTGATAATTGGTATCCCTGGGGGTTTATTAGGATTTTTGTGAATTTTTGGATTCTGGTAAATAATGGGCATTCTCAGAGTTTCTGGAATTAAATATCTTGATTTTTTTTTTGTCAAGTATTCTTTCTTTCTGAGCCTTTTTAATTTTCTTTGTTGTAAGATTCTGGTACCTTCGGTACCGCTTGTTACACAGCCTTGTCTGATGCTGCCGAAGCCTCCAGCTATTTCCTGTATCTCGCTACGGATCCTGTATCTCGCTACCGATCCTTCTCCTCATTACCGGACCTCTCATCTCTCTAAAACCAACTAGTGATAAGTACCCCGCAGGGGATTCCTTCCTATCAACTTGCACTATCTACTCTTGTATACTAAAGAATGTTTCTATCTATACATTACTATTTCTATCATCTGCACTGTTACATAGATTGCTAGCTCTTGAGTCTACTACCATCTATATCCTTGCACTGAGTTAGCAATTCCTGTACACTTCATCTGCTGTCCCCTACCACCTGTTAATTGTACATGATTGCTAACCTATCTGCATACTATCTATCACCATCTGCTAACACTCCTGAACATTACTATTTGAGTGCCTATCATTGCTATCACTACTCACGCCTGTCCTTTCAGCACATCACCTCTATACTATCGTATACAACCTATCACTCCAGGAACATCTTAACTGAGTGCCTGTATATTTGCATGCTGAGGCAGGCTGGGCCACAATGATGAACCTGGAGAGTTGGATATGGTGATTCAACACATCTCTGCACGACTACTGAGTTGAAATTCTGCAGCTGCATATCCATTTCACTAAACAAACGCCGGAGCGTTACATTTGTTAGCATAGCCTTAAGTTTGTTGATAGGGTCTCCTCTAAATCTCGCATAAGTATTTCTATCTTCTACCAAGCAATTCAATTCAGCAATATAGTCCTCTTTATCCATGACCACTATGCCCCCTCCTTTATCAGCTGGTCTGATAATAATGTCCTTCTTTTTCTCCAATACTCTAATTACTTGCTTATTCATTCTATTCCCTCTGATAGGATGTATATTAATGTTTTCCAAATCTTGTTCAACCATTAATTTAAATACATCCAAACATTGGTTATTACTATTCTTGGGGTAGAAGGTTGATTTGTTTCTCAATCCACTGTGTATGTAGGCTTCTTCTAATGCATTAGATGTGACACTTTTATTAGTAAAATGTTTTTTTAATATTCAGCTTCCTTATGAATTTATGAAAATCAATAAAAGTTTTAAATCTATCTATATTTTTATGTGGCACATATTTCAGCCCAAGATCAAGTATTCTCAATTCTTCGTCATTAAAATTCACCCTACTGAGATTAAATATTCCAAGGTCTAAGCTTCTCTTTTCCTTTTTCTCCTTGCCTCCTCGACATCCTCTCTTCTTTCTTCTGTTGTTATGGGATGTCCTCTGTATTGGCCTCTTGGTCTCCAATAATGGGATTGCCCCCTTGGGGGACCCCAATAAATTGCCCCTTCCTCTGTGTCCCCTCCATGGGGGTCTCCCATAACCCCTGTCCCAAAACGACCCTCTATATGGGGAATTGGATGGATGGTCATACGATCTGTGGGATGGAGGGCCTCTATAAGGGGAATGGTGTGGTTGATCATACGGCTTATATGGAGGAGGACCTCTCGGCCTAGGAGAGAGTGTATGTATTATAATAGGATTAAACATATTATATGCAGGTACATTGTATTGTGGTGTATGATGGTTTCTTTGTCCATTATTGGAATGATAGTTCATCATTATTTGATCGAATAAGGCATTTTCCCCTTTTTTTATCAGCAGCAGCCCACAATTTTTAATTTTAATTTGGTTGTTTACATAGTCCTTTCCTAAGCGCAGGTACATCTTCAATCTTTATGATCAGAGAGCTCCCTGTGCAGCTGTTTCATACCTTGATGCACCACTCTGTCCACTGCTTCTTGAATTTTAGGAGCCAGCAGGGTCACTACCACCTGGGCTATGCGGGCATGTGTTGAGTAATCCTCAGTATTGGGTATGGGAGGAGGAGATAGCACCTCCATACTTTTCCCTGTGGTCAACGCAGGCACTATCTTGGGAGCCCTTCTTGTGTCAGAGTCCAGGATCTGGCAAGGAGAAAGCTGCGAAGGAGTGCCCTAGCGGTCTAAGAAATGCTCCATGAGAATCGCTGAAGCTAAAGTCAGTGGATTGGCACAGTGGCGGGGCACTGCTGTTACTTTGTATGCTGATATCGGAAGAGGTCAGCAGGAGCAGTGGCGGCTCACCTACGAGTCATATCGTGCTGAAACCAGAAGTCATTACATATTTTAAAGTGAAAACATGTACAAACAGTACAGTTGTTAAGGCAGCAATATACAGTACATATTGCTAAATCATAAGATCAACAGATGTCCCAAGAATAAAAAGCACAATATCACATATAATTAAAAAGGTATATGAATACACAGATGCCCTAAGTTATCTTTTTGTAGAAAAATTACATAACACAAAAAGAACAATTAGTCTTTTAGAGTTTTAGCCTGATGTGTGTAAATTTCTTGGAGACGTAAGTGAAATTCCCTCTGAAGACTCACAAAAGGTTTAATATTGAAATTATTGTAAAGGTTCCCAAGATAATATACTCCGTGTCCCTTGCATTAAGTCATGGAGATATCGGGAATGAGCTTGGAATGAGCATAAAGCTTTTTACAAGCTCTAATTGAAACAAGCATGGGAGGGGAGAGAGTCATAGGGACTTGGGCGCCCAGTGGCACTTCTAGTCATAAATTAGAACCAATAATTTAAGTGAATTCTATTTGACCACACAGAGTGGTGGGTGTGGGAAAGAGCCAGTCGTGTAGTTGGGCTAGCACAGTAGCGTGGTAGTAGTCAGCAAAGTCAATGTAACTAGAACCACCCACTGATTTGTGTTTGAGAAGTTTGGAGTGCACACAGCAAGGGTTTTTCCCTGCCATATAAAATGGCTAAGGGTAGATTGAAGTGATTCTTGTGATTGTGTAATGCCTTCATACCTGAGCTAAGTTGGCGTCTTAGTTGGAGAGTGTATTTGGACAAATCCACAAAAATGTGTATACCTTCAAACGGAGCAGGGAGAGGGTTCAACAATCTTGCTTTAGGGAGTCGTTGATCCTTTGTTTGGAAGAAAGGAATCTTCATCAGCACATCTGATGTGCTACTTGTACTTGTAGATTTAGGCTCACTACCAGGCCAGCAGGTGGTGCTGTGGAGCAGAGGAGCAGAGCGCGGGATCAGAGGCTGTCATGGTGTGCAGGAGAGAGGAGTGTGTGAGGAGTGTGTGCGTGACCGACCGCGTGTGAGTGTGTAAGTAACCCCCACCCAGGAGAGCAGCGGCGGGGAGCGGCGCTCGAACCCCCCCCCCCCAGAAGCGAGCGGCGAGTGGGCCGGTAACCCCCCCCTCTCTTGTTGCGGGTGGCGAGCGGTACAGTAAACCCCCCCCCTTTTGCGGCGCGCGGCGAGTGGTGTGGACCCCCCCCAGACAGAGAGGGAGCAGAGGAGACTAGCGGAGCAAAGGCTGACCGGGAAGTGACAGAGGGAGGCGGGTGCAGAGCGGAGACTGACCGTCTGAGGGAAAAAAAAAAACAGCCAGGAACTGCTAGAGACAGACTTAAAGGGACACACACTAGGTAAGTAAGACTGGTGACTGAGATTGTACACTGACTGAGGGTGTAGTGTAGTCCCTAAGTATCTGTGAGTACCTGAGTATCTGTGAGTACCTGTTACTACCTGAGTATCTGTGAGTGCCTGAGTATCTCTGAGTACCTGTTACTACCTGAGTATCTGTGAGTACCTGTTACTACCTGAGTACCTGTGAGTACCTGAGTATCTGGGAGTACCTGAGTATCTGGGAGTACCTGAGTATCTGGTAGTACCTGTTACTACCTGAGTACCTGTTACTACCTGAGTATCTGTGAGTACCTGTTACTACCTGTGTATCTGTTACTACCTGTGTATCTGTGAGTACCTGAGTATCTGTGAGTACCTGAGTATCTGTGAGTACCTGTTACTACCTGAGTATCTGTGAGTACCTGTTACTACCTGAGTATCTGTGAGTACCTGTTACTACCTGAGCATCTGGGAGTACCTGTTGCTACCTGAGTGTCTGGGAGTACCTATCACTACCTGAGTGTTGTGCGTCTGACCGGGCTGTGCGACTGAGTGTTGTGCGTCTGACCGGGCTGTGCGACTGAGTGTTGTGCGTCTGACCGGGCTGTGCGACTGAGTGTTGTGCGTCTGACCGGGCTGTGCGACTGAGTGTTGTGCGTCTGACCGGGCTGTGCGACTGAGTGTTGTGCGTCTGACCGGGCTGTGCGACTCAGTGTTGTGCGTCTGACCGGGCGGTGCGACTGAGTGTTGTGCGTCTGACCGGGCTGTGCGACCGAGTGTTGTGCGTCTGACCGGGCTGTGCGACTGAGTGTTGTGCGTCTGACCGGGCTGTGCGACTCAGTGTTGTGCGTCTGACCAAGCTGTGCGACTTAGTGTTGTGCGTCTGACCGGGCTGTGCGACTTAGTGTTGTGCGTCTGACCGGGCTGTGCGACTTAGTGTTGTGCATCTGACCGGGCTGTGCGACTCAGTGTTGTGCGTCTGACCGGGCTGTGCGACTCAGTGTTGTGCGTCTGACCAGGCTGTGCGACTCAGTGTTGTGCGTCTGACCGGGCTGTGCGACTCAGTGTTGTGCGTCTGACCGGGCTGTGCGACTCAGTGTTGTGCGTTTGACCGGGCTGTGCGACTCAGTGTTGTGCGTCTGACCGTGCTGTGCGACTCAGTGTTGTGCGTCTGACCGGGCTGTGCGACTCAGTGTTGTGCGTCTGACCGGGTTGTGCGACTGAGTGTTGTGCGTCTGACCGGGCTGTGCGACTTAGTGTTGTACGTCTGACCGGGCTGTGCGACTTAGTGTTGTGCGTCTGACCGGGCTGTGCGACTCAGCGTTGTGCGTCTGACCGGACTGTGAGATTGTGAGTGTTGTGTGACTGACCGGTGTCAAGTGAGTGGAGCGGAATACCAGAGGGTGAGAAGGTAGCGTTAGGAAGCCAGGAAATAGCCACATAGGATAGACTTAAATCGCTGAATCCCCATTATATTAGATAGTAGGTACAATGCCCGGCGGGTGTGGAGATGCGATTCGGTGTACATCTTGTAATATGTATGCGTTCCTCAGACTTGATCGAGGGCGAATACAAATGCGCAAAATGTAAGCACGTTGCTTCC
Source organism: Pelophylax lessonae (assembly GCF_965119305.1). Lineage (NCBI taxonomy): Eukaryota > Metazoa > Chordata > Amphibia > Anura > Ranidae > Pelophylax > Pelophylax lessonae. The sequence goes on along the minus strand of NC_138776.1, from coordinate 210,507,219 downwards.
CTGGAAGCTCAGGTCCTGAATCTAGGGAAGCAGCTGGCAACACTGAGACGAATGTCCATACCGGAGGAGAGCCAGGATTGTACCAGTCAGGTGCAGGCAGGGGTCTGCACAGAGGTGGGCGGAGTATTGGAGGTGCAGGCATCAGAGCAGAGTAGAGGGGTGACAGTTAGGAGGGGTAGAAGGGGACAAGGCAAGGAGGCTGATCCTGGGCTGGAGCACCCCAATAGATACGCCCCGTTGTGTGATGTTGGGGAAACCAGTCAGGGACCAGCATTGCTGGAGCAGAGCGACGCCCCTAGCTGCCAGGGGACGAACTCCTCCAGTGATGCCGGGAGAAAGGGAAAGGAAAGACAGGTGCTGGTGGTAGGGGACTCAATTATTAGAAGGACAGATAGTGTAATCTGTGACAAAGACCGTGTGCGCCGAACAGTCTGTTGTTTGCCGGGCGCTCGGGTTCGGCACATCGCGGATCGGGTGAACAGATTATTGGGTGGGGCTGGGGAAGACCCAGCTGTCATGGTACACGTGGGTACCAATGACATAGGCAGAGGAAGACGGAGAGTCCTAAACGATTTCAGGGACTTAGGCGCTAAGTTGAGGACTAGGACCTCCAAGGTAGTATTTTCCGAAATAATACCTGTACCTCGAGCCACACCAGAAAGGCAGTGGGAGATTAGGGAAGTTAACGAGTGGCTGAGGAGCTGGTGTAGTAAGGAGGGTTTCGGGTTCCTGGAGAACTGGGCCGACTTCTCAGTCGGTCACAGGCTCTTTGGTAGGGACGGATTGCACCTAAATGGGGTGGGTGCAGCCGTACTGGGTGCGAGGATGGCCAAAAAGTTAGAGGGGCTTTTAAACTAGGGAATGGGGTGGAGGGTACAGATGTAGAATTAGCCAGTGGAAAGCAAGTTTCAGAGGGCAGAAATGGGGGCATTAGCGGTAGGGTGTTCGGAGCTCCTATACCCAGGGTGGGTACGGGGAAAAATCAAGAGAGCAGCCTAAAAACATCAAAATTACGAGGCTTGTATACCAATGCCAGAAGCCTGGCCAACAAGATGGGAGAGCTGGAGCTGCTGATGTTTGAGGAGGACTTAGATTTTGTGGGGATAACTGAGACTTGGTTTGACAGCTCTCATGACTGGATGGCGACCATTCAGGGGTATTCTCTTTATCGCAGAGATAGAGAGGGTAAAAAAGGGGGAGGGGTATGTTTGTATATTAAGAACAGTATACAGGTAAATATGAGGGATGATATTAATAATGGAGCTATGGACGAGGCAGAATCCCTATGGGTAGAGCTTCAAAGGAAAGGCACGGTGGGGAAGGTAATATTGGGCGTATGCTATAGGCCCCCCAACCAGAGGGAGGAGGGTGAGGCGGACCTCATGTTACAGATAGGATTGGCAGCAAGGATGGGAAATGTCATTATAATGGGGGACTTTAATTATCCTGATATAGACTGGGCAGAAGGAACCGCGCATTCAGCCAAGGCTCGGCAGTTCCTAAATGTTTTGCAGGACAATTTCATGGGTCAGATGGTGAATGCACCGACAAGAAACAATGCGGTACTTGACCTACTGATTACCAACAATACAGACCTGCTCACGGATATAGAAATACGGGACAACTTAGGGAACAGTGACCATAGGTCAAATGGTTTCAGTATTAATTACAGTAATAGGAAACACAAGGGTAATATAAGGACACTGAATTTCAAAAGAGCCAATTTCCCTAAACTGCGCTCGCTGCTAGAAAATATAAAATGGGATAGAACCCTGGGAACAAAGAACACGGAGGAAAAATGGGAGTGCTTCAAGAGCATACTTAACAAGGGGGTGGGCCAGTGCATTCCACAGGGAAATAAATTTAAAAGAGCAAAACTAAACCCTGGGTGGCTAAACTCCAACATAAAAATGTATATTAGTATATTAGAGCTAAAGAAAAGGCCTTCAAAAAATACAAGACTGAGGGGTCATTGGCAGCATTTAAGCACTACAAAGAGTGTAATAAGAAATGTAAAGACGAAATCAGGGCGGCTAAAATAGAACACGAGAGACATATAGCGGAGGAGAGTAAAAAGAACCACAAGAAGTTCTTTAAGTATATAAACAGTAGGAAAGCGAGGCCAGAGCACATTGGCCCCATAAAAGATGATAAAGGAAAAATGGCCACAGAGGACAGAGAAAAGGCGGAAGTGTTAAATAATTTATTTTCTTCAGTCTTCACAAAGGAATCGGGGGGCTACACAAACCCCGCTTGTAAGGCCGAACTAAATAATACACCTCAGGAAGTGCCACCATGGCTAACAGAGGATAGACTTAGAGCTAAACTAGAGAAACTTAATATAAATAAATCCCCGGGACCGGATGGCTTGCACCCAAGGGTTCTTAATGAGCTCAGCCAGGTGATTGCCAGACCATTATTCTTGATCTTTAAGGATAGTTTACAGACGGGTATGGTGCCAGCTGATTGGAAAAAAGCCAACGTGGTACCAATATTTAAAAAGGGGCCGAGATATATCCCGGGTAACTATAGGCCGGTCAGCCTAACATCAGTAGTCTGCAAAATTTTGGAGGGGATGATAAGGGACCACATACAAGACTTTAGTAATGAAAACGGTATTATAAGTAGTAATCAGCATGGATTCATGAAAAATCGTTCATGCCAAACCAATCTATTAACCTTCTACGATGAAGTGAGCTGCCACTTAGATAAAGGTAAGCCTGTGGATGTGGTGTATCTGGACTTTGCAAAGGCCTTTGACACCGTTCCCCACAAACGCTTACTGTACAAACTAAGGAAGGTAGGTATGGACCATAAGGTGAGTACCTGGATAGAGAACTGGCTCCAGGGGAGAGTACAGAGGGTGGTGATTAATGGGGAGTACTCGGATTGGGCGGGTGTGGAAAGTGGGGTCCCCCAGGGTTCTGTCCTGGGACCAATCCTGTTTAATTTATTCATAAATGATCTAGAGGAGGGGATATCTAGTACAATCTCAGTATTTGCAGATGATACTAAATTAGGCATGCCAATATCTTCTATGCAGGATGTGGAAATCTTGCAAGCAGACCTGAACAAAATAACGGGGTGGGCAACTACATGGCAGATGAGATTTAATGTAGAAAAATGTAAAGTAATGCACTTGGGGGCCAGAAACCAGAAAGCAAGCTACTCACTAGGGAGGGAACCTCTGGGTGAGTCTAGGATGGAAAGGGACCTGGGGGTACTGGTAGACAACAGGCTTGGCAGTGGCATGCAATGCCAAGCCGCCGCAAGCAAAGCCAACAGAATACTGGGTTGTATAAAAAAGGGGATTCACTCCAGAAATCAAGAGATTATTCTTCCACTCTACAAGATTCTGGTCCGGCCACATCTGGAGTATGCTGTCCAGTTCTGGGCACCGGTCCTCAGAAGGATGTGCTGGAACTGGAGAAAGTCCAGAGAAGGGCAACAAAAATAATTAGGGGAATGGAGGACATCAGCTACGAGGAAAGACTACAAGCACTGAACCTATTCTCTCTGGAGAAGAGACGATTGAGGGGGGATATGATATCAATGTACAAATACTGTACTGGCGACCCTAGCATAAGGAACAAACTATTCAGAGAAAGGAGATACAATAAGACACGTGGCCACTCACTAAAACTTGAGGAAAGGCGGTTTAACCTTAAAGTGCGTAAGGGGTTCTTCACTGTAAGAGCGGTAAGGGTGTGGAATTCTCTTCCACAAGCAGTGGTATCAGCGGGGAGCATTGATAGTTTCAAAAAACTATTGGATGGACACCTTAAAGACCACAACATACAGGGGTATACAATGTACAGTTAAAAGCAAACACACACATCATAGGTTGAACTGGATGGACTTGTGTCTTTTTTCAGCCTCACTAACTATGTAACTATGTAACTACCTCTAGGTATTGAGTCCACCAAGTGTTGCAGTTTGGTAAAACAATGAATGTGATCAATTGTTAGCTTGATAGGAGAGGTATCTGTTAGTAGGGCTGATATCAGGTCCCAAGCATAGTTATAAAGATCACTGGATTGAACTGATTCTGGTACACCCTGCATTTTAATTTTGTTGCAGTGGTACCTATCTTCTAGGTCTACCAATTTGGTTTTGATCCATGTGTGGTCTTCCCTGGTCTCCTTAGAGACATCTATGGGGCCATTTATGGTTGTCATACAATCCTCCATCTTGTTTTCAATGTAATAAACTCTTAGACTACTAAGCGATTGAGGGGTGGAAAATTTCCAATATCTAGGTTCAGTAGTGCTAATGCTGGATTAGGTTGGGTTAGAATGCCAGTAATGGATGGAACAAGGCTAAATCTCTGATTCAGAAAATGTGTAAGGCTTTTGCATGACCATAGGATGTGGTAGAGGTTGCCTACCTGTCCACAGTTACACCAGCACACATGATTGGGAAGGATAAAATTGAGTTATCTTGAATGGTGTGAGATACCATTGAGATATTATTTTTTGACAACCCTCCCAATGGTTCATACATCGTGAGATATTATAGGTACATTTAAACAATTGAAGCCATTGTTCTGCTGTAAATGTTTGTTGCAATTCTTTCTCCCATTTCAACATAGGGCTAGTCTTGCAGAATGTAGTTTTACAGTGTAAGGTGTTGTATAAAAGGGATATACCTTTGAGATTTGATGGTGAAGACGTGTAATAGTTGAGAATCAATGCAGGAACTTTGAGTGTTGGAATGGGACATTTCCCCACAAATTTACTGATTCAAATATATGAGTAAAGTTCAGAGGATGGTGTGTTGTATTGATCTGATAGTGTGGAGAAGGGCTTAGTTAAATCGTTTTCCAAAATGACTTCCACCCATTGTATGTTAGAGTCACACCACTTCTGAACAGACATATACGGAATGAGGATTTTCAGCATTTTAGGTGGTAGGTGTAGTTGTTGGGAGTTTAAGGAGTCAACTGGGTGATCCCTCATGGCCCTCCATGCTATGATAGAGGTTTGTACTGTAATTGGTAGATCGCTTAGTTGTAGGGTTTTCCATCAATCAGCAATGAGCATTGAAGGAAGGTTTTCTACTTTCGTTGTTGCTGCTTCTATTTGGACCCAGCATGTATCAAGAAACAAATTAAACCAGTGTTTGATGTGCTGTAGTCAAGCTTGAAATAGGTAACATATTTAATGCTGTTCTGAGGACATAGGAATATGAATGTTATTTGTCAAGCTGCTGGATCTCAAAAATCCTTGCGTTGTCGTCTACGATCAATTTAGGGTGATAGAGTGATCCAGATAGGAGATGGCCTAGGGATAGAAAATACGCAAGGAACAGAGTCCTGGTCAAGTAGGCCCAGCTTTACTAGAATCTCATTCCCATCAGAGACATTAGGGTCTACACCTGTAATGCAATTGTGGGAAACAGAGAGCTTAGAAGGGAAATCCCAGTGGTAGTTGATTCTTGCAGACTGTAGAATGGTGGTGATTTCCTTCATCTTTCTCTTTGTATCAAAAATTGCAAGTGACACACCAGGAAAAATTTGAAACCTAACCCCAACTAGCTTGTTGTTGGGGGTAATCCCCACAGCCCCCTAGGAGACGTTTTTTACTGATAAAGACTTTTAGATATACAGTAGTACTTTATCCCTTGGTAGCTTGTCATCTGGAGGTTTTGGGTGCATTGCCCTATGTATATGATCACAGGTAAGGAAAATGGTGAAGTCTCTGCAAGCAAGGGGTAGAACAACCTAGAGACGTTAGATGCTAAATCTGTAATTCTCTCTAGAATGCCTCTAATTCACAAGTTATTGCATCTGTTTCTGTTGTCCAAATCCTCAACTTGCTATTGATGTTGGGCAAAGTTATCAAGGTAAACTTCATGCTCTTTTCAAAGATCATTGTATGCTAGATTAATCTCATCATGCTTAGTTTCTAGCTAGTCAGTTCTATTACCAAGAATTGCGAGGGCAAATGAGAAAGTATGTATGGGTTTATGGAGCTCTGTCTGAAATATTGCAAGCTTTTCATACATTAGTGTCCAAGTTTTCCTTAGTTAGACCTGGGGTGTACTCATCATCAGCAGAATCTGCCTATAGCTCTGTTGAATTGGCATGGGAACCAGGAGGGCTGGGCGCTATCTTGAAACATCTTTTTGGGTTCCCGGACTTGGAGAAGTTCCAATTTAGTGACCTTTGAGATGGTTTTCTTCTGTATTTCTTAGGTGTAGGCATGAGTGATACCTTCTGCTAGGGGTGATCGACAGAGTAAGAAAGATTTGTGGCAGGATGACCCTGGGAGAGTGTCTTTAGTCTCTGCTAACCTCGGAGCAGCCTCTATAGATGTCCAGCCAGCATTTCACCCAGGATCATTGATCGTTTTCTGGGTCATTTAAACCTTTTACGGTCAGAGAGAACATGGTGAATGGAGAGCTTTGTTGACAAATACAAGGATGGCTGGCAGGCTCTTCTGTTCGATATTTAAATAATCCAGCACAATTTAAGTGTAAAGTGGACTTTGCAGAGTTAAAACTAGATTACATCAGACTTAAACATTTTAATAAAAAGATGAACATAATTTGGTAAAATCAGTTTGTTGTGTACTGCCCATGTGACACACTGAATAATCCATGTAAAATATGTTAAACAAAATAATAATAATAATAATAATAATTATTATTATTATTATTATTATTAATAATATTATCTTTCAAAATGGACTTTAGGTACACCTTCATGTCTTCAGCATTAAAGTTAAAAATATACAATACAGAATCATTTTTATGGCAACAATTTATGATGAAGCACTTTATGTGACATGACAATGTATCTTGGACACATGTTATTGAAGAAATGAATGACAGGTAATCAGTTATCCAGTAAGTTACAACAATGTGCATTTGATTAACCAGTCAATAATTTACTTCCTATGCTGTCCATAAAACCTTTGTTAGTATCCAAATAAATTTTGATATCATACATTTTAATTACATTTCTCTTTCATGCAGTGTTCTATAAAAGCATAATTATCTTCTCCTGATATAAACTGAAGTCTACTTAAAGGGATAGAACTAGGCTTCCTAACAAAACCAGTGGATTGTACAGGAAGTGATTAATTGCCCAGCATGCATTAAAGATTTAAACTATATGAATATTAAAGATGAGTTCATTGGAACAAATTTGGATTGAGAAGTGTATTTTTTATTATCCTTTTGTAAATGTAGGAAGACATTCAGTAGATTGATTTAGTGGATACAATTAATACCCTCAGAGTAACACTGTGCAATTGCAGTTATCACAGTTACTGTACATGTATGTGTTACATACTGTATTTAGGTTTATAGTTATAATGTTAAGAGGGTTGGTGGCAGTGGGAATCCAGGGTTCATATCCTGCATCTCCTGCTGGGTGCCCCAAGTCTCTTACACCACAATCGGCTGTCACTACAGCATAGTTTTCTCACAAGTTGTCTTTCAGAGTAAAAGAATTTAGAAGGAGAGGTTGTTCCTATGCTCTTCTTCTGCTTGGATGTGTCACATGACCTAACTAAAGGGGAACCGTGGAAGGAAGAACATATACCTAAAATCATTTTCACTTACTTGGAAGCCTGTAAATTCAGAGTAGAAGGAGAAAGTGTACTGGACAACAGAATGATGGGGGGAAACAAACATTTGCGCTGGGGGAAGCGGTTGAGAATTTGTTTTAGGAGTGGAGATTAGTGTCAGGAATCTACAGCAGAGATGGCCAGATCTGCATGGCTACACTTAGAAACCAAGACCAGGCTATACTGTATATGGTAAAGAAAGTTTATTTATACTAAAACAAAAGACATCCACACACCAGCAAACAGGAAACAAGCAAACTTAAAGATACAAGCAAACTACAACCATATAACCAAAATGTAACCAAAATTAAGTAATAGGAAGCCTAACTACAAACTAACTATAAACAATATGTACAATAATGGGGAACAGGGTAGATGTAGGGAACAGATGGGAAGAGGGAACCAGGGCTGGGATCAGGAACAAGAGGAGCAGATATAAACAAGCAGGGTACAGGGTACAGGATGCAAGGCAAGAGCAAGTTCAGGAGCAGGATAAATGGCAAGCAGCATCAGTCTTAGCACAGCAAAGAAAAATGCTGACATGAAGTGTACTAGCAGGGAAGAGACTAAATATCCTCCCAGCCACCAGCATCAGGTGTCTGATTGCTAGAAAATGCTGGGAGACACCAACTGGTGGACATGAGAGCTAAAACTTTCTGCTCTGGGAAGTACAGTACAGTGCCATCAGCAGGTGACCCAGGTTCTGATAATTGGAGAGAGGAGCTAATTTTTGCAAGGAGTGGAGATTTTTTGGAGAAAAGAACATTTTGTATTGGGAGGGGGGATTTGGTGGGAAATGGAAACGAATTTGTGCTGATAGAGGTGATTTGAGGGGCAGAATTTGGGTTGATGCAGAGGATTTGTGCTGGAAGAAGACATTTTGGATGGTGGATTTGTACTAGGAGAGGGGATTTTTTCCGGGGGGGGGGGGTTTAGGGGGGAGAAAGTTTGGTCTGTGGGGAGGAGTTGAGCTCTGGAGGGATAGGGTTTAGGCTGGCAGGAAAGAGATGATTTGTGTTGGGTAGGGGATTTGTGCAGGTGGGGGAGATTTGTGATAAAATGGGGGAGATGACTTGCAGTGGGGAAAAAGGATTTGTGCTGGGAGGGGGTTGGAGAATATGTTCTGGGGCGAAAGCATGCAGATTAGTGTTGATTTTTTTGAGGGAGGGTTATTTTAGCTTAGAGGAGAAAGCAAGGTAAGGCATTGCTTGCTGTCTCCTGTGCATTCTTTGTATTGTGCTCCTGACTCCTGCACTCTTTGCATTACACATCCCTCTACCCGGTATCTCCAGACTTCCGCACTCTGTGTTGTACATTGCATAGTTCTGATTAAAGTGTCTACTGTGTTAGTGGTTGCTGGCTGCTAAGGAGTCTCTGACTATTTTAATGAAGTTCTTTGAAGTTCTTTTTAAGGCAGGCTCAAACAAAGTGTTTGTTCTCTCTATCTTCAGTGTCCGGTACAGGACACCAGGAATGGGTAATGGAAGGGGGATATGTGTCTCCATTATTTGGGTTGTAGTCTCTTTAATGGGAATGAAAAGAAGCAAAGTTAGAATACTCATGGGGATGGGGATGGGGGGGGGGGGGCTCTGGGCTGGTATGGTTCAGGAGGGATGCTATCCTCCCTAGGGTCTTAATTTTTTTTTTTTTTTTTTTGGGAGGGAATTTTTTTAGGCACCCTTGACATAAAGGATAAGTGTCTGATATGTATTTTTTTGGAAACCACATGCCTTTTTTTTGTTGTGTGGGGTCCCCCCAATAATCATCCATACCAGACCTTCCCCTCATCTATTAGAAGGGTCTAGTATAAATCTCTCACCATTCGCTACAAACTGAAAAAATCAGCTGTAAGCTGTCATTTACCAGAAATTTTATCATTTTTCTTTGTCATTTTTGCAGTAGTAGGTTGTATACATCATATATCACTTCACAGGCCGACTAACAGTTTCCCCCAGATATTATTTATATTCATTTAATATATTTAATGCTGCCTGTTAAGCATTATTACATTTACTGGTGCCCTCCAAACATATTTTTTAAACATTTTCTTTTTGTCTTTGATACATGTCCCCAATGGCAAACCCCTAGCTCCCTGTGCCATTTGCTTGAAAATTCCCTGCCTGATAGCTTGGAAAATGGTCAATATTGATTTCTAGAGCCTCATTCACATAGGGCATATTAGAACCCATGGAGCCCATGGAGGGTGCATTTAGGGCCATGCACTTGCATGGCTGTCGCATAGTAAGCATCTGTGTCCATGCAGTCACTGCATCCCAATTGACATCAATGGGACTGCCTGCACGAGGATGCATGAAACACCTGTGCATCCTCATTCAGCTAAAGACAGCCCCCCATGGGTATACGCTTTAGTACACCCCATGCAAATTAAGCCTAAGAATTATCTCCCATTGGGTTCAATAGAATATGGTTTTGGCACCCCATCTTTAGTATACTTCGGCAAACTATACTTTACCTTGAAACAAACCAAGGTACCTTCAATGCATCCGTATTGATGATTCAAAAGCTTGTCAATCTGCAGTTGGCCACACTTAGCCTTGCCCTCTGCTTTCTGGGCTGACAGGACTATCTCTGCTGCCCTACCCCCCCCCCTTCTATTCATGGAGTTAATAATATGACACTAGTGAACATAGGGGCAATGCCATTGAATTCAACACAAGGAATGTACTTGGGTTCACCAGAGTCTTTTAAATATGCTGATTTCCTTTTGGGTTTTCATGTAAAATACAGAAATCCACTGGGCACAATAGGCTTAGGGTATGTTTATGCAGTGAGGATGACATCAACAAATCATCATACCAAGAATACATGGTACCGTGGTAACTCCCTGCCCTCTAAGGATTTCCTCATTTATCCAGGCTGAATGACACTAGGCATCATTTAACCTACAAGACAGAGAACATCTAGTGGTGGAAAGAAAGTACCGCAGAAGGAATCCAAGCTCCTTTTTTCAAATATAAATATATTTAGGGAATGCATACAAAATAGATGGATCTGGGCTTTAAAAAAAGAAAATGTTTTAAAAAAATAATTAAATAAAGCATAATGGTAATTTTTCTAAAAAACATCTTTGTAGTTTAAAGGGTTAAACATGCGTGTAATATGTGTGAAGCAACAAACAGTAAAATTACGATGCAGAATTAAAGTGAAGCACCAAAAGTCTTTACATTAAACAAACTCAGCATTTCAGCTGTATTCCAATAAAAAGCAGATCATCTAAAGTATATTTAGGTTTCATGAGAGATTTTTACATGATAGAAGAAAAATAAAATGTTAAACCTATTTATATACAGTATCTGCATAATAAGCATGCATCCTCTTTGCTAGCTGATTAACATATCAAGTTCACTTCTGTTCTGCTTAGATCTTTTTACCTAACTGCAACAAAAAGATAGGTACAAAATGATAGCCTCTTGACCAAGATGAAATTACTCATTATATATTGAAAGCAGAACATAAAGCATTTTGAAGTAATCACAAATTATAAAATAAAAGTAACCAAATCCAAATATACTGTATTTCTGTCAATTATTGGTTGCATTTTTTCAACATCAAAGACAGATTAATATTGTTTTATTAAATCAGTTTAATCAGAATGGTTTTAAAATGGTATTTTTAATATAAAGCTAACAGACCAAACTTTTAATATAAACCTTATATCTAACAGGTTTGTAAAAAAAAAAAAAAAAAAAAAAAACTCATTGCTATGCCTAAATTAGATTTAAAAGCAAATCTCTAATTTAGGTAAAATTGCCCCATCCTACAATCCTGAATGTGATGGGTGATAGAGAAGTGTTTACTCATATTAATATTGTGGATACACTAAGAGATTATATTTTGTATATTTAAAGTAATCTTGGTAAATTGAGAAATTTGGTAGTATTTTTGCTAGTCTGGAATATCCAGTTTTCCCTGTCTTTTAAGGGCCATTAACAGTGGCCAGAGAAGTCTGAATTGTTTTTATGTCCAAATAAATCCGTGTCCAACCATCTGAGAAAAGTCCTGAGTAAGTTGGATTGGTATGGCTTGAAGCAAATTTTGTATCCTCTAGGGAATGTTCATTATGCTCATAGTGTGAATGCAGGCAAAATTCAGCTGAAGCAATTAGATAAGATTGGATTGTAGGTTTAATCATAGGTATCACATGTGAGAATTGTTCAGTGAGAAAGGAAATTCAAAATATAATGTCTCAGTGGCTAGTGAGTTAATGTTAGTGATAGATTCATACTCGTCAAACATGGCCTACAAATCTTCTCAAGGACTTGTTCAAATAAATAAGGTGGATGACAGCAGACATCATTTTCTTATTTCGTTATGTTCCATTTGTAATATGGAACATGCTTGAAAAGTGGCCATTAATTTTTACTTTTGCTGTGGGTGTAAGTATATTATCTGTATCTACTCTAAAATTTGGTGTTGCAGCCCAATATGATGAGGCATCTCCAGCATAAAATCCAAGGTAACCCTGACAATTGTCTTCTCTGCATCCACGGACAATAATATTGTATATTTTATTAATATACTGTAATGATATACAGTATTATATAATTATGTTAATATTGTATATTTATGTATATATATATATATATATATATATATATATTGTGGGAGATTAGCTCGGTGGCGGGTATGGATGACCCCTTTGGGGGGTGCGTTTACACAGGGAGATAGCCGAGAAGTGGTTGCAAACAACAGTTTGGTTTATTCTTGCAGTTTACTTCACACAAGTGCAAGCCTCAAAAACATCAAAATAAAATAAAACACAAAATAAATCCTTGCCACTGTGGGCGGCTACCTTCTCACACACAGGAACCTACCTAAAGAGTCTGTCTCCAACCTACTGTTGGACAAACTTTGCTGATCCTACAGCAGACACTCAATAGTCCATTTATTTTCTTCCACATAACAAATGTCCATTGAACATGTCCCTTTTCCTCTTCACATTGAACACATTCCTTTGTTTGTCTCTTCACATAGCAAACAGTTCAGCTATTTCTTTTCACATAGAAATAGTCCAAGACCTCACCTTGAGTAGTCTTCAGTCTTCATTAATTTCCCCTTCACACAGGAAATGTCCATTGGTTTCTTTTCACATAGAAACGATCCTTGAGTAGTCTTCACACTTGTTACCCTCCTCAGCGCACATCACTTCAGGAGGTCTTCCCCTCCTATGCTCACACAGCTTCAGGGGACACCCATCTGATTGTCCTCCACTACCCACATGGCGTCAGGAGGCAGCAATCCTTCTCCCAGGCTCTCACAGTGTCGGGAGGCACACATTTGACTGTCCTCCTCTCCCCAGCTCACACGGCGTCAGGAGGCAGCAATCCTTAGACTTCCTTTGGACAAATTATAGAGGCCTTAGCTTCCTCATTCCAAACAGCTGAATGGTTTTCAACTTCTTTACACCTTCCTGCTGCCTTTGCAGCCGACACCCTATAGTAATTGGTGATTTGTCTAACCCAAGCAGAAGTGTATCTCCTGTCTGTGACAACATCCACAGATTTACCTTACCTGACTTCCTGTCACAATATATATATATATATCAGAAATCAGGTGCACTCTTTAAAAGTATTAAATAATAATGAAATATTAAAATAAAAAACTCCTCTAGAGTCCACTAGCGGCGCTTGTCAGTCTATGTTCACCATATACTATGTATAGGTAAATGCAACAAAAAGAGTCCAACACCAGATGTGTAACGGTAGTCCAAATATTCAAAGTCCAGCCGCCAGCCAGTTGCAATATGACTGTACTCCTGAGAGGGATAAGATGACAAGACCTCCACCACACCACGGTGCACACCCTGAAGGAAATGCACTTACCAGACGGAACTGAACAGCAGGCTCGTAGTAATAAAAACCCTGTCAGGTCCTCCTCACCCGAGATCTCTCCGACTGATAGGCAGACTGGTTCAACCACTCACAAGGTGTACATGCTGGTACAGGGAGCCCCAGCCGTTGTTGGTGTCAGCCTCCCGGAACTCCCTCTCTATGTCCATGTCGGGCCGCCGCCGCGTCTCCTGAATATATATATATATATATTCATTTATTTATTGTGTGGGTATAGAAAATAATCACCCCCTAATAAACTAGTGCAACTTATAAGTTGTGACCCGCCCCCATGTCAGTATTTTGTTGAACCGCCCTTTGCTTTAATTACAGCTTTTAGTCTGTTGGGATATGTATCTACTAACTTTGCACATCTAGACTGCAGTCTTCAAGTCATTCCACAGATTTTCTATGGGATATAAGTCTGGGCCCTGACTAGGACATGTTTCTCCTTTAACCACTGTGTGGTCATTTTTGCTTTGTGCTTTGCCTTCCCATTGACAACTTTCTGGCAGAGGGCAGCAGATTTTCCTCAAGAATTTGGTGGTATTTTGCCCATCCATTTTTCTTTTATCCTGACAAGTGTTCCAGTCCCTGCTGTAGAGAAACACCCCCCTGGGATATTACCACCCCCATGCTTTACTGTTGGAATGGTGTTATTTGGATGGTGAGCTATATTGGATTACCGCCAGACATTTTGTTTGGTGTTGAGGCCAGATATTTACATTTTAGTCTCATCTGACCATAACACCTTTTCCATGTGACCTCAGAATCTTCAAGGTGCATTTAAGGTGGTCAGATGAGACTAAAATTGCCCTCTGCCAGAAAGTTTTCAATAGGAAGAAGCTTTACCTTCCAACATGACAATGACTAGTGTTGAGCGAGCACGGACTGTATTATTCGTGTTCATACCGAATAATTTGATTTTTGTTACCCGAACACGGACCCGAAAACTTTACTGTATGTTCGGGTTTAAAATCCGGTCATTTTATTTCCGGGTTTGTATGTAATGGCGCGCTTTTAATGGCGGGCTTTCAACAGCCAATCAACAAGCGTTTAACTGGTGTGCCATAGAAGCCATCCCAGCCATGCCTACTAATGTATTAGTAGCTGTGATTGGCCATCTGAAGCATGTGACCATGTTTTTATAAGTTCGAGAGCCCCAGCGCGCCGCGTCATTCTGCTGTAGTTTAGGGACAGAGCACACATCATACGTGCTGGCTGCTGATTCGGGACAGACAGTGAAAAATTGTATTTTGTCCGAAAATAATGCAGGGACAGGTCGGAGTCCAGGCAGGGCGAGTTATTAGGGCATTTTAGGGTGAGGCTGGAGAATAGGCAGGGTCAGTGTTCTACATCGATTTTGCTGTGTGGGGGGTTGGTTGTGCAGTGCCAGTGAACGATCTTATCGATCATTTTAGGGCGAGGCTGGAGAATAGGCAAGGTCAGTGTTCTACATCGATTTTGCTGTGTGTGGGGTGGTGCAGTGAACACAGTCTTTTTGCCCACTGAGGAGGTGGGAGAAAAAAATATATTTTTATCAGTCAGTTGTGTGCAGCGTTTTTGCTTCAGTGCTGACTGTGATAAGACACTGCTGTGTTCACATGTGCTAGTGATTTTCAATTTTATACACTTTTTTAGGGCTGCAACTAGCGATTATTTTCATAATCGATTAGTTGGCCGATTATTGCTTCGATTAATCGACTAATCGGATAAAAACCTAAAAAAAAAAAAAAAGTGTATAATTTACTTAATATTCTTGAATATCTATATGTAGTGGTAAATATAACTATCCAGCTATATAGTTGGATATTTAATCCACTCTGAAACAGATATATGTATTATTAGAGGTTTAAATGTGGTACATATCAGACTCAGAGATCAATATTTTTAAAAGACCTAAAACACTGTTTTGCAAATTTTCAGACCGGATTGGTATATAATCATGATAGACTCCCTTATTAATAGGCAGGTTGTTTGATACAAGCTCCCTGTGCCTGCTGTCACTTATGCTGGTAATACACAAACTAAATTTTTTTTAGAAAATTTTTAAAAACATTCATCCGATTTTTCTAACCATAAGTGTATATTGGTGTCCGGTGTCAACCACAGTGACAGGAAAATTTGAAGGAGCAGAATAGAAAACTTCTTGATCAAACAAATCTTCATATAGTGTATGTGGTTTTTGCTCAGAAGTTTTATTCATTTTAAAATTTATTGTTAAAAGCAAGTGGAATTTTCAAACAACACTCGTCCATTCAACAAATATACAATTCATTTTTGAACAAATATAGATGCAAATATTTTTGTCCAAAAATCCAATACATGTATGGGAAGCAGAAGACCTTTAGTAGCAGCAGCATGCTTTCTTTTTTCATGTGTATGTATATAAAAAAAATATGCCCAGAAGTCGGATATGCAGGATATTTTAACTGGGAGTCAGACATGAAGGTATCTGAAGGGTGGAGGGGGGAAAATAACATTTATATATTAAAGTAGTACTAAAAGCTGAGACTTTTTTTTTTTTTTCATGGATATAATAATTTAAATACAGTATAATGCACAATACTAATAAACTTTTACTTTAAATGTAATTTTAATGCCTTATATCACCTCTAGTCTATCGGCCTCCACCTTCTCTGGGTTCAGATGCTCATCTTCCCTGCACAGAGCCCTTACAGTGATTGTAAACTTTTTGTGAATTTTTTCTTTTTAACAACAATCTTGTCATACCTATCCTCTCTGTGTAATGATTTTTCACAGAGCAGCACTGATTCTCCTCTTCTGCCCCCCCCCCCCCCCATGGCACCCCCAGCCCCTTCTGCCTTCAACGTGCCCCTATAGGAAGCAGCAAAGTATAGTACTGTACAGAGTGTCCCTATAGCAAGGTTAAAAAACCTCTGCCTTTAGAATCACTTGGTTCCTTCTCTTGCCCAGGACTACATTTCCCATGAGGCATTGCTCCTCACACATTCACAAGTTCTCTGTCATCTACTGACATGTATGGATGGTTTACTGAGCTGTATGTGTGTTGCACTGTATTTTCTGATATGTAAACAAATAATGCATTCTGTATGAAGGACAACTAATCGGCTGACGATTAATCGATTACGAAAATAGTTGACAACTATTTTCATAATCGATTAGTTGACGATTATAATCGATTAATCGATTAGTTGTTTCAGCCCTACACTTTTTTCTATTCCACTATTCAATATACACCCTTTTGGGTTCAAAGAATTTAATTGTGGCATAGTCTGTAATAAGCTATTTAAAAATTACAAACTTAAAGGGGAATTTTCTTTTTTTTTTTTCCTTCATAGCCTGCAGCAGAGCTCACTGACATAAGACACTGCTGTGTTCACATGTGCTAGTGATTTTCAATTTTATACACTTTTTTCTATTCCACTATTCAATATACACCCTTTTGGGTTCAAAAAATTAAATTGTGGCATAGTCTGTACTAATCTATTTAAAAATTACAAACTTAAAGGGGAATTTTCTTTTTTTTCCCTTCATAGCCTGCAGCAGAGCTGACTGACATAAGACACTGCTGTGTTCACATGTACTATTGAAAAATCACCAATTTTATATCATATTTTCTAATCCGCTATTCAATCTACACCCTTTGGGGTAAAAATAATTAAATTTCGGGATAGTCTTTATCGGTACGTGTGAGATACACCTTTCCAATTTTTGGGGCGCATCTTATACCGCCAAGGATTGCAGGGTGCTTCAGTTTGCCTCCTGCCTGTTCCGAACTCCTCCTACTCCTCTTCCTCATCCTCATCCTGCCTTTAGGGTACAAAAAATAGTAATCGGGGCCTAGTCTGTGTTTGTACGTGTGAGATACACCGTTTTATAAATTTTTTTCTATTCCGCTATTCAATCTACACCCTTTGGGGTAAAAATAATTAAATTGCGGCATAGTCTGTATCGGTACGTGTGAGATACACCTTCCAATCTTTTGGGGCGCATCTTCCACCGCCGAGGATTGCAGGGTGCTTCGGTTTGCCTCCTGTTCCGAACTCCTCCTACTCCTCATTCTGCCTTTAGGGTACAAAAAATTGTAATCAGGGCCTAATCTGGGTCTGTACGTGTGAGATAGATACACCTTTTGATATCATATTTTCTATTCCGCTATTCAATCTACACCCTTGGGGTAAAAAGAATTAAATTGCGGGATAGTCTATATCGGTACGTGTGAGATACACCTGTCCAATTTTTGGGGCTCATCTTACACCGCCGAGGATTTTAGGGTGTTTCAGTTTGCCTCCTGCCTGTTCCGAACTCCTCCTACTCCTCATCCTGCCTTTAGGGTACAAAAAATAATAATCAGGGCCTAGTCTGGGTCTGTACGTGTGAGATAGATACACCTTTTGATATCATATTTTCTATTCCGCTATTCAATCTACACCCTTGGGCTAAAAAGAATTAAATTGCGGGATAGTCTGTATCGCTACGTGTGAGATATACCTTCCAATCTTTTGGGGCGCATCTTCCACCGCCGAGGATTGCAGGGTGCTTCAGTTTGCCTCCTGTTCCGACCTCCTCCTACTCCTCATCCTCATCCTGCATTTAGGGTACAAAAAATTGTAATTGGGGCCTAGTCTGTGTTTGTACATGTGAGATACACCGTTTTATATCCTTTTTCCTATTCCACTATTCAATATACACCCTTTTGGAGTGTAAAAAATTAAATTACGGCATAGTCTGTATCGGTACGTGTGAGATACACCTTTTAAATTTGTTTGGTGCATCTCCTTCCACCGCCAAGGATTGCAGGGCGCTTCAGTTTGCCTCCTGTTCCGAACTCCTCCTACTCCTCTTCCTCATCCTCCCCCTCTTCCTCATCCTCCCTTTAGGGTACAAAAAATTGTAATCGGGGCCTAGTCTGTGTTTGTACGTGTGAGATACACCGTTTTATATCCTTTTTTCTATTCCGCTATTCAATATACACCCTTTTGGGGTGAAAAGAATTAAATTTGCGTCATACTTTGCATATTTGACTGTGAGATACACCCGTGCGATACTGTTGTTGTTTTGTTCCGCTATTCAATAAACACCTTTCTCGGGCAAGATCATAAATTACAGAAATATGAGGAGACCGTCAAATAGGGGCCGTGGCCTGGGTCGTGGTGCTGCTGGTAGAGCTCCTGTTGCAAGGAGAGGACGTGGTCGATCTGTGCCAGCTACACGCACAAGTGAAACACCTTCCTCAAGTGTGCGTAGGCGACAGAACCTGCAGCAGTATTTGGTAGGGCATAATGCACCTCTAGAAGTGATGAGGCCAGAAGAAGTACAGGCGATAGTAGATTGGGTTGCTGACAGTGCCTCCAGTTCCTTCACATTGTCTCCCACCCAGTCTACTGCAGAAAGGTCAGAGTTGGCACCTGCAGCCAATGTCCAACCGTCTTTCACCTCACCCCCTTGCAAATCAGGCAAGCAGTCTGAGCCCCAAGTCATGCAGCAGTCTCTTCTTCTTTTTGATGACTCTGTCAGCAGGGTTTCCCAGGGCCATCCACCTAGCCCTGCCCCAGAAGTGGAAGAGATTGAGTGCAGAGATGCCCAACCACTTATTTCTCAAGATGAGTACATGGAAGGACCATCGCAGCACGCCTTAGATGATGACGAAACGCAGGTGCCAACTGCTGCGGCACTGAGAATTGTGGAGACTGACAAGGAGGGCAGGGGTGAAGACTGGGTGGAAGATGATGTGGAGGACGATGAGGTCCTCGACCCCACATGGAATGAAGGTCATACAGGTGACCTGAGTAGTTTGGAGGAAGAGGCGGTGGTCGCACAGAGCCACCAGCACAGCAGAAGAGGGAGCAGGGTGCAGAAGCGGAGCGGCCGTGCCCTAGACACTACGCCTGCTACTGCCCAACGCAGCAAGGGACCGAGCGCACCAAAGCCAGCTCAAAGGAGTTCTCTAGCGTGGAAGTTCTTCAGAAAATGTGCTGATGACAGGACACGAGTGGTTTGCACCCTGTGCAATCAGAGCCTGAAGCGAGGCATAAACCTTCTCAACCTGAGCACAACCTGCATGATCAGGCATCTAAGTGCAAAGCACGAGCTGCAGTGGAGTAGACACCTTCAAAACCAAGAAAGGTCTCTGGCTCCTCCTGCTTCCTCTTCTGCTGCAGTCTCCGCCTCTCCATCCACCTCTGTAGTGATACCGGCACCTGCCACCCCGCAAACAGACGATCTGTCAGCAACACCACCACCTGGGTCACCAACCATCTCCACAATGTCTCGTGGAAGCGTTCAGCTTTCCATCTCCCAAACACTTCAGAGGAAGAGGAAGTACCCCCCCTACCCTCCCGCGATCCCTGGCCCTGAATGCCAGCATTTCAAA
The DNA here is from genome assembly GCF_965119305.1 of Pelophylax lessonae. Lineage (NCBI taxonomy): Eukaryota > Metazoa > Chordata > Amphibia > Anura > Ranidae > Pelophylax > Pelophylax lessonae. Next base: position 210,487,438 of record NC_138776.1, on the reverse strand, counting down.
ATTCTTGGCCTTTGAAATGCTGTCATTCTGTCTGGTGGAGATGCACAATTTTAAAAGCCTTATGTCGGTGGCTGTCCCACAGTACGTCGTGCCCAGCCGCCACTACTTTTCCAGGCAAGCCATCCCTTCCCTGCACAACCAAGTGGGGGAAAAAATCAGGTGTGCACTGCGCAACGCCATCTGTGCCAAGGTCCACCTAACTACCGATACGTGGACCAGTAAGCACGGTCAGGGGCGTTATATCTCCCTAATGGCACACTGGGAAAATGCAGTGGCGGATGGGCCTGAGGCGGATAGCAATTTGGCGCATGTCCTTCCACCACCGAGGATTGCAGGGTGCTTCAGTTTGCCTCCTGTTCCTAACTCCTCCTACTCCGCTTCCTCATCCTCTACCGCCTCCTCATCCAGTCAGCGTAACACCTTCACCACCAATTTCAGCACGGCCAGGGGTAAACGACAGCAGGCAGTTTTAAAACTTGCCTGTTTGGGGGAAAAAACCACACACCACGCAGGAGTTGTGGAGGAGCATGGAACAGCAGACAAATGAGTGGTTGCTGCCAGCGAGCCTCAAGCCCGGCCTGGTGGTGTGCGATAACGGGCGAAATCTCATAGCAGCTCTGTGCCTAGCCGGTTTGACGCACATCCCTTGCCTGGCGCATGTGCTGAAGTTGGTGGTGCAGAGGTTCCTTAAAAATTATCCTGATATGTCAGAGCTGCTGAAGAAAGTGCGAGCCGTCTGTGCGCACTTTCGGCGTTCTCACCCTGCTGCTGCTCGCATGTCAGCGCTGCAGCGTAACTTCGGCCTTCCCGCTCACCGCCTCATATGTGACGTGCCCACAAGGTGGAACTCCACCTTGCACATGCTGGAAAGACTGTGCGAGCAGCAGCAGGCCATAGTGGAGTTTCAGCTGCAGCACGCACACGTGAGTCGCTCTGCGGAACAGCACCACTTCACCACCAATAACTGGGCCTCCATGCGAGACCTGTGTGCCTTGTTGCGCTGTTTTGAGTACTCCACCAACATGGCCAGTGCCGATGACGCCGTTGTCAGCTTAACTATCCCACTTCAATGCCTCCTTCAAAAAACGATTCGGGCAATGATGGAAGAGGATGTGGCACAGGATGAGGAGGAGGAGGGGGAGGATGAATAGGTAACATTTCCAAGGCTTTCAGGGCAGTCATTCGCAAGTGGCTCCGAGGGTGGGTTCCTGCACCCACAAACGCCAGGGACACAATTGTCCAGCAGGGGCACAGTTCTGGAGGATGAGGAGGAGGAGATGGAACCATGTTCACAGCAGGGTGGCACCCAGGCCAGCTCATGGCCATCACTGGTGCGTGGCTGGGGGGATACAGAGGACACAGACGATACACCTCCCACAGAGGGCAGCCTTTCTTTGCCTTTGGGCAGCCTGGCACACATGAGCGATTACATGCTGCAGTGTCTCCACAACGACTGCCGAGTTGCCCACATTCTAACTTGTGCTGATTACTGGTTGGCCACGCTGCTGGATCCCCGTTACAAGGACAACGTACCGTCCTTAATTCACTCACTGGAGCGCGATCGCAAGATGCGCGAGTACAAGCGCACGCTGGTAGATGCGATGCTGCTGGCATTCCCACCTGACAGCGGGGCCACAGTGGAAGCACAAGGCCAAGGCAGAGGAGGAGGAGGAAGAGGTCGCCAACACAACCAGGGCACCGCCAGCACCTCAGGAGGCAGGGTTAGCATGGCCAAAATGTGGAAAAGCTTTGTCAGCACGCCACAACAAACAGCAGCACCAGCAGCTCATATGGATTGTCTTAGCAGGAGGCAGCATTTCAGCATCATGGTGGAGCAGTATGTGTGCACACGCCTACATGTAGTGAATGACGGGTCTGCCCCCTTCAACTTCTGGGTCTCCAAATTGGGCACATGGCCTGAGCTTGCCCTTTACGCCTTGGAGGTGCTGGCGTGCCCTGCAGCCAGTGTATTATCTGAACGTGTATTTAGCACGGCTGGGGGCGTTATCACAGACAAGCGCTGCCGCCTGTCCAGAGACAATGTGGACAAGCTCACGTTCATTAAAATGAACCAGGCATGGATCCCACAGGACTTTTCCATACCTTGTGCAGAATAGAGATGGATACCGACCTTACCCAGTCATTGTTCTATTTTTGATCTTTCTCACTCTTTTGGGGTGTACCCTCATTTAAAATGACTGAAAAAAAGCAGTGTTGGCTACCTCGTCCTCCTCCACCGTCGCTTCCACCTACACCACCCATAGGTGTGCGCAGCCTATTGCATTAGGGTGTGCACCCCAAAGTTTAAATACACATGCATATGTTTGCCTACATGTATATGGCCCCGGTACATTACTCTCCCTGCTGGCAAAGTGAAATAGAAGTGTGTGGCACTTCTCTTATGGCAGAGCAGGTCCGAGGGAGATCTTTCCCATCTCCTCACTGGCAAACAGAGCGATAATGCTAATGTGCCCTAGGTGATTAGGGTGTGCCCAGGCACACCCGGCACACCCTGTGCGCGCGCCTATGACACCGCCACATCCACCACCACCTCAACCTCCCTCCTACTCCATATGGGCCTTGTCCTTCTCAGATGAAGAACATTGTTTTATTTTTCTGTTTTTTTTTGTTGTTTTAAGTTATTTCCCTATCCACATTTGTTTGCAGAGCACTTGCCATGCTCTTAACTACATTTTCCTGCCATTTGCAGCACTCTAGCCCTTTCCATTGGTGTTTTTGAGCCATTTTAGTGCCTGAAAGTTCGGGTCCCCATTGACTTCAATGGGGTTCGGTGTCCGGGTAAAGTTCATAAAAAGTCCGGGACACGGACCCGGACTTTTTTTTCAAGTTCGGTCGAACCCGCCGAACACGGACATCCAGGTGTCCGCTCAACTCTAACAATGACCCAAAGCACACAGCAAAAATGACCACACTATGGTTGAAAGAGAAAAAGCTGGATGTCCTTGCATGGCTTGGTCAGAGCCCAGACTTAAACCACATTGAAAATCTGTGGAATAACATGAAGACTGCAGTCCACAAACAGTAATTATCAAATGTAACAGAACTTCAGCAGTTCTGCAAAGAAGAGTGGGCAAATATTACAAAGTCTTTATGTGTAAAGTTAGTAGAGACATATCTCAACAAACTAAAGGCTGTAATTAAAGCAAAATGTGGTCCAACAAAATACTGACATAACGGGGTAATAATTTTTCCAAATCAAAGATTTAACATCAACATGTCAGAAGAAAAAAAACAAAAACAATCACTGAGTTGGATGTTATAAGTTGCACTAGTAAATACAGATGTATAAAAGATAAACCGTGTCTGTCTTTCATGGTGCAAAGCAACAAAATGTGATTATTTTAAAGGGAGATAATTCTTTTCTATACCCACTGTATATATACTGTATGTATTGAACCTGTCACCATTTTTCCTGGTAAATATATTTCTAAAGGTGTTATTGTCATGAAATGTTCACTACACATCGGTAATAACCCATGCAATCCATACATACAGTACAAAGAAAACAATACAAATATGTTTAGAAATTAAGTTATAAAGGGAAAAAGTATTGAACACATGAACAAAGGGAGATGCAAAAAGGCATGGAAAACCAAGACACCAGCTGACATCTATCAGTAATTAGAAAGCAAGCCTGCCACTTTTCAGTGCAAATTAATATCAGCTGTTTCAGTCTCAACTGATGGCCTCCGAAAAGGTGTCTCATTACCAAGATGTCACACAAGAATTTTCTCATGATGAGTAAAAGCAAAGAGCTCTCTTAAGACCTTTGCAACCCTATTGTTGCAAAACATACTGAAGGCATTGGTTACAGAAGGACTTCTAAACTTCTGAATGTTCCAGTGAGCACTGTAGGGGCCATTATCCTGAAGTGGAAAGAACATAATTTCACCATAAACCATCCATGACCAGGTGCTCTTCGCAAGATTTCTGACAAAAGATTAAAAATAACTAGAATTGTCCAAGAGCTACTTGTGGAGAGCTTCAGAAATTAGCAGGTATAATTGTTTTAAAGAAAAAAACAATAAGCAATACATTCAACCGCCATGAACTGTATGCATGCTCATCACGCAAGACTCCATTGCCGAAGAAAAAGGATGTTGAAGCTCATTTAAACTTTACTGCACAACATTTAAATAAGCCTGTGAAATACTGGAAGAATATTGTCTGGTCAGATGAGACCAAAACTGAATTCTTTGGATGCCATAAAACACACCATGTGTTTAGGTTAAATGGGCCAGTACATCACCCCAACAACACCATAACAGCAGCGATGAGGTGGTAACATCACGGTGTGAGGTTGTTTTTTAGCATTTGGTACTACCGTACTGGCAAACTTCATATCATTGAAGGAAAGATGAATGGAAAATGTATCAAGACATTCTTTTTTTTTTGGGTTGGGGGGGGGGAGTTATATTTATTAAACTTTTTCTGACACTGAAAACAGTACAAACAATAAAAACATAGTACTACCCAATAGTAAACCTACGAGGTAGTAAGCCTAACTAACGACATTTTTAATAAAACATCTGCTGCCATCTACCAGGATGATGAAGATGAACTGAGGCTGGACATTTCAGCAAGACAATGATCACAAAGACAAGGAAACTCTCAATTGGTTTCAAAGAAAGAAAATAAAGCTGCTAGAATGGGCCAGCCAATCCCCTGACTTGATTCCAATAGAAAACCTCTGGAAAGAACTAAAGATCAGAGTTCATAGAAGAGGCCCACAGAACCTTCAAGATTTAAAGACTGTTTGTGTGGAAGAATGGGCCACAATCACCCCTGATCAATGAATGTGACTAGTTTCTTCATACTTCATTCTTGAAGCTGTCATTACCAACAAAGGATTTTGTACAAAGTATTAAATACATTTCAGTTAGTGTATTCAATACTTTTTCACTGCATCATTCCATTTTATTACACATAAATTAATTTCTAATCTTATTTGTTTTGGTTTTTTGTATGTATGGATTGCATGGGTTGTCACCAACATGTGGTGAAAATGTCAAGTCAGTAGCACCTTTAGAAATATATTACCTAGAAAAATGGTGACTTGTTCAATACTTATTTTACCCGCTGTATATATACTGTATTGTTCCGATAGAGTCTTGCTTTGTGAATGGGGATATGTAACATAAATAAAGCATGTATTATTCCTGTTTGGCTGCAAAAATGGAAATACCCTTTAAGGTGAGCAGTGGTTCACACCTGAGAGTTGTCAGCTGGGTAAGTGTTCTTGTCACCAATAACTCTTTGTATTGCAATTACAATTTAGAAATGTGGTTAGATTTCAAAGAGATTCAAAGAGATTGCAAATACACCTGTCTTTCCTGAGTTTCGTAGCAAGTGGTATGAATCACACTCTTTTTTCGTTGCATCCTATATTACTGCCAGGGGAGTGTCATCCTTGGTGTTAACAGATAAGTATTTATGAAGATGGTTAGTGATGTACAGAAATAATATCAGTTTACCATTCTTGTCTATTGTTGGTGGATAGGAGAGGAAGGTGATTAAGGCTATTACAGGGGCATGATCTTTTAGTTCTTGGAGGTTCTGTGATGTCCGGTGATATAATGATACGTCAGAAGGGGCAGAGCCAATGGGTGATGTAACCAGGTGGCCATGCCCCTTGCCTATATAAGAAATGGCAAAGCGGCACACAGCAGGAGGCCTCCCAGGAGGCGAGAGTGTTTTTCATTTTTTCTATTTTTCCGGTCGTCAAGCTGTGTAATTGATGACGGATTTATATCGAGGGACACTATTTTTAATTTTTTTCATAAAGGATTTGTCAAAAACTGTCTTGTGCAGTTATTACTTTTGCACACATTTCTTTGTTACACACATTTCTTTGTTAAAGGGTGCGGGTACTATGTATTCACATGGGGGGGGGCGGGATCTGGGGGCCCCCTTGTTAAAGGGGGCTTCCAGATTCCGATAAGCCCTCTGCCTGCAGACACCGACAAACACAGCCTAGGGTTGATGGGAAGAGGCCTTTATCCCCATCAACATGGGGACAAGGTGCTTTGGGGTAGGGGGAACAGAGCCCATTGACAGCTGATGACTCATCGGTTGTTAATGATGCCACGGCCAGCTTTCCGGCCCCGCTTCTTAACAACCAGCTTGTCCAATCAGGGCGCAGAATGTACTGTGCAGCGCTCAGTGTATTGCAGGGTGTTCGTCGGGGCGAATACTCGGTGAACACCCTGCAAATTCGGTGTTCGTTGAACAGTCAAACAGGCAAATGTTCAGCCCACACTTTTTTTTTTTTGCTTTTTGTTTTATATGACATAGTCGCTCTCCTACCATGGTTTAATGGTGCATCCTCCCTGATGGTAAAATATACAGGCACCTAACATCACTAACAGAAAACCAGTGCAGAAGGAAACAGCTCCATGACTGTCAGGCTGTATGGACCTTAAAGTGTTAACTTAAAACAAAAAGAACATTGCTTAGGGCAGGATATGCCTTGTTTATATATATTTTATTGACCCAGAAACAATTTATGGTTACAACATTTTCACCAGCATTATTTCATTACTGTGGATGGAAATATTGATCATTATTAAAAAGGTAAATATGTACATTCTTTAGTCTATTATTCAAATTAAGACCTGTGTCTGGCAATCACTCGATTATAACAGAATCACTCATGAAATGTTACCATAATGACATGGCATACATGTCATTAACATTTAACAAGTGTATGGGTACGCAATATTTATGTAAATTCAAAATGTTGTACCTTACAGCACAAACAATGAAAAACAGATGTAAATGGCCTCTGAGTTTAATTTTTTTCTACTTTTATATACATTTAAATATTTACAGTAATTCTACAGAAGGAGATGATTTAAGAAATTTGTTTTAATGTAAGCATGCATGATAAAAATGCAAACAGTGTATATTCATATAGTGCAGTGTTCATTTTACAATGGTGTTAATTCCAAAAACGGAAATATATCCATCTGTGATATAGCAATGTAGGCTATATGCTGTCTCAACAACAATAGGTATATTTCTTCTAATACAAACCCTGTGAAGCCTTATTTTCAATACAGCAGAGTATATAAAGAAGACCGTAGAAACAACAAAGAGTCATCAAAACAATATTGTGGGTACAAAATGTACTGCATAGAGTAAATACATTCCATGATGTTAATGAAAGCCTTGTAACACTTCCATTATCAACTATATGTTTGTTTGAGATTTATTTCCCAAATGGCCCAAGATTTGTGAAACGTATCGACTTAAAAGAGTATAAATGCCTTATGCTTTTCATATTATTAACTTAAAGCTATTTGTCTTTTCACTTTCATTATACTTAGAATCTCATTAATTCCCCATCTTTTAGTTTAGAGCCTAGCTGCAAATAACATAGTGCTAGGCCTTAAATCAGCAGGTTTTTTCTCTGCTACAATACTAACAAGGGCAAGTTCTGGACTAGGTTTTAAGATCAAGCCTGTAATTCATGAAAGTAGCTTAAATACCTCTTTTGAAAAATGGCGTAGATGAGGAGCTGACTGTCTGACCACTGGTACCTACAGGTAGACATGTGCCAATTGGTAAACATTTATTATGTTACTAATTTCATTTTTGCTAAAAATGAAAGAGGTAGTGGGTATGGTGCTGCTCTTCTAGGTCTAAGTGTGTGTTTCCTTTGAAATAAAAATGGTTCTTGGTGTTTTGTGTGTCAACGCATAATTTTGTGAAACAAGTTAATCAGTATAATATGTGAACACTAAACATTGTTTTTAAATACTTCTTAATATGTGCAAATAATGCAGCAATTAAATATCCAACACATACAATTTTAAAATAAAGGGACAAATGCTTTGGTGACCAGAAATTGGTAAACATTAAACTTTTAAAATGCCAAAATAAAGAGACTGGTGCTCTTTTAATTTTCAATAAATTTTTATTGAGAAAAATGGTAATACAATACAATAAAAGCAAGTGATGCTAACATAGAAAAACAACAACACTACAGCACTACTGAACAAAAAACATTGTGTGCGTAATATGTAGCATGGGGCAAATGAAGAACAATTATATCAATAAATATCCAGGTAAAGCAGGCAAAGAGAAAGTGTGGAACACTCCACACAATGCAGAATTATAGCGCATCACTAGGACAAACATATTGTGTATATAAAAGTCAAAATAATGAACATGACTCTAACCAGATGATCAGTTTTAGATAAAAGCAAGTAGAGAGAAAGAACGGAGAAAGCCTCTGACCCCTGAGTGTGTCATACACCCAGTGGTCATGCCTGGTCCCCAGCACCCGACAGAGGTTGCAAAACAATGGGGGTCCAGGTCATGAAATTACTTAGCCAACATATAGGGGTTCTTCCAGAGTGAAGAAGCCCATGTTCTGTTACTGGGGTCAAGAGGACGAACGGGAGGGGATGCAAGGTTGTAGGAAGAGGAAACAAGCCCTGAGGGAGCATAGTTAGAGCGAAAATGAAAGAGGAGCAAAGGGGATGAAAAAAGTAAAAGCGAAGAGAGGGAGTAAGAGACAGGGAAGTAGTGAAGAGGGACATAGTCACCGGGGGGTAATTAGGTTCCGGAATAATGAGCTATGAAATTGAAATTTGATTCAGTTGAGCCCACGGTTCCCAGATCGATTCAAATTTAGAAACTTTGTCTTGCAGGACCGCTACCATTTTTTCTTGTGCCATGATCCAGGAGATTTTGCGCTTGGCAGCGCAAAATGATACGGAGGGTTGCTTCCACGCTTTGGCCACCATAAGTTTGGCGCCCAGCAGAACAAAGAATATCAAAGATAGGGAGTGATTGGGAGCGTCCGGGAGTTTCTCAGGAAGAAAAGCTGATTGCTGATCTGCATGTATAGCAGAAGTAATCTGTGTAGCCATTTGTGCCAGGCCTTCAGCAAGCATTTTGGAGAATGTTGTCATCATATATGAGAAGTCCTGCTGATTCTGGGGGATAGGTGGTGGGGATCCCTGATTCAGGCTTGGATGAACTGAGTAGGCCCTTATCCGGGGACTGTAGTAGCTCTTCCAGGGTCTTTCCCAGCAAAGACACAGTGGAGGCAGGTGACATAATTGTGGCTGTCCCAGGGGCTGTGGCAGGGCTCGGTGGAACTGACCTTGGCTGTGAAGGGGTGGATGGTTCATCCGCTATGTCGTCCTCACCCTCCAGGCCACTGCCGTGGTGATCACTGGTCGCCATTTTGGGACTCCTGGGGCGGGAGGCCTCCGCACCAAGCTGGCGGTAGAGGTCCCTCCGAGCCTGCGGGCCAGGCATCCGGGGCTCGGGTGCTGCTTTCGGGGTGTAGCGGAGCAGGACCGGCGATGTGTGGAGGTGAAGGGGTGCTTTATTCAGCGTTGCGGGTGGTTATGGAGCCAGAGCGAGTCGGAGCCTCCAGGTCACACGTCCATCCCGGAAGCCGCCGCACATGCGCCTGACTGGTGCTCTTTTATTCGTGCTTCTAACACATCTAGTGCAGGTGCTCCACTCTGTGCTCTCCTTATGCTATTGCACTCACCAGAGGGTGCTCCCCTCAAGGGGGTATCTCGCTTTTACAATTAAACCGCTGTGACAGGACTCTGATCCACATATTTATTCAGCTTTCTCTCCTATAGCCAGTTTTCCCCTTCTCCTTGTGCAGACTTAATATGTATCTGTCCCTGCTGGTTCCCAGGGGGATGTGTATCCTCTTTCAGGGTAAACACCAGAAAAAATCAAGGATCAAAAGAGGCCACAATTACAATTTAATTTTGCTGTTTGTTTTTGGAATTCGTTTACTTTTGTTTCATTTGGTTTCTTTCCATTTATTATAATCATTGCCGTCAATTAAAAAAAAAAATATGTGGGGGTCTCTTCCGTGTCCAAAATGTAAAGAAAATGGTGTGGCCACCCAAATCCATACCAGACCCTTATATTAGCACGCAGCCCGGCAGGCCAGGAAAGAGGGATGAGGGAGTGCCTCCCCTTCTGAACCATACCAGGCCACATACCCTCAACATGGAGGGTGCGTTGGGATGTAGATGGGGACAAAGGCCTCTTTCCCACAACTCTGGCTCGGTGGTTGTGGGGTGACCTGGAAGCCCTCTTTAACAAGGGGGACCCTCAGAACCCCCCCCCCCCCATGTGAATGAGTATGGGGTACATAATAACCCTACTCATTCATCAAAAAAGTGTAAAAAGTAAGTAAAAACACAATAGCTTTTGAGAAGTCCTTTATTAAAAAAAAAAAAAGCCCCCCCCCCAAAGTAGCTCCAACCTCACAATGAACACTGGAGCTGACCCAAAAGAAGAAAAAAAGAGCTTTGCACCTGGAGAAGGCTCTCCATCTGACAGGTGTGTTTCTACTTACTTTTCACACTTTTTTTGATGAATGAGTAGGGGTGCCATGTATGCCATACTCATTTAGATTGGGAGGGGTGGGGGGATCTGAGGGCCCCTTGATAAAGGGAGCTTCAAAAATTTGGATAAGTTACTCTCACCACCCCCACAAACACTGGGCCAGGGTTGTGGGGAAGAGGCCCTTGCCCACATCAATATGGGGGCAAGGTACTTTGGGGGCATCCCCCTAACCCAAAGCACCCCCCATGTTGAGGGCATGTGGCCTTGTATGGTTCAGTTGGGGGAGGGCGCTTGCTTGTCCACCCCCCTTCCTGGCCTGCCAGGCTAAATACTATGCTCGTAAGATAATTTTTTTGGGGGACCCCCAGGCTTTTTTTTTTTTTTACATTTTGGCATGGGGTTTCCCTTAAAATCTATACCAGATCCGAAGGGCCTGGTATAGATGGGGGGGGGAGCACACACAGTCTTTGTTCTTATGTTTTAAATTGCAATTGTTGTGTTTATATTCAGCTGTCAGCAGGGAACCCACATTTCCTGCAACAAGGTCTACATTTCTTCCAAATGGTCTGATGGTGTACCAAATTTGGCCACTATATAGGGGGTTATATACCATCGAAAATGTATTTGAGACATTTCCCAGTATGTGGTGAAAACACGTTGCCATAAAGAATGGCCTTCTGCCATTGTGCATCAAAAAATGAGGTTTGGAGTTACTTCTGTTATCTAAGAAGTGAAAGTGATTTGCTAAAAAATAATTTGGACTGGGGTATGTTGTAAATAGTGGTAATACCTTTAGGCCTGGTTATTGCTTTAGACCATTGATTTTGCCAGGCCTATGTGGGCAATTCAAAAACTGGGGTAGAGTTGCACTGGAAACTATGAGAATATAGCATAGGTAAGCATAGCAAGGTAGTCCTCCTGAGTAGGAAAGGAAAAGGCCATTTGAAGTTGTTCAACTGGGTTTAAGTTTACCCTCATGAGTTATGATATCTACTGTGTAGTTACTTACATTAAGCCAGTGTCTGAAGGAGATGTATGGGATGAGGAAATTAAATATTTCTAGTGGTAATTGTGACGGTACTAACCGTCACTATGAGTGAAAGACAGATAATTAATGGTTTGGATTGCTTCAAGTGGGACAGTAATATTTGTCAACCATATCTTCATATAGAAATATGAAGATTTAATACCACCTTACACAGTGTATTCCATGTGCCTGTCTGTGAGAGAGGCACACACACTGTCATTGGCAGACTTCCCTATTGTTTGTGTATTGGGAGGGAATGTAGATTGTGCCTGTCGCATTGTTAAATGTTAATGACCTCACATTGTTCTGTCTGCCTTAAGATAAGCTTATTATGGGATGTATATGTGTATGTGGATTGGCTGCTAAGGGGGAGGGGGGATTGTCCCACAGTGTATATCTTTATGTACACTGTATGGGAGTGTAAAACGTTGTTTTCATTGGATTTTGAATGTCAGGGCCTCAACAAGGTCTACCTGGGTGGTAACCTTGTGGGGGGAAACTGTATAAAAGTCTGTTTCTTGTTCAATAGAGTTGAGTTATACTTCTCCCTCAATCTAGAGTCCTGTCTCTCATTGGGAGAATATGCTTCAAGGGATAGCTATGTCCTTCATACTCCCTTGGATAATCACTAAGCTCTTTTAAGAGCTTGTGTAAGAGTTTGTTCTTGTTCCTGCTGCACTCTCTGGGGAAAGAGAGGGTCACACACTGGAACCTGGAGGCTTGTCATAGGTCCAGGGTGGGTAGGAGATGGTGAGATGCCAACCAAGCTGCGGCGGTTGGTGGGGTCTGAGGTGCATGTGGTGTCGGTTTGAGTGCTTGGAGCCCTCGGGAAGCACTAGGAGCGTCTGTCAACGGAGGTACCGGTCGGGGTGCGTTACAGTAATGAATTGCAAGTTTTATGCTCTTGAGAGTATGGCAATTTAAGGGAGTAATCCCAAGCTTTAAGAGTTGATAAGACAGTGGGATGTTTATTAATGTATTTAAAGTTACTTGCTGATTAAAGCGGTTGTAAACCCTGTAAAAAAAAAAATAAAAAAAAAAAAACCTGCAAGACAAAGGCATAATGAGCTAGTATGCATCGCATACTAGCCCATTATGTTTAACTTACCTTAAAACGAAGCCCAGACACGGACCCCCGGACATCGATGCGGGCGCTGCCATGATCCCTCGTCGTCTCTTCCGGGTTCGGCGGCTCCGGCGCGCTGATTGGCCGGAAGAGACGGCTCCAGCGCGCTGATTGGCCGGAGCCGCGATGACGTCACTCCCGCGCATGCGTGCGGGAGTGATTTTTCCGGCAAGCTCCCGGCAACTTAATTGAAGGTCCCCCCGGACCTTCAGAGTGCATGCGCCGCTCGCTCGAGCGGCTGCATGCACTGTAAATATCTCCTAAACCGTGCCGGCTTAGGAGATATTATTTGTACCTACAGGTAAGCCTTATTATAGGCTTAGCTGTAGGTAAAAGTGTAAAAAAGCGGGATACAACCGCTTTAAGCAAATAGAAGGTTTTTCCTGAGCACCTTTGGTAGTAAATGATTGTTCTATCACGCTCCACTGTTTTAACTTTCAATTTAGCTTGGTCCAAAATAGTTGCAATGTTGCAGTTTTTAAAATCTGGTAAGCCCATGCCACCTGTCCATTTATGTTTTCTAAGAGTGATGTGTGATGCCTAACCTTTTACCTTGCCAGATAATATCACTGCCACTCAATATCAATATCAATGAAGAAAGACTTTAGTAAGGGTATTGGCAGGGCTCCAAAGTATTAACCATTGTAACCACTTCACATCTCACATATATGTGAAAATCTACATTGTTTTGTTGGAAAATTACATAGAATCTCCAAACATTTTATATTTTTTTAAGCAGAGGCGCTACAGAATAAAATGGGAGGGTGTTGACATTTTTTTTTTTCTTTTTTTTTTTTTTTCTTTTTAACTATTAAGGGTTTTTATTTTTACAATCTTTTTTTTTTTTTTTTTTTTAGTTTCAATAAATTTTTATTCAAGAATAACAAGTACAAACAAATGCAAAAATGGTACAGGAATGAAAACTGATTCAATAAAAAGGTTAATGGATACAGGTAGAACAGCATTGTGTGGTGGGAACGTAGCAAACTATGCTTAAATATATAGTATCCAGTAGTGATTCAGAGCAAATGGAACCACACCTCGATCCAGAAAACCTAGAAAAGGAAAAGAAAAAAAGGAGGGTACCAGCTAATAGGTGACGGGAGCAACCCCCACAACGGTAGGGCGCCACCCTCGAGACACCCCAAAAGGGAGCAAACTGTGTCCCGGAGGAAGCGCACCCGACCTCTAATAGTGAGCCATGTGGTATCCCAAACACGAGAACTCCAAAGGAGAACTGGATAGAGGTATGTAATTCCCAGCCCCAAGCCAACCTAGCAAGGGACCCATATTTCAAATTGTAAACAAGAATAGTAAAAGAGAAAATTCGAACAATTCAAAAACCCATTCCAAGTAATTGGCAGGGGCTCTGGGCCCAAACCCAGAGGCCCCACCAGGTATAGTCATCGACAAAACACTATGAGTACAGCAGTACCAATAGGAGAGCAGTAAAAAGGAAAAGAAAGAAAAAGAAGAGGGTAGAGGTGACAGAAAAGGAATCTGACAAGCAGCAAAGATAGAGATAAGATAATAGGAGGAAGAGCAAGAGGGGGGTAGAGGGTTCCAGCGGTCTCACCTCGGCTAAATGGTAACATGAACGTAGGCCGCCCAGGGTTCCCAGATCCGTTCAAATTTCGTTTTGGAGTCATCAAGAATACTATACATCTTCTCCTGCGCCATTATCCATGAGATCTTGCGCTTAGCCAAATAGAGCGGAACAGAGGTTTTTTTCCATTGCCTGGCTATCGCCATTTTGGAACCGAGGAAAATGTAGAAAACGAGGGCCTGGGTGTGTTTGGGAGCATTAGGAATGCGCTGTCCTAAGAGAGCATGCGTAGGGGACGGGTGTACTACAAGACCAGTAATTCGCCTTACTATACTATAAATGCGCCTCCAGAACGTCCGCAGTTTAGGGCATTCCCAAAACATGTGTAGAATAGTACCCATCAGGTTGCAGTCACGAAAGCAGGTGGGTTGCGTGGAGGGATAGATGGTGGCCAGCCTAGCGGGCACCATATACCACCTCATAAGCACTTTTAGGTTAGCTTCCATGAGACCAACATTGTGAATACCCCGGAAAGAACGCCCAACACATGCGTGCCAGTCAGGTAGGTTCCAGTCTATATTGAGGTCCTGTTCCCATTTGAGCATGTAGGCTGATTTATATTGGGTGTCGTTTAGAAGTGCGTAAATGAGGGAGATACCCCCCTTAACATCAGTAATTTGGGCACACCATTGTTCATAAAGCGTTGCCCGAAGGGGAGCAGGAGATTTGGACTTGATGGAGTTAATAAAGTGTGAAATTTGAGTCAGACGGAACTTCTCTACAGGCGGCATCCCCAACTTGGAAGTACAATGTGATAAGGTTATAGGACCAGAGTTATCTACAAAGTGTCCGATTCTATACATGCCTTTGTCAGTCCACCATTTAAATGCCCCTATGTTTTCCCCAGGATGGAAGGCCGGATTATGGAATAAGTGAGTGAGTGGAGCCCAATGTGAAGTCACTTTATGCGATTTATGTATGCGATCACAAATGGAGAAAGAATGTGAAAGTGTAGGAGATAATATTGGGGGCGGGAAGAGGCTGGACACCACAGTAAGTAATCGATAGTGTGTCGGGGGACAGCCTGACGTTCTATATGGAACCAGTCGGGCTTCCCACCCCTGGAGTAGATAACGGAGAATTGTGTTAGTTGTGCTGCTAGATAGTAATTCCAGAGGTCCGGGACACCCAGTCCCCCCTGTCTCCTGGAGCGTAGAAGTGTATGTTTGTTAATTCTATGTCCCTTCTGTCCCCAGATAAATTTGAAGACGTGGCCTTGTAAGCTCTGAACATGGGATTTACGCACAGGGATCGGGAGAGAACGGAATAAATAGAGAATACGCGGTAAAAGAGTCATTTTAACAGCATTGACTTTCCGTAACCAGGAGATACGATAGCGAGACCATTCAGAGAGGTCCTGCTTCAGTCGTCGGAACATAGGCGGGTAATTGGATGGGTAGAGTTTGTCTATAGTGGGGGTTAACGACACCCCTAGGTAGGGGATGATATCCGAGTGCCAGGAGAAGGGGAAGTGGTCCTTCAGCCGATCCACAAGGGAGGAGGAGAGGTTTATATTAAGGGCGAGAGATTTGGACATATTCACTCGCAAACCTGAGGCTGCCCCAAAGGCGTCTAGGAGGGAAACGATATTGGGAAGAGAGATCAACGGGAGGTGACAAAAAGCATAATGTCGTCTGCAAACAGCGTGCATTTGTGGGTTGCGGGTCCGCATTGTATGCCATGAATATCAGGATGGAGGCGGATGGCTGTTGCTAAGGATTCAAGAGCCACCGCAAAAAGGAGCGGGGAAAGGGGGCATCCCTGTCTCGTGCCTCTCCGGATGGGAATGTTCGCCGAGTAGTAACCCTGCATCCGGACCTGAGCCACAGGGTGAGAGTAAAGGGCCCGAAGAGTGGTGAGGAAAGAGGGGCCGAAGCCCCAACATTCTAGAGTGCGGAAGAGGAACGGCCAAGAGAGGGAATCAAATGCCTTTTGTAGATCTAGGGACAGGAGAAAACCATGTTGGGGAGGGCCACCATCCCACCCAGAGTTCAACAGAGAGATGACATCAATCACCCTCCTTATCTGATCAGGTCCCTGCCTACCTGGAATGAACCCCACCTGATCCTTATGAATGTATTTGGCAATAAAGCTGGAGAAACGATTAGCGAAAATTTTGGTCAGGATCTTGAGATCATTATTGATAAGCGAAATTGGCCTGTAATTGCCCACCTCTGAGGGGTCCTTCCCAGGCTTGGGAATAACCGAAATGTAAGCTTTATTAGAAACTTCTTCGAGGCTAGCTCCACCCCTGAGGGCATTAAAGAACCGGACCAGATAAGGAGATAGGACTGACACAAAGGTCTTGTAATAAGAATTCGAAAAGCCGTCAGGGCCTGGGGCAGAATTGGGCCGAAGATTCTTGATAACATCCAACACCTCCTGTTCATCAATAGGGGCTTCCATAAGGGATCTATGTGTAACTGATAGTCGGGGAAGAGGTACGTCTTTCAAGAACGATTCAGGATCATCCCCCTTGTGGAGGGCAGGGGCCGCATAAAGATGTGAATAGAAGGAGTGGAAGGAGTCCATGATGGAATCAGGGTTACTCGAGAGAACGCCAGAGGGGGACTTAATCTTAGGCATGGAGATTGCTCGAAATTTGGGGGAAAGTTTCAGCGCCAATTGCGTGCCCAATTTGTCCCGGGAAGCATAAGAGCGAGCATTTTGCCACCTAAGGGCCTTCTCTGCCCTAGAAGTCAGGGCTAAGTTCAATGATAGCCTAACCGCATCAAGTTCTGCCAACGAGGTAGGGTTAGGGGATCTCTTATGGGCTCTACGGAGACGATCATATTCCTTCTCCAAACGGGCAATGTCGACCAGTCTTTCTTTTTTAATTTTCGCCCCCAGTTGAATGAGGTAGCCCCTGATAACCGCCTTATGAGCCCCCCAGAGGGTAGAGGGGGACGTATCAGGGATATCATTGAGCGTGAAGTAGTCGCGGAGTGCCGCCTCTACCTGGGAACAACTAGCGGGGTCGCTCAGGATGGACTCGTTGATTCTCCAAGGCGAAGGGCCTCGGGGGGGCAAGGAGCAGGAAAGCTGAAGCGAAACCATGGAGTGGTCCGACCAAGGGACCTCCGTAAGTTTAGACTTCTGCGCAGAAGGGACGTCAGTTGTGGGGATGAAAATGTGATCTATACGCGCAAACGTATGATGGGGCGCCGAGAAGTGCGTATAATCGCGGGAGGAAGGGTTAAGTTCCCGCCAGATGTCAATCAAACCTAGCGAGTGAAGAGTTCGAGCTACTCGAAGACTCTGCTTGGAGGGACGGCGAAGCCTACCACCAGAGGAGTTAGATTTATCAAGGGTGCAATCAAGAGCCAAATTGGAATCCCCCCCCAATGAGAACTCGACCCTCAAGGTGAGGAGACAGGATGAGGAACATGTCGGAGAAGAATTTCGCCTGACCCTTGTTGGGTGCATAATAGGAGACAAATGTGTATAACTCCCCATGAATGTGACCTTTGACTAAAATGAAACGACCGTGGGGGTCCCGGACTGTGTGCAGATGGGAGAAGGAGAGGGATTTAGCAAAGAATATGGCCACCCCTCTCTGCTTGGTGGGGGCATTGGCAAGATAAAACAAGGGGTATTTGTGGTGGACATATGTAGGTTGATAAGACTGCGGAAAGTGAGTCTCCTGAAGCAGGAGAACACCCAATCCCTGGGAGTGATAATGTTGGAATGCCTTCCTACGTTTAACCGGTGAATTTAAGCCCTGGGTGTTGTGTGATGCCACCTGCAAAGAAGATACCGTACTCACGTTAGTCGTCATGGTGTTCCGTCATGGGGTGCGCTGGGGTGAGTGTAGTAGTGGAATCCCAATGGAACTCCTGGGAGAAGTCAGGCACAGGAGCGGCAGGAGTAGAAGAGACATGAGCAAGCCAATCGGACCGCAGGAACCCTCTGAAAAGAAAAAAATACCAGTGAAAGGAAAAAAAGAAAGTGAGGAGGACAGTGAAAGGAGAAGAAAGACGCAAGAGCAAGATCTTGCGCCGGGATGAGGTGACAGCAGGCAAAGCCCACAGTCCCCCATCAGACATACGGATGCGCCCTGAGCCAGTCAGGGCACATTCCTGTGGGAGGCAAGAGGTAACCAACTTACGTCCAACAGGAGGAGGCGCAATGATACCTCCCCGGTCAAAGAGCACCAGCCCAGCAATCCTATAAAATACTTAAAAAGAAAAAAAGCAACATCAAGGCACTACGATACCGCTATTGAAAATGTGGGATCAACTGCTCAGTATACACCATGAGGAGTATGGGAGCAGAGTAAACAAGTGGGGAAGGACTCCACGGATAGGGAGTGAAGGAAAATAAGGGAAGAGGGATGGGTGGAGGGACAGGGGGGAGGCGGGGAAGAAGGAAGGACAGGGAGGGGCAGGGTTAAGAGGTAGTGGGAGGGAGGAGAAGGGAACCATTAGTAATATAGCATTAAAGACATTCAAAAGTAATGAGTAGTGGTCCCTTTAAAAAAATGGGGGCTACCAGTTTCGTAGCAGAAAGTTAACACCAATCATGACCTGAAATATAAAGAGTCAGTTCGCTAGAAAAAGTAGAAAAAAAAAAAAAAAACGTAGGAAACAGTCCAAACATGGACCCAAAAAGGGGGTCAAAAAGTAAAGGCCGGATCGTCAAGGATCCAAAATCAGGCGAAGAGGAGTAAACTCCAACAGCCTGAAAGAGGAGTCGTAGGAGGGTCCCTGCAGGCATCAGGGTGGCTTGACATCTCGGTGGCGCTTTGTTTGCTGCTTGTTCCATACCGGGGAGACAGGGCTGATCGGTGGAGGCCGCTTGGCAGAATCTCTCCTGGAGGTGGAAGAGGTGGGGACAGGGTCCCTAGTGATAATTCCCATTTGCATCAACATGTGTTCGCCATCCTGGAAGTTGGTAAAACTGTGAGTCTTGTTCTGAAAGTGGAAATTCAGACGGAACGGGAAGGACCACCAGTATTTCAGTGCCCTAGCAGATAGAGCTAATGTAAGTGGCTTCAATGCTCTACGGCGTTGAATGGTAAAGGGGGAGAGGTCTGCAAAGAGTTGGATCTTGTGGCCTTGAATGGTCAAATCCTCTCTACCCCTGCTCCTTCTCATGAGTTCCTCCTTAACACCGTAAAAATGTGTTTTGACAATAACGTCCCTGGGCAGGCCATCTTTGCGGGGCAATTGAAGGGCCCTGTGAGCTCGGTCAAGTTCGAGGCGATGGTCTGGGATGTCTGGGAGAAGGTCTTTAATAAAAGCTTTGATAGTAACGGGGATATCCGTGATGGTTTCGGGGATCCCCCGGACCCTGAAATTTAAACGTCTACTCCGGTTTTCCAGGTCATCCAATTTACTGAGCGCGGTGTCAAGCTGCTCCTGCATAGTCTGTATGCTAGCAGTGTTCTGATTGGCCCTTGCGACAGTTTGATCCACGGTGCTCTCAATTGCTTCTATTCTGGACCCAAGGTTCTGGAGTTCTGCCTTAATGGATCCAGTAATTTGTGAGGCATTGTGAGCCAGGCCAGAGGCTAGCATCTCTGAGAACTGAGCCATTAGCAAAGAAAGGTCTGGGAAGTGACCAGGCATGTTGGGGCCTAGCAATGGAGGCAAAGCCAGGGCCTCAGGTGATTGCATCCCCGGGATCCCTGGGGCCTGCTCCAGAGTTCTGCTAATCAGGGACACTGTAGAAGCTGGAGAGGCCAGGGGGGGCTGATGGAGATATGTGGAGTTGGAGGGAGACGGCCAGGGGTCTGGGGACGGTGCTGGGGAGTCCATATTTGCTACGTGAAAGTCTCCTACCTCCGGCTGGCTGCGGGTATCTGAGGGAATGTGAGGTGCGGCCGCCATTTTGAGAGGGTCCCGCTCTGGTGAGGAGAAGAAAAGGCGGCGGGATACCTCACTACGGCGGTCCGCCGACATCCAATTAAGGTCCGCCGGAGGAAGGGGCAGTCAGCGGTGTCGCTCGTTGGGCGCAGTGCGCCGAGCTGCCGGTGCCGGGGCGCTCAGGAGACCGGGGAGGCGCGGAGCTCCGGACTAAGGCGCCATGTCGGAGCTCCCGCACATGCGCACTCACCGGTGTTGACATTTTTTATGTCACAAAGTATTTGTGCAGCATTTTTTTTTTTCAAACACATTTTTTTGGAATAAAATACATTTTAGTGAATTTTAATGCACAATAAAACACAATAAAATACTCAAAGTGTTTAGTAAAACATAAAAGATTAAGTTATGCTGAGTAAATAAGTAGCCCGCAGTAGTCACGCTTTAAAATTCTGCATGCCTGTGGAACAGCACCAAACTACGGTATCTAAAATTCTCCAAAGGCAATGCTTTAAAAGTTGTTACAGGTTACCAGTTTGGATTTATGAAGGAGTTCTGGTGTTAGAATTATTGCTCTTGCTATAACGTTTGTGGCGATACTTTACATGTGTGGTGCGAACACTGTTTACATATGCATGCCTGTCCTACGTGTGTGTTTGCCTTTGAGCACGAGCACAGGGGGAGGAGCTTTACATTTTTAATTTATTTTATTATTTATTAGTTTTACTTCCTTATATCTCCTTACATGGTGCTTTGATTTTTCTTTTATTTTTAATTGGGCTTGGATTCAGACAACACTTTGTTATGTCTTGATTAGGACATTTTGAACTTCTAGCGGTTATCTCTGGGAGCCAACTTCTTTCTTCTAGCCCTGTGTTTGGTCAGCCCCCATCTTTCTACAGCTTCAGGGACAGATTCTGGTAATTGTTGCCACACATCAAGTCTTCAGATTTTAATTTTTACCTTTTCACAAAATGGTTTTTACTGTAAGTGATGTATGTTACTCATCATGAACACTGACAAGTTTAGTACATTGGGAAGAGTGTTTTTTTGTATTTTAAGCTATCAAAAATATTTTTTATATATATTCTAAGCAATCTCTGCTCCTAATGAAGTTAATTAATATTCACAAAATGCATTGAGATTTATGGCATAACCAGCCATTTATTGATTCAATGAGTTCTTGAATATTACAGCTGTAAATTATGATTAGTTTTTGAAAGTATATTGTCTGACAGAAGGAAACCAACTGCTTTAGTATTGTTTCTGACTGTTTACATAATTACAAATGCTTTTAAATATTAATGAAGCATTATATCTCCTCTCTAAGTAAGTGCACAATAGTGAAGAGTGCAGGCGATAATATTCAGCTGAAAGCCCATCAAGGCCAGAAGTCCTGTTCTTATTTTTAATAAAGGAATTGTAAAAAAACTGTGTGTGTGTGTTTTTTTTTTTCTTTTTTACAGTTTTTTTTTGGTGAATGAGTAAGGGTCCAATGTACTCAATACTCATTTACATAGGAAGGGGGTTGGAATCTTGGGGCCCCTTGTTAAATGGGGCTTCCAAATTCTGAGAAGCCCCCTGCCTGCAAACTCCCACAACCCTGGGTCGGGGGGGGGGGGGCAACTCATTAATACTAATCTAGTGGCTAAGAGTATATGGTCATCTACTGTTCTTAGGGATAAGAGGATATCATCAATACCTACAGTCATTTCTGGATAGACAAGCCAAGTGATAACTGCAGTGGGATGGCTATGACTTTGGAAATAATAGAAAAGATAGAAGGTCATAATTTGGCCAGGGATTTAAATGACCGCAGAAGGTGATATATGGTACCAACTTGTATGCTGCCTCTCCAACATAAGTTGAACATGTTGGGTTGAAATTTAGATAATTGGTAAGGCATTAAGTACCAACTAAGTGTTATCTTTTGCATAAGTTCCAATAAATTAACATTTCTAGTAGATACATAAGTGGAGTTTAGGACTTGTTCCCATTGAGTCGTGGTAAAATAGGCTCTCACATCAGTCTCCCATGCAATAAAGGGGGAAGATTTTGTGAAATTTGTCTTATCCTGCAAGAGTGCATAAAAACAATACCTCTGTTTGCCCTCTTAGACTGCTGATAAAAAAAAAAAAGCGTTATTTGAAAAGGAAGCTGGCAGGTCACCTTGCCACATTGGCGTAAAAGAGATACTAGTTGCAAGTAAACATAACATTACTTATCAGGTAGGTGGAATTTGTTTTGTACCTATGAAGAAGATTTAAGTTTATCCTCAGAGCATAGGGCACTAAGGCATAGGATCCCCCTATGATACCATTCAGAAAGAGATACATTTGGGATAGCTTGATGAGTTGCAATCATAAATAATTGCTCAAGTTTTTGCCCAACACTTTTTCTGATTCTATTCAGACCAAACAGAGATAAGAGGCTTATTGAACCAACCCTTTAGCTGGATTATTATAGAGGCCATATAATAGTCTCTCAAAACTACTTGGCCTAAGACATCTGCCCATCTATGTTTGATACGTTTACCGAATGCACAATGTGCTTTTTTATGCTGCCACAAAAATGTATTTATAATAGATTGCAGAGAGCAAAAATAGTAATTGGGTACTGGAATTGGTCCTAAATAAGTATAGTAGTCAGGACAGCACCATCATTTTAAAAACTGGCAGTCTGCCAGGCTATAATAGTTCATGTTTAGAGATTTGAAGCAAGGATAAATAGTTTACTCTAAAAATTAGGTTGACCAATCAAGTGAGTAAAGTTCAAGATAGGTAATCCCTTCATCTATCCAAACAAAGGGGTGGGAAGTTTAAGGCTGCCGTCTCACACACAGGTCCACTACCAGGTCCAAAATATAGGTTTTGCTTGTGTTAACCTTATAAAAAGAGATGGTGTTAAATAAATGCAGGGCATTTTGGACAGCTACAGAGAAGTCTCAACCTTTGTCAACATTAGGATTATATCATCCAGAAAAAGACTTATAGTATGGTTATGCCCATCCACTTGAAAACCACAAATGTCTGGGTGGGATTTTATATATGAGGCAAGTGGTTCCATCAGGTGGTTGAAAATGAAGGGATATAAATGGCATCACTGTCGGGTGCCATTGGAGAAATAAAAGATTTGGGACAGTATACTAGAGATGTATACCTGGACTGCAGGACATGTATAGAGGGCCATGATAGCAGAGAGTGAATACCTTGAGAAACCAAATTTCATGAGGACTCTTATAAGATAGATCCAATAAATGTGATTGAACACCCTCTCTGCAGGCAAGTGCTAGAAGCAAAGAAGGTGTCTAGGTTGATTTAGCATAATAAATACTATTCACTACTCTTCTAATTGCATCTAAGGTTTTCCTCCCCTTGGTAAAAACTGACTGATCTAAATGTAATAAAGTAGACAGAACATCCACTAAGTGGAAGGCAAGTAGTTTTGCATAAAGTTTCAGTAGTAAAATAGGCCTGAAATTTTGAGGGGTGTTAGGATCTTTACCTGGTTTAGGCAAAGTTATGATAAGAGCCTTAAACGTTTCCTGGGGGGGGGGGGGGGGGAAGAGGAGATTGCAGCAGAGTTGTTAATTGTTGCTAGATGAGGACTAAGGATAGTTTTAAATATTTTATAGTATTCACCTGCATATCCATCAAGACCCGGGTTTTTTTGGTGAGAAGGGAATCAATAGCTTTATACATTTCTAGTAGAGTAAAGGGTAAATTTTCAAACTGGGAGTCAGATAATTTAGGCAAGTTTATCTCTTTTAGAAATGGGTCTATTTCTGTTGCAGAGGGTTGGGGCCCTGAGGGGTCAGCCTACAAATTGCATAGAGAGCTGTAGTAACAGCTAAATGCTTCTGCAATTGTTTGTGGAATTATCGCTTGTTGTCCATTTGTGGAGTGGTGGTGTAAGTATGTAATTCTGATTTTACCCATATGACCTTGTAGGTGTCTAGCTAATAGTTTCCCTGCCCTATTCCCAGAGGCATATTACAACTTTTTTTGCCTTCTTTCCTAATCCTGGATCCAATTTGAATAAAGATACCACATATATAAGATTTATGTGCATTCCATAATACAAATGGGTCAGAAACTGAACCATTATTCAACTGAAAAAAATCGGATAAGTGTCTCTCCAATTCTTCTCTTGTGTCAAGTGATTGTTTCTCTAATTGCAATTAACATTCCTCTCTTTTTGGCTGACATGCTAGCAGATAATATGATTAGGAAGCTGGTATGGACCATTTAGGAGTTGATAGTCAATGGAAGTGTGTTTCCTGTACACACAGTAAATCAGAGTTGTATTTGCCATCTTCCTTCCAGAGAGATGAGTGTTTAGCTGTGTGATTGAGCCCTCTGGCATTTATAGAATGGAATTTAATAGACATGGTAGAGAGGGATGAGGATGCTCATTTCAGTACCAGAGGTACTCACATGTAACCAACAGTCCAGTAGATTTGTGTATGGAGAGGGTAAAGGACCAGCAGTGCGAGTTTTGATCATAAGCTGCTACTTTACATGAATGAAATGCATGCACATCAGGACATCCCTGGAAACATGCTCAGGAATAAAAGATGATTTTGGTATTCAATGAATTTTAGAATCAGTTCAGATTCAGAGATTTCAGGGAGCAGGGATTGGAAAAGATCACACAGGCATACTGACAAAGATCAGGTTGCTGTATGGTTTCAGTAATCCCTCTAATTGTAGGATTATTGTGCCTGGACCTGTCTTCCAAATCAGCTAGCTTAGCTTTGACCCAGGCGTGTTTGTCAACATTTTCATCATAGAAATCAACTAAATTGTTGATAGTGTGAGCAAATTCATCCATTTTACTCTCAATATGGTCTACCCTGGAGCCTATGGCTGGCACTTCCTCAGTAAATTGCCTTGAGAGCTGTTTGATATTAGCATGAATAGTATCCCTGAGTGACACTAGCATGTCTTTCAAAGAAGTGTCCAATCTAGGCAGATTGTTGGTTGGAAATGAGCTGAATGACTCAGGAAGCTCCCTGGTGTTATCCATAGAATCATGATTATAACAGAACTTACTCAGTGAATCATTCTGGTGCTGTAGTCTGAGTTCTGATTTTGCAAGGCTTCCAGTAAAAGTAGAGCCCGCAAGAGTAGGTAAAGTGTGCACGGACCCGCCAGAGTGAGCCCTTAAATGAGACTGTCGGCTGCCTAATGGAGGAGAAGACACTCCAGTGCCATCTTGCCTATTCCCCCTTGCGGTCTGATGAAAGATGTCAGTACGTTTTCTTGGGTGTCCTCTTTTCTTTTGTGGGACATGTCGCCACAGTGCTGTGGAGTCCAACCACTGTATTTTTGAGCAGGAGGCTCTGGAGCAGTTGTTTGGAGCTGTAATCCTCCTCTGCCAGCCTGAGCTCAGGAGCTAGGCATCCATTGGCAGGAGCATTGCACTCCCCTACAATGCTCATTTTAATAAGACATCCCTATACATTTGCTTTCTGTGCCTTCCATAATTATGAAGGGGTCAGCAACAGAAGAACCATTCATTTCAAAATATTCCGATACAGTTTTAGAAATTTCAAATACTTTTTTGGTAATGAAGTGGGTATTATTGCGCCACATAGTAATTTTGCCTCCGTTGCGGGCCCTCTCTATAGTGAGGTGCATTGTCTGTCCAAGATATGGTATGAACATCAGACTTGGATACATATTGCAATAGAATATGATTAGTTAGCAATACATCTATTCTAGATTATGTAATGTGAGTGTGAAAAAAAAAATAAAGTCCTTCTAGGAGTAGTGTTGACATCTCCATACATCATAAAGGTTTTGAAAAGACAAGAAGTGATGTAATGTGATACTGTGGGGATTTTTAGAGACTGTAGTGGACACATCCAAAGATTTATCTGGTACTGCATTGAACTCTCCATGTATAATCACATAGCCCTGGCATACCTTACTGATTTCTTCCCATATTTTTGCAGGAAAGAAAGCACTTTCAAACCAAGCAAGCAAAATATTAACCATTATTGTTTATTACACACACTAGTATAAGATACCTGCCAGAGTAATCTGTAAAGGTTGATATATTTGTCTAAGCCATTGAATCCTTCACAGCAGGCAGTATTCCTCTTTTTTTTATTTTTTTCAATAACTTTTTATTGGGTTTAATGCAAAGTACAATGATGTGCAATAAACAAATTATCAACATCAATCAGAAGAGCCAGGACACATCAGATATCACAAAAACAAATAGGACATACAGCTTGCAATGGAACAAAGGTACAAGGTAAAATAGATGGGATAACCATAGTGACATAGTTACTGTTAAGCATTATTCCAAGATGACCAGGGTTGCCATAATCTCTCAAACTTGTCTGATACACCTGCACATAGTTGAAGCCTTTTTTCATACTCAAAGGTAAGGTTGACAAACACAACTACCTCAGACAGGTTAGGGGCTTTGTCTTTTTCTAATGTCTGGTTATTACTATTCTGGATGCTAACTAAATGTGAGCGAATACTAAACGAAAAGTGAGTGGAAAGTTCCCAATTTCCAGGTTCAGTAGGGCTAAAGCTGGATTAGGGGAAGTTAGTATGCCAGGGATGGAAGAGATTAGGCCAAATACTTAAATTCCAAAAACTTGTAAGACTCTTACATAGCCATAAAATGTGGTAGAGGGTTCCTACTTGCTCACAGTTACGCCAGCACAGAAGTGATTGGAAAGGATCGAAATGAGCCACCTTGTATAGCATAAGATACCATTTAGATATTATTTTTTGAGAGAGCTCCCAATGATGTATACATCGAGCAAAACTGTAAGTAAACCTAAATGACTGGAGACACTGCTCTGACTTAAACGTTTTCTACAAGTCGTCCTCCCATGGTAGAAAAGGGCCAGACTTGCAGAATACGGTTTTACAATGAAGAGCATTATAAAAAAGGGGATATGCCTTTAGGACTGGATGCTGGAGATGTATAATAGGTGTGTATCAAAGCAGGAATCCTGGCGATAGGATAATTCCCCAAAACTGTGTTTATTCAAATATATAAGGAGAGTTCATAAGAAGGTATGTTGTATTGGCCAATGCAGAAAAAGATTTAAATGAGCCGCTTTCCGGGATATCTTCCACCCATTGTATATTACAATCACACCACTTCTGAACAGACATATATGGAATAGGAAACTTCCAACACTTTAAGTGGTAAATGTTGGGACTTCAAGGGATCCCCCAGATGAGCGAACAAGGCCCTCCATGTTATAACAGAGGCTTGTACTGTAATAGGTACAGTGGTGATCAAAAGTGTGGGCACCCCAGGTAAAAAATGTGCATAAAGAAGCCAAGGAAAGATGGAAAAATCTCCAAAAGGCATCAGATTACAGATTAGACATTCTTATATTATGTAAACAAAAGTTAGATTTTATTTCCATCATTTACACTTTCAAAATAACAAAAAACAAAAAAATGGCGTCTGCAAAAGTTTTGGGCACCCTGCAGAGTTAATATCTTGTACTGCCCCCTTTGGAAAGTATCACAGCTTGTAAACACTTTTTGTAGCCAGCCAATAGTCTCAATTCTTGTTTGAGGTATATTTGCCCATTCTTCCTCACAAAAGTCTTCCAGTTCTTTGAGATTTCTGGGCTGTCTGTCACGCACTGCTCTTTTAAGGTCTATCCATAGATTTTCAATTATGTTGAGGTCAGGAGATTGTGAAGGCCATGGCAAAACCTTCAGTTTACGCCTCTTGATGTAATCCCCCGTGGATTTCGAAGTGTGTTTAGGATCATTATCCATTTGTAGAAGCCATCCTCTCTTTAACTTCAGATTTTTCACAGATGGCATCAAGTTACCATCCAAAATTTGCTGAAATTTTATTGAATCCATTTTTCCTTCTACTCGTGAAATGTTCCCTGTGCCACTGGCTGCAATACAACCCCAAAGCATGATTGATCCACCCCCATGCTTAACAGTTGGACAGAGGTTCTTTTCATTAAATTCTGTGCCCCTTCTTCTCCAAACGTACCTTTGCTCATTCCTGCCAAAAAGTTCAATTTTAACCTCATCGGTCCACAGAACTTGTTTCTAAAATGCATCAGGCTTGTCTATATGTTCCTTTGCAAAGTTCAAACACTGATTTTTGTGGTGAGGACATAGAAGAGGTTTTCTTCTGATGACTCTTCCATGAAGACCATATTTGTACAAGTATCTCTTTATAGTGGAACAGTGTACCACAATTCCAGTGTCTGGCAGATCTTTCTGGAGGGATCGTGCAGTCAAACGTGGGTTTTGAATTATTTTTCTCACAATCCTGTGAGCTGTTCTGTCTGATATTTTTCTTGGTCTTCCAGATCTTGCTTTAATTTCCACTGTTCCTGATGACTGCCATTTCTTAATTACATTCTGAACAGAGGATATTGACATCTGAAAACGCTTTGCTATCTTCTTATAGCCTTCTCCAGCTTTGTGAGCGTCAACTATTTTCAGTTTCAGTTTTCTAGACAACTGCTTAGAAGATCCTATGGTGCTGATTGTTGGGGCAAAGTCAGATGAGTCTGGGCATTTAAAACCTTTGAGATTCACATCACCTGGTCAGATGATGATTGAGAACAATCCATGACACTGGCAGGTCTCAGCCTTGCAAAGGGGGCATGCATGCTATAAATTCTGCAGGGTGCCCAAACTTTTTCAGGTGCCATTTTTTTGTTTTCTTTAATTTTGAAAGTGTCAATGATGGAAATAAAATCTAACTTTTGTTGACATAGGGAGTGCAGACCCTTCACATTCCATGAAATTATTTTCATGAATTGGGAGCAAGGAGTATGGGAGTAATATCTTGATAAGAGGTCATATAAACAGGTCAAGAGATGAGGTGTGGTGATTAAATGGCAAAACTAAATATAACCATTCAGAAACAAAATTAGGGTAAAAACATACCCATTGAAGTCTGTACTTTGCTTTATTCCACATGCACATACCACTCAATGAAACAGCGTTACCAGGAGATGCGATGGATTGCACCAACAGGGCAAGGGCGCACTCCCATCCTGAGTCATGGCAAGATGGTCCACGGCGTTGAATGAGAGAGGGACGCATTCATCAGATGTGGAGTATGTTTGAGCAGTCGGCAGGCCGCAACGTCCCACGGCAACACTGTAGCTGAGGGAGGAGGGGGTTAAATATAGCAAAGTATAACAGTTCCAACAATCAGAGCCTACTATGTCTGTCTACCTTACGAATGAACATAAAGTATTGCAAGCATGTAAGGGTCTTACTCACAATAAATGAGGGGGATGGTGGACCCCTTGAAATTGAGTATAGTGAAGGATCACCTAAGACAGTTTGATCCTTCCTGAGGTCTGATAGACTAAGCTTCTTGGCTGGGTCCTTCCTGGGGCTCCTTTGTTCTCTAGGCCCACTAGATTGGTGAGAATGTGGAAGAGGCGGGCCAGAGGTATCCATAGGTATGCGGAGGTTAGATTGAAGGTAATGGCAAGCTTCATCAGGATGGGTAAAAGATTTGAGTTCTCCAGAGGCATCAGAGAACCGAAGCATGGCAGGATAGGCCAGCCTGAATTTGATGCCTTTTTGTTATAATGCGTTGCAGACAGGCTGGAGTGTTTTGCACCTTTTGGAGACCTCCTGTGAATAATCCGCAAATAAGAGAAGTTTGTGGTCGTCTAATTGCAGTGATTTTGAATTCCGGAAAGATTTTTGGATGTTAACTCTGCCCATGTAATTAAGTTTGTACGATAACCGGTCTGGGAGTGCGCCTCTCATTGGAAGGTGGACCCAGGCGATGGGCCCTCTCTGCCACACAGGGTGTGGGGATGACCAGAGCATTAGGAATACGTGAGGAGCATATGTCCATTAATGAGTCAGCATTAAAGGATTCGGGAAGGCCGATAATCCCCAAATTGTTTCTTATGGATCTATTCTCTAAATCATCCAGCTTTTCTAGAATATATTGTTGGGTAGGCTTGAATTGTTGGTCTGAGGTGAAAGATGCCTGTGCTTCCTCCTCAATCTCAGTCACCCTGTTTTCCAGTTCAGTCAGCCTCATGGCATGCTCTCCCAGATCCTTCCTGAAATGTGCTATGCCTGGCCCTGTCCACCGCTGCTGTTATGGTAGGCGATAGCAAGGCAGCCAAAGCCTGTGCTATCCCTGCATATTGATCCACGGGTGGGGAGACTAGCTGGGCCGTGGAGTGGTCCATGTCCACAGGGTCTGACTGTGGGGTCGGCTGACTGGTCTGCTGTCCCGTGCCCTCCGCCATGTTCCCAGCCACAGTGCCTAGCTGCGCACAATCTGTGGGGGGGGGCAGAGGAATGGCGCCGGCGGAGCCGTGGACAATGAATTTGTCCATTTGTTTAATACCTCTTATGGTCGGGCAGGTTGGGGTAGCAATCTCACTGGCCGCGAGTCCCTGGAGCAAGTCTTCTATGCGAGCTGTGCCCGGAGCCGCCATTACTCGATTTCCGGTGTCGGCGCCACATGCGAGGCAACATGTCTTTTAATGTAGTGTCCAAGACTGGTTGGTTAGATGTAGGGTATTTAAAAAAAATATATAGCAAAACTAAACCTTGCTCAAACAAACTCCATAAATACCAAAAATACATGTGCATTAAAGTTAATGAAAGTTCCACTAAATGACTTGCTACAAATCAAGCAGCGGAGTCTAGAGGGTAAGCCACGTTCATACTGTACAATGGTAAACAGGCAGTAGCAGAGTCGGTAAAAGAAGCCAAGGGTCAGGAGCCAGGATTGAAGACAAGACACGTCAAAGACAAGCCAGGTCAGTAACAGGGAATCCAAACACAACAGAAGCAGAACATAAGAACACACATGAAGCTGAATGGCAAACACATAACTGCACATAATCTGTGATTCTGTTGGTCATTAGCATATGTGCCAGTTCTTCTGTGAACCATTCTCTCACAGCGGGGGGGGGGGTAGGATAGCTGAAGTTAAGCTCTGCAGAGCTCAGTAAGAGCTAATTAGAGGGAAGGGGGATGTGTCCCACAACACACAAACACACAAGAACAGAGCTGGAGCTGTCAATCACAGACTGTGTACTGGAGCTACCTCCCCTCTCACCTTTTTACCTCTTGGTATCAGGAAAACCTGTCAGAAATGACTCATGCAGATAGAGGTGGTTTGAGGCAGCAGACAGACATGCACTATAAAGGTATATGCTTTGTTCATATTTCATGTCAGAGGTTTACAACCACTTTAGACTACAATTCAATATTTAGCACCAGATTGTTTTTTTACACTGTGATAGCCTTTCATTACAATTTTCTTTACCAATATGATGATAAAATCTTTAGCTTTTGAAAAAAGGGCTGAGCTTCACTCAGGAAATTCTATTGAATTTCTTTAATGCATGAAAGTCTGGTAGAAATGACACTTAATCAGATGTGTGCAGTGATATGCTAATGTGTTCATTACAGTAATTTAACTTTGAAACTCCTGTGAAGCAAAGATAGTTTGTGATGCTTTATTGATGCGCCCAAGCATAATTTCAAAAGTGTTACAGGAAAGTGGTCAATTCTTTTAATGAGGCACTAGTTTGGGCTGTTATTCCTCAAATAATGTTTTTCTTCTCGATTAAATATTTTAATTTTTTACATCAAATAATATTTTCAAGGTAATCAGTATAAATGACTGTATTTTATGTGGCCTAACTCCATCAACATCAGAATTAAAAATCAATAAAGTGTCATTGCCCTATGCTGTGCAGATTGCAGTGTTGAAGTTGTATGGTTTTAAGAGTTAAAGGGTAACTCCAATTTTGTGGGGGAAAAAATAGTTAAAAATATAATCTAGCATATATTATTGTTAGACAAGCCATGTTGTAATTGAACATTATTAAAAGTTATCTTTCCTTTTCGATCTAAAGTGCTGTCATTTTGTGTAAAATTCAATGAACTATGGCAATCTCAAAGGCCTTCTGTATACAATTTGAGTACAGAACTTCCCCATAAATGTCATGTCCTGTTTGTGTGATTGGCTCACTGATTTTCCCAGAGCACTAAGATATGTCAGATTTTAGGGCATCCTCTGCATCAAAAAATACATTTTTGGTTCGATACTCTGAAAGGTTTAATTATATCTAAAGGGATGCAGACACTGCAGCTTTCCTCATTAGAAAACTTCAAGGGAATCAGCAAATTAATATAAATATTGCCCCCCCTCCCCCATCCCATTCAGATAATTGATATAATAAAGCAAATATTTTTTTTTTTTATGTAGAGCAGAAACAGAACGGAATCTGCAACTAGGTTTATTAAAATCCTTGCAATGCACATTGATCTCCCAGATTGTTTTTTTGTTTTTGTTTTTTCTACACAAAAGTAGAGTTACCCTTTCATTGCTTTTGGCACTTTTCCACTGCAAGTACCGGCTCGGCTCTGCTTGGCCCTGTTTGGCCCGGTTTGCTTTTCCACTGCTGGTACCGCATGGTACGGTGTTGGAACGGTTCGGTACGGTACGGTATGGTTTGCTTTTCCACTAAAGTAGTACTAAAGTTAAGTGGGTGGGATAACAACGGTGGGATTCTCTGACCAATCAGTGGCTAGTAGTGACTGCATGCAAAGGATTGTGGGATATGGTACCGGGTATGGTACCTCTTGGAACCACAATCGAGGTGGTACTGTTTTGAGAGCCGTACCGTTCGGTTCCATGCAGTGGAAAAGCGTCGCCGTGCCGTACCGTACCAAACCGTTCCTACACCGTACCATGCGGTACCAGCAGTGGAAAAGCACAAAAGCGAGCCGAACCTTTCGCTTCCATGCAGCGGAAAAGCACCATTAGTGTAATGACTTACTATAGTTTAGCAAGCCTTACGTTTTGGTACACTCCTTTTTTTTAAACACCCAACTACCGTTTTTGTTAAATGCTCTAACAGCTTCTGTAGGTTACCTCCAGCTGAAGGGCCTGCCACTATCCACAGATGAATGGAGAGACTCATTCTCTGCCATCAGACAGTTTCAGTTGCAAAGCCACAGCGAAATCGATTAGTCAAAATCAAGACAAATCCGTGGCTCTGCCTGAATACAGTACCTAACTGATTACAATAAACACAATCCACCGTTGGAACTCAAACCTGCAGCTGAAAGTCAGGATGGGGGGGAGGGGGGGGCAGCTGTGATACTCAATGTTATTACTATTTTTTAATCCCCCACATATTCCTATTTTTTAATCCCCCACATCTATATAAATGTCTATGAAATGAGGTGAAAGGAGGAGCAGAAGAGCTGGGCCAGCACAGAGTGCAATTAGGCACACCTAGAAGAGTAGAGAGTAATGATGTTCAAGGAAGGAGGGAGCTGTGTTAGGCAAATATGAAATTAAAAATTGGTGTGTTGACAGGGTCTTTTTTGTATTGGTATGGAGATGTGTTATTTAAAGCCTTGATGAATGGGATGTTTTTGGACCCCAGAAATGCACTAGCTAGTCTTTGGATGGTCCCTCTGACTTTTACTGGAATAAAGTCATATCTAGACCTCCTAGCAGTGGTGTGGCACTTCACTTTTCATTTTTGTTTTTATTACATTACAAACCAAGGAGACCATAGGGATGCTCTGAGGGTTAATGGAAGGCAATAAAATTGATGAAGATGAAAATAACCAAGTTCAACAATTGGCAAATGGATTGTCCAAATAGTAAGTACTAATCTGTGCCTGGTGTATGTACTATTTTGCACGTGTCTGTAAATGGGATGCATTTTGGTAAATGATTCCCCTTTATCTTAAGAAACATGTAACCACATAAACCCCTCCACAATGTTAGAGTATATTCATCCTACTGAGATTCCTCTTTTGCTCTTCTTCTGTAAACTACTTAAAGCAATACTAAAGTCTCATTGTTACACTTACCTGCTCTGTGTAATGATTTCGCACAGAGCAACCCAGATCCTCCTCTTCTTGGGTCCCTCACCATCACTCCTGGCCCCTCCCTTCTGATAAGTGCCCTCACAGAAGGCAGCTTGCTAGCGGGCACCCCAGCCAAGCCGCAGCTCTGTGTGTCCATTCAGACACAGAGCTGGGGCCTGGCCCTACCCCCTTTATCTCCTCATTGGCTCACTGACTTTGATTGACAGCAGCAGTAGCCAATGGCACCCACTGCTGTCTCAGCAAATGAGGAGGGAAAGTCCCGGATAGCCTAGTCTGCCGTGCAGCATTGATGGATCGAGATGGGCTCAGGTAAGTATTAGGGGGGCTGAGGAGGGCTGCTGCACACAGAAGGATTTTTAACTTAATGCATAAAATACTACAAGATCAAAAAACCTTCTGCCTTTAGAACCACTTCAAGGTGTATCTGTTGAGGAAAGCAGAAATATTGTGCAGGACCAGTCAGGTTAAATTATTGGTATTGCTATCTTAAAGCATAGATGTTAAAGTAAATAATCTGGCTACTAGGCAGGTGTGGCGTCTACACATGGGCGTCCACAAAACTTTTTTCAGGGGGGGGCATCATTTTAAGGTCACCCATGCTCCGCCCCTTTTTAACAATTTTATGAAGGGGAGGGGCTTCGTCATTATACTTATTTTGTGTATTTATTTTTAAAGGGCAAACTGCAGCATTTATTTTTAAAGCATTTGTTAACCTAAAAAAAAAAAAAAATTGGTTCTGTTCCCTTAAAGCAGGTTATAGAGCACAGTGCTTTGCTGTGTAATTTGGCCCCGTCTATCACCTAAAATACCTGGCTGATCCTGCCTGGCTATGTCCTCCCCTCTGTAAACTGACCACAGTATACCATGGCTGCTGAACCCTGACACTGAGGTCAGTCTATGTGCCTCCATCATCCACAGCTCACCTGTCCTCCTCTGTCCCCCCTCCCTCCCTGCCTGTCTGGTCCTGTGTAGTGCCCCTCCTGCTGCTGTAGTTTCCTTTAAAGTTTCATATCCTGTCTACAGTCTGTCTACAGTCTACAGTCCCCTCCTCTCCCCCTCCCGACTGATGACAGTGAGGAATCCTTGGCCCCACCCGCTGCAGGCAGCTGTCAGACGGGGAAAGGAGAGAGCCAAGGGATCACGTGAGCGGTGCTCGGCCCTCTGAAAACTGGTAAAGAATACCTTATTTTTTTAAAACGCATACACAGACACACAGGGTTATTAAACAGACCAGACAGAATGGTATAAAGTTGCTTAACAACAAGGGGAAGTTAAAATTCCAGGGGGGGGGGGATTTGCCTGCGGACACCCATGCAATTGGCTATTGGAGGAAAAAAGGCAGCTCAGATTAGTTCCTGCTTACATACTCTGCAGTTTATATCATGTTTGAGTGTTAAACATGCTACTCTAGTTGTTTGGAGGTGTAGCGTCCCCTTTGGCATCGAGTGAATAACGAGAGGGGAGCTTCTGATGGGTGCACTACTTTTATTCTTTTGCATCAAAGGTGTGCAGGAGGGTTGAACGTTAATCTCTTTAACACCTTGAGCACCGTAAACCATAAGCATCATAAACACCGTAGCACCATAGCACCGTGAAAACTGTAAACTACATACAATACATTTGTTTACAGTGATCGCCAAAAAGGGGGTTACAAGGTTAATTACAAATGTGAAGATACAAGGTGGGTTACAGTTGTCTGCACACATATCTAAATGACATTAAACATTTAAGGAAACATGGCCACATGCAAGATGCTTTGGATTATCTATAGCATATTTTAAACTAACAGCATGGACACAATTTATGTCTAAGAACATATATACTTCTATATATATATAATACACTTTTACTGCATACCTCGCTCCGCTTGCTAAGGGGTGCAAAACTTTTAAGCCTTAGGAATTCTCTCAGCAGTCATCTTCCTGCTCTGTATATAAAATCTGAGTCACAGAAAAACTTTACCTCAGAGCTAGAGGGAGGAGGAGTATGAGTGGTCCAGTGGTTCTGCTGATTAAACATTCCCCAGGGAACCAAAAGAAAGGCAGAAAGGGTCCACCTGGCAGTAAGTGCTGAACACAGATTTAAAGTGAAAGGCGGACAGTTACAGGAGGAATCAAAATGCTATTTCTAGTTTTGGAAACCTCAAACATCTACTATAGCCTCTCCCACTAATTATTTTGCTGGATTTAGCAACAGTTGCTAAATTTTAAAACTTTTCTGTTTTGCTACATTATGCTTGCTTACTTATTACATAGTTTGATTTAAGCAGCTGTGAGTCATTGGCAGGAATGAGGAAGGTGTATATGTATCACCTAGGTTTCTCACATACACATGATGAGAGGCTACAGAGTTTATGAATGATATTGAGAAAACAATTTTTTCTCAGAAACCATAATAAGTCGTGTCCTGGAGCCACAAACTGTGCAGGAGCCTTTGGTTGAAAAAGCCTTCATAGCTAGGACCACATCTTATCTGGTAGAGCTTGCAGTCTCCACTCTAGTTCATCC
Organism: Pelophylax lessonae; assembly: GCF_965119305.1. Classification (NCBI taxonomy): domain Eukaryota; kingdom Metazoa; phylum Chordata; class Amphibia; order Anura; family Ranidae; genus Pelophylax; species Pelophylax lessonae. Next base: position 210,451,138 of record NC_138776.1, on the reverse strand, counting down.
CAAAGGTCTTCTAGTGGGTTGAGGTCAGGACTCTGTGCAGGTCAGGCAAGTTCCTCCACCCCAAACTCACTCATCCATGTCTTTATGGACCTTGCTTTGTGCACTGGTCCAAATCATTTGGTGGAGGGAGATTATGGTTTGGGGTTGTTTTTCAGGGGTTTGGCTTGGCTCTTTAGTTCCAGTGAAGGGAATTCTTAAGGTGTCAGCATACCAAGACCAAGACAATTTCATGCTCCCAAGTTTGTGGGAACAGTTTGGGGATGGCTCCTTCCTGTTCCAACATAAGTGTGCACCAGTGCACAAAGCAAGGCCCATAAAGACATGGATGAGTGAGTTTGGGGTGGAGGAACTTGACTGGTCTGAGTCCTGACCTCATCCCGACAGAACTCCTTTGGAATTAAATAGAGCGGAGACTGAGCCAGGCCTTATATCCATATCAGTCCCTGACCTTACAAATGCGCTTCTAGAAGAATGGTCAAACATCATCATAGACATACTCCTAAACCTTGTAGACAGCCTTTCCAGAAGATTTGAAGCTGTTATAGCTGCAAAGGGTGGGCCAACTTAATATTAAAACCTACAGACTAAGACTGGGATGCCATTAAAGTTCATGTGCGTGTAAAGGCAGGTGTCCCAATACTACTGGTAATATAGTGTATGTGAGCTCTCTGCTGTGGAAGCCTGTTACAGTGTGAAAAGGCTGACTGCTGACAGAACCCTAAAAAGGTACATGTTCTGCCTGTTTGTTTTGGTCTACCCATTAAGAGATACCCTGTTAGTCAGGAACACAGCTATGTTTAGTCAGTAACTCAGATGTTTTGTTTGTGTTATGCTATGGACGGGCTGTACAAAGCCTTCCTGAATTGAAATTGTGGTTGATGCCCTTCTGAACTTTTTTTCTGGGTGTCCTTGTCTCCTGTATGTTTATTGCTACCAATACCAGTCTAATCTTTCCCCTTGCACTGCATATTCAACACTTAATATTGGTTGCTGAGTCAATATGTTGCACAGTAATTGTACTCTTTGTTTGAAATAGAGGTGAATGAATACCTTAATGTGTATGGAAACTCAAAATCTGTTTTTCAGTATATTTGACATTATATCTCACTGTACACAATTTTAAGCAAATACACTGCTCAAAAAAATTAAAGGAACACTTAGAAAACACATCAGATCTTAATAGGGAAAAATATAATGCTGGATATCTATACTGCTATGGACTGGTTTATGTGTTAGAAATGAAAGGATGCCACGTCATTTGATGAAATTGAAAATTATCAAAGTACAGAGTGCTGAATTCAAAGGCACCCCAAAAATAAATTTTGCTGAAATTTTATTTCAGCAACTCCAAATTGTACTCAGTAGTTTGTATGGCCCTCACGTGCTTGTATGCATGCCTGTCAATGTCGGAGCATGCTTCTAATGAGACGACGGGGCATGCTCCTAATGAGACGACGTCCTGGGTATTTCCTCCCAGGTGCAACCTGGAGGCGTGGAATGGAACGAAACATAATGTGCCAGAGGTGTTCTATTGCATTTAGGTCAGCCGAGTGTGGGTATTCAGAGGTATCAATTCCTTCATCCTCCAGAAACTGGCTGCATACTCTCGCCACATGAGGCCGGGCATTGTCGTGCACCAGGAGGAACCGAGAACCCACTGCACCATCGAAGGGTCTGATAAGGGGTCCAAGGATTTCATCCCAATACCTAATGGCAGTCATGGTGCCATTGTCTAGCCTGTAGAGGTCTGTGTGGCCCTCCATAGATATCCCTCACCAGATTATCACTGACCCACCACCAAACTGATCATGGTGAACGATGTTACAGGCAGCATAACATTCTCCACAACTTCTCCAGACCCTTTTACTTCTGTCACATGTGCTCAGAGTGAACCTGCTCTTATCTGTGAAAAGCACAGGGCGCCAGTGGCGGATCTGCTAATTCTAGTGTTCAATGGCAAATGCCAATTGAGCATCACAGTGCTGGGCAGTGAGCAAAGGGCCCACTAGAGGACGTCGGACCCTTGGGCCACCCTCATGAAGTATGTTTTTGATGGTTTGGTCAGAGACATTCACACCAGTGGCCTGCTGGAGGTAATTTTGTAGGGCTCTGACAGTGCTCATCCTATTCCTTCTTGCACAAAGGAGCAGATACCAGTCCTGCTGATAAGTTAAGAACCTTCTATGGCCCTGTCCAGCTCTCTTAGAATAACTGCTGGAAGACACAGCAAACCTTTTGGTAATGGCACATATTGATGTGCCATCCTGGCGGAGGTGGACTGCCTGTGCAACCTCTATAGGGTCCAGGTATCGCCTCATGCTACTAGTAGTGACAATGACCTTAGCCAAATGCAAAACTAGTGAAAAACCGTCATAAATGATGAGTAGGGGAAAAAAGTCAGTGGCCTTCACCTGTAAAACTGTTCCTGTTTTGGGGGTTGTCTTATTGTTGCCCATATAGTGCACATGTTGTTAATTTCATTAACACCAAAGCAGCTAAAACTAATTAACAACCCCCTCTGCTACTTAACTGACCAGATCAATATCCCAGGAGTTTTATTGACTTGATGCTATATTCTGACTAAAAAGTGTTCCTTTCATTTTTTTGAGCAGTGTTTTTATTTGAACCTAATAAAAAGATTGTGATCTCAAGATCCGGCCAGTAACAGTATTTCCTTTTAAAGGCTGACAATGCGTAGCAATTACCTCACGGTTAGCAACAGCATTGTTAGCCTGCTATGTAAGGTCCTTTGGTTTCTGATGGACTGCTATTATCTGGTAAACCTGAAAAACCAATATCCAACTGAAGGGGCACACATAGTAGGCCGAGAACACTGCTGCTAACTATGAATCATTAGTTTAGTTATATTATAAAATATATTTGCTAACAGAAATATTAGCGAGCCAAACTTATACAATGCCAATATATACAATGCCAAACTTAAAGTGGAAGGAAAGCCTAAGGCTAACTATTCTTAAAAATGTCCCATTTCCCCTTGTCCTAAATACCCTGTCAAACCAGTTTAAAAAAGAGGGAGTAACTGCTGCTGTCTAGTCACATGATCCTTCAGTTCCGGCTCAAGGAGCTCTAGGCAATAGCTGGGAATTCTTCCACGTGACATCATCCGTAGGCTCCCATGGACTTGGCCCAGCCGCTGTCAGCACTCCTTCCTCTCCTCTGGAAAGGCTTCCCACTGACACAGGGGAGCTGGAAATGACTGAATTAAAATAGGTAAGCATATTTATACAGGTTAGGTAGGATAGGTAAGAGGAGGTAGGAGAGAACCTTTTTCAAGAATAGTTAGGCTTAAGCTTTTTTTCACTTTAATGAAGATATATATGGGGTTTATGCACATTTTAAGTAACTTATCTTTTTTGTGTAAAGCCATCTCCTCCCCTGTAAAAAGGGGCACTGTTTATTAAGCATTGTTACAGTAAAGTGTACATACAAATAGAGATGCCCCAAACAACCCTCCACCCCAGTTTGGTTTGAGACAGAACTTTCAAACAATGCAAAAGTTTGGAACCGAGTAAGGAACCCCATTGAAATCTATGAAATTGGAACTGGAAAAATCAAGTGTCCATTTTGAAGGCTTATATGCAAGTGATTTGGCATACAATGGTAATGGGTGTCAGTGGTGCCTTCACACTGTATCACTATAGAAGTACTCTTGATGAAAGCAAGAATTGGCCTTGCTCTCAAAAATTTAAATGATATGCACCTGTCAAACAGGTGCATATAATTTCCCAACCAATAGTGATCCTTCTCCTTGATGACACGTATTCTTGGGTACTTTCGCAGGCATTGACGAATGAGGGAGCTCATTCACTGCAAGTTTACAGAGGGATGAAAAGCAGAACACTCAGGGTCACTGAAGATTACAGTATCTGGAATTGCCTCCTCCCAGCCACATACTACTTTCAAGGGTTTTGTGGATTTGCTAAGGATTGCCGTATGTCTTATTTTCCTTCAATACTCCAAAACAGCCAGAATCCTCTTCCTCCTCCTCTTGTGTGTTCTGTGACACCGCAAGAAGGGTGTCTGCATAAATCGGGCCTTGAAAGGTAAAGAAGTCCTCATCTTCCTCCTGCTGCTGTGCCATAAGTGCCTGTCCATAATGCCCGCAGGGTCTGCTCCATCAGGAACACAGCAGGGATTATATCACTCATGCATGCATTGTCATGGCTCACTATCCTTGTCGTCTCCTCAAATGGTGACAGTACAATGCATGCATCTTTTATTAGCAGCTATTGGCATGGAAAAGATAGACAAGCTGGCTGGCTGTAAATGATCGCCTGAAATGGCTACAGGCTCTTCTGGTCTGCTTTAGCAGATCTTCCAACCCTGGGTACCTATTTAGCAAACACTGCACCACTAAATTGAGGACATGTGCCAGGCATGGCACATGTGTCAACTTTCCCTGTCTATGGGTGGACAGGAGGTGTTTGCATGATGTAAACCACCTCTAGGCCTACCCCTGCAGAGCTGCAAGAATCTCCTCTCTGGTGTGACTCCTGTCCCCTAGAAACACCAGCTGAAACACCGCATGTCACCTTTTAGCCTGACTCATTGAATAGCCCCTTGAATGCCTGACTCAGTGAATAGCCCCTTGAATGCTTAAGAGATACAGGTGATTCATATAACAATTCAGCAGAGGAGGGTGTGGAGGAAGAGGAGTAGAAGGAGGGGGTACAGCTGACAAATCTCACATTATTACCACTAGCTGTATGGAGACATGGTGGCAGAACAAGCTGCAGCACTGAGCCCTGTCCTGCATCATTTTGAGTTGCAAGCAGAGTTACCCATTGTGCTGTGAACAAAATATATCGTCCCTGACTTTACTTGCTGGACCATGTATCAGCAGTAAGGTGGACCTTGCGGCTGACTGCCTTGCCCAACGTAGTCACAAATTTGCCTTCCATGTGATGGTACAGAACTAGAACGGCCTTATATACAAAGTAATAGTGACTGGGAACCTGCCATTGTGGTACAGCACATTCTGCAAATTGACATAATCCACCAGATGGAAAGGCAAGGCAGGAGTTGTAAAGCCAGCAGATTTAAAAGCTTGAATTTAGACGCTGGGTATGTGGGTGGCAATGACTGTATTTCTTTTTTTTTTTTTTTGCTGCAGCAGATGATGCAGAGAAACTTTCTTGCTATAGTTATAGTTTATATCTGATGGTATGCTACTGGCAGATGTGCTGCAAAGACCTGTGACTCTCTGTCAGTGGAGGCTGCTTAGAAGTCATGAGGTATGGCGGGATGTAGACTGGAAAGGTGCAGAGTGAGGAGGAACAAAATTGTGTCCCTATTGTGTGGCTTTCAGGTACTCTTGCCAACTTGCTAAGTTGTGGGAGGTTAAATGTCTTATCAAGCATGTGGTACCCAAATGGCTGGTGTTTTTACCACGCTTGATCTGCTTGAGGCAAAGTTTGCAAATTGCAACAGTGCGATCCGTTGCACATGTAATAAAAAAGGTCCAGACAACTGAGCTGTGGGAAGTGGGCTGGGAGATAACAGCTCCACAATCTGGTGGAAAAGAGTGGATGCTCCCTATTCTTCCATGATGGCTGCCTCGTTGGTGTTGTGCCTAACCCTCACTTTCCTCCTCTCACCTAAGTCGTGTCAGTGACCCCCATCAACAACATCCCCTCCCTCCTCATCATCACTGGAGCCAACATGGCAATACGCTGCGGCTGGGGGAACATGACTACCAATTTGTTGTTTACCAGTGTTTTCCCCTCTCTGTAAGCTCATGTTCCTACCTTCCTCAACCTCATAACCAATATCTGAATCAACTAATGGCTGTGCATCATCAAGGAGCAAGTGGCTGACACTTTGTTTAAATAACCCAGCTGACTCCTCCATGCCTGTCGCTGTGGCTACTGCCGGAGTAGCTGTGGACAAGGAGGCAGGATAAGCCACTCTGGCAGCTGTGGTAGACTGCAGTCTCTGCTTGAGTGAGGGAGGATGAGGATGGTTTACTAAGTCAGTTCACCACCTCCTCTGAATATCTGTGGCTGGATAGCATTGGCAACATCACTAAACAGAGGAAATGATGCCCTGCCTAAGAACGACTACATCCACCTTTGCCTGTGGACACAGACATTGCTGGCCCCCTCACAGTGCCATGGGAATGTTTGCCTCTCTTTGTTGGCCTCCCAGTCATGATGGGGGGGGGAGGGCTTATTAATAAAATGTAATAAAGATGGAGAAATGTGTAATAAAGATGGAGAAATGTGTATGTTGGTGCACTTTAATCAATGTAAAGTGGTGTTTGGTGCATTTAACTTGAGTACTCACTACACATACACACTCCACTGGCACACTACAAAAAACTGCAGGAAAACTGCACTGACGCACTGCAATATACTGCAGTAAATGAGCATTAACACTCTTAAATATACTGCGTTAAACGTGCACTAATACTCTGCAATATACTGCGTTAAACGTGCACCAACGCACTGAAATATACTACGTTAAAGGTGCAATGATGCACGGAAATATACTGAGTTAAACGTGTGCTAATGCAATAAAATATACTGCAATGAAATAAATTGCGTTAAACGTGCATGAATGCATTGAAATAAACTGCAGTGAAATATATTGCTTTAAATGTGCACTTATGCACTGCAATATACTGCGTTTAACCACTTTACCACCGGAAGATTTTCCTGCTTTACGTCCAGGCCACTTTTAGCAACTTGGCACTATGCGACTTTAACTGACAATTGCGCTGTCATGCAAGGCCGTACCCAAACAAAATTTTTGTCCTTCTTTTCCCACAAACAGAGCTTTCTTTTGGTGGTATTTGATCACCTCTGCGCTTTTCATTTTTTGCGATATTAATAAAAAAAAGTGACAATTTTGAAAAAATAACAATATTTTTCAAATTTTTTTATATGAAATTCCACCAAAAAATTTAAAAATCAAACTTTTTAAACATTTTAGGCCAATTTGTTTTCTGCTACATATTTTTGGTAAAAAAAATTGCAATAAGAGTATTTTAATTGGTTTGCGCAAAAGTTATCGTAGCTACTAACTACGGGAAAGATTTATGTCTTTTTTGTTGTTAATTTTTTTTTTTACTAGTAATGGCGGCGATCTGCGATATTTTTTGCGGGACTGCGACATGGTGGCGGACAGATCGGACCCCTAACTGACATTTTTTACACTTTTGGGGGTACCAGTGACATTACTACAGTAATCAGTGCTATAAATATGCACTGTTACTATAATAATGACATTGGCAGGGAAGGGGTTAACTTTATTGGTGATCAAGGGGTTAAATGTATGCCTGGTGCTTACTGACATGTGTGGGGGGAGGGGATTGTGTGACACAGGCACAGATCGCAGGTTCAGCTATGCTGAATCCTGTAATCTGTCCCTGCCTGTGACAGAGGAGATCCGCCCACTTTGTTTACACAAGCGGGCGGATTTCCTCACTTGATCCCCGACAATCGGGGAAGAGCGGCAGTGATCACCGCCTCTCCTCCCCTGGCCCGACTCCCGCTGGAAACATAGAAACATAGAAACATAGAATGTGTCGGCAGATAAGAACCATTTGGCCCATCTAGTCTGCCCAATATATATGAATCCTATGAATAGTCCCTGGCCCTATCTTGTATGAAGGATAGCCTTATGCCTATCCCATGCATGCTTAAACTCCTTCACTGTATTTGCAGCTACCACTTCTGCAGGAAGGTTATTCCATGCATCCACTACTCTCTCAGTAAAGTAATACTTCCTCATATTACTTTTAAACCTTTGCCCCTCTAATTTAAAACAGTGTCCTCTTGTGGTAGTTTTTCTTCTTTTAAATATGCTCTCCTCCTTTACCGAGTTGATTCCCTTTATGTATTTAAAAGTTTCTATCATATCCCCTCTGTCTCTTCTTTCTTCCAAGCTATACATGTTAAGGTCCTTTAACCTTTCCTGGTAAGTTTTTTCCTGCAATCCATGTACTAGTTTAGTAGCTCTTCTCTGGACTCTCTCTAGAGTATCTATACCCTTCTGGAGATATGGCCTCCAGTACTGCGCACAATACTCCAAGTGAGGTCTCACCAGTGTTCTGTACAGCGGCATAAGCACTTCTCTCTTTCTACTGCTTATACCTCTCCCTATACATCCAAGCATTCTGCTGGCATTTCGTGCTGCTCTATTACATTGTCTTCCCACCTTTAAGTCTTCTGAAATAATTACTCCTAAATCCCTTTCCTCAGATACTGAGGTCAGGACTGTGTCAAATATTCTATATTCTGCCCTTGGGTTTTTACGCCCCAGGTGCATTATCTTGCACTTATCCACATTAAATTTCAGTTGCCAGAGTTCTGACCATTCTTCTAGTTTTCCTAAATCCTTTTCCATTTGGCGTTTCCCTCCAGGAACATCAACCCTGTTACATATCTTTGTGTCATCAGCAAAAAGACAAACCTTACCATCAAGGCCTTTTGCAATATCACTTAGATATTAAGATATTAAACAAAATTGGTCCTAGTACAGATCCCTGAGGTACCCCACTGGTAACATGACCTTGTTCTGAATGTTCTCCATTGACTACAACCCTCTGTTGTCTGTCACTCAGCCACTGCCTAATCCACTCAACAACATGGGAGTCCATGCTCAATGACTGCAGTTTATTGATAAGTCTTCTATGTGGGACAGTGTCAAAAGCCTTACTAAAATCTAGATATGCAATGTCTACTGCACCTCCACCGTCTATTATTTTAGTCACCCAGTCAAAGAAAACTATAAGATTTGTTTGACATGATCTCCCTGAAGTAAACCCATGTTGTTTTTCATCTTGCAATCCATGGGATTTAAGATGTTCCACAATCCTATCCTTTAATAGGGTTTCCATTAATTTGCCTACTATTGATGTCAGACTCACTGGTCTATAGTTGCTCGATTCCTCCCTACTACCTTTCTTGTGAATGGGCACGACATTTGCCAATTTCCAATCTTCCGGGACGACTCCTGTTACTAATGATTGGTTAAATAAATCTGTTAATGGTTTTGCCAGCTCACCACTAAGCTCTTTTAATAATTTTGGGTGTATCTCATCAGGACCCTGTGACTTATTTGTCTTCACTTTAGACAGCAATCTTAGAACCTCTTCCTCTGTAAAGACACATGCATCAAATGATTCATTAGTCATCTTTTCGAGTGGAGGTCCTTCTCCTTCTTTTTCTTCTGTAAAAACTGAACAGAAGTATTCATTAAGGCAGTCGGCTAGCCCTTTATTCTCTTCTACATACCTTCCGTCCTTTGTTTTTAATTTAGTTATTCCTTGTTTTAATTTCCTTTTTTCATTTATATATCTGAAGAATGTCTTATCCCCCTTTTTCATAGACTGAGCTATGGAGCAGTCCAACGATGTAGGTCTACATCGCTGGACGATAACGAGCCACTTTGCCGCAGTACACTCAATGTGAGCGGTCGGCAAGTGGTTAATGTGCAGTTACGCACTGCAATATACTGCATTAAACGTGCACCAATGGGCTGAAATATACTTAATTAAACGTGCACTAATGTACTGCAATATACTGCGATAAAGGCGTACTAACGCATTGAAATAGTGCACGTTTAACTCAGTATATTTCAGTGCAGTATATTTAAGTGCGTTAGTGCACATTTACTGCAGTATATTGCAATACGTTAGTGCACATTTAATGCAGTACATTTAAGTGCGTTAGTGCACATTTACTGCAGTATATTACAGTGCGTTAGTGAGCGTTTAACACAGTATATTTCAGTGAACTATATTTCAGAGCGTTAGTGCACGTTTAATGCAGTATATTTCAGTACAGTATAATGCTCTAAAATATACTGTGCTGAAATATACTGTGTGCAACATGCACTAACACACTGCAATATACTGCAGTAATTGTACACCAACACACTGAAAAGTACTGTGTTAAACGTGCACTAATGCACTGCAATATACTTGGTTAAATGTGTACCAACGCACTGAAATATACTGCGTTAAGTGTGCACTAACACACTGCAATATACTGTGGTGCACATGTAGTAACGCACTGAAATAGACTGCATTAAATGTGCTCTAACGCACTGAAATATACTGTGGTAAACGTGCAATAATGCTTTGAAAAATACTGCGTTAAATGTGCACTAACGCACTGCAATATACTACAGTAAACATGTACCAAAGCACTGAAATATAATGCATTAAATGTGCATGAGCACAGTACAATAGACTGTGGTAAATGTGCAATACTACACTGAAATATACTGCAATATATTTGCACCAACACACTAAAATATACTGCATTAAACCTGCACTAACACACTGAAATATACTACAGAAAACCTGCCCTGACAAAATAAAATGACGCTTAAATAAAAATGAATGGTCGCATTACACTCACGCTGCACTATCACTAGATTCACACTAAACTGACACTAAAGTAAAAATGAATGGTCAAACTACACTCACACTGCACTATCACTAGATTCACACTAAACTGATACTTTACACATACACAATAGAATCACAATAGTGCACTATAGCACACTAACTCACTAGTAGCACTGAACATAGCCCTGTTCTAACTCTCTCCATGCCAATATCCCACTGCAAATTGCTGCTATGGGAAGAATATTTTTATAGTGTGGGATGATACTGGGAGCAATGACCCATGATTGGATAGAGTCATTATGACAGTGTCCAATCATGGCTCTGACAATGCTATGTGCCCTGTTTGGGCAAAACTTTCATTGCTTCAGCCAATCAGGGCTTCCATTGCACTGTGGGGTGGCACAGTGCATTGTGGTTGTTTGATGGGCCGAAGAAATGGTCAAATGCCCCGTCAATTTGGATGTTTGCCGAACGGGCGAAAAGCCAATATTCGGCCCAAACTCATACTACACTACTACTGTATACTACATACAAATTACAAACCCAATTCTGGTTGGGACACTGTACAAATAGTGAGTAAAAAAGGAATGGACTAATTTACAAATCTAATAAACTTATATTTTATTCACAATATAATATAGATAACATATCAAATTTTGAAAGTGAGACATTTTGAAATGTCATGCCAAATATTGGCTCATTTTGGATTTCATGAGAGCTACACATTCCAAAAAAGTTGGGACAGGTAGCAATAAGAGGCCGGAAAAGTTAAATGTACATATAAGGAACAGCTGGAGGACCAATTTGCAACTTATTAGGTCAATTGGCAACATGATTGGGTATAAAAAGAGCCTCTTAAGAGTGGCAGTGTCTCTCAGAAGTCAAGATGGGCAGAGGATCACCAATTCCCCCAATGCTGCGGCGATAATTAGTGGAGCAATACCAGAAAGGAGTTTCTCAGAGAAAAATTGCAAAGAGTTTGAAGTTATCATCATCTACAGTGCATAATATCATCCAAAGTTTCAGAGAATTTGGAACAATCTCTGTGCGTAAGGGTCAAGGCCGGAAAACCATACTGGATGCCTGTGATCTTCGGGCCATTAGATGGCACTGCATCACATATAGGAAAGCTACTGTAATGGAAATCACAACATGGGCTCAGGAATACTTCCAGAAAACATTGTTGGTGAAAACATTCCACCATGCCATTTGCCGTTGCCGACTCTATAGGCCAAAAAAGAAGCCAAATCTAAACATGATCCAGAAGTGCAGGCGTTTTCTCTGGGCCAAGGCTCGTTTAAAATGGACTGTGGCAAAGTGGAAAACTGTTCTGTGGTCAGACGAATCAAAATTTGAAGTTCTTTTTGGAAAACTGGGACACCATGTCATCCGGACTAAGAGGACAAGGACAACTCAAGTTGTTATCAGCGCTCAGTTTAGAAGACTGCATCTCTGATGGTATGGGGTTGCATGAGTGCATGTGGCATGGGCAGCTTACACATCTGGAAAGACACCATCAATGCTGAAAGGTATATCCAAGTTCTAGAACAACACATGCTCCCATCCAGATGTTGTCCCTTTCAGGGAAGACCTTGCATTTTCCAACATGACAATGCCAGACCACATACTGCATCAATTACAACATCATGGCTGCGTAGAAGAAGGATCTGGGTACTGAAATGGCCAGCCCGCAGTCCAGATCTTTCACCTGTAGAAAACATTTGGCGCATCATAAAGAGGAAGATGTGACAAAGAAGACCTAAGACGTTTGAGCAACTAGAAGCCTGTATTAGACAAGAATGGGACAACATTCCTATTCCTAAACATCAGCAACTTGTCTCCTCAGTCCACAGACGTTTGCAGACTTTTTTAAAAAGAAGAAGGGATACCACACAGTGGTAAACATGGCCTTGTACCAACTTTTTTGAGATGTGTTGATGCCATGCCATGAAATTTAAAAACAACAAATATTGAAATTTGAAACTTCAACATCATTGCATTCGGTTTTTATTCACAATTTGTACAGTGTCTCGACTTTTTTGGAATCTGGTTTGTACATTTCTATTTAATATGTAACATTTTAGGCACTCATAATTAAAAAAAAAAAACAATATTTTAATTTTTTATTTTTTCTGGTGTTTTTTTACATATTATGTCTTCCTACTTCTGTTGCATTTTTCTCAATGGGTGCTATAAACCATGTAACATTCTCATTTAAGGTCTTGAGAAAATAACACAAATCAAAGGCTAAAATGAAAGGTAAGACCAAGATGGAGCCAACTTTCCAGCAGCTAAACCCTCCTGAATCATGTCCATTTAGGGGAAGGTTATCTGAGGGAATACTGAAAGATTTATTTTTCACAGGTATAAATGATGCTTCTTTCAGTAGCCTTGGATGGACTGGATTATAATGATTTTCCATCTCACTGCCATATCACGATTTAAACATTTTAATGGAATTAGAGACTGCATATAAAAAATGAAAATGGAATGAAAATTCATCTACCTACAATACACAAGAGGCAAAGGGATAGCTAGAAAAAAAGGTTCATTCTGGTAAATGAACAAATGAGAAGTATGACATTTTTATGGTAATCACTATTAGGCTTTAACCATTTGCATACAACACCCTTTACAGCTCAAACTGTACAGTCAGTATCAGTGGTTTATCAAATCATACATAAGATCAATTAAATCAAATTAAAAGCCTTGCCTTCTTAACAGTATTATTTATTCAGCCTAAATAATCTCTTAACTACTTAAGCTCCGGAAGGTTTTATCTTCTTTATGACAAGACCATTTTTTGCTACTTTATACATAGTTACATAGTTAGTGAGGTTGAAAAAAGACATCAGTCCATCCAGTTCAACCTATGATGTGTGTGTGTGTTTGCTTTTAACCGTACATTGTATACCCCTGTATGTTGTGGTCTTTAAGGTGCCCATCTAATAGTTTTTTGAAACTATCAATGCTCCCTGCTGATACGACTGCTTGTGGAAGAGAATTCCACATCCTTACCGCCCTTACAGTGAAGAACCTCTTACGCATTTTAAGGTTAAACCGCCTTTCCTCTAGTTTTAGTGAGTGGCCACGTGTCTTGTTGTATTTCCTTACTCTGAATAGTTTGTTCCTTATGCTAGGGTCGCCAGTACAGTATTTGTACATTGATATCATATCCCCCCTCAAACGTCTCTTCTCTAGAGAGAATAGGTTCAGTGCTTGTAGTCTTTCCTCATAGCTGATGTCCTCCATTCCCCTAATTATTTTTGTTGCCCTTCTCTGGACTCTTTCCAATTCCAGCACATCCTTCCTGAGGACCGGTGCCCAGAACTGGACAGCATACTCCAGATGTGGCCGGACCAGAGTCTTGTAGAGCGGGAGAATAATCTCTTTATTTCTGGAGTGAATCCCCTTTTTTATACATCCCAATATTCTGTTGGCTTTGCTTGCAGCTGCTTGGCATTGCATGCCACTGCCAAGCCTGTTGTCTACCAGTACCCCCAAGTCTTTTTCCATCCTAGACTCCCCCAGAGGTTCCCCCCCTAGTGAGTAGCTTGCTTTCTGGTTTCTGGCCCCCAAGTACATTACTTTACATTTATCAACATTAAACCTCATCTGCCATGTAGTTGCCCACCCCGTTATTTTGTTTAGGTCCGCTTGTAAGGTTTCCACATCCTGTATAGAAGATATTGGCATGCTTAGTTTAGTATCGTCCGCAATTACTGAGATTGTACTCGATATTCCCTCCTCTAGATCATTTATGAATAAATTAAACAGGATTGGCCCCAGGACAGAACCCTGGGGGACCCCACTTTCCACCCCCGCCCAATCCGAGTACTCCCCATTAATCACCACCCTCTGGACTCTCCCCTGGAGCCAGTTTATCCAGGTACTCACCTTATGGTCCATACCTACCTTCCTTAGTTTTTACAGTAAGCGTTTGTGGGGAACGGTGTCAAAGGCCTTTGCAAAGTCCAGATACACCACATCCACTGGCTTACCTTTATCTAGATGGCAGCTCACTTCATCGTAGAAGGTTAATAGATTGGTTTGGCAAGAACGATTTTTCATAAATCCATGCTGATTACTACTAATTATATTGTTTTCATTACTAAAGTCTTGTATGTGGTCCCTTAACATCCCCTCCAAAATCTTGCAGACTACAGATGTTAGGCTGACAGATCTATAGTTACCCGGGATACACCTCGGCCCCTTTTTAAATATTGGTACTACGTTGGCCTTTTTCCAATCTGCTGGCACCATACCTGTCTGTAAACTATCCTTAAAGATCAAGAATAATGGTCTGGCAATCACCTGGCTGAGCTCTTTAAGAACCCTCGGGTGCAAGCCATCCGGTCCCGGTGATTTATTTATGTTAAGTTTCTCAAGTTTAGTTCTAAGTCTGTCTTCTGTTAGCCATGTCGGCACTTCCTGAGGTGTGTTGTTTAGATTGGCCTTACAAGCTGGGTTCGTGTAGCCCCCCGATTCTTTTGTGAAGACTGAAGAGAAGAAATTATTTAACACTTCCGCCTTTTCCCTGTCCTCAGTGGCCATATTTCCTTTGTCATCTTTTATGGGGCCAATGTGTTCTGACCTCGCTTTCTTACTGTTTATATACTTAAAGAACTTCTTGGGGTTCTTTTTACTCTCTTCCGCTATATGTCTCTCGTGTTCTATTTTAGCCGCCCTGATTTCATCTTTACATTTCTTATTACACTCTTTGTAATGCTTAAATGCTGCCAATGACCCCTCAGCCTTGTATTTTTTGAAGCCTTTCCTTTAGCACTAATATGCATTTTTATGTTGGAGTTTAGCCACCCAGGGTTTCATTTTGCTCTTTTAAATTTATTTCCCTTTGGAATGCACTGGTCAATCCCCTTGTTAAGTATGCTCTTGAAGCACTCCCATTTTTCCTCCGTGTTCTTTGTTCCCAGGTTTCTATCCCATTTGATATTTTCTAGCAGCGAGCGCAGTTTTGGGAAATTGGCTCTTTTGAAATTCAGCGTCCTTAAATTACCCCTCTGCTTCCTATTACTATAATTAATACTGAAACTTATTGACCTATGGTCACTGTTTCCTAAGTTCTCCCGTATTTCTATATCCGTGAGCAGGTCTGTATTGTTGGTAATCAGTAGGTCAAGTACCGCATTGTTTCTTATCGGTGCATTCACCATCTGACCCATGAAATTGTCCTGCAAGATATTTAGGAACTGCCTAGCCTTGGCCGAATGCGCGGTTCCATCTGCCCAGTCTATATCTGGATAATTAAAGTCCCCCATTATGATGACATTTCCCATCCTTGCTGCCAATCCTATCTGTAAAATGAGGTCCGCCTCCCCCTCCTCCCTCATGTTGGGGGGCCTATAGCATACGCCCAATATTACCTTCCCCACTGTGCCTTCCCTTTGAAGCTCTACCCATAGGGATTCTGCCTCGTCCTTAGCTCCATTATTAATATCATCCCTCATATTTACCTGCACACTGTTCTTAATATACAGACATACCCCTTCCCCTTTTTTACCCTCTCTATCTCTGCGATAAAGGGAATATCCCTGAATGGTCGCCATCCAGTCATGAGAGCTGTCAAACCAAGTCTCAGTTATCCCCACAAAATCTAAGTCCTCCTCCAACAACAGCAGCTCTAGCTCTCCCATCTTGTTGGCCAGGCTTCTGGCATTGGTATACAAACCTCTTATTTTTGATCGGTTACATATATTCTCATTTGATGTTTTTAGGCTGCTCTCTTGATTTTTCCCCATACCCACCCTGGGTATAGGAGCTCCGTACACCCTACCGCTAGTGCCCCCATTTCTGCCCTCTGCAACTTGCTTTCCACTGGCAACCTCATAGTCATGCAAAGCTGTACCCCAACAAAATTGATATAATTTTTTTTCACACAAATTGAGCTTTCTTTGGTGGTATTTTTGTGAAATAAACAAAAAAGACCAAACATTTTGAAAAAAAAAAAAAACATATATATATATATATATATATATATATATATATATATATATATATTCTGCTATAAAACATATCATACAAAAAAATAAAATAAAGTACATTTCTTTATACATTTTGACCAAAATGTGTTCTGCTACTTGATTTGATAAACAATACTCCTGATAAGTAAATACTGATTGGTTTCGTCCCCTGTTCACACTGGGGCGACCTGTGAGGCGACCTGGTCGCCTCACAGGTCGCCGTAGGTCGCCTTCCATAGGGAAGCTGCGGACCCCTTCTAATAGGAGCGACACAAGTCGCTCCGACTTAGAATAAGGGTCCGGAGCTTCTTTGGGGCGACCGTCATAGACTTCAATGTTATGAAGTCTGTGCCGGCCGCTCCGAGGTCACGGCGCGCTGCTCGCACCGCAACCTCGGAGGTCGCCCTGGGAAGTCGGATCGCCCCAGTGTGAACGGGGCCTTCCTTGAAAGCTATAGCATCCACAAACTTACAGTTTATACGTATATTGGATTTTTTTTTTATATACTAGTAATGGTGGTGATTACTGACTTATAATGGGACTGCAATAGTGTGTCAGGCAATCTGACACTAACTGATGCTGGGGGAAACTGACTGACTGCCACTGACATCACCAGTGACACTAATACAGTGATCAGTGCCAATACTGTCATGGTACTAATGACACAAGCTGGGAAGGGGTTAACATTTAGGGTGATCGAGGGGTTAAATGTGTTCCTAACAATGTGTAATGTGTGTAATATGTGCTGATTTTACTAATATATGCCTTTGTTTCTTATTTTTGCTTTGCAGGGATACAAAACAGAGAGATTGTTCCCTCTGTACAGAGCCCTGTGTTGATTGTCAACACAGGGCTCAGGACTATGATTGAACACAGCAGGTCAGTAGGTTCCTGCCATGAATCATTGGCCAGTACTTGCTGACAGACTCCCACTGTGTATAATCACAGCTTGTGTCAGTGGAGGGTTAAAGGAAGGGGAGCGCATGCGTGCCCTAAACCCGGAAGCAGCATGAGCCACAGATTCGCAGAACATTGCAGGTGGGTAGTCCGCAAGTGGTTAATAACCTATTAATAAAAACATTTAGAGTACTTATAGTACTTATAGTATAGTAGCCCACCTCCACTCCAAGAAGACATCAGCTTTCTAGCAATCCAGCAAAGGAAGTAACAATTCTACCAGCATATGTGTATTCTTCCGTGTTTCTATTTCTTTTTTTTTTTGCTTACCAACATTAAAGTGGTTGTAAAGTCAGAAGGTTTTTTTATTCTAATGCATTCTATGCATTAAGATAAAAAGCCTTCTGTGTGAAGCAGCCTCCCCAGAACCCCTAATACCTGAGGACTCTCTCTGTCCAGCGATGTCCAGGAGTGTCTCAGCCATCTGAGATTCTCCTTCCTGATTGGCTGAGACACAGCAGCAGTGCCATTGGCACCTGCTGCTGCCAATCAAAGTCAGCTAGCCAATCAGGGGAGAGAGGGGGCGGGGCCAGGTCAGGCTCCATGTCTGAATGGATACAGGGAGCTGTGACTCAGCTTGGGTGCCCTTATAGCAAGATGCTTGCTGTGGGGCACTCAATAGAAGGGAGGAGCCAGGAGCACAGAAGAGGGACCCAAGAAGAGGAGGATCTGGGCTGCTCTGTGCAAATCCACTGCAACAGAGCAGGTAAGTATAACTTGTTTGATTGTAAAGTCTGTTTTTCTTCCATATAAAAATAACACTTTAACCACTTGCCAACCGCCTACTGCAGATATTCTGCGGCAGGCTGGCCCGGCTGCTCGAACCGACCTATGGGTACGTCGATTCACGGGAGCGCTCCTGGGGGCAAGAACGCTCCGCCGGAGGTGCCCGCCGTTACTAGGCAGCGGGGATGCCAATCCATGGGGCCGGCTGCCTGGGCACCCATGATCACTCCCCGCTGAGAGAGAAACATGGTCTGCTGTTGTAAACACAGCAGACCGTTGTTCTCTCTGAAATGAACACGTAACCTCGTATATAGACTCACAGGTCTCTGTGTTAATTTTAAAAGTCCCTCCCCCATACAGTTATAAAACATTCCCCTAGCCTCACACTTAACCCTTTGATCACCCCTGGGTTAACCCCTTCCCTGCCAGTGTCATTATTACAGTAAAAGTGCATATTTTTAGCACCGATTACTGTAGTAATATCACTGGTCCCCCCCAAAATTGTCAAAAATATCAGTTAGGGGTCCGATCTATCTTCCACATTCCCGCTAAAAATTGGAGATCGCCGCCATTACTAGTAAAAAAATAAATAAAAATGTCATAAATCTTTTCCCTAGTTTGTAGACGCAATACTTTTTGCGCAAACCAATCAAAATATGCCTATTGGGATTTTTTTTTTTTTACCAAAAATATGTAGCCGAATACAAATTGGCCTAAAAGAATGAAAAATTTAGATTTTTACATTTTTTTTGGGGGGGGGGCAATGGTATACAGTATAGTAGAATGTGAAAAATATAGGGTTTTTTTTTCAGAATTGTCTTTTTTGTTTATAGTGCAATAAATAAAAATTGCAGAGGTGATCAAATACCAAAATAAAGCTCTGTTTGTGGGCAAAAAATGACATCAATT
This sequence comes from Pelophylax lessonae, assembly GCF_965119305.1. Lineage (NCBI taxonomy): Eukaryota > Metazoa > Chordata > Amphibia > Anura > Ranidae > Pelophylax > Pelophylax lessonae. Next base: position 210,432,184 of record NC_138776.1, on the reverse strand, counting down.
TTATGTAAGTACAGTGTCGCATGATCGCGCAATAGTCCGTTACAGTGATGGATCACAAAAAATGGCCTGGTCATTACGGGGGCAAATGCTTTTGATCCAGAAGTGGTTAAAGTCTCATTTCTCTATCGCTCATTGACAGACGTAGTCCTCGGTGATACAGCACCTTCGGGTTATGTTGCCTCCACAGGAGTAGGACTAGACAGGAAATGAAAAATGCTCTGGCCACACCCCAGGGGCAGTCCCCGAGGGTATATCCTCTCTCTCTCCACCACAGCAAATCAGTTTTTTTCTGTCTAGTCAGGAGTAAGGACCTAGATACCTTGCTGGGATCTTCGGTCCTGGCAGGATTTTTTTCTTAGAAAAGAATTTTTTAAGACAGCTTTTTTTCTCCAGTGTTCCTGTGAGATCTTCAAGCAAGAAAGCTGAACTGGGCGACGGGCGGGATGTTGAGATCCAGTGGTCACCCCAGTTCAGCCTACGAGCGCGTGCAGGCCATAGCTCCGCGCTGGGTCGGCCGCGACATAGTCCCACTGGACGGGGACTGACCCTGCGAGTTAAACGTCTCGCTGAAACGCCAAAGACCATGAGTCACGGCGCCCGTATTGGTCGACAGCCCTCCTACCTCGGTGGAGAGGGGTACTGTCAGAAGTTGGCGCCCGCCTGGTTCCGGTATGGTGAGTAGTATGTTCCCCCTTTCCCCCTGACGGGTCTTGTGGTGAACGCGGGCCCCTCTCTGTAATGGTAAGGATGGGTTCCCCTCTATCCTACAACATGTCACAGATCCCCCTAATTGAGTGTGATTTTTGTGTACAAGAAGCCAGGAGGCTTGGTTTGGGAGCTGACAATCTAATTGTAAAAATGTGAAAATGATTGTAGTCAGTGGCAGTACTGGAACTTTACTGTGATAGTATAAGGTATCCTACCTGTCAGTAGCCACAGGGCGATGTCTATACATGTATACTGCATTCCAGATCATTCCTCCAGCTAAGCAGATGCCTCCCGACGGCCACAGACCGCATACGGCCCGCTAGGGTCCGGTACCTCCGACCACGCTGACCACCATGAGGGTGAAGGGTTGTGAGGCCGAGATCCTTCTGCAGACATGCCGCTATTCTGTGCAGGCCGCCGCCATTGTCTGGTAGATCGCACGAGGCCGCCATTTTGGTGTAGCCTCGTGTCTCCAGCATGGGGGCGGCCATGTTTGAGGTGACTCAAACACCTCATGGAGCCAGGGGGAGGAGCCGGCAGGCGTGTTAAGGGGCGGAGCCGCCTCTTTTACCCAGGAAATAGGGCCAAAGACTTCCTGTCTGTAACAAGACAAGCACTGAGCAAGCTGATGAAAACTTCTGTGCATCAGGGATGAGCCTTGGGGTCTGTCTCTCTCTCTGTGGGGTCCAAAAAGGCAGGTAACACTGAGGGGCGCTGTTGCGACTGGGGGACACAAAAAAAAAAAAAAGTTTTTTTTACTTTGTCATTTTCTGTCGCTGGCAAGTGTCTTGTATAATCATTGACCCTGCCGCATAGGTATCCCCACCTGATCCCCTCAAGGTGGCCGCAGGACCCTCCAGTACCCCACTTGTTTTTAATGCATTATCGGCAGTTTTGGAGTCTTTGGTATCCCGGGTGGAGGTGGCCTGTCAGGGACGGGGGTCAAGTAGCGACCCCCGCCTACCCCTATTGTTTATCACATACGGATTCAGAGCTGGTCAATGCAGTTGCAGGTCCCTTTTAGGGGGCTGTTGTCTCAGGTAATATCTCCTCAGCAGTGAGGAGCACGTTTCTGCCTCCGCCATAGCACAAGAGTGGTGGATGCACTAGTTGTGTCCGTCCGGGAAACCTTTAGTCTTGAGGTTACACCGGCAGAGGTAGCTGAGACTGAGATTCCTTTTTGGTACTTGTTAGCCTACCAAAAGGGCGAAGGATTTTCCTTTACCCAAATGGGGTCGTTTTGAAACGAACCCCTGTTATTTCCAAATGCATGGCTAGGTGCTATCCGTTTGAGGAATTCCTCTTTATAGGATAGACGGTACCACCTGCTGTCTTGCCACAGACTGTTAGGATAAAAAGACCTCGTAACTAACGAGGACCTTCCTTTTCTGCTCATATAGAGTTGTTCGTTCCGCGAGGGCGGGCGATAAGGCGAAACCCTCCAAAGCCCCTTTAGAGGGGTTTCAAAGGGCGCTGGTCGGGTAAACAAAGAGTCCGGCTCAGCCAAGCCTGAAGAATATAGCCTGATGCGCCCCTACCCATCTCTGGGGTGGGGGGTGGATGTCTTCACCGGTTTCTGGAGGACACAGGATCGAGTTTCGATCACTTCCACCGGTGCGATTCTTCCCTTCTAACATTGAACGGTTTCAGGGGTTCTATTCAAACCTATTCACAATGCCCAGGAAAGAGGGCAAGGTGCGTCCAAATCTGGACTTGGGAAGAAATAGTCCATCCGTACAGTGGTGGCCTCCCTGCATCAAAGAGATTTCCTGGCGTCCATAGACATATAGGATGCCTATCTTTATATCTCCATCATCGCAGGACACCAGAGTTTTTTTGCTTTCCCAAAGATCATCCCTGGTTCCCACCAGGAGACTGAACTATCTGGGCCTAAGGTTGGATACATCCTGGGCAAGAGAGTTTCTCCTTGCTGGGAAACTCCAGAAGGTTCAGTCAACGATTCGGATGTTGCTGTCCGTCAATTGGCTGGGACTGATGGTGGCCTTCTTAGAGGCAGTACCGTATACCCAGTCTCATACCCGAATTCTCCTGAAGGAGATTCTTTTTTAATGGAATCAGAATTCCGATTCCCTGGACAATCGGATCCGGTTGAGCGAGCGGACCAGGAAGTCTCCGATGCTCAACCAGGGGAAGTCATTTCTTCCAAAAGTATCCAGATTACCAATAAGGTTATCGGAACCGAGAGCGATCAGATTTTGTCTGATTTACTGGATCGAGCAGCTCTAGAGCAGCCCGATTCGGATCCAATCGCATATGGCCTCTTCATCCAGAGGTTTTTCCCTAGCTGTCCCTTCATTGGGACATCCCGGATGTGGATCTGTTGGCACCTTGGCCTAACAGGAAGGTGCGGAGGTTTGTAGCTCGCGCCACGATCCTCTAGCGGACGCAGCAGAAACGCTGATCGCCCCGTGGGGGCAGTATCAGCTACGGCATGCCTTCCATCCTCTCAAGTTGCTGCGGGAACTTCTTCGCAGGATAGAGGTGGAGGGAATTCCAGTTATTCTGGAAATTCCGGATTGACCTCGTCGAGCCTGGTACGCCGACTTGGCGAGGCTAGTCGCGGACGCTCCTTGGAGACTTCCTCTCAGGGAGGATTGCGGTCTCAGGGACCGATCTTCCATCTTGCTTTACAGTCGCTGGCTTAATGGCCTGGCCATTGAGACCCAGGTACTGAAGGACAAGCGAGTGTCAGCTTCAGTTATTCCTACCTCCAGTTAAAGCAAGGAAAGCGACTTCCAGCACATGGAAGTCTTATATTGCATGGTGTGAATCTATTGGATTTCCCCCACATACCTATTCGGTGACCCGAATTTTGGTCTGTCTGCAACAAGGAGTTGAGCAGAAACTATCCTTGAGCACGATCAAGGGTCAGGTTTTCGGCGTTAGCAATCTTCTTTCAAGAAACCTTTGGCTAATCATTCCTTGGTGCGGAATTTCATCCAGGGGGTGCGACATCTGGCTCCGCCAGTGCGCGCACCCTTACTGCCTGGTATCTTAATTTAGTGTGGTCGGTTCTTCAGAAACTTCTCTTTGAAGATATTAGGGAGATTCCCTTGCTTACATTCCCAGAAGGTGGCCTTCTTGATGGCCATTACTTCTGTACGCAGGGTGTCAGAACTGGCCGCATTATCCTGTCGTTCCCCAGATCTGGTGGTTCATAGGGATAAGGTGGTTCTTCTTCCGAATCCATCCTTCCTTCCTAAAGTGGTTTTCGTAAGACGGACTCACTTTTTGTGATCACGGATAGCCCTTGAAGGGGGTTGCCTGTGTCTGCCGCGACCATATCTACATGGATCAGTCAGACGGTGGTACAGGCTTATTCTATTAAGGGTCGGAATCCTCCGTTCTCTGTTAGGGCGCACTTCACTCGAGCGCTCAGTACTTCCTGGGCCTTTCGCCATCAGGCGTCAGTGGTCCAGGTATGTAAAGCGGCCACCTGGTCGTCGGTACATACCTTTACAAAATTTTATAAAATTGATGTGATGGCATCGGCGGATGCCTCATTTGGCCGCAAGGTTTTGCAGGCCGCAATTTGAGGAGACCGGTGGTCTACCTCGAGGGTTTTTTTCTGTTTGAAAATTTTTTTGTTGAGTCTCATCATTAAGGATGAGCATTGTAAACTTCTAGTTGGCACCGGTTGGGCCTTCTAGATTTGGATTTGATTTCCATTTTCCCACCCCTCATTTGTGATACTGCTCTGGGACTTCCCGAAGGTGCTGTATCACCGAGGACTACGTCTGTCAATGAGCGATAGAGAAAAATGGATTTTTGTAAAATCTTACCGTAAAATCCTTTTCTCTTAGCTCATTGACAGACGTAGTACCCGCCCCTCTGTTTTTGAGTTGGGTTGGGTTAAATTCTCTAAGCACTGCTTTTGTGACATAACTGATTTGCTGTGGCGGAGAGAGAGAGGATATACCCTCGGGGACTGCCCCTGGGGTGTGGCCAGAGCATTTTTCATTTCCTGTCTAGTCCTACTCCTGTGGAGGCAAAATAACCCGAAGGTGCTGTATCACCGAGGACTACGTCTGTCAATGAGCTAAGAGAAAAGGATTTTACGGTAAGATTTTACAAAAATCCATTTTTATATGGACTGTATGATGTAAATCATTATTTGTTTAAGACAAAGTGGATGGAGCTGCCAGGTGCTGTGTGCAGGCAGCCCATGTAAGTTTATGGGGATGAGGGACCTGTATGAACACAGCTGCCCATGCTAATTTGACAGGTGTTCCTATGAGGGTGTATGGCACGCTGTATAGGCCTCGTGCCTATGAGAATGAGGCCTATTGCTTAATAAATTCTCTTCAATCCTCCTGTTCTACAAACACAATGCATAGCTTCCGCTTATATCCATCCTAAGCCAAGGTTAGGATGATTTATTCTGTTGATACTGAAAGGCTTAATCTTTTGGCAGTCACCTCATTTTCAGTAAGAATTTAAAGTGAATGTAAAGCCAAAGTTTTTTTGTGTTTGTTTTAGATAGAGTAGGCAATGGTTAAGATGAATATTCTTTTTACCATTTTTATTTTTTATTGTTTTTTTCACATCAGGGAGATTTTTCTTCACCCTCCCAAAGATACAGCAGAAAGTAGGAGAATATATCTTTAAATGTAAGAGCTATCCCCTACAGGTGTCAGCAAAACAGGTGTCTTTTTTGAAAGATTTTCCCTCACCTCCTGTTCCTGTGACTACTGGTTTAGGCATGATCGCCGACTATGTTCCTATACAGCTACTATTTGCTTGTGTTCCAATCCCGGTATGTTAGAAACCACAAACTTGCCTTCTTTTTCAGCTACTGGACTCTGAGGCTGATCCTAGATCATAACAGATTCTAGCCAAACCACAGAGTATACTGTAGCAGTTGCTTTGCCCCCCTGCAAACAGAGCTGCAAAAGTTTGGAGTTACTTACCATGGAAAAAAATCTGAACTTCAAAATGTGATGAAAGGTCAAAAACAGGAGATCCATGATTTGCCAAAACAACTACTGGATTTACTTTCTTAGGATGAAGCTGATTTAGAATCGAATGCATATAAGTCTCTACCACTTAAAGTGGAGTTCAACCCAAAAGTGGAACTTCCGCTCTTTTGCCGCAAGGCTTCACTGCTGGGTTCCCTTACCGGCAATGGCAGCGGCAGCACCCGACAGCCGATGGAAACATCAGCTGTGGTGCCGACATCGCTGGACTCCAGGATAGGTAAGTGTTCTAATATTTAAAGTCAGAAGCTACAGTATGTATAGCTGCTGACTTTTCATTTTTGGAGGGGAAGGCGGAACTCCACTTTAAATTAAATAGAGACTACTGCCATTACAGAGGTTTCTTTAATCTCTTCTAAATAAACCTTAACATCCAAGCCCAGTTCTGCAACTTTGACATGTGTAAGTGTAACTGTACATATCATCACAACTACTTAGTGTATCCAGTTTTTTTTTAAGTCCAAATTGGGCTTTCATTTGGTTTTAAATGGTATTGGATATCGCCCGACTGTTTTTTTTTCCCCGTCCTTTTATCAAAAGGAAAACTGTCCCAAGAAAAATAAAATAAATTACATACTGTAAATAGTCCCGCTCCTGATGATTGCAGCAATATCTCATATGTGTGTGTAATTTGTTCTTTGTGTCTGTAGTAGGGCCAAGGAACAATAGTATGTATTTTTTTTCCGTCCTGCCTAAAACACCATTTCGAAAAATGCAGTAAATTTGGCGCTCAGCATTCACAAAAAAACCTACTAAAATACTGCATGAACTATTTTCTAAAGCAATGCAGTATTTTAGTAGTGCAAGTATGTGGTAATTTAAGTCTGGAGGTAGTTGGGGTCCTTAACAACCCATAACATTTATGGCTGTTAGGGAGTGGGTGGCTGCCATATCCATAACAAACGATGAATCATAAGCTGTCAGCAAGGTTCCCCACCGACAGGTGAATGCTAAGAAAACATTTGATGGCGTTAAAAAATCACAGAAAAAAAATGGTGTGGGGTCCCCCCCCAATTCATGCTAAGCCCTTCGGGTCTGTTATAGATTTTGAGGTGAACCCCCATGCCAACATTATTTTATAAATGGCAAGGGGCCCCATAAAATCCATACCACTCCCTTATCGGAGCATACAGCCTGACAGGCAAAGAAAGAGGACACATCCCACTTGAATCATACCAGGCCATATGCCCTCAGCATGGGGGCTCTCCCTCCACAGTACCTTGTCCCCATGTTGATGGTGGTTGTGGGGTCTGTTGAATTATCAGAATCTGGAAACCCCCTTTAAAAAGGAGGCCCCCAGATCCCGGTCCCCCATGTAAATGAGGTTTTGCCTCCTCGTGACATTATCAACCCAGCATGCCCCAATGGATTACATCATAAGAGAGCAGGGCCCCCCGTGACGTCATGCTTAGTTTATTTAGCAGCAGGAGGCAGCAGAGCTGTTAAATGGTGGAAGCCAGAGTCAGGTGTGGACCTCTTTTTTTTTTTTTCAGGTCCATAGTGGCAGTGGTCATTATGATTGATGATGGGTCTACACCGCAGGGATATTTTTTGTTTAAATCAAGGACTTGTCAAAAACCGTGTCTCCCTTTCCATTTACTTTTTGAGCACTTTGTTGGTGAATAAGCAGGGGTACTATGTACCCCATATTCATTCACTTAGGGGGCAAGATCTGCTGGCTCTCTTGTTAAAGGGGGCTTCCAGATTCAGATAAGCCCCCCCACCCGCAGACACCCATAACCACCTGCCAGGGTTGTGGGGAAGAGGCACTTGTCTTTAAGGGCATGTGGCCTGGTATGGTTCAGGAGGAGGGGGCACTTGCCCCCCCCCAATTCTTGACCTGCTGAGCTGCAAGGTCTGGTATGAATTATGAGGGACCATACAATTTAAAAAAAAATGTTGGTGTGGGGGTTTCCTTCAAAATCTATACCAGACCTGATGGACCTGGTATGGATGGGAAAGACCCCATAGCATTTTTATCTGTGATTTTTTTAATGCTGGCAAGTCTTTTTTTACATTCAGCTGTCAGCAGGAAACCCCGCTGACAGCTGATGAGTTATTGGTTGTGAAGGATGTGGTGGCCTCCTGCTTCCTAACAACCATGATAGTTACTGGTTATTAAAGTGCACCAGCGGCCACTCCTTAACAACACTTAAAATCACAGACATTCCTTAAATACTACATTCTTAGACCATTAATGAATTTGTGAATTGAGTTTAACAGCTGTTCATGCAGTATTTACTGGGCGGTTTCAGCATTTTGTGGTAATTACTGCAAAACGGTAAAATAAATTTTACAGTTTCAGGATTGTATGTGATATTTATGCAAACTATGAGACTTACACTGCCACTTGCACTGCCATAGACAATAACTGATACTGCCACTTACATTGACCAATAATTGACATTTACACTGCCACTAATTGAAACGCTGCCACTAAAGCCTCGTACACACGCAACAAATTTCCGCCGACCAGTTGTCCGTCTTTTGTCCAGAGTGGTGTCTGTTGGTTGGAATGTGCTCTAGGCTGCACACAAATTCTCCGGTACGACAGAATTCTACTTCAGAAGTGATGTCATGTGTTGGATTGCTTTCTATGTGTTCTTTCATCTCTGAGCATGCCTAGTCTTGCTCATAAGATTTTTCCCCATCTAAATCTGTACTAATGAGACAAAAATCGGACGTGTTTTGATGGTTGACAAAAATTATATAGCCTGCACACCAGGATTTTTTCGGCCAAAAAGTCGGAGTCGGTTGTCGGAAGCACCATACTAACAAGCCGAAAATCGGCAGATCGGCCATCGGACGAAATTTCCCAGCCAAATTTCTTCTCGCTTTACACTGACAACTACACTCACTAGGTAAAGCATTGAACTAGGTAATCCTTATTATTTTTCTTCAACAGACTTCTCCTTAGCTGCTCAGAATAGATAAAATGTATAATTTCCTTCTTGTTAGCAGACAAGTCTGTTGTTTCTACTCTTCCCAGGATAGATGTACAACACAGGGTAGGGCTCAAAGTTAGAGATCACTATGATAGCCAATGAGAGGTGAAAAAATGTCTCTACAATGTGGGCATGCATTGATTACAGTGTATTAAATACAATCATTATTTAAGCAGTCTCCACCCCATTAAAATGTACTCATGGAGGGCATACAACCTTGCCTGCATTTGTCAAAGAGATGTATGGAAAAGTACTTCCAGTCCTAGAATTGGATGTTCACTTTGCAAAGAAAGTTGAACTTTGCAAGGGAATTTGCACCAGAGCCTAATGAATGAGGTGAATAGAGTTGAGCGGACACCTGGATGTCCGTGTTCGGCGGGTTCGGCCGAACTTTAAAAAGAAGTCCGGGTCCGTGTCCCGGACTTTTGCCGAACTTTTCCCGGACACCGAACCCCATTGAAGTCAATGGGGACCGGAACTTTCAGGCACTAAAATGGCTCTAAAACACCAATGGAAAGGGCTAGAGTGCTGCAAATGGCAGCAAAACGTAGTTAAGAGCATGGCAAGTGCTCTGCAAACAAATGTGGATAGGGAAATAACTTAAAACAACAAAAAAAAAACAGAAAAATAAAACAATGTTCTTCATCTCTGAAGGACGAGGCCCATATGGAGTAGGAGGGAGGTTGAGGTGGTGGTGGATGTGGCGGTGTCATAGGCGTGCGCACAGGGTGTGCCGGATGTGCCTGGGCACACCCTAATCACCTAGGGCACATAGCATTATTGCTCTGTTTGCCAGTGAGGAGATGGGAAAGATCTCCCTCGGACCTGCTCTGCTCTATTTCACTTTGCCAGCAGGGAGAGTAATGTATCGGGGCCATGTACATGTAGGCAAACACATGCATGTGTATTTAAACTTTGGGGTGCACACCCTAATGCAATAGGCTGCGCACACCTATGGGCGGTGTAGGTGGAAGCGGCGGTGGAGGAGGAGGTGGACGAGGTAGCCAACACTGCTTCTTTTCACAAATTTTAAATGAGAGTACACCCCAAAAGAGTGAGAAAGAGCAAAAATGGAACAATGGCTGGGTAAGGTCGGTATCCATCGCTATTCTGCACAAGGTACGGAAAAGTCCCGTGGGATCCATGCCTGGTTCATTTTAATGAACGTGAGCTTGTCCACATTGTCTCTGGACAGGCGGCTGCGCTTGTCTGTGATAACGCCCCCAGCCGTGCTAAATACCCGTTCATATAATACACTGGCTGCAGGGCACGCCAGCACCTCCAAGGCGTAAAGGGCAAGCAGGGGGCAGACCCCTCATTCAGTACGTCTAGGCATGTGCACACATACTGCTCCACCATGTTGGTGAAATGCTGCCTCCTACTAAGACGTTCCATATGAGCTGCTGGTGCTGCTGTTTGTTGTGGCGTGATGACAAAGCTTTTCCACATTTCGGCCATGCTAATCCTGCCTTCTGAGGTGCTGGCGGTGCCCTGGTTGCGTTGGCGACCTCTTCCTCCTCCTCCTCCTCTGCCTTGTGCTTCCACTGTGGCCCCGCTGTCAGGTGGGAATGCCAGCGTGCGCTTGTACTCGCGCATCTTGCGATCGCGCTCCAGTGAGTGAATTAAGGACGGTACGTTGTCCTTGTAACGGGGATCCAGCAGCATGGCCACCCAGTAATCAGCACAAGTTAGAATGTGGGCAACTCAGCGGTTGTTGTGGAGACACTGCAGCATGTAATAGCTCATGTGTGCCAGGCTGCCCAGAGGCAACGAAAGGCTGTCCTCTGTGGGAGGTGTATCGTCCAGGTCCTCTGTATCCCCCCAGCCACACACCAGTGATTTCCATGAGCTGGCTTGGGTGCCACCCTGCTGTGAACATGCTTCCATCTCCTCCTCCAGCTCCTCCTCCTCATCCTCCAGAACTGTGCCCCTGCTGGACAATTGTGTCCCTGGCGTTTGTGTGTGCAGGAACCCACCCTCGGAGCCCCTTGCGAATGACTGCCCTGAAAGCCTTGGAAATGTTACCTCTTCATCCTCCTCCTCCTCCTCCTCCTCATCCTGTGCCACATCCTCTTCCATCATCGCCCGAATTGTTTTTTCAAGGAGGCATTGAAGTGGGATAGTTAAGCTGACAACGGCGTCATCGGCACTGGCCATGTTGGTGGAGTACTCAAAACAGCGCAACAAGGCACACAGGTCTCGCATGGAGGCCCAGTTATTGGTGGAGAAGTGGTGCTGTTCCGCAGAGCGACTCACGTGTGCGTGCTGCAGCTGAAACTCCACTATGGCCTGCTGCTGCTCGCACAGTCTTTCCAGCATGTGCAAGGTGGAGTTCCACCTTGTAGGCACGTCACATATGAGGCGGTGAGCGGGAAGGCTGAAGTTACGCTGCAGCGCTGACAGGCGAGCAGCAGCAGGGTGAGAACGCCGAAAGTGCGCACAGACGGCCCGCACTTTCTGCAGCAGTATACGAAAAAACAAAAATAGTGTTCTGTAGAGGGCTCAGGGGGGTTCACTACCTTATAGTGGACACCACATCAATAATACATGACAGACTTCTACTGTATTACCCTGATCTGAATGGTGACCGTTGGCATGAGCATAAATATCGAAAAAACAAAGACAAGAGGTTGGGAAACCATGAGAATACAGATATACTCTGTTACTCAATTGTCCAACCGCCAACTAAGGGCACCACAGACACGTTTTTATATAAAAGTATAAATTTATTAGGCACGTATGCCTTAAAATATAAATTCAAGACAGAAACAGACAGCAAATTGGTGAACCATGGTGATACAAAAACAACAAAAATTAAAATCAATAATTGAGGCACCCATGCATATTGAACATACCATACAATCATAAACACTTGGACCCTGCGCAAGCCAGCATACCTTGTAGGCTGGATAATACGTAGGGTACAGTGTGAGGACCTCAGATGTAATGAAATACCCCTCTATCAAATATAATGAACAAGACCTGGCTGGATTTCACAAGAATGGTAGACTAAATATAATTTAGTTATTAAAGGATATCTGATTAGAAAGATATTGATAGCATGAAGGAATTCCAACCTATTAACCTGCAGTTAGCTGCCAACAGGATTAACCAAAGATTAGATCGTTGATTGCGGTGGGTAACCCCCAAAACATTTAGGAGATGTAAACTTGGCGGTCTAAAAAGAATCCAGAATTAGATCAAAAAAGTAAGGACAATCCTTGATGTTGGAAATAAGTAAGAACCGCAGTCATCATTTGGTGAAACTCAAAATAGATTTCAAGTGGACAGTCAGTATATATGAAATGGATAGTTGATGCAAATGTAATCTCACCGTCCAGATGAACGGAATCAACGAATCATAGGTTTACCTTAGCGTAAGCTTCTTAGTATGCCGGTGTTTTGGCCATGTAGAGAGGGAGGATGAATTGCGGTATTTGGCGGCACGGTCCCCCAGGTCCAGATATCCTGTAGTGGTCACTCTGACCCGTCAGCGTTCTACCCTTCCATGTGGCTGAACCGGCGGCTGCGGAGATTGACTTCCGGGTCAGAGGTGTCCTCCCGGTCGTCACTTCCTGTAAAGCCGATATGCCGGACGCCTTCACGGGGAACTGCCTGGGGAGCGATGAATGTTGGATCCTGTACTGGGGACTCAATTGTCGCTGGTGCATGGGTGCTCAATGCACAATGCTGGTGCTGACGCGTTTCACCAACCAAGTTGGTTTCCTCAGAGCTACTGAATGTACTCAAGATGCATCGATATATACCGCCCCTAATTGGCAATAATTGATTAATCATTCACTAATGTGCGGGACTTAGGGGGAATGCATTACCGCACACTTCCACAAGATGTCCTCACTTCTTAATAATAAATCCAATAAATTACTTCGATGCACCTTGCCATTCTGCCAGCAGAGTAAATAGTACTAATTCCATGTATATCACCATGGAGACAGTGCTACTTCTTTGAAATAAATAATGTGAACAAACAATTTCAAGTGATTAAAAATTACACAGCATACTGAATAACAGGAGAAAAAGATAAGAATACCTAATAGCATCTGCATTCTTCAATATGGAAAACCATAATTAGATTTAATATAAATTATTGGATAGTTGGAGATAGAGGCCCTTTGTGTACTCCAAAGATTAAATCCTGGAGTAGATTTACCAATTAATAGTATCAGGGACCTCTGACAGGGAAAGACTACTCATAGGGGAGATTGATACTTGGAATCTCATATGGGAAAAGGTGTTTAAAATAAATGGCCAAACATAGTTGATTTTAAGGAAAGAATGTCAGATAACATCACGATACCAGTCACGGGGGGCCAAGGGTTCAGGGGTTCAAGAAGGGCTGTAGACTAAATTCCACATTGAGTCCCACTGGTGATAGGGATCCCATCTTAAAGATCCACATCTTCTCCTTCTGGAGGAGGATCTGATCAAAGTCTCCCCTTCTTGCAGGCAATTTGAGGGCATAGATCCCCCTAACCCTTAGCCCCTCGGGATTGGCATCATGATGTTCTATAAAATGAAGGGGAATCGTCCTCTTATCGATTCTCTTTTTAATATCAGCAACATGTTCCAGGATGCGTGTTTTAAGTTGACGTTTAGTTTTGCCAATATATGATTTTTGACAGGGACATATGATTTCATATATGACTCTCTCTGTTTGGCAATAATAAAGTCATTGATGGTAAAACTCTTTTGCCCATTGCAGCTTGTAAAGGTTTTTGACTTTATAACCAACTTGCACATCTGGCAATGGCCACACGGGAACATTCCTTTTAATTGTGGTAAGGAAGTTAACCAATTGTCGTTGTTCCGTGATCTGACAAATTCTGAGTGACAGAGTGTATCTTTTAAGTTTCTTGCCCTTTTAGCTGTAAGTAGAGGCCTAGGGCCTACTAATTTTTCAATGAGAGGGGATACCGTGAGGACCTGCCAATGTTTTGTTAGGATTTCCTAACTTCTTTCTGTTGTGTGCCGTACTGGGTGATAATACGGGGGTATTTATCACCAACAGTCGTCACATGTGGGGTCCCTGCTTGTTGCTCACCAAGTAGGGTGGATCTTGATCTTAACCCTGCTCTTTTCCGTGCTCTCTTGATAGTACTATGAGAGTATCCCCGCTCCCTGAATCTTTGGTGCAATAGCCTTGCCTCTTCCTGGTAATCTGCCGGTTTCGAACAGTTCCTTTTATGACGTAGGAACTGCCCTACCGGTATACTATTGACCAAATGTTTGGGATGATGACTATTTGCGGCCAAAAGTGTATTGGCCGCAGTGTCTTTCTGATAGGTTTTTGTCCTGATTTCCCCATTGTCCACTGAAATAAGGAGATCAAGGAAGGGGAGACTGTTAGTACTTACCGTATATGTTAACCGTATATTGCGGTCATTTTGATTTAAGTCGCCCATGAATCGGTCCAATTCAGCAGGGGTACCCTTCCAGAGGAGCAGGACATCATCAATGTACCTCAGCCACATGTGTGAGTGACTGAGGTACATTGAGGATGGATAGATAACCTGCTCCTCCCAGAGGCCAAGATGGAGGCATGCGTAGGCCGGGACCCAGGGTGCCCCCATCGAGGTACCTCTAATCTGCTGATAGAACCCATTCATGAACTGAAAGGAATTATTACCCAAGAGGAATTCCAGGAGCTCGACGACAAATTCGTTATGAGCGCCGAGCTCGGGGAATTTGCTCTCCAAAAAGTGTGTGACTGCACTCAGACCCCATTCATGTGGGATGGAAGTATGTAAACTCTCAACATCAATGCCCACCAGAAGTATATCCGGGGGGGCAGAGATCTGAGAGAGTTTACGAAGTACATCCCTTGTGTCTTGCACAAAGGATGGGAGGGCAGTCACTAACTCTTTGATAAGGGCATCGATAAACTTGCCAGTTCTTTCTAATGGGCCACCCACTGCCGATACGATGGGTCGCCCTGGGGGATGGTCAAGCGACTTGTGCAGCTTGGGTATGATATAGAACGTAGGGATGTTATACGTTTTAACATGAAGGTAATCTGCTTCCTTTTTGGAAATGAGGCCTTCTTCTTTAGCAATAGAGAGTTTATGGTTAAGGGCAGAGACAAGGGAGGGAAATGGACTAGCGCGAAGTTTTAAATAAGTGGTAGTGTCACTCAATTGTCTTTGGACCTCCTTAATGTAATAATCCTCACTTAAAAGTACCACATTGCCTCCCTTGTCGCTGCCCTTAATTACCACATTGGGTGCCTCCATAAGTTCTTTAAGAGCTGATCTCTCTTCATTACTTAGATTATTAGATCTACCCCTTTGCCAATTTACCCTACCAAGGTCTTCCTTGACCAAATCAAGAAATACCCTGATATTTCGATGTTTTGTAAGTGAGGGCATTTTAGTCGACTTAATCGGCAGATGTGCATCTCGTCTTATCATTTCGGTTATAGATGTGTCGTCCTCAGGGCCTTGTCCCTCCTCTAATAGAGATGTAAGGATCTCGACTAGTTCCGTATCATCATCAGTGAGGGGTGTCTCTGCTTTGGTTCCATCAGTCCCCCTGTCATGCCAAATCTTAAAGATAACTTTTCTGAGAAATAATGCTATATCTTTAAAAACTTCAAACTCAGTCATTGCAGATACGGGGGCAAAAGATAGACCTTTACTAAGCAAACTAATATGCCTCTCCTGAAGATCGAAACTAGAGAGATTAACAACCTTAAGGTCACCACAAGGTGAATTTACCGATGGTTTTGGCGACTGCTGGATCTCGTAGCCCTCTGTGAGCCACCCTTCAGTTGGCCCTCTATGTTCTTGATTTTTGACTTTCCCTTTTCTTTTAGTGGCCGACGTGGGGCTTCTGACTGTTGGGGGTAAGTGTCCTCGGATGGGGGGTCCAAGCCCGGGACTAAAAAAGATACGGACTTGTTCCCCGCATCCGATTCACTCCGATTCATTACATCTGAGGTCCTCACACTGTACCCTACGTATTATCCAGCCTACAAGGTATGCTGGCTTGCGCAGGGTCCAAGTGTTTATGATTGTATGGTATGTTCAATATGCATGGGTGCCTCAATTATTGATTTTAATTTTTGTTGTTTTTGTATCACCATGGTTCACCAATCTGCTGTCTGTTTCTGTCTTGAATTTATATTTTAAGGCATACGTGCCTAATAAATTTATACTTTTATATAAAAACGTGTCTGTGGTGCCCTTAGTTGGCGGTTGGACAATTGAGTAACAGAGTATATCTGTATTCTCATGGTTTCCCAACCTCTTGTCTTTGTTTTTTCGATACTTTCTGCAGCAGCTCTGACATATCGGGGTAGTTTTTAAGGAACCTCTGCACCACCAAATTCAGCACATGCGCCAGGCAAGGGATGTGCGTCAAACCGGCTAGGCCCAGAGCTGCTATGAGATTTCGCCCGTTATCGCACACCACCAGGCCGGGATTGAGGCTCGCTGGCAGCAACCAATCATTTGTCTGCTGTTCCATGCTCCTCCACAACTCCTGCGCGGTGTGTGGTTTGTCCCCCAAACAGGCAAGTTTTAAAACTACCTGCTGTCATTTACCCCTGGCCGTGCTGAAGTTGGTGGTGAAGGTGTTACGCTGTCCGGATGAGGAGGCGGTAGAGGATGAGGAAGCGGAGTAGGAGGAGTTAGGAACAGGAGGCAAACTGAAGCGCCCTGCAATCCTCGGTGGTGGAAGGACATGCGCCAAATTGCTATCCGCTTCAGGCCCATCCGCCACTGCATTTACCCAGTGTGCCGTTAGGGAGATATAATGCCCCTGACCGTGCTTACTGGTCCACGTATCGGTAGTTAGGTGGACCTTGCCAGAGATGGGCGTTGCGCAGTGCACACCTGATTTTTTCCCCCACTTGGTTGTGCAGGGAAGGGATTGCTTGCCTGGAAAAGTAGTGGCGGCTGGGCATGACGTATTGTGGGACAGCCACCGACATAAGGTTTTTAAAACTGTGCGTCTCCACCAGACGGAATGACAGCATTTCAAAGGCCAAGAATTTTGAAATGCTGGCATTCAGGGCCAGGGATCGCGGGTAGGTAGGGGGGTACTTCCTCTTCCTCTCAAGTGTTTGGGAGATGGAAAGCTGAACGCTTCCACGGGACATTGTGGAGATGGTTGGTGACCCAGGTGGTGGTGTTGCTGACAGATCCTCTGTTTGCGGGGTGGCAGGTGCCGGTATCACTACAGATGTGGCTGGAGCGGCCGAGACTGGAGAAGCAGGATGAGCCAGAGACGTTTCTTGTTTTTGAAGGTGTCTACTCCACTGCAGCTCGTGCTTTGCACTTAGATGCCTGATCATGCAGGTTGTGCTTAGGTTGAGAAGGTTTATGCCTCGCTTCAGGCTCTGATTGCACAGGGTGCAAACCACTCGTGTCCTGTCATCAGCACATTTTCTAAATAACTTCCACGCTAGAGAACTCCTTTGAGCTGACTTTGGTGCGCTCGTTCCCTTGCTGCGTTGGGCAGTAGCAGACGTAGTGTCTAGGGCACGGGCGCTCCGCTTCTGCACCCTGCTCCCTCTTCTGCTGTGCTGGTGGCTCTGTGCGACCACCGCCTCTTCCTCCAAACTATTCAGGTCACCTGCATGACGTTCATTCCATGTGGGGTCAAGGACCTCATCGTCCTCCACATCATCATCCACCCAGTCTTCACCCCTGCCCTCCTTGTCGGTCTCCACAATGCTGAACGCCGCAGCAGTTGGCACCTGTGTTTCGTCATCATTGGAGACGTGCTGCGATGGTCTTTGCATGTACTCATCTTGAGAAATGAGTGGTTGGGCATTGCTGCACTCAATCTCTTCCACTTCTGGGGCAGGGCTAGGTGGATGGCCCTGGGAAACCCTGCTGACAGAGTCCTCAAAAAGAAGAAGAGACTGCTGTATGGCTTGGGGCTCAGACTGCTTGCCTGATTTGCAAGGGGGTGAGGTGAAAGACGGTTGGACATCGGCTGCAGGTGCCAACTCTGACCTTTCTGCAGTAGACTGGGTGGGAGACAATGTGAAGGAACTGAAGGCACTGTCAGCAACAAACCAATCTACTATCGCCTCTCTGTGTTCTGGCCTCATCACTTCTAGAGGCGTATGATGCCCTACCAAATACTGATGCAGGTTCTGTCGCCTACTAACACTTGAGGAAGGTGTTTCACTTGTGCATGTAGCTGGCACAGATCGACCACGTCCTCTCCTTGCAACAGGAGCTCTACCAGCAGCACCATGACCCAGGCCATGGCCCCTATTTGACGGTCTCCTCATATTTCTGTAATTTATGATCTTGCCCTAGAAAGGTGTTTATTGAATAGCGGAACAAAACAACAACAGTATCGCACGGGTGTATCTGACAGTCAAATATGCAAACTATGCCGCAATTTAATGTTTTTTACCCCAAAAGGGTGTATATTGAATAGCGGAATAGGAAAAAGGATAAAAAAAACGGTGTATCTCACACGTACAAACACAGACTAGGCCCCGATTAAAATTTTTTGTACCCTAAAGGGAGGATGAGGAAGAGGAGTAGGAGAAGTTGGGAACAGGAGGCAAACTGAAGTGCCCTGCAATCCTTGGCGGTGGAAGGAGATGCGCCAAACAAATTTAAAAGGTGTATCTCACACGTACCGATACAGACTATGCCGTAATTTAATTTTCTTACACTCCAAAAGGGTGTATATTGAATAGCGGAATAGGAAAAATGTTATAATACGGTGTATCTCACATGTACAAACACCAACTAGGCCCTGATTACAATTTTTTGTACCCTAAAGGCAGGATGAGGAAGAGAAGTAGGAGGAGTTGGGAACAGGAGGCAAACTGAAGCGCCCTGCAATCCTCGGCGGTAGATGGAGATGCGCCAAACAAATTTGAAAAGGTGTATCTTACATGTACCGATACAGACTATCCCGCAATTTAATTTTTTACACTCAAACAGGGTGTATATTGAATAGCGGAATAGGACAAATTTTACAAAACGGTGTATCTCACACGTACAAACACAATCTAGGCCCCGATTACAATTTTTTGTACCCTAAAGGCAGGATGAGGAGTAGGAGGAGTTCGGAGCAGGCAGGAGGCAGACTGAAGCACCCTCAAATCCTCGGCAGTATGAGATGCGCCCCAAAAATTGGAAAGGTGTATCTCACACGTACCGACACAGACTATCCCGCAATTTAATTGTTTATACCCAAAGGTTTTGATTAAATAGCGGAATAGAAAATATGATCAAAAAAAGTGTATGTATCTCACACGTACAGAAGCACACTAGGCCCCAATTACTATTGTTTGTACCCCTAAAAGGCTGAATGAGGAGTAGGAGGAGTATGGAACAGGCAGCACCCTCAAATCTTCAGAAGTATGAGATGAACCCCAAAAACTTGGAAAGGTGGATCTCAAACGTACCAACACAAACTATCCCGCAATTTAATTGATCCCCAAAGGTTTTTATTGAATAGCGGAATAGGAAATATGATCAAAAAAAGTGTATGTATCTCACACGTACAGAAGCACACTATCCCGCAATTTAATTGATCCCCAAAGGTTTTTATTGAATAGCGGAATAGGAAATATGATTAAAAAAGTGTATGTATCTCACACGTACAGAAGCACACTAGGCCCCAATTACTATTGTTTGTACCCCTAACAGGCTGAATGAGGAGTAGGAGGAGTATGGAACAGGCAGCACCCTCAAATCTTCAGAAGTATGAGATGAACCCCAATTACTATTGTTTGTACCCCTAAAAGGCTGAATGAGGAGTAGGAGGAGTATGGAACAGGCAGCATCCTCAAATCTTCAGAAGTATGAGATGAACCCCAAAAACTTGGAAAGGTGGATCTCACACGTACCAACACAAACTATCCCGCAATTTAATTGACCCCCAAAGGTTTTTATTGAATAGCGGAATAGGAAATATGATCAAAAAAAGTGTATGTATCTCACACGTACAGAAGCACACTAGGCCCCAATTACTATTGTTTGTACCCCTAAAAGGCTGAATGAGGAGTAGGAGGAGTATGGAACAGGCAGCACCCTCAAATCTTCAGAAGTATGAGATGAACCCCAAAAACTTGGAAAGGTGGATCTCAAACGTACCAACACAAACTATCCCGCAATTTAATTGATCCCCAAAGGTTTTTATTGAATAGCGGAATAGGAAATATGATCAAAAAAAGTGTATGTATCTCACACGTACAGAAGCACACTAGGCCCCAATTACTATTGTTTGTACCCCTAAAAGGCTGAAGGAGGAGTATGGAACAGGCAGCACCCTCAAATCTTCAGAAGTATGAGATGAACCCCAAAAACTTGGAAAGGTGGATCTCACACGTACCAAAACAAACTATCCCGCAATTTAATTGATCCCCAAAGGTTTTTATTGAATAGCGGAATAGGAAATATGATCAAAAAAGTGTATGTAACTCACACGTACAGAAGCACACTAGGCCCCAATTACTATTGTTTGTACCCCTAAAAGGCTGAATGAGGAGTAGGAGGAGTATGGAACAGGCAGCACCCTCAAATCTTCAGAAGTATGAGATGAACCCCAAAAACTTGGAAAGGTGGATCTCAAACGTACCAACACAAACTATCCTGCAATTTAATTGATCCCCAAAGGTTTTTATTGAATAGCGGAATAGGAAATATGATCAAAAAAAGTGTATGTATCTCACACGTACAGAAGCACACTAGGCCCCAATTACTATTGTTTGTACCCCTAAAAGGCTGAATGAGGAGTAGGAGGAGTATGGAACAGGCAGCACCCTCAAATCTTCAGAAGTATGAGATGAACCCCAAAAACTTGGAAAGGTGGATCTCACACGTACCAACACAAACTATCCCGCAATTTAATTGATCCCCAAAGGTTTTTATTGAATAGCGGAATAGGAAATATGATCAAAAAAAGTATATGTATCTCACACATACAAAACCACACTAGGCCCCAATTACTATTGTTTGTACCCCTAAAAGGCTGAATGAGGAGTAGGAGGAGTATGGAACAGGCAGCACCCTCAAATCTTCAGAAGTATGAGATGAACCCCAAAAACTTGGAAAGGCGGATCTCACACGTACCAACACAAACTATCCCGCAATTTAATTGATCCCCAAAGGTTTTTATTGAATAGCGGAATAGGAAATATGATCAAAAAAAGTGTATGTATCTCACACGTACAGAAGCACACTAGGCCCCAATTACTATTGTTTGTACCCCTAAAAGGCTGAATGAGGAGTAGGAGGAGTATGGAACAGGCAGCACCCTCAAATCTTCAGAAGTGTGAGATGAACCCCAAAAACCCCAAATATCATTCAGCTCTGCTGCAGGCCACAATTTAATTTTTTTTACCCAAGGCTGTATATTGAATAGTGGAATAGAAAAAAAGTGTATGATTTCTGAAACCACTCAATATTAGCACATGTGAACTGAACACAGCAGTGTATGATCAGTCACTCAGCACAGCACAGCTGAAGGAAAAATGCTGCACACAGTGCCTGATAGAATAATTCTTTTCTCCCTCCTCCTCAGTGGGCAAAAAAGATTGTGTTCACTGCACCCCAAAAAGATTGTGTTCACTGCACCCCAAAAAGATTGTGTTCACTGCACCCCAAAAAGATTGTGTTTACTGTAGCCCAAAAAGATTGTGTTCACTGCAGCCCACACACAGAAAATGGATGTGGACCACTGACACCTGCCTATCTCCTATCCCACACCACACAGCAATATTGATTGTAGTTTGTAGAACACACTGACCCTAAAAATCAGCAGACTCTCTCCCTAAAAGGATTGATAAGATCGTAGATCGGTCACTGCAAACCCCACCCCACACAGCAATATCGATTGTAGTTTGTAGAACACACTGACCCTAAAAATCAGCAGACTCTCTCCCTAAAATGCCTACAACTCGCCCTGCCTAACACACTCCGACCTGTCCCTCAATTCTATCCGGACACAAATGTTTTTTTTTTCCTGTCTGTACCTAATCAGCAGCCAGCACCCCAAAAAGATTGTGTTCACTATACCCCAAAAAGACTGTGTTCACTGCACCCCAAAAAGATTGTGTTCACTGCAGCCCAAAAAGATTGTGTTCACTGTACCCCAAAAAGATTGTGTTCACTGCACCCCAAAAAGATTGTGTTTACTGCAGCCCAAAAAGATTGTGTTCACTGCAGCCCACACACAGCAAAATGGATGTGGACCACTGACACCTGCCTATCTCCTATCCCACACCACACAGCAATATCGATTGTAGTTTGTAGAACACACTGACCCTAAAAATCAGCAGACTCTCTCCCTAAAAGGATTGCTAAGATCGTAGATCGGTCACTGCAAACCCCACCCCACACAGCAATATCGAATGTAGTTTGTAGAACACACTGACCCTAAAAATCAGCAGACTCTCTCCCTAAAATGCCTACAACTCGCCCTGCCTAATACACTCCGACCTGTCCCTCAATTCTATCCGGACACAAATGTTTTTTTTTTTCCTGTCTGTCCCTAATCAGCAACCAGCACGTTGATGTGTGCTCTCTCCCTGAACTAAACAGCAGAATGAAGCCGCAGCGGCACTGCCTCGAACTTATAAAGACTTGGTCACATGCTTCAGACGGCCAATCACAGCTACTGATACATTTGTAGGCATGGCTGGGATGGCTTAGGCACACCAGTTAAACGCTTGTTGATTGGCTGTTGAAAGCCCGCCATGAAAAGCGCACCAAAGCATGCAAAACCCGGAAATAAAACGACCGAACATGGATTTTTACCCGAATATACAGTAAAGTTTTCGGGTCCATGTTCGGGTAACAAAAATCCAATTATTGGGTACGAACACGAATAATACAGTCCGTGTTCGCTCAACCCTAGAGGTGAATCTCTGCTGCCTACTATCATCTAATGGTGCATGCAGTCTTCTTTTAAAGGGAAAGGGTGGTAACAAAACCTACTGTGCAGTGGAGGCCATGAAGTGGTGCTATTACATATATCTCTGTACCACTTCAATACAGGTTTATTATACCCCCTTCCTGCCCGGACCAATTTTCGTCTTTCAGTGCTCTCACACTTTGAATGACAATTACTATATAAATTTGGGCCAAAATGTATACTGCTACATATCTTTGATTAAAAAAATAGCCCAACTTAGTGTATATTATTTAGTCTGTGTGAATGTTATAGAGTCGACAAGCTATATGGTGCCATCATTAAAAATTGACCACACCTGATGGACTGATGGCAGATCTAATTTCTTGAGACACTAACAAGCCAGAACAGTACAAATAGCCCCCAAATGACCACTTTTTGGAAAGTAGACAATCTAAGGTATATAGTAAGAGGCATGGTGAGTTTTTATACTTGGGAAATTGAAGAAATATATATATATAATTTTTTTTTTTTTTTTTTTTACACAAAATTGTCTTATTCACAAGTTATTTCTCACACACTGCATATGAATACTTGCAATTATACCCTGAAATACATTCTGCTACTCCTCCTAAGTATGAAGATACCACAGAATTTTACACAGCTGGCCACATGCAGAGCCCCAACATCCAAGTAGTACCTACAGGCATACTAGGATCATAAATTACACATCTAATTTCATTTCTACCTATCACAATTTTGAAGGCCCTGGAGCACCAGGACAGTGGAAATGCCCATAACATTACCCAATTTTGGAAAACAAACACCCCATCATATATTCTAAGAGGCGTTTTGAGTCTTTTGAATATGTCTTTTTTTTTCCCAAAAGTTTTTAGAAAACGTGGAAATAAAATTAAAACATATTTTATATTTACACAAAGTTGTCCATTTATAAGATGTTTCTAGCACCCGGCATGTACATACCAAAAATTACACCCCATAATAAATTCTGCTACACACCTCCTGAGTATGTTGATACCACATGTGTGAGACTTTTTCACACCCTGGCCACATACAGAGGCCAAACATCCAAGTAGCACCTCCAGCTAGTTGGAAGTCATGTCCCTGTGTTTTTGATCTTGTTGGCTTCATATAAAAAAAACAGCCCTCCTGAACCTTATTCCCCCCCCCCCCCCTTGATGTATTTAAAAGTTTCAGCTATGTCTCTCTTTTCCTTTCTTTCCTCAGACTGTACATTTTTTTTTTTTTTTCCATTGAAAATTTTTTTATTGATTTTTAGGAGATACAAACAAACATGGTCATAACCAAAGTCATTGCATAGTCTATCATGGTATACACAGTAGAGTGATATTGTGATATTGGCATACAACAGAATAACATACAGCCGAATAACATCATCACCGAATAACATTGTAACATGGTCAAAGGCAGTGTATGTAAATACATTTAGATACTCAGAGATATGTGAAATCTCAATTGCTCTCTCGGTACCCTGTCCATATTCTCTTGCTCCCTGTCCAAATTTATGATATAAACAATATAGGTCTTGTACCAAGCGTCATTTGCGATTCTAAAATCGAGGAAGGCTATTGAATAGGGAGGGTAGATAGGGAAGGCCAATGTGATGAGGATACGTACAGTAGTGTGGTGGAGGTGGATGGAAAGGGAGGCTAAGAGGGCTGAGGAAGGGGTGAGAGGAAGGGGGAAGTGGGCAAGAAGGAGCGGGGGGGAGGGGGAGAGGGGAGGAGGGAGAGGGGGGGAGGGGGTTGACTGGAGGGAGGAGGAAAAGGGAGGAGGAATGGGAAGGGAGGGTAGAGGGGGAAGAGTGGTAGGTGCCAAGGGGGCGAGAAGAAGCGAGGAGTCACCAGGTAAGTAGGAGGGACTATGTAACGCTCCTGCGTTTTACGTATGATGTGGATTTTCAGCTGCAGAAATATTCCACTTCAGTAGTCATGTAGAGAAACGCTGAGACACCATTCCCAACTCTCAATGACTCATCACGTGTGGATGATCTCAATTCAGCAAGTAAATACACACACTCAATAAGATGTTTCCTAGAGTGACTTATGTATATAGTAACACAGTGATGATAGGCTGAAGAGACAGGTTGGGTAGAGATGGTAGATGACAGACACTTGAAAGGAAATGTTCTTGAAAGTAAGATAGTAGCAGATGGGATGCAGATAGGTTTTAGCAATCATGTATGGTAGTAGATGACAGAGTAGCAGGTGGACATACAAGAGAGATCAACCCAGTGCAAGAACAGGTGGCAGTAGGCTCAAGAGCTAGCAATCTTAGATAATGCAGATGTAGCAATAGTCCTTAGTATGCAGAGCTAGATAGTGTAAGCTTTAGTATAAAGGTTATAGAGGTTTCCCCTGTGGGGTACTTATCACTAATAGCAATGTAGCAGAGGAGAGGTTCGGCAAGAGCGGATGATCCGGTAGCGGGATACAGGGATCAGCGCAGCGTGGTTCCGACAGCGAGGTATGCTTGCAAGCATGTGAGCTTCAAGACAGGTTAGCATCAAGGCACAAAGCAGTTTGAACGAACACATGTGAGTGAGAGCCGGCGATCTAAATATCCATCCAGTCCGGCGCTCAGTGATGACAGCATCAGTCTTAAAGGTGTATGCGCACCTTACCAAAAGAGAATGGTGGGGCGCATACACTTATGAAAGAGTAATTAGGGTACCCAAAGGTACCAGAACATTACAGTACCCCCCCCCCCCTTAAGGCCGGCTCCTGAAGGCCTCTGGAGCTGGTTTGTCTGGGTACTTTGCATGAAAATTGCGGATTAATCTAGAGGCATGTATGTCAGAGGTGTTTAGCCAGGTGTCATCTTGGGGCCCATAGTTCTTCCATCGAACCAAGTACTGAAGTCTTCCTCTGTGGATACGAGAATCCAGAATCTCTTTTATCTCGTATTCTTCTCCACCTTCAACTTGTACAGGAGGAGGAGGTGGGATAGTAGGCCTTATTCCTTGGTCAGGAACATGGGGCTTCAGTAGCGACACATGGAAAATGGGATGTATTTTGAGGTCTATTGGCAATGTAAGCTGTACTGCAGCTTTTCCAATAAGTTTCTTGATTGGGAAAGGTCCCAAGAACAGAGGTCCAAGCTTTTTGCTAGGGATTTTCAGTCTTAAATTTTTTGTTGAGAGCCAAACGAGGTCCCCGATAGCGTACTGAGGAGAAGGTCTTCTGCGAAGATCATAGTACTTCTTTTGTTGACTATGAGCGTGTGCAATGGTAGTATTAAGCAAACCCAGAGAGTCCTTTATTTGGGTAAGATAGTCTGAAGCTACTGGGTTATTTGAAGGAAGGATGCGTGGTGGAAGAATAGAGGGATGAAACCCATAGTTCAAGTAGAACGGACTCTGCTTGGTCGTACTGTGGTTTGCGTTGTTGTAGGCAAATTCTGCCAGAGGGAGAAGATCCACCCAATCATCCTGTTGGTAAGAAGTGTAACAACGTAAATATTGCTCGATGCATTGGTTGACTCTTTCAGTCTGTCCGTTGGTCTGCGGATGGTAAGGAGAAGTGAGCTTCCGCTCGATCCGTAGTATGTGACATAGTTCTTGCCAGAACTTGGAAATAAATTGTGATCCACGGTCAGACAGAAGAGTTTTTGGGATACCATGTAACTTAAAGACATGTTTCATCAGGAGTTCTGCTGTTTGTTTGGACGAAGGTAGTCTGCGAATAGCAATGAAATGTGCCATTTTTGTCAGATGGTCCACTGACACTAAGATGGTATTAAATCCTTTGGAAGGAGGCAATTCCACTATAAAGTCCAAGGACACAACTTCCCATGGAGTTTGGGGTATTGGTAGACTGCATAGTAGACCAGATGGTCTTGTAGTGTCAATTTTGGACCTGGCACAGACATTGCATGAAGAGACGAATTTTTGTATAGATGTTTTCATGTCAGGCCACCAGAATTGCCTGGTAATCAGATTAAGAGTCTTTGTCATACCCATATGTCCTGCCATAGGCACATCATGCGATAATTCCAAGATCTTGGTGCGTATGGTGGGTGGTATGTAAAGTTTGTCGTTGTAGTAGAGGAAGCCTTCTGCATCAGTATTTAGTTGTGGTGGGGGTGAATCCAAACTTATACCATGCAAAACCTTTTCCTTCAAGGAACGGACAACTCCAATAATGCGTTTGTGAGGTATTATAGGAACGGAAGGGATTTCGAAGTAGTTTTCTTCAGTTAGTCGTGATAGTGCATCCGCCTTTTTGTTCTTATCTGCAGGTGTGTAGGTCACTAGGAAGTTAAACCTTAGAAAGAATAGTGACCATCGTACCTGTCGGTGCGAGAGAGTTTTGTTAGTCTGAAGATATTGGAGATTTTTATGGTCCGTGTATATAAGTATTGGTAATTGGGTGCCTTCGAGTAGATGTCGCCAATTCTCCAGAGCCAATTTTATAGCAAGCAGTTCCTTTTCACCCACGGGGTAATTTATCTCTGGACTGCTTAGGGATTTAGAAAAAAAGGCGACTGGATGAAGTGGTGAAATGTGAGTTGGTCGTTGGGAGAGTATTGCTCCTACTGCCATGTTTGACGCATCTACTTCCAGAATGTATTGGAGGGATGGGTCTGGATGGCGTAGTATGGGAGCAGAAGTAAACCTTGTCTTTAACAGGTGAAAAGCTTTATTTGCTTCATCTGACCATTTGAATGGTTTTTTAATGCTAGTGAGCTGTGTGAGGGGTCTCACAATGGCAGAGAAGTTTCTAATGAACTTCCTGTAGAAATTCGAAAATCCAAGGAATCGCTGTAGCGCCTTGCGTGTGGTTGGCGTAGGCCAATCCTGAATGCAGGATATCTTACTCATGTCCATCTCGATTCCTGTTTTGGATATGATGTAGCCTAGAAACAGTACCTCTTCTTTATGAAACAAGCATTTTTTCAGTTTCACATAAAGGTTGTGTGCAAGCAATCTCGATAATACTAGTCTTACATGTCTTATGTGTTTAGACAGGGATCGTGAATATATAAGTATATCGTCCAGATATACCACAACACAGACATCTAGTAAGTCTCTGAAAATATCGTTTATAAATCGTTGAAAAACTGCAGGGGCGTTGCATAGCCCGAATGGCATTACAAGATATTCGAACAATCCGTATCTGGTTCTGAATGCAGTCTTCCACTCGTGTCCATCACGGATTCGAATGAGATTGTATGCTCCTTTCAGGTCCAATTTTGAAAAATAGGTAGCTCCACGCACCTGCTCAATGAGCTCAGGGATAAGTGGTAGAGGATAGCGATCTTTTATTGTAATAGCATTCAATTGCCTATAGTCGATGATAGGCCTGAGACTTGAGTCCTTATTGCGGACAAAAAAGAGTCCTGCTGCTGTGGAAGAAGTGGAAGGTCTAATAAAACCTTTTTCCAAATTCTCATCCAGATAGTCTTTGAGATGGGAAAGTTCATCCTGTGAAAGAGGATAAACATGACCGAACGGCAATTTGCTATTTGGGAGTAGATCAATGCTACAATCATAGTCTCGATGGGGAGGTAGTGCTTGAGCATTTTTCTCAAGAAAAACCTCAGAGAGATCCTGATAACATAGTGGTGCAATCTCATCTGTCACCACAGACAGGATCTTCCCGAAAGACGGGAGGTTACACGTACCCTCGCAATAGCAAGAGAGGAAGGTCAGGGTCCGTTCCTTCCAATCTATGGTTGGTTGATGTGTGTGCAACCAGGGAAGTCCCAAAACAATGGGAAAGTGGGGTGAAGGTATTAGATCGAAGGTAGTGGTCTCCATATGAGACCCGTTAGTAGTGACTAGGAGTGCCTGTGTCTGATCAGTGATGGGACCAGAGGATAAAGGAACACCGTTAATAAGACTCACTGAGACAGGTTTAAGTTTAGAAATAATAGGAACTTTATTTAAAGCAGCAAAACGTATGTCAATATAATTTCCACAAGATCCTGTGTCAATCATGGCCTTAGTAGTAATCCTGTTCTGGTCCCACTGTAATGTTAAGCAAACAGAAAGGTAAGGGTTAGTGATTGAAGTTGTCAATCCCCCTAGGAGGACATGTGAACACGCACCCTTCTTTTTGTAGACTAGGGGACAGACGTTTATCTTGTGATCCGGGGATGCACAGTACAAGCAGAGATTACCAGATCGTCTTCTGGCTCTTTCCATAGTTGATAGAGGTGGGCGTATGGTTCCTACCTCCATAGGAACGGGGTCAACGGCCGAAATCCGAGAAGAACTGGATAATGGCATTCCCATTTTCTCAGCCTTTCTTTCTCGTAGTCTTCTATCTATGGTGATACTGAGTTGTATCAATGCATCCAGGGTTTTTGGCAGATCCGCTCGGGCGAGCTCGTCTTTAACGGCCTCTGATAGGCCAAGCCTAAATTGGGATTTCAGAGATGCATCATTCCATTCTGAATCAAGGGTCCATCTCTTGAATTCTGCGACAAAGTCTTCTACAGGTCTCCCACCTTGTTTCAAGGATCTTAATTGAAGATCGGCAGTACTCTGCCTATTGGGATCATCATATAGGCTAGTGAGTTCTGCTAGGAACAAGGCATAGGAGTTGAGAAGCTGGTCGCTTTTCTCAAAAAGAGAGTCTGCCCAGGCCCGAGTATTGCCTGTTAGGTAAGAAATAATAGTACAAACCTTAATGTGATCAGTAAGGTAGGTACGGGGTTTTAGCAAGAAAAGTAACTCACATGCGTTTTTAAATTCGCTAAATTTTTTGCGATCGCCTGTAAATACCAAAGGAGGATTTATTTTGGGTTCAGGGGACTGAGCAGTGGTAAGTTGTGTCAGTCTAATTACCTGCTGCGACAGAGCCTGATTGTCTTCTTTTAATTCAGCAAGTGCGTGTATTAACGCAGTTACTTGCTGTTTTAATTGTGTCATCTGAGTGGTTATTTCTGCTGAATCCATTTGTGGTTCGTTCAATCTGTAACGCTCCTGCGTTTTACGTATGATGTGGATTTTCAGCTGCAGAAATATTCCACTTCAGTAGTCATGTAGAGAAACGCTGAGACACCATTCCTAACTCTCAATGACTCATCATGTGTATGATCTCAATTCAGCAAGTAAATACACACACTCAATAAGATGTTTCCTAGAGTGACTTATGTATATAGTAACACAGTGATGATAGGCTGAAGAGACAGGTTGGGTAGAGATGGTAGATGACAGACACTTGAAAGGAAATGTTCTTGAAAGTAAGATAGTAGCAGATGGGATGCAGATAGGTTTTAGCAATCATGTATGGTAGTAGATGACAGAGTAGCAGGTGGACATACAAGAGAGATCAACCCAGTGCAAGAACAGGTGGTAGTAGGCTCAAGAGCTAGCAATCTTAGATAATGCAGATGTAGCAATAGTCCTTAGTATGCAGAGCTAGATAGTGTAAGCTTTAGTATAAAGGTTATAGAGGTTTCCCCTGTGGGGTACTTATCACTAATAGCAATGTAGCAGAGGAGAGGTTCGGCAAGAGCGGATGATCCGGTAGCGGG
Source organism: Pelophylax lessonae (assembly GCF_965119305.1). Classification (NCBI taxonomy): domain Eukaryota; kingdom Metazoa; phylum Chordata; class Amphibia; order Anura; family Ranidae; genus Pelophylax; species Pelophylax lessonae. Next base: position 210,402,156 of record NC_138776.1, on the reverse strand, counting down.
ATACAGGGATCAGCGCAGCGTGGTTCCGACAGCGAGGTATGCTTGCAAGCATGTGAGCTTCAAGACAGGTTAGCATCAAGGCACAAAGCAGTTTGAACGAACACATGTGAGTGAGAGCCGGCGATCTAAATAGCCATCCAGTCCGACGCTCAGTGATGACAGCATCAGTCTTAAAGGTGTATGCGCACCTTACCAAAAGAGAATGGTGGGGCGCATACACTTATGAAAGAGTAATTAGGGTACCCAAAGGTACCAGAACATTACAGAGTAGAGGAAGGGAACGGAAGAAGAAGGGGGAGGACAAGAGGGAGAGGAAGCGTAGGAAGAGAGTAGAAGGGGGAGTGGGAGGGAGATGGGAAGGGAGCGGGGAGGGAGGTGTAGGTGAGGGGTAGGAAGGGAGAGGGGGGGGAGACGACAAGAAGCGATAGGGGGGAAGATAGAAGGATACGAGTAGCGGAAGTGAGAGGGAGAGAGGGTGGAAATGGGGTAGTAGGGGGAGAGGAAGAGAGTTAGGCAAACATCATACAAGAAGAGGGGGGGGGTACCAGGAGAGCTTGAGTACAACAACCTGGAGGCTTCCAGGCAAACATACCTAGGGCCTCTGCCATATGACATGACTACTTGATAGAGTCCTATATTTGAACGTAGTGTATGCCTTGCAATGACAATAAACACCAAAAATAATAACAAAAATAACAAAAACAACAGTAGGTCAGCAGAGCACCAATGAGTTCTAGCAATCATATAAACATGTAATCAGTGTTTGTCCGATACCCAAGAGGTCCATCTGGACCAATTTTTGTCAAACCTGACACCATGTCCCGACTTGTAGGCAAGCAGCTTTTCATAGGCAAAGTTAGTTTTTACCAACGCGATAGCTTCTGAGGCGTTAGGAGCCACCGTTGATTTCCATTGTCTAGTTATGAGGGTGCGGGCCGCCAGCAGTATGTGAGTGACCACATTGCAGCAATCTAGAGGAAAGGCCTAGGTCCCTATGTTTAATATAGCCAACGCTGGAGAGATGCGGGTCAGCACCCCAGTAATACTGGGGATTATGGAGAACAATTTGTTCCAGAAGCTCCTCAGGTGTCCACAGGACCAAAACACATGGGTGATATGGGCCACCTCACCACATCCTCTCCAGCATAGAGGCGAGTAATCAGTCATAAATTTAGACAATCTATACGGTGTAAGATACCATCTCAAATTTATCTTTTGCGACAGTTCCCAATGGTTAGTGCACGACGAGGATTGTCGTATGGACCGAAAAGCTGCCTGCCACTGCTTGTCAGTGAACGTGGTATCCAGGTCCTTCTCCCATTTCAGAAAGGGGACTGTTTTACTATATTCCTCTTTGCATTGAAGGGAGTTGTAGAAGAGGGATGTTCCTTTGACCGAGCGTAAGCCGGCCATTAGGAACTTCCAACCCTGTGTCGGTACGTATATGTGAGGCGTAACTAAGGAACGAAGGAAGTGAGCTATGCGGAGGTACAAGTAGTGTTCGGTGGATGGAAGCGAATATTCTTCCTGCAGGCTGGCAAATGATTTCAAACTATCTCCCGACAAGATGTGGTCCAGGGTGGCTATACCTCTACTAGTCCAGTGTCGAAGAGAGGTGTGGGGGATAGCAAGTTCCAACACCCCCATCGGAACCGGTACCCTTGTCATCAGGGAGGGTTGGAGCGCGTTCGCCCTGAACTTGCGCCAGGCCAAAAGAGAAGCCTGGACCGAGACAGGGAGCACTTTCAGTGTTCTGGGGCTCCACACATCCGCCAAAAGCATCATCCGCAGGGGGAGGGGAGAGCAGATCTCAGCCTCCATGTTGCTCCATACCGTTGGGAACGTTGGGTCCACCCAGTGCCTCAATGAGGCCAAATGGGTAGCCACAAGGTAGTCCTTGATGTCAATCATGCCCATTCCCCCTGCAGACCAACGCTTGATCAGGAATGAATGAGCGCTCCTAGGTCTCTTGCCATTCCATACTAAGCACTTGAGTGCCGCCTGTAGTGACGCCAAAATTTTTCGGGGTATCGGGATCACCAGAGTCCGAAACATATATAAAATCTGGGGTAAAAGTAGCATCTTGAACGAGGCAAGGCGGCGCGACCAAGTGAGTTCAGAAGTGGAGATTCTACGACATTCCTGCTCAATTTTTGTAATGAGGGGCGGGAAATTTGCCTCAGCCAGCAGTTCCACCTTGGGTGTCAGGTGAATTCCCAGATACGGGATGCTGTTTTGCTTCCATGTATAAGGGTATAAGCTCTTAAATTTTTGGCACAGATTTTGGGGTAGGCCAAGCGGCAAGATTAGAGATTTCGCAAAGTTGGCCTTGTAGTAAGAGACTAAGCTAAACTGCTGCAGCAGGGAATGCATGGCAGCCAGGGACCTCTCAGGGTCTGACATGAGGACAATGACATCGTCCGCGAATAAACTTATAACATGTGATCTAGAGGAGGTGGTGATACCCCTAATGTTCACGGAGGACCTCACAGCCTCTGCCAGAGGCTCAATGAGCAGATTAAAAATAGAGGGTGACAATAGGCAGCCCTGCCTCGTCCCGTTCATAATTGGAAAGGCCCTAGAGAGCATATTGGAGTTATAGACCTTCGCCGAGGGGTTGGAGTACAGCGCCAGTATAGCCTGTAGTATGGAGCCCTGAAATCCAAATTTCTGCAACACTCTAGACATATACATCCAGTGGACCCGGTCAAATGCCTTCTCCGCGTCCAATGAGAGCAGCAGAGAAGGCACCCGACCGGACCCAGCCCTGTCCTCAAGCCCGATGACCCTCCTGGTCGCATCTGAGGCCTGGCGGCCTTTGATAAAGCCCGATTGGTCCGAATTGATAAGATCCGGTAGGATGGGGTGAAGTCTAAGGGCCAAAACCTTTGCGTACAATTTCACGTCTGTGTTCAATAGCGATATTGGCCTAAAATTGGGAGGAGAGGTAGGGTCCTTACCGGGCTTGGGCAATGTTACAACATACGCTTGAAGTAGTTCAGTAGGCATAGAGGCAGAGGACACAGCTGCCGCGTACAGCTTGGCTAGGTGTGGACTGAGGGTCGAATTAAACTTTTTATAGTATAGATTGGGGAGGCCATCCGGTCCCGGAGAATTCCCCGTCGGCAGTGTACGGATTGCCCGTTCCACCTCCTCAGCCGAAATCAAGTCCCGTAGCCGAGAAGTGGAGAGAAGCGGTAGGTTGAGAGAGTCTAAAAAGGAAGAAATGATTGCCTCCGTTGGTTGTGGGGTATCTGGATCATGTTTTAAATTGTATAAAGTTTCGTAATAATTGGCAAAGGAGTCAGCAATTTCTTGGGGGTTCGTGATTTTAGTATTATTGGTGGGGTTTATGAGATATGCTATTTTACTTTTGAGTCGTTTAGCTTTTAACTTGTTAGCTAGCAACTTCCCAGCCTTGTTACCGGCCGAGTAGTGTGACAATTTGAGAGCTCGTAAATATTTGTCCTGCTGGTCCACCAGGAGATCCCGCAAGGCGGACCTATGGTCCTTTAATTGTTGGGCTAGACGCGGGGATGGGGAAGATTTGTTGAGGGGTTCTAAGGGGGCGATCTCAGCCAGGAGCCCGTCCAGGCGCCGCGTCCTCTGCCTCTTAAGTTGCGCACACAGTTTTATAAGAACACCCCTCATAAAAGCCTTGTGGGCGAACCACACTATCATGGGATCAGAAACCGACCCCGCATTATGCTGGAAGTACTCCTCAAGGTGCCGCTTAATGTGGGAGGCATGTTGAGGAGAGTCCAACACCTGACTGTTTGCCTGCCACAAATAAGTAGGGCTTGGAGAACGATGTTCCTGAAGCGTAACCGTCACCGGGGCATGGTCCGACCAAGTGATGTTGTGAATGGTCGAGTTCTGGACAGATTGCAATAAGTGTTTGTCAACCAATACCATGTCTATGCGGGAATATACATTATGCCTTTGAGAGTGATAAGAGTAGTCACGTTCGCCCGGGTGAAGGCATCTCCAAGCGTCGAACAAGTCCACCTCATGAAGGAGGGATTGTAAAGCAGGGGGTGGGCATCTAGGGTTGGACGAAGTGTCCAGGGTGGGGTCAGCCGTTAAATTAAAATCCCCACAGACCACCACAGATCCATATCTATGCTTGTCCAACATACGAAACATTTTCCTCCAGAAACACAATTGGCGGGTGTTAGGGGCATATGCATTGAGCACCGTGTAGGGGGCATTATTCATTTCGCATTGCAGGAGTATGTAGCGCCCATTTGGATCTACTAAAAGATTGCGCAGGGCAAAGGCAACAGTGTCTCTAATTGCAATGAGGACACCTTTGCGTTTCTGCGGGGCTGATGACGTAAAAATGTGCGGGAAGTTTCTGTGGGACAAAGTTGGTGGTCGGGAACTCTGAAAATGGGTCTCCTGGGTGCACAAGACATCGCTCTTGAGCTGCAGAGCTTCCTTCCACATGGAGGACCGCTTGGCCGGGTGGTTTAGGCCACGAACATTAAAAGATGTGATAGTAATAGTCATGGTGAAAGTATAAGGAGATGAATTGCGTTACCTGGATCCCGGCTGCACCTGAGGATTGGCAGAGGTGACTCCCATAGGCGTATCCATGGCCCGGGGAAACTTCGATCCGGGGGATCCGGAGGCTGTCTGCTGAACTCCAAAGCTGGCTCGATGATGCTGCTGACCCACATCGGGAAAAAAATAAAGAAGAAAAGTAGTGGAACAAAGGAATAAACTTGGTTAACGTTCGGCAAAGTTAAAAAAAGGAGATGAAACTCGTAAGCAGGTATACTGCACATGTTGTAAGGGGGTAAAGGCAGTCACAGTGGTCAGACTCAGGGAGGGGAACTATTGCTTAAAGCCGGAGACGGCTGTCCCTTGGATGATTTCTTCCCCTTCTTTTTGTGAGATACAGTGTGCCACTCCTCAGGTAGTGGGGAAATACGGCCAGAGGGCGCCAGTGGGGCGGAGCTTTGATCAGGCAAGATGCCCCAGGTCTGTAGAAGCCGCAAACCATCCTGCAGAGAAGTGATGACATGTGCCTTGTTGTTAGAAGTGATGGTGAGCTTTACAGGGAATCCCCACTTGTAGACAATGGAATGGTTTCTCAGGACTTTTGTGAGTGGGTGGAGAACTCTTCTCTTCTGTAACGTGTGCTGAGATAGGTCTGCAAACACCTGGATTTTAGAGTAAGGGTCAGAGACCGGGGTCTTTTTGCGGAATGCGGTCATGAGGTTATCTTTGACATGGTAAAAGTGCACTCTCATGATAACATCACGTGGCACGTCATCTGGCAAATATGAGGGCTTAGGGAGCCGATGAATCCTGTCGATGACAAGCTCAGACAGCGGGGTATCTGGGAGTACTGACAAAATAAGGTCGCGGGCGTATTTGTCCAGGTCCCCAGTGTGTACTGATTCTGGGACCCCCCTAAGCTTCACATTGTTCCGCCTAGAGCGATCTTCCATGTCTGCAATTTTGGATTTCAGTTGCTCTATCTCATCCTCATGTCCATAGTGGGAGTCAATAAGCTCATTATGAGATGCAGCGAACTCCCCCATCTTGCTCTCCACTTTGTCCATGCGGCCTCCCAGGGCCTGCACCTCCACCTTAAAGGAGCGGACACACTCCATGAAATCTGCATGTATGGAGGCTCGCAGGGACATCATCATGTCCTTAAGCCTGGGCTCCGAGACCGGGCGCTCACATGTGGGGAATGTGTCAATATTAGGGGACAGCTCCCTAGTGGAGTCCATGGAGGAGTGTCCTCCACAGCTTACCTCCGCCGCATGTGCTTCCTCCGAAAGCCGAGGTTTACTCTTTACCGGACTCCTGGATAGCGGGGTGGAGGCCGCAGGGGACCTAGGCTGGCCCGCCTTCTGTGCCGAGGGCTGAGGAGAGCTTTGTGATGCCGGGGATGAGCCGCTGGAAGAGGCCGGAGACCCGCCGCCGCCATCTTGGCTGCGCTGTCTTTCCTGGGTCATGAAAAAATGTTGAAGTTGGCGCGGCTGGCCTGCATCCTTCTTCTTCCTGGCCATCACGAAGGTGGGTTAGTCTCCTCCGCTTGTTGTGGCAGCGAAATGGGAGCTGAAGGGATGATTGGGACACCGATGGATGCCGATTGTCTCCCTGGTCTGGCGGAGCTGTAGGTTCAGACGTCCATGCAGCTACGCGGCGACCACGCCCCCATCCTCAGACTGTACATTTTAGGTTCCTGCATTCTTTCCTATTATGTTTTATCCCTCAGACCTTTCATAATTTTTGTTACACGCTTCTGGACTCATTCTATCAAAATGAATGGTACAGTACCACTACAGACCATTGATTGTGTGTTACCATGTATATTTATTACTACGCTTTGCGGCAATGCATAGGTGCAAAGCCAACCTCATACGTTGTTATGGTTGAAATGTCTACCCCAAAGAACTTCTGGTCTTAGGAGTTTGCTCTCCTAGGTTAACAAAAATGATTCTTGTTACTATGCTAAATAGTTGCAATCACAGCGTGGGAAGAATTTCAATGTTCAGTTATAATGGTGTTTAATAAATGAATAAAAAGGAGAAGATGTATTTTTTTTGTCTTTTTAAATCTGTTCTTTTTTTCATTTACTACTTGACTTGGGCCCAAACCATTTCTCACGGAAGATTCACATACACTTTCTACTCACAGCTTTAAGCAGCAAGTGCCTTATAGTGGTAGTGATCCACTTGTTTTATTAGTAGCCCAATAGTCAGCTGTTGTATAGCCTCCTATTAGTATAAAAAAAAGAACCAAAAACTTGCTTCTTGTTTGCTATCCAGTTACACCTGCAGTTTGGATTTGCAGAAATAATAATGAAAGTTTTTTTTTCTCCACAAAACCCCATATTTGAAAAATACTTTGATTTCTACAATAAAAAAGTGTCTAATTCTCCCTAGCCTCCTCATGGCCAACATTTGGCCTTGCACCAAATGAAGGATAAGCCTAAATCGTTTAAACTGACAAGAAAAAAATATGTATAGATGAAGAGTCGATATAAAGGGGTTATTTTATGGTTCTGATTCAGTAATCTAATAGGAAAATGACATGAGTTATAAGATCCAAACTCTTGACTGTGAAATTGGAGAAAATGAAAGCACACACATTTCAATGTCTTGTATGATGTCATGGACTGTTGAACAAAACCACACTCTCTTTGAGATTCCTTCTGTTAAGGTTGATGATTGCTTATTTCCTCTATAAGAATTTAGCAAAATGTTCACATATCTGAAACAAGCCAAATTTTTAGCACCAAATTTAGTCCCAAACCTCCATACAATTTTCATCTTAACACACCGCTTCCTCCAAGAGAGGATATTTCTAAAAATTATATTTGACAGCAGGCATGTGACAAACCCTTTCAAACACAGATTAAAGAACAAAGAACTGTCTGTTTATATTACATAAAAAGTAGATATATCTTATGTTAAACAAAAGTCATTGCTACAAGGAGTCCTAAGATGTTTCAGTCACCTTTTAAGTGTCAAACAGGGTGTCTTAGTTAATGTTAGTACTGCTTGTTAAAAGCTTACATGCTCTGTGCAAATTATGTCATGAATTAACATGTGAAGTTATTAGTAACTATTATGTCTTTTGAATCTGCTCTAGAATATAGAGTAATGATGTTATGTTCAGGTTTGTGCATGCAATTCTGATTGTTTTGGGCTGTCACACCTATAGCACCAGTTATGCTTCAAGTTATGCTCCATCTAAAAAAACTAGTCCATAAGCAAACCCCAATGGTATAAATCAATTGCGGCCAACATAGGTATATACAGTATATATATATATACAGTATATATATATATACAGTATATATATATATATATATACAGTATATATATATATATATATATATATATATATATATACCTATGTTGGCCGCGATGGGTTTATACCATTGGGGTTTGCTCATGAACCAGTTTTTTAAATGGAGCATTGTGGCCAACATAGGTATATATATATATATATATATATATATATATATATATATGGGTATGCTCCCCCAAATTTTTTGCCTGTTTATGTATTCGGTCTGACCAGACTATCGAGGTTGAGCAGCCCTCCCCACCCCCCACATACACCTGTACTCAATCAGTGTCCACCATCAAGTGGATATAGGAGGAGTCCCCTGTAGTGCATTTGCACATTTTTCCCAGCAAGGAGTGTTATCTCCAAGGGTTAGAAGGGCTGGATTCATCTCTTTTTAATGGATAGCGTAGGACCCACTGATAATGGGGTACTTTGACGCAGTAGTGGGCTTGAGCACGATATGGCCATATGGTGGGACCAAACCCCCATTTTTATTTATGGACTCTCTTCAGATTTGGTAGTAATTTCTTTTGCATTTGCGCGCTATTCTTTTTTTAATATACATGTCTTTTGGTTCATAGCTGCAGCAGCTTTGGAAATACATGGGTATGCTCCCCCAATTTTTTTGCCTGTTTATTATGTATTCGGTCTGACCAGACTATCGAGGTTGAGCAGCCCTCCCCACCCCCCACATACACCTGTACTCAATCAGTGTCCACCATCAAGTGGATATAGGAGGAGTCCCCTGTAGTGCATTTGCACATTTTTCCCAGCAAGGAGTGTTATCTCCAAGGGTTAGAAGGGCTGGATTCATCTCTTTTTCATGGATAGTGTAGGACCCACTGATAATGGGGTACTTTGACGCAGTAGTGGGCTTGAGCACGATATGGCCATATGGTGGGACCAAACCCCCATTTTTATTTATGGACTCTCTTCAGATTTGGTAGTAATTTCTTTTGCATTTGCGCGCTATTCTTTTTTTAATATATATATATATATATATACACACGCACACATACAGTGTACACCCCTCACATTTTTGTAGATATATTATTATATCTTTTCATGTGACAACACTGAAGAAATTATACTTTGCTACAATGTCAAGTAGTGAGTGAACAGCTTGTATAACTGTGTACATTTTCTATCCCCTCAAAATAACTCAACACACAGCCATTAAAGTCTAAACCCAAGGCAATAAAAGGGAGTACACCCCTAAGTTAAAATGTCTAAATTGAGCCCAAACTGTTGATATTTTGTGTGGCCACCATTATTTTCCAGCACTGCCTTTTACCCTCTTGGGCATGGAGTTCACCAGAGCTTCACAGGTTGCCACTGGAGTCCTCTTCCACTCCTCCATGACGACATCATGGATCTGGTGGATGTTAGAGACCTTACGCTCCTCCACCTTCCATTTGAGATCTAAAGATAAGCTTGGCCAGTCCATCACCTTTACCCTAAGGTTCTTTAGCATGGTAGTGGTCATCTTGGAGGTGTGTTTGGGGTCATTTTGATGTTGGAATAATGCCCTGCAGCTCAGTCTCCGAAGGGAGGGGATCATGCTCTGCTTCAGTATGTCACAGTACATGTTGGCATTCATGGTTCCCTCAATAAACTGAGGCTCCCCAGTTCCGGCAGCACTCATGCAGCCCCAGACCATGCACTCCCACCACCATGCTTGGCTGTAGGCAAGACACACTTGTCTTTGTACTCTTTACCTAACACTAACAAGTCACATGACACAGGGGAGCGAAAATGGCTAAATGGGCCCTTTTTGGACATTTTCACTTAGGGGTGTATTCACTTTTGTTGCCAGCGGTTTAGACATTAATGGCTACGTGCGGAGTTATTTTGAGGGGACAGCAAATTTAAACTGTTATACAAGCTGTACACTCAGTACTTTATATTGTAGCAAAGTGTAATTTCTTCAGTGTTGTCACATGAAAAGATATAATAAAATATTTACAAAAATGTGAGGGGTGTACTCACTTTTGTGAGATACTGTGTATATATATATATATATATATATATATACTGTATCTATCTATCTATCTATCTGTGTGTTTGGGCATTCATTGATCAAATGGGGAATTTATTGTTTACCAGTGAATTACTTTATCAATAGCAAAATAATGATTTGTGTATCGTCTAATGTATTCTCTCTTGATTGTGTTACTAGGCCTGAAATGTCTTTTGGGAGCCCCTACAAAATGAGCATCCAGGACAGCATGATCTGTGATAGGAATGTATTAGAAAGGTGTGTGTCTTTCACTCCTTGGGGTTTATTTACTAAAGCTAGAGAGGGCAAAATTAGTCACAATTCTGCAGAAAAATCAGCTTGTTTAATTAAGCTTTAGCAATAAAACCTGGAAGCTGATTGGTATCTCTGCAGAATTGTGACTAATTTCGCCCTCTCTAGCTTTAGTAAATAAACCCCCTTGTGTGTAAGTAATCTGATTATACTGCTATTTAAATCTATATATTTACATTGAGGACATAAATAAGGTATCTGAAGCCCTGGTGTTCTAGATGCACTTTTGACATCTGCTGGCTTAACATGGTAAAATAGTAAATATCTATATGGAGTATTTCATCTTTACCTAACTACAAAAATTCATAAAGAAACCTATGACAAATAAGAAAAAAATATATCAGTGCATGTTTGTATACCTCTCTTATTGGCTAGATCATATATTCTGTGCTTATCTAAAGTGCTAATGCATCACAGTGTCTTATAATTTCTTCTGTGACAACGCGTGCAAGACACCCAACATGCTCCTTCCACCGTAACCCCAAACTGACTCACCCGATGGGGAGCTGGTCAAATTATAAAACAGCAATTTCACCTTTAGGCCCCATGCACATAGGGCGTCAGAAAAAACGAGCTGCAGAGCCACTTCTAACGCCAGAAAAAAGCAGCTGTAAAAATGTGCTTTTAGTAGCTTTTTCCATTGGCGTTTGCTGCACGTTTAGCCACGTTGCAGCGTTTTTTCTGCCTCCATTCAAAATCAATGGTTGCCTGGGAGCTGTCTTTGATACGGCTTTCAGCCCATTGATTTGAATGGAAGTTGCAGTCGGATCAGGATGAGCCGACTCGTGGTGCGACTTGCGCTCTGAGAATCTTAAGGAGGAACTCCACGCCAAAATGGGAAAAAAAATGGCGTGGGGGTCCCCCCAGGTTCCAAACCAGGCCCTTAGGGTCTGGTACAGATTTTGAGGGGAGTCTCATGCCCAAAAAATGGCGTGGGGTCCCCCCCAAAATCCATACCAGATCCTTATCCCGAGCATGCAGCCCGGCAGGCCAGGAAAGGGGAGGGGATGAGTGAGCGGACCATACTAGGCTACATGCCCTCAACATGGGGTGGCTCTGCACCCCCCACCCCAAAGCACCTTGCCCCCATGTTGATGAGGACAAAGGCCTCTTCCTGACAACCCTGGCCGGTGGTTGTGGGGGTCTGCGAGCAGGGGGCTTATCTGAATATCAAAGTCCCCTTTAACAAGGGGGCCCCCCAGATTCCAGACCCCCTCCCTATGTGAATGGGTATGGGGTGCATTGTACCCCTACCCATTCACCCCATAAAAGGCAGTGTATGTAAATAATGACAGGAGACGTTTTAAGAAGTTTATTAAAAATCTTCATCTGGTATTCTCCGCTCTTCTGCCCTCCACTCTTGTCTTCTCCCACTCGCTCTGGTCTTCTCCCCTCCACTCTTCTCCCCTCTGGTCTTCTTCTTCCTCTGCTCTTCTTCCTCTTGTCTTCTCCCCTCTGGTCTTCTTTTTCCTCCAGTCCTCCTCCGATGATGTCTCCAGTGATTATGCCTGTCTCAGGTCTATGCAGCTTATTATATAGCCATTAGGGGTGTGGCCTCATGGTGACGTCAGCTGGAGGCCCCACCCCCTTATGTCACATATGATGTCTTGACAAGAGGAAGATCAGAGGGGAGAAGAGCGGAGGGGAGAAGACCAGAGCGGAGGGCAGAAGAGCGGAAGATCAGAGGGGAGAAGAGCGGAGGGGAGAAGACCAGAGCGGAGGGCAGAAGAGTGGAGTCTCCTGTCATTATTTACATACACTGCCTTTTTTTACATACACTGCCTTTTTTTTAAATATATTTTTATTGGATTTTCAAAAGTATAAAAAAACAACAGTACAATTGTCATCGTGCTCATAGTCACATTGTGTAGTACTTATATCTGGAAGGATCTAATGGCAGATGACATGGATGTGAAATTGAGAGATACATACAGTTTGAAGAAACATGAGCAGATAACAAACCATTTTAAAGAAACAAAAGAGCAGAGAAAGACATCAGTGTACCAGAAGAACAATAATTTGCATACATCATACTGGATTACCGGACTTAACCCTCCTCTTATGTTAGAATTCCGTTACTATCCATGATGTTAGGGTCAGTTTTGACCCGTGTTTTAAATCAGCCATAAAATACCCTCTGAATAATTATTTATCATCAAATTTGTTTCTTACCTCTTGGTTACCTTGTTAGGCTTCTTTATCCTTGAAAAGATTGGTTTTAATATTTTTGGTGTGACTCCTAGACCTTTCTTTTGATAGCATATCTCTCATTGTCAAATTTAAAAAATGGTAAAATAAAGTCAGCAACTCTGAAATGAATTTGTCCTATGTTTCTTCACTTTATTTAGAGAAGCAGACAAGCAGGGAAAGAGATAGGCCCCTCCCTAACTACAGCTCACAGGGTTGAGAGGGGATTGGCTGTCACTGTTACTAAGCAGAGAGAGTGTTTATGATTTCAGTTTTGGCACTTATTAGTGTCCTAAAATCCTATATTATAACTGGGTCAGAATTGACCCTAACACCATGAACGTCTTAATTCTCACCACAGTATTTTATAATTTAGTGAAAAGGATTATTTTTCTATTACATTGTTTAAATAGAGGTTCCTGACAAAGTAAAAAAATCTTGATGCAATAAACAAATTTATGTGATACTTATAGACATTCAAAACCTGAAAACGGGTCAGTTTTGACCCTAACACAAGAGGAGGGTTAAGATATTGACACCAGGGTAACCAGTTGGCAGCCACCTTAGTGGTGAAGCCATCTTTAACAGCCATGAGCCGTTCATAAATGTATATCTCACGAAGTAGACACACCACCTCAGATATGGTAGGAGAAACTTCCGACTTCCATTTCTTAGCCAGGGTTGCTCTAGCTACATACAAAATGTGCAGTGTGATTGGTCTGATGGAGGGATGGATATTGTGCTCCCCTATACTCAGAATGGCCAGAGCTGGGTCTTTTTGAAGGAGGTTGCCTGTGATGTGCCCGCTATCAACCTAAAAACTGCAGACCAGAAGCTACGAAGGTTATTGCATGTCCAGAGCATATGCATAAGTGTACCCACATTAGCCCCACACCTCCAACAAAGATTATCATGGTTCCCAGAAAATTTTGCTATCAAATAAGGTGTGAAGTACCACCTTTGGTGTAGTTTTTGGGATGTTTCCCAAAAGGCGGCACATCTGGTATATCTTATATTGTGTTTAATGGCAGTGGCCCAATATTGTTCAGGGAATTAAATGTGTAAATCTCTTTCCCACTTAAGCATTTGAGCTGTTTTGCTAAAATCTGTTTTGGAGTTCAATAATTTATAGAACAGGGAAATACCCTTGGTTTTGGGCACAGTATCATTCCAGTATTGCCACGCTGACAGTGGGAGTGTTAGTCTAACTGAGGGGAGGGATTGTATGACATGTGTTAAACGCAAGTATGTATACGTTTTCGTTCGAGGCAGCAGGAATCCAGCGGAGAGGTCAGCAAACGCTGCCATGCCAGATTGCATGATCAGGTCTGAGACCTTAGAAGACGCCACTGGACAACCATCCCCCAAGTGCTACATCTGGGGTTAAATATTTCAGGGATTCCAGAGGGATCTCCACATCTGTACATTTACGGGCTTCAAAAGGTTGGGAAAGTAATGTTTTCCGTGCCAAAATTGCAGGGCGGATAATAGGGTGCCTCTGGAGGATGTCATTTTTTAATGTGGAGCAGGTAAAAAGTAGGTTCCAGATGCGACCAAGGTTTAATAGGGATAGGCAGGATCCAATGTCTCAGCTGTTCTAGGGCGGAAGCTAGATAATAGTCCTTCAAAATTGGTAGGCCCATGCCCCCTGCCCGTCTTGTTTTTATCAGTAAATTACTGCTAATTCTAGGAGGCTTGCCGGCCCAGATGAAGCTTGAGACAACGGTTTGTAGTTTAGAGGTATATGAATTTGGGATATATATCGGTAGAGTGCGGAACAGGTATAAAATTTTAGGTAAGAGCAACATCTTGGCGACCGCCAGACGTTAGTGCACAAAGTTAGTGCGGAATAGATCAGAAGTATCTGGTGTAAGCTTAATACCTAAATAAGCAATATATTTAGACGTCCAGGCATAGGGAAGACTCTGAGTCAAAGAACGTCTGGTAGCCCCATCTACTCCAATCTCCAAAATGTGTGATTTAGTTGTATTAATTTTATAGTACGATATGGCATTAAATTGCTGTAATACTGTATATCGTGTACTTCCGGTAGTGATTTGTAAAGGATCGGTTAAAGAGAGAATGACATCGTGCGCAAATAGCAAAACTTTATGCTAAGTCCCATCGGCGGCAATACCTTTCACCTCTGGGAACGATCTCACCGTCTCCGCCAGGGGTTCCATGATGAAGTCAAAGATCAGGGGCGAAAGTGGGCATCCTTGCGGGTGCCATTTGTAATGTCGAAGGGAGGGGAAAACATGCCGTCGCACAATACGTGGGCAGAGGGGGTGGAGTATAGGGCTAAAATTGCGGAAAGTATAGGGCCACAGAATCCAAACTTCTGAAAAACACAGGTCATATATCCCCAATGGACTCTATCAAAGGCCTTCTCGATATCCAGCGCAAGGAGCAGAGAAGGCCTCTTTTTCGCAGTTTAGAGATGTGTATGAGATTGATCATACGCCTAGTGGCGCCTGGGTCCTGGCGTCCAGAGACAAACCCCACCTGGTCATGGCTCACCAAGCGAGTGTAACGCTCCTGCGTTTTCTGAAACAAGATGGATTTGCAGCTGCAGAAAAACTCCACTCAGTAGTCATGTAGAAATACGTTGAAATACCAATTCCAACTCCCAAGACTCATCACTGTGGTCTGTCTGATTCAGCATACAAATATACACACTCAATAAGATGTTCCTGGAGTGATAGATGTATATAGCAGTATAGTGGTGATGAGCTAAGGAGACAGGTATGAACAGTGACAATAGGTGAACAGCACTTGAGAGAAATGTTCATGAGAGTATAGATGGTAACAGGTAGGATGCAGATAGGTTAGCAATCATGTATGGTAGTAGGTGGTAGGATAGCAGATGACATACAGGAGAGACTAACCCAGTGCAAGGATAGATGTTAGTAGGCTCAAGAGCTAGCAATCTAAATAATAGTGCAGATGATAGTAACAGTCCTTAATATGCAGAGCTAGATAGTGTAAGCTTAGTAGGAAGGTTTATGGAGGATTCCCCTGCGGGGTACTTATCACTAATAGCAAGCAGTAGTAGAGAGGTTCGGTATGAGCGAGTGATCCGGTAGCGGGATACAGGGATCAGTAGCGAGGTTCCGACAGCGAGGTACGCTTGTGAGCATATGAGCTTCAAGGCAGGTTGAACGAACATGTGAGTGAGAACGCCGGCGGTTGAAATAGCCGCTCTGCGCACCTACCAAAAGAGAATGGTGGGACGCATACATGAATGGGAAGTGAAATAAAGGGTACCAGAGGTACCAGAACATTACAGTACCCCCCCTTAAGGCCGGCTCCTGAAGGCCTCTAGAGCTGGTTTTTCCGGGTATTTCGCATGAAAATTGCGAATCAGTCTAGGGGCATGTATATCAGAGGTATCCAGCCAGGTGTCGTCTTGGGGCCCATAGTTCTTCCATCGTACTAGATATTGGAGTCTTCTTCTGTGGATACGAGAATCCAGAATCTCCTTTATCTCATATTCTTCTCCGCCTTCAACTTGTACAGGAGGTGGAGGTGGGATGGTAGGCCTTATTCCTTGGTCAGGAACATGGGGCTTCAGTAGCGACACATGGAAGATGGGATGTATCTTGAGGTCTGTTGGTAATGTGAGCTGTACTGCAGCTTTTCCAATAAGTTTCCTGATTGGGAAGGGTCCCAAGAATAGAGGCCCAAACTTTTTGCTAGGGATCTTTAATCTTAAGTTTTTTGTTGATAGCCAAACGAGGTCCCCAATAGCATACTGAGGAGAAGGTCTTCTACGGAGGTCATAGTACTTTTTTTGTTGACTATGAGCGTGTGAGATGGTAGTATTAAGTAAACCCAGAGAGTCTTTTATTTGGGTAAGATAGTCTGAGGCTACTGGGTTACTTGATGGAAGGATGAGTGGTGGAAGAATAGTGGGATGAAACCCATAGTTCAAGTAGAACGGACTCTGTTTGGTCGTACTGTGGGTTGCGTTGTTGTAGGCAAATTCTGCCAGAGGGAGGAGATCCACCCAATCATCCTGTAGGTATGATGTGTAGCAACGTAAATATTGCTCAATGCACTGGTTGACTCTTTCAGTCTGTCCGTTGGTCTGAGGATGGTAGGGAGAATTGAGCTTTCGCTCAATTCGTAGTATGTGACATAGTTCTTGCCAAAACTTGGAGATGAATTGTGATCCACTGTCAGACAAAAGAGTTTTTGGAATTCCATGTAACTTAAAGACATGTTTCATCAGTAGTTCCGCTGTTTGTTTGGACGAAGGTAGTCTGCGAATAGCAACGAAATGTGCCATCTTTGTCAGATGGTCCACTGACACTAAAATGGTATTAAATCCTTTGGAAGGTGGTAGTTCTACTATAAAGTCCAAGGACACAACTTCCCATGGAGTCTGGGGTATTGGTAGACTGCATAGTAGACCGGATGGTTTTGTAGTGTCAATTTTGGACCTGACACAGACGTTGCATGAAGAGACAAATTTTTGTATAGATGTCTTCATATCAGGCCACCAAAACTGCCTGGTAAGCAAATTAAGGGTCTTTGTCATACCCATATGTCCTGCCATAGGCACATCATGTGACAATTCCAGGATCTTGGTGCGCATAGTAGGGGGTATGTATCTACTGCATCAGCACTTAGTTGTGGTGGAGGTGAATCCAAACCTATACTGTGCAGAATCTCTTCCTTCAAGGAACGGACAACCCCAATAATACGCTTGTAGGGTATTATAGGAACGGAAGGGATTTCGGAGCAATTATCTTCAGTTAATCGTGATAGCGCATCCGCTTTTTTATTCTTGTCTGCAGGTGTGTAGGTCACTAGGAAGTTAAATCTTAGGAAGAATAGTGACCATCGTACCTGCCGGTGGGAGAGGGTTTTGTTAGTCTGAAGATATTGAAGATTTTTATGATCTGTATATATGAGTATTGGTAATCGGGTGCCTTCAAGTAGATGTCGCCAATTCTCCAGAGCCAGTTTTATAGCAAGCAGTTCCTTTTCACCCACTGGGTAATTCACCTCTGGGCTGCTTAGAGATTTAGAGAAGAAGGCGACTGGATGGAGTGTTGAAGTATTCGTTGGTCGTTGGGAGAGTACTGCTCCTACTGCCATATTTGACGCATCTACTTCCAGAATGTATTGGAGGAATGGGTCTGGATGGCGTAGTATGGGAGCAGAGGTAAAGTTTGTTTTTAACAAGCGAAAAGCTTAATTTGCTTCATCTGACCATTTAAATGGTTTCTTAATACTTGTGAGTTGTGTGAGAGGTCTCACAATGACAGAGAAGTTCTTGATGAACTTCCTATAGAAGTTTGAAAATCCAAGAAATCGCTGTAGTGCTTTGCGGGTGGTTGGTATAGGCCAATCCTGAATACAGGATATCTTACTCATATCCATCTTGATTCCTGTTTTGGATATGATGTATCCTAGGAATAATACTTCTTCTTTATGAAATAAGCATTTTTTTAGTTTCATGTATAGATTGTGTGTGAGTAATCTGGATAACACAAGTCTTACATGTTTTATATGTTCAGACAAGGATCGTGAATAAATAAGTATATCGTCCAGATATACCACAACACAGACATCAAGTAAGTCTCTAAAGATATCGTTTATGAATCGTTGGAAAGCTGCGGGAGCGTTACATAGCCCAAATGGCATTACAAGATAATCGAACAATCCGTATCTGGTTCTGAATGCTGTCTTCCACTCATCTCCATCTCGGATTCGGATTAGATTGTATGCCCCTTTCAGGTCCAATTTTGAAAAGTAGGTAGCTCCACGCACTTGTTCAATGAGTTCAGGGATAAGCGGCAAAGGATAGCGATCTTTTACTGTAATGGCGTTCAATTGCCTATAGTCGATTATAGGCCTGAGACTTGAGTCTTTATTGCGGACAAAAAAAAGTCCTGCAGCTGTGGAAGAAGTGGAAGGTCTAATAAAACCTTTTGTCAAATTCTCATCCAAGTATTCCTTGAGATGGGAAAGTTCATCCTGCGAAAGAGGATAAACATGACCAAAAGGTAGTTTACTATTTGGGAGTAGATCAATAGTGCAATCATAATCCCTATGGGGAGGCAGTACTTGAGCATTTTTCTCAAGAAAAACTTCGGACAGATCCTGATAGCATAGTGGTGCAATCTCATCTGACACCACAGACAGGATCTTTCCATAAGACGGGAGGTTACACGTACTCTCGCAATAGTAAGAGAGGAAGGTTAGGGTCCGTTTCTTCCAATCTATGGTTGGTTGATGTGTGTGTAACCAGGGAAGTCCCAAAACAATGGGAAAGTGGGGCGAAGATAATAGGTCGAAGGTAGTGGTCTCCGTATGAGACTCGTTAGTGGTGACTAGGAGTGCTTGTGTCTGATTAGTGATTGGGCCAGAAGATAACGGAATACCGTTAATAAGTCTCACAGAGACAGGCTTAGGTTTTGAAATAATAGGTACTTTATTTAAAGTAGCAAAACGTATATATCGATATAATTTCCGCAAGATCCTGTGTCGATCATGGCCTTAGTGGTAATCCTAGTCTGGTCCCACTGCAATGTCAAACGAACAAAAAGATAAGGGTTAGTAAATTAAGTTGTCAATCCCCCTAGGAGGACATGTGAACACTCACCCTCTTTTTTGCGGACAAGGGGACAGACGCTTATCATGTGATCCGGGGATGCGCAGTACAAGCAAAGATTACTGGATCGTCTCCTGGCTCTTTCAGTAGTTGATAAAGGTGGGCGTATGGTTCCTACCTCCATAGGAGTAGGGTCAACGGCCGAAATCCGAGAAGAACTGGACAATGCCATTCCCATTTTTTCAGCCTTTCTTTCTCGCAGCCTCCTGTCTATGTTGATACTGAGTTGTATCAAAGCATCCAGGGTGTCCGGTAAATCCGCTCGGGTGAGCTCGTCTTTAACGGCTTCTGATAGGCCGAGTCTAAATTGAGTTCTCAGAGATGTATCATTCCACCCTGAATCAAGGGTCCATCTTTTGAACTCTGCTACAAAGTCTTCTACAGGTCTCCTACCTTGTTTCAAGGACCTCAATTGAATATCGGCAGTACTCTGCCTATTGGGGTCATCATATAGCCTAGCGAGTTCCGCTAGGAATAAAGCATAGGAGTTGAGAAGCTGATCATTTTTCTCAAAGAGAGAGTCTGCCCAGGCCCGTGGATCACCCGTTAGGTATGAAATAATAGTACAGACTTTGATATGATCAGTAAGGTAGGTACGAGGTTTTAGCAAGAAAAGTAACTGACAGGCGTTTTTGAATTCACAAAATTTTTTGCGATCACCTGTAAACACTAGAGGAGGATTTATTTTGGGTTCAGGGGGCTGAGCAGCGGCAAGTTGTGATAGACGGGTTACCTGCTGCTTCAGAGCCTGATTGTCTTCTTTTAATTCAGTAAGAGCGTGTATTAACGCAGTCACTTGTTGTTTTAATTGTGTCATTTGAGTGGGTAAATCTGCTGAATCCATTTTAGGTTCGTTCAATCTGTAACGCTCCTGCGTTTTCTGAAATAAGATTGATTTGCAGCTGCAGGAAAACTCCACTCAGTAGTCATGTAGAGATACGTTGAAATACCAATTCCAACTCCCAAGACTCATCACTGTGGTCTGTCTGATTCAGCATACAAATATACACACTCAATAAGATGTTCCTGGAGTGATAGATGTATATAGCAGTATAGTGGTGATGAGCTAAGGAGACAGGTATGAACAGTGACAATAGGTGAACAGCACTTGAGAGAAATGTTCATGAGAGTATAGATGGTAACAGGTAGGATGCAGATAGGTTAGCAATCATGTATAGTAGTAGGTGGTAGGATAGCAGATGACATACAGGAGAGACTAACCCAGTGCAAGGATAGATGTTAGTAGGCTCAAGAGCTAGCAATCTAAATAATACTGCAGATGATAGTAACAGTCCTTAATATGCAGAGCTAGATAGTGTAAGCTTAGCAGGAAGGTTTATGGAGGATTCCCCTGCGGGGTACTTATCACTAATAGCAAGCAGTAGTAGAGAGGTTCGGTATGAGCGAGTGATCCGGTAGCGGGATACAGGGATCAGTAGCGAGGTTCCGACAGCGAGGTACGCTTGTGAGCATATGAGCTTCAAGGCAGGTTGAACGAACATGTGAGTGAGAACGCCGGCGGTTGAAATAGCCGCTCTGCGGCGCTCAGTGATGACAGCATCGGTCTTAAAGATGTATGCGCACCTACCAAAAGAGAATGGTGGGACGCATACATGAATGGGAAGTGAAATAAAGGGTACCAGAGGTACCAGAACATTACAGCGAGGTAGTATGGATGATAATCTATTGGCGATCACTTTAGCATGTAACTTGACATCCACACTGAGTAAGGAGATGGGCTGAAAATTTTGAGGGGCAGTAGGGGGTTTTGCTGGCTTGGGAAGAGTGACTATGGTGGCTGATAACATTTCACTGGGAAAGGCCTGATGTTGAGTAGCTGCATTAAGGACATTCAAAAGGTGGGGAGTCAGAGAGTTTTAAATTATTTTATAGTACTCTGCCAAGTAGCCGTCCGGGCCCGGAGCTTTACCGTTAGGCAGAGAGCTCAAAGCTCGCTGCAATTCAGAAAGCGTGAAGGGGGCGTTAAGGTAGTCCAAATCACTTGAAGTCAGTGTAGGTAAAGAAAGCTTATCTAGAAATTCCCTAATTTTATCAGGGTTAGACTGTGGGGTGGCCGAATCTGTTTTTAGATTATAAAAGGGAGCTGTAGTACTTGCTAAACGTTTTAGCTATATTAATGGGATTTTTTTTTTCTCGTTACTCTGGGGGTCAACAAGGTATGCGAGTTTCCGTTTATGTCTCTTCTCTCTAAGTTGGTTTGCGAGGAGTTTGCCCTCTTTGTTCCCATATCTGTAAGAGGTAGCCATCAGAGAACGAAGGTGACAGCCATGGTTTTCAATCAGAAGGAGATGTAATTTGTGTCTGGCCTTACAAAGTTGGTCAATTAAATGAGAAGGAGCTAATTTATGTTTACCCTTTAGGGACTGAATTTCAGCAAGGAGTTTGTCAGTATGTTTGGATCGGAGTTTTTTGATTCTAGTACTCAATTGAATTAGAATGCCCCTAATAACCACTTTGTGGGAATTCCACAATATAAAAGGGTCTGTCACTGAAGGAGTGTTAACCTTGAAAAATTCCTCTATGGCTAAGGATACCTCCTTTGTGTACACTGGATTGGAGAGAATAGAGACATCACTGCACCATCTGTAAGCCCTGGAAGTAATGTTCAGCCAGCCAATCACCAACGATATTGGGGCATGGTCTGACCAGGTGAGGCATTGTATCTCAGACTTACTAGCTTTTTGTAGCAGAAATGTGTCCACCAAAAACATATCCAACCTCGAGTATGTGTGGTGCACATGGGAAAAGTGAGTATGATCTCGCTCTGTGGCATGTTGGCATCTCCACACGTCAAGTAATTTGGTTAGAAATTTAGTAATGGTGGGTCTGCGTTTCTTTACACTGTGTGTTGTTGTACAATCTACAGGGAGTGCAGAATTATTAGGCAAATTAGTATTTTTGAGGATTAATTTTATTATTGAACAACAACCATGTTCTCAATGAACCCAAAAAACTCATTAATATCAAAGCTGACTATTTTTGGAAGTAGTTTTTAGTTTGTTTTTAGTTTTAGCTATTTTAGGGGGATAGCTGTGTGTGCAGGTGACTATTACTGTGCATAATTATTAGGCAACTTAACAAAAATCAAATATACAGTATACCCATTTCAATTATTTTTTTTACCAGTGAAACCAATACAACATCTCAACATTCACAAATATACATTTCTGAAATTCAAAAACAAAACAAAAACAAATCAGTGACCAATATAGCCACCTTTCTTTGCAAGGACACTCAAAAGCCTGCCATCCATGGATTCTGTCAGTGTTTTGATCTGTTCACCATCAACATTGCGTGCAGCAGCAACCACAGCCTCCCAGACACTGTTCATAGAGGTATACTGTTTTCCCTGCTTGTAAATCTCACATTTGATGATGGACCACAGGTTCTCAATGGGGTTCAGATCAGGTGAACAAGGAGGCCATGTCATTAGCTTTTCTTCTTTTATACCCTTTCTTGCCAGCCACGCTGTGGAGTACTTGGACGCGTGTAATGGAGTATTGTCCTGCATGAAAATCATGTTTTTCTTGAAGGATGCAGACTTCTTCCTGTACCACTGCTTGAAGAAGGTGTCTTCCAGAAACTGGCAGTAGGACTGGGAGTTGAGCTTGACTCCATTCTCAACCCGAAAAGGCCCCACAAGCTCATCTTTGATGATACCAGCCCAAACCAGTACTCCACCTCCACCTTGCTGGCATCTGAGTCGGACTGGACCTTTCTGCCCTTTATCAATCCAGCCACGGGCCCATCAAGACTCATTTCATCAGTCCATAAAACCTTTGAAAAATCAGTCTTGAGATATTTCTTGGCCCAGTCTTGACGTTTTAGCTTGTGTGTCTTGTTCAGTGGTGGTCGTCTTTCAGCCTTTCTTACCTTGGCCATGTCTCTGAGTATTGCACACCTTGTGCTTTTGGGCACTCCAGTGATGTTGCAGCTCTGAAATATGGCCAAACTGGTGGCAAGTGGCATCTTGGCAGTTGCACGCTTGACTTTTCTCAGTTCATGGGCTGTTATTTTGCGCCTTGGTTTTTCCACATGCTTCTTGCGACCCTGTTGACTATTTTGAATGAAATGCTTGATTGTTCGATGATCACGCTTCAGAAGCTTTGCAATTTTAAGAGTGCTGCATCCCTCTGCAAGATATCTCACTATTTTTGACTTTTCTGAGCCTGTCAAGTCCTTCTTTTGACCCATTTTGCCCAAGGAAAGGAAGTTGCCTAATAATCATGCACACCTGATATAGGGTGTTGATGTCATTAGACCACACCCCTTCTCATTACAGAGATGCACATCACCTAATATGCTTAATTGGTAGTAGGCTTTCAGGCCTATACAGCTTGGAGTAAGACAACATGCATAAAGAGGATGATGTGGTCAAAATACTCATTTGCCTAATAATTCTGCACTCCCTGTAGATCTGAATCGGTAATGGCGTTAAAATCGTTGCATATTAAGACATGGCCTTGACGTAAGGAGAAGACCTTTTTCCAGATGCCCCAAAGATACCTGAGCTGACACATGTTGGGGAAATAAACATTAACCAGGGTATAAAGGTTACAGTTGATCTCACACACCAAAATAATATATCTGCCACCGGGGTCGCAGAAAACTGCCTTCTGCCCAAGGGAGACCGAGTCTCTAATTGCTATGGCCACTCCGCACTTTTTTTGGGGGGGAGTTAGCGCAATAGATGTGGGCGAATCTACAGTTAGTAAAGGGCAGAGGGTCTTGAGAGCAGAAGTGTGTCTCCTGTAGGCAGAGGATGTCGCAATTTAGTCTCCTGGATTCCTGCCAAACCCTGCTGCATTTGGTCAGGCTGTTCAGGCCCTTCACATTCATAGAGGAAACCCTAAATGCCATGATTACCTTACCCCAAACAGGGGGGTGACTTTAGCAAAAGGAGTCCAAAATGGTGGTTGAAAGAAAACCATCCTAATGTGAAGCGTGGTCCAATGGTCTTGGCAGGTAGGTGTTGTAATGCAATGTCCTCGAGCGTCACCAGTAGAGTTGGTTCTGGGTACACTAAAGAAACAAAATAGAAAAAACAAAGAGAAAAAAGAGAATGCCAGCAAGAACAATGTGCAAATGTAGTGCACTACAGCATAGCGATGCAGTGCCAAATAAAAAAGGGCGATTTAGTGAATCTGAGCGGATCGTGACCACAAGTTAAGGGGGTGAAAAAAACAGCAAAACATAAGGTCAGGAGCTCACCGGGAAAAAGAAAATGTTGGTGGCTTTGTAGACACAAGTCTGAAGATCCATGCCGACCTTGCAGAAGAGGGGTGGCTAGGTTGGTTTTGATCCAGGGTCTTCCATTCTCTGAGGTATCGCAGACCCTCTTGAAGTGACGAGATGGTGTAAGTGGTGCCGTCTTTTGAGACTAAGAGCTTAGTGGGGTAAAGCCATCTGTAAGAGATGCAGTGGTTAAATAATGGTTTCGTAATAGAGGCAAGTTGTCTCCATTGATTCATAGTGAAAGCCGAAAGATCTGCAAAAAAGGATAAGCCTGCCATGCTATCGGGTAGGGATCCTTTGTTCCTAGCAACCGCTAGAAGTTTCTCTTTGGTGTGAAAGAAATGGATCCTATCGATCGTAACTCTCGGTAGATCTTCCGGAACGTGTTGGGGCTTAGGGAGTCTGTGGATACGATCAATCAGGAGATCTTCCAGTGGAGCATCAGGGAGAGTGTCTTTCAGAATATTAGTGAATTATGATTTTAAATCTTGTTGTTTGACCGATTCTGGGATCCTCTGATTTTTACATTGTTTCGTCTGGATCTATCTTCCAGATCGGCCAGTTTGGTTTTGATCCGTTGTATTTCTTCATCTCGTTGGTTGTGGGCCTCCACCATATCGTTAAATGTTGTTGCAAATTCTCCCATCTTGTCTTCAACATGAGTAACCCTGTGGGAGACTTCAGTGATATCAGATTTAAATTGATGGGCTAGAGTCAAAATGTCCACGTAAATGGAGGTGCGGAGGAAAACCAGCATGTCTTTGAAGGTGGTCTCTAACACTGGCTGATTTTGTGCGGGAAATTCCATGATGGAGTCTTGCGGGTCTCTGGTAAGTTCCAGAGAAGTAAAGGTGTCATTGGATTCCCTCGCAGGAGTATCCTGTTGCAGTTTCTGTTTCGATTTGGCCGGACTAGAGGTTGTCGAAGAGGAATTGGATTTGCCTCCAGTGTTGTTGGTGGAGTATTGAGAGCTTTGGGGAGGTGAGGTTTGAGTGCTGCTCCAGTGACGGAGGAGCTGTGTGACGGTTCACCCGCCTTTGCAGTAGATTTTTGAAAATTAAAATGGTGTGGGGTAGTGAAAAAGTCTGTCATCTTGCCCGGCTTATGCAAGCCTTTTCTCCTTTTAGTCCCCATGTATGCAAGTTATGGGTAATAAGTAGTGCAGAAGTGGCAAAAGAGTATGTCCTGTGTATAATATGGTTCCGGTGAGCTTTTCTGCTGGATAGAGCAGTTACATTGCAAGGGATGAGACAGTCAGCAGTGGTGAAAAGGTTGGTATATTATGAGAGGGAGCAGGTATGCGGCGGCCTCGTAGGCAGTCCTGGAAGTATATACAATAGAGATCCGCACAGCTGTAGAGATGATGGAGGCGTGCTACAATACAGTCCCGCAGGATACAGGGAGTAGTGGTGGAACCCCCCAACTGGGTACAGATATAGGTGGGGTATTCTGTTTGACTATGTGGGTAACATAAGGATTTGTTGGCGCATGTGTCAGGCAGTTAAAGCGGGAGAAAGGATATGTATCCGTGTAGACAGTCACCTCCCTGGGGTCTGCGGATCAGGAAAGCGGGGTAAAGTCTATATATAAGCCTCAATGGTAGCTTTCGAGCAGGTCCCTGCACAGTGGTGACAGTAATGAGCCTGATGATGGTAGGGCCTGCAGTCGGACACTGCAGAGAGTCCTCTCAACTTGTGGGAAGGTCAGAGAAGCCGCTGGTAGCAGGACTAGACAAAATGGCGGCCAGTGCTGTGAGCGGGCCGGGTTGTTCGGGCGGAGGGTCGTTGGGCAAGGTAGGTACCATACTCCAGATGTTGGTCCCGGATTCCCTAGGTGCTAGGCCGCGACTAAGGTGGAGATGGCAGAGCCGCGAGTAGGCCTCAGTTGTGTAGATGCCGTAATCTGGCCCCCCGGGCAGCAGATGAGGGTATCGGCAGGTTCCTCTTGGTGTGGACTATCTAGCGGTGGTGTTATCAGCCAGAGAAAGGGCTTGTAGCAGAGGATGTCTGTGGATTTCACACCCTCTGGTAGGAGCTCCCTCTAGATGCGACCGGCCTGACCGACGTCCAGACACGCCCCCCACATACACTGCCTTTTATGGGGTGAATGGGTAGGGCTACAATGTATGGCCCTGTGAGAGGTGTGTTCTGGGAGGACGTCATATATTAAAGGTGTTAAAGAAAGACAAGTTAATAAAAAAGTTTGTATACAAAAACAAAGACAAGCTGCTGATGGCACCTGTCATGTGTTTATTCTCATTGGAATAGTAGAAACGTGTAAATCACCTGCAGTGTTACTCACATTAGTACACTTGGGGTATTTACAAGACATCTTATGTAAATGTGGATTGCATGGGTTTGTCCTATCAGTTATCTCATATATGGGATTTTAAAAAAATGACAAGAATGTTACTCACAAAGATAAAATCATCAAAGGCTTGTAGCATATAGCACTACAGATCATCCCTGTCAGTGAAGCCGTGGGTCAGAATGGTCTTCAGCGGCTGGACACTGCCGGTGGATGCTGACACCAGGAAGTTACTTAGTATGGCACTTGTGCTTCCTCCACAGTTACCCTCAAGTCACTTCTTGCTTGTACACTGATCTGTCACTAAAGTGAGCCTACGTGAGCCTACTTATGGACTTTGTTGGACTTTATAGACTTTTGTATAGATTTTATAATTTAATCCAATTGATTGTGTTGAGAACCGCTTGGGCACACTAGCACTCTCAGTCTTGTGCCAATAGTCATGTCCATATCTTGGCTTTATATACCATTTCCTCTGCTACTGTATTTTCATCAGATATGCTTTCGGATAGTTTTATTATCATTAATAGAACCCACAAGGAATGTTCACTTTCCCCACTGATTTTTTCCCTACTAATGGAACCCCAGGCGGAGGTGAATATTATTATTATTACTTAGGATTTATATAGCGGTGTCAGTTTACGCAGCTCTTTACAACTTGAGGGTAGACAGTACAAATACAATACACTTTAATACAGTAGGAATCAGAGGGCCCTGCTCATTAGAGCTTACAATCTAAGAGGGAGGGTCAAGAGATGCAAGAGGTAATAACTGTGGAGGATGGGCTGATGGAGAAAATAAAAGTAGAGTTGTTAGGTGGATGCCAGATAGGTTTCTCTGAAGAGATATGTTTTCAGGTATCATCTAAAAGTAGACAAAGTAGGAGATAGTCGGACAGATGGGGGTAGAGCATTCCAGAGGATGGGAGAAGCTCTGGAGAAGTCCTGGAGGTGAGCATGGGAGGTGGTTACAAGGGAGTTAGAGAGCAGGAGGTCCTGGGAGGAACGAAGAGAATTGAGTTGGTTGGTATTTTGAGACCAGATTAGTGATGTAGCTGGGTGCCAAGTTATGGATGGCTTTGTAAGTTATGGTTTGTAACTGTAAATTTAATTCGTTGGTTGAGTGGCAGCCAATGGAGGGAGAGGGTTGGCAGACACAGAGCAGTTTGCAAGGTGGATGAGCCTGGCAGCAGCATTCTTGATGAACTGAAGGGGGGATAGTCTTTTTAAAGGTAAGCCAATGAGAAGGGAGTTGCAGTAATCGAGACAAGAGATGACCAGGGAGTGAATTAGAAGCTTTGTGTTATCATTGGTTAGGAAGGGACGTATCTTGGAGATGTTGCGGAGGTTGAGGAGGCAAGCTTTGGACAGTGACTGGATGTGTGGCTGAAAGGATAGTTCAGAGTCCAGGATTATACCTAAGACCTTGACATGGGTGGACGGGTTCATAGTTGTGCCGTTAATGTTGACAGGGAAATCAGGGGAAGAGGAATATAAGGTTGAATAGAATACAACCATTAATTACTTGCATAGAGTTGGCTAATTACTCACATAAATAAGATGATGCAAAAAGAAAGAAAGGGTGCCAGATCAGCAGGGGTTAAAAGTAACTCACATTTAATGCAGAGTCACTTACATGGAAAATCCCAAGGTCCGGTGTACATGATGGGTGTAGTGAATAAAGCAAGCTGTCAGCATTCTGGATGGCCTGTTGGAGCCGCAGATCACAGAGCCAGGACCCGCTGTAGGAGATGGAAATCAGCGGCATCCCAGTGAACACACTCGCCACTATCAGGGAGCTAGGAACAAGCGGCAGGGCTGGGCGTAACGCGTTTCAGAGGCCCCGCCTTCTTCATCAGGCAAACCCGCCCTTAGATCACAAAGCATCTTAAATGCTAAAAGCATGGCTTTTGTTGGACCAATCAAAAACAAGGATGGGCAGAGTCAGCCACACAGAGTGTTGCCTACTAGGCAACACAAGTGAAACTATAAACAGCTGCTCGGATCGCAAGCCACTCAAGATCATTGATCAAATGAAGGAAAGGAGGAGGAAAAAATGTATAAAGAAAAATAATTAAAAATGCTACATACTGCTACATAAGACTGAAGAAAAAGAGACCTGTGTTCGCCTCTATGTGGGTCACACCATTTGTACAGTAAGGGGCCCATTTTGGGGAGCACAGGAGGTTTAGTGAGGAGGGAAAGGAGGACCTTAATGTGCCCAGGCAGTTCCTGAAAAAAATAATAATAAAAACTGCAATATACAAGAATGAAGCACAATTAAACACTGTGAACAATAGGAGGGGAGAGATACACAATGATACAGTATGTAGCCCACCACATTGCAAATTAATTTATCAACACGCTCTAACAACTGCATAATGGGAACACTGCCTTTGATACTTAAGGTGCCCACACATAATTAAGACCCTTATAATTGGCAATTCTAAGCCCCCTGAATTGTACTTTATTGTTTGTGTGATTGTCTGAATGATTTACCCATATGTCTGTACTAAGATACAAGTCACATTTTAGGCATCCTCTGCAGCAAAAATGTCATTTTTGATGAGACACTCCCAAAAGGGTTCATCACTTCTAAAGGGATACCAGTTTCCTCATTAGAACACTAATTAATAATACAAAAGAACAAACAGCTTTTTATTTAGAGAAGAAACAGGAATCTACAGCAAAGATTGTTAAAAAAAAAACTAATATTTAAATTGATCACCCAGAGGGGATAGTTTTTATTACAATAAAAGGGTTAATGGTTAATTCACACCAGTCCACACAAGAAAACAATCAATTTTCTAATGCAGGCTGCTGTTTGTTCTGTACAGGCAGTGGGGTGCTCAGTTGCGGTGCATACGAACACATGTACAGACAGTTGGGAATTGGGTAGAGAGTAAATATCTATTGACAAAAAGACCTGCACAATCCCCTATAAATCGAGTGCATCTGAAAATGAACCAAGTTTGACAGGGAACACCCTGCAGGCGAGGAAAATGGGGATTTTAATGTACCCAAGATATCAAAAGAAAAACAAATCATAAAAAATCTATACATTTTATTGAAAACAGGATGATAAAATCGACAAATAGAAATAATATATATGAAAGGTGTATCATATAACAAGGCACATCCTAAAGGAAGATGGATCGACACATTTCACCCACAGTTTGGACTTATTCAGGATCAAGATGTATAGCAGACTTGTAAATGAATATATATACACCTTGAATAAAAACAAAATTTTAATCTCCAAACCACAAACTCTAGAATGATAGACTGGAAAATAATCGATTGTATTCATCCCTGGTTGGACCATGGTCCAAGATGTCCGAGATACTGTTGTGGAGAAGTTTAAAGCCGTATTTGGATACAAAAAGATTTCCCAAGCTTTAAACATCACAAGGAGCACTGTGCAAGCGATAATATTGAAATGGAAGGAGTATCAGACCACTGCAAATCTACGAAGACCTGGCCGTCCCTCTAAACTTTCAGCTCATACAAGGAGAAGACTGATCAGAGATGCAGCCAAGAGGCCCATGATCACTCTGGATGAACTGCAGAGATCTACAGCTGAGGTGGGAGACTCTGTCCATAGGACAACAATCAGTCGTATACTGCACAAATCTGGCCTTTATGGAAGAGTGGCAAGAAGAAAGCCATTTCTTAAAGATATCCATAAAAAGTGTTGTTTAAAGTTTGCCACAAGCCACCTGGGAGACACACCAAACATGTAGAAGAAGGTGCTCTGGTCAGATGAAACCAAAATCGAACTTTTTGGCAACAATGCAAAACGTTATGTTTGGCGTAAAAGCAACACAGCTCATCACCCTGAACACACCATCCCCACTGTCATACATGGTAATGGCAGCATCATGGTTTGGGCCTGCTTTTCTTCAGCAGGGACAGGGAAGATGGTTAAAATTGATGGGAAGATGGATGGAGCCAAATACAAGACCATTCTGAAAGAAAACCTAATGGAGTCTGCAAAAGACCTGAGACTGGGACGGACATTTGTCTTCCAACAAGACAATGATCCAAAACATAAAGCAAAATCTACAATGGAATGGTTCACAAATAAACATATCTAGGTGTTAGAATGGCCAAGTCAAAGTACAGACCTGAATCCAATCGAGAATCTGTGGAAAGAACTGAAAACTGCTGTTCACAAGTGCTCTCCATCCAACCTCACTGAGCTCGAGCTGTTTTGCAAGGGGGAATGGGTAAAAATTTCAGTCTCTCGATGTGCAAAACTGATAGAGACATACCCCAAGCGACTTACAGCTGTAATCGCAGCAAAAGGAGGCGCTACAAAG
Source organism: Pelophylax lessonae (assembly GCF_965119305.1). Lineage (NCBI taxonomy): Eukaryota > Metazoa > Chordata > Amphibia > Anura > Ranidae > Pelophylax > Pelophylax lessonae. The sequence goes on along the minus strand of NC_138776.1, from coordinate 210,371,328 downwards.
TATTAACTTAAGGGGGCTGAATAATTTTGCACGCCCAATTTTTCAGTTTTTTTATTTGTTAAAAAAGTTTGAAATATCCAATAAATTTCGTTCCACTTCATGATTGTGTCCCACTTGTTGTTGATTCCTCACAAACAATTACAGTTTAATATCTTTATGTTTGAAGTCTGAAATGTGGCAAAAGGTCGAAAAGTTCAAGGGGGCCGAATACTTTCGCAAGGCACTGTATATGCACATACATACATGCACATTATATGACAATAAAATAATAAAATGTTTTGCTTCTCTAACACATGCACAGTATTTGTAACTAGAATACAGCATGTGTACTTTCTTAATAAATGAGACACTTTGTAACTACAATATCTATTCACCAGATATTGGGGAGGGCATGACAACACCAGATCTCCTCCATAAACCTCTCAAGCAGGTTACACTCACCTGTGAACAAATGCATTAGCGGGTTGTGTGATTTCACACAAAATATTCTTTCTTTGCTGAGAGAAAAGTTTTAAAGAACCTGCATGTGAAAACGACATTTGTTTTGGGGAATAGGATGGCCACATGACGAAGCTAGTGAGCTATGTGGCACGGATACTAAAATACATCACTGGATTGAACTTGCCAAAACTGCCTTCACACTTGTGCATTGTGGAATTGCATGGTAATGCTACACAATGTACAATGTACTTGCACTACAGTGCATCACAACACACGTATAATATTTTGTGGTGCCCTACATTGCTAATAATGCTGCATGTGCTTTTTTTTGTGCATTATGGTGTGATGCCAGCCCATTGGTCCCATTAATGCAGCACGCCCTAATGCACAAAAATTTGTATGGTATTGCATGCACAAATGTAAAAAGGTCCCTAAATATAGACAGCACTACCAGTAAAGCCCAGTTCCAACCAGATTCCACTGTGACACCAACAGCATTTTGACTGTCCTAAACCTTCCCTGCAAAATACAGCACCATTGTGTCTATTAGGGTGGTCACTCTTTGAGTGCTAGCTGCTGCTCTTTTTTTTTCCCCACACTGATAAATTGAGCGCTCACTGTTTATTACTGCAAACTATCTGTGACCATTTATATTTTCAGCTGCTCGCATTGTCAATATGGATGTGTTTGAAATTAGATCAAAATGTCCTGTAATTTTGGAAGACATTTTTAGGCAGGACGGTGAAACCAATAGATTATTCATCCATCCATAAAATTTTACTACCTCAGAAATAAAAACTTTATGGGATTTCTCCTTTCTGGAGAAGTATATTAAAGATAATATTGCCCGAGATCTTTACATTGGGATGTACCACCTGAGAAAAGTGATGATAATAGTGATTTTGTTTTTTAATGGCACAGGCTTGGACTTAAGTTTTTAATTTTACTGAAAAAGAAAAAACGAGTTAGTTTAATACTGAGATCAACAAAACTAGGGAAAATCTCTCACCCTTCATAGAAGGGGAGGAGTACAACATAGAATCAGATAAATAAAAAAAGTTATGGAAAATACAGAAACTGAACAAAGGTATAAGAAAAAGAAAAATTATTTGTGAGACCTCAAGGATTACCAGGATGGCAAGGTTTTTAAATGGCAACAATCTAATGACAATACCAATGAGGGATTACCTGTGAATAGCACACAGAATGACTGTAAGCGGAAGGGTAGTTCCATCAATAATTATGGATCTAAGCCCTTTAAAAAAAACCTCCTAGACGTTTCAGTTACACACATAAAAACTACTATGGGTATCCTGGTCCAAGGAGAGATTTAAACTATAGTGATCTATTTGATGATGACAAGGATATCAGTTATGGGATATATAAGATATGGGATATCAGTTTCCAACAGCTTTGAATCTCTTAGGGGATTAGAAGATAAACAGATTGGACAAAGAGATATTAGAACTCACTCTAGGGATGCTGATTGGTATAAGAAGAAAGGAAACAGGGGGAAACATCGTACTGCAATTCCAGTTTTAAAAACTCCCACTATGCACATAATTATAAAAAATTTAGAGGTTCTATAAGAAGGAACTCATTCAATAAACCTAATGAGAGTAGACATCTCTATTATGTCCAATATGGTGGATCAGTAGGTAACAACCAAAACCAGACATATAAGGGATGACTTGGCAGTCACAATAATTGCCCAACGGGAACATACATTTAGAGTAAAAATGCACATCATGTAGGCCCTGCCTGCAAAGGCAGTTTTTAACATTAGAGAAACCAAGGGCATTTTTTAGGAATGGGCCAGTCACGAAAAAGAAGTGTACACGTAGAAGAGATACAAAAGGGTCCATAGACCCCAAAATAAGGCAAATATAAATGACAATTGGATATTCAACTTAAGAAAAGTGAGCTTAACCTCTGAGAAGACTGCTTTACTAAATAAGGGTTTAAAATTTTCCCCTAAAACTAAATTGTTTAAATTCAGAACATACATTTGATATTCATAAGTTTACTAGACAGGTGTCTATAAAGAAGTCTTTTCTGTAGAATCCCATTATTAGGAATACATTGGATGCGGGATCTCTCAGACATTCTAATCCGAGGAATGCATCCATATTCAACCCCCCTGCTAATAATAATGCCCATATTACAGTCTTTAAAGGTCTAGTCATTAAATATTTAGAATCCCTGAAGGTAAAAAAACCCTGGAAATACATACAGTTAACACCGGAATCTGGAATTTCCTGGAAAGGAAGCACCTGGTCATCAGGCCAGTGGACAAAGGGGGGGGGGGGGTAGTAGTTGTAAAGAGGAAGTAGGATTACATTACAGAAGTCCAGAGAATTTTAGATGACTAAGATACATATATGACTCTACGTAGAGGTCTCACCTATAAATATAAACATGGATTGAGGTCCCACCTATAAATATAAACATGGATTGAAAAAGATCATTATGTATGGGTATAAGAGAGGGGTGATAACTAAGAAAGAGGGTGATTTTTTGTGTGCCTCAGCTCCCCATACCCTCATTATGTATTGCCTCCCCTAAATATATAAGAGACAAACCCATCCACCAGGCAGACCTATTATAAGTGGGACTGCATCTTTATTCTCTAGAGCTGGCAAATATATAGACTTTTTCTGCAGCAACTTGTAACACATACCCCTTATTTTTTAAAAGATACTAAACAAGTACTTAGACCTACATGAGGTTGTGGTAGATTCTTCCACCTTTCTTGTAACAGCAGATGTTGCATCACTGTACAGTAATATTGGACAATGCAGATGGGATAGAGACTGTTGACTATTATTTAAATGAAGCTGAGGATATTCTGGATATACAAAAACTATTTATTCTGAAACTGCTTGATTATACAATGACCCACAATTATTTTGGGTTTAATAGGATTTACCTACAAGCAGGAGGAGAAGCCATGGGAGCTAAATTTGCTTCCAGTCTAACCAATTTATTTATGGCTAGGTGGATGGAAGACATCATCTATTCAAGAGATTGGCTGGAATTGATTTTCTACCAATCATGTGCAAGCAAAATAGGTGTTTTTTAATTTCCTTGCATGTCCCTCTCAGATCTACAGCGACTGCACTTCAAAGTGCACTTGTTGTGCACAGTGGATTTGCCTTTAGTAAATAAACCCCAATATATTGTGCAGGAAACAGACTCCCCCACACTTTTTTTTTTCTGTTTCTGTTTGGAGTCATATCAGGTGATGTACAAATAATGACAGCACCCAATCAAAAAACGTGTACAATTACCCAAATGAAACTGCTGCCCCTTGTGTAAATTACACAAAAACACCCATATTAAACACGAAGACGCGAACATCACAAAATGCATTGTGGTCTGATTTCCCTCTGATACTTCTTAGTGAACAAGTTATGTCAATTCTGGTTTCCAGTCTCCAGTTTTCGGTGGAACGTACACCGTTCCTGTCGGCTTATACTACCTGATTGCCATCTCTAGGTGACACATACAAGTGGGGAAACCGGGAAAGGAATATCATTCCACTTTCTTGTGGCAGCTCTTACCAGTTACCAATGTAAGCATATTTGTATTATTTTACTCTAGTTTTGAGTTCATTAAAACAGTATTACACTATATATATCTTTTTGTGTGTCCATTGGTGTGTGGGAAATATCCCAGGGAGCTTTGAGATTTAACATCGGTCTGCAGCAAGTGTTGTATTTTTCTGGGTCCATACCTTGCCTATATCGTTGGAGTGTGGGAGATATCCCTGGGTGGAGCATAATCGACTATTGGTCTCCATTAAGTGATATAGGTCCTTGAGGCCTGAAGTTATCTGGTGAGCATATATCATTTATTGTTACCCACCGGGTGAAAACAATTCCACAAATCTCTTCTATGGTGTGGGGAGCTGAATAGCATCACTTTACTTCCATATTGGACATTACCTTGGACACTGAAGACTGACTAATTTATATATGCACTTGGCACTTTCATTTGACACGTACTGTTTCCATATCAGGTGATGTTTCGTTAATGACTTCAACACCTGAGCTTGGTCCAACTAACAGCTCCCATGGCTCAAATCCGGAAACTTGAGGGAGATCTTCGCTGTCCAATGTATCTGAAACAAATCTCACATCACTTATGATAACGAACTACAAAGTTGGAAATGGCTCACATTTTGCCTAAATTTTAGGCAAACCTTGAACTTGCTGTTGTGTTGTTTTCGTGATATGCTCCACAATGCCATACTCTGGGCTACTTTCCACCTTTGGTTTCTCCATAGTGTTCATGTTGGAATTTGGGGGAGTAGGTGCTGAATTAAAATAACAGGAAATGTTAAGGAGATTACCTTTTTCAGGTGTGAAGTTTAGAAATCATGACATTATACAGACCATCAAGTGGCAACATTGTGAAACTGCTGCAGCTAGCCCCCTTTGTCTCAAACACAAATACAAATGTGTGGGCACTTAGCCAATAGGCCTTGTTTCTCCAAATGTCAGGACATAATATGTTTTTCCTCCCAGGCTCCTGCTCCAGATCACTCATAAGAGCCAAGGAGGAGCCTAGGTGAAGCTTCAACTATTCTCTTTAGGCAGTGGGATAGGGGGAGAGATCTGCACCAGGTCAGAACCTGGATGTCTAGTACTGTGCTAGTGATGATTCTGGGGCCCCCATGTACAGTATACCAGCTGTGTACCAGGAGTTCTGTGGCCAGCCACAGAGCCAAGGTGGAGGCTAGATGAGGTTGGCTTTGTAGGGGGAAAGGTATGATAAAATAAAATATAGTAAAATATGGGGGTGTGCAGTCCAGCCCAAAACAGCATCCCTGTAGATCCAGTCATGGAGAATTGTAGTTCTCAATTAACTTTAACGGCGCTGTTGAGCGCTGTGCTAGCTCATTCCTTATTCATTGCAGAGTTAAAGAGGTTGTAAACCTCCAAATTTTTTTTTTTAAAAGAACACCTGAAAGAAAAAACACATAATGAGCTAGTATGCATCGCATACTAGCTCATTATGAAATACTTACCTAATAACGAAGCCCCGCAGTGCCGACTGCTCACCTCTCACATGGGTGACATGTTGTGTCGCCCTTCTTCCGGGTTTGGGGCATCCAGCCATCTGATTGGCTGGAGCCGCGATGACCTCACTCTCACGCATGCACACGGGAGCCGACGGTAACAGCACAGGGCTCTAAAGGAACGGCACGAGCGGCCGTTCCTTCAGAGCGCATGCGCCAGTGATGTCACTGGCTGCATGCAAAGTAAATATCTCCTAAACGGTGCATGTTTAGGAGATATTTACAGTACCTATAGGTAAGCCTTAAAATAGGCTTACCTATAGGTACAAGTTGCAGAGGAGGGTTTACTTCCTCTTTAACTGCCTGCTCGTACAAGAACACAGATACACAATGGCAGGTCTGCAAAAGCCCTGCATGGCATCCATGATCTGCTGCTCACTGTTGCAATGCTTTCCATGCTTCACAAAACCAAAAAAGTAAATACACTTTTTTTAACCTGATCAAAAATGTGCATTTAGAATTTATGGGTCAAAGATGAACTTATCCTTCAAATATTGTACTTACCTATTTGTTGCGAATGTTGCATGTCATCTGGAAGCACTTCTTCATTCTTTTCCTCCTGTGATGTCGGTACAGGTATGCTAGATTCCCTTTTTCTCATGTGTTGGCTTTGCTTGACCTGCAGTTTTGTCTTTTTTCCTGTGCAAAGTATAAATTGACAATGTTTGGAAATATGTAATAAACATTTTATAAATTAACAAATATTATTGTTCATATGTGATTTATATTTTAAATATATATTTTGGCCCTTGGTTAAGTCTACTCCATATTGACTTTTCAGAACTCTAATCACCTTTTCCAGATGTCACGTACCTGATCCGAGGCCAAGATGCCTGAGAGGGCTCCCCTTGTGGCTAAGTGCGGCACTCCCCTGAAGGTGGTACAGGAGGTTTAGCACCCAAAGTAGCACAGGTTGCCAACAGGGTGCTGCAGAACAGGGACGGTGGACACCTGGTGGGTCCGGAGAAGGCAGAATACACAGCAAGGCAAATGTCTCTCGAGAGCTCCAGAGGAACTTGGCAACCTTGTGCACAAATTGAAGCAGCTGTAAAGTCCAGGCCGAGGATCAAACATGGGTAGACAGTCCGAGGATAGGGCAGGTAGCGAAAACAGGAACTAGCCGAGGTCACAATAATGAAAAAGGCAGCAAAATATAGCAAAGTCCGTAATGTGAGCTGGGGTCATACACAGGAAGGCTAACAGGAAGTATAGAGAAGTCCTTGAGGCAAGCCGGGGTCACACACGGGTGGTCAACAGGAGCAAGATTGGTGAAGCAAGCCAGAGGGTCAACGCCAGGAAGAGGAGATCAAACAAGGTCAGGAGCAAGCCGGATCACAACAGGAAAATCCAAAAGAAAGGAATACGGGAAGGCTGGCGACAATCCAGCTATCTGATGGATCCCACAGCAGTCTTTTATAGGCTAGTAAGTGGCCGCATCTGTCAGGCATTGCGCGCGCCGTTACATGTGCCGTTTCATACATGTGTTCGTCAATTCTCACTTTCGCGCCTCTGCGTTCGCCGATCCCGCTCCACAGCACATGGATGCGCAGGATGAGCCCATTTGTACTGCTGGAAACATTGCCAGTTCTCCTCTGGCCATTTCCCTGACACCAAAATTTTGTCTTTTCTGGTGTTGGGCCTTTCATAGTTCTCCAGCTTGCCATCATAGTCTGTTTTTTTTTAAGTATGTACACCATCTCAACCATGTCGTCCTTGCTCATAGGTGTGCCTTTAGATTTCCACTCAGCCTGACCACTGCAATCCTGACTTGAACTCCCCAATTCCACCATCTTCTCCACCACTCTTCCGCCGACTCACGTGTCTGCGTGTCACATGCAGGTTTATTGTAGGCAAGTTCACAACGCAGTGTCAGCACGTAACTAGGTGCACAGTTTTACGCACTGTTTAAATGCTGAGCGATTGTTTGATTAAATGCCGTAGGAAATATCTTGGACTGGACAATCGATCAGCAAAGCACAAAACATGGCAGCAAATGAACGTACACCTTTTATTATTTGGGCATTGTGGTTTTGTGGCCTATACTGCATATAATTGTGCCAGCTTATAGGGAAGCCAGATGACCTTGCACTGTGTTTTGTCTTGTGCTGTGTCTTGCAGGTGTCATGACTGACACATTTACATTCCCTGAGTTTCTGCTGCATTTTATTGAAATGTACAGGCAGATGCCATGTTTATGGCTAGCTAAAAGCAAGGAGTATTGCAATAAAAAAAAAGAGATGAAGCATTGACTAAAATGGTAGATTTATGCAAACCATTCTGCCCCAATGCTGATATAAACAAGGTGAGCCAAAAAATTGCGAATCCACCCAGTACTTTCAAAAGGGAGCTGAATAAAACCAAGGACTCTGAAAAGTCTGGAGCAGCAGCAGAGGATGTTTATGTTCCAAGGCTTTGGTACTTTGCAAGTCTGCGATTTCTGCCAGAGCAGTGTTACCGCAGAGGTATGCATGCTGCGTGCTGGTCTAGAGGTAACTACATTCTCCATTATCCCCTTTTATTGTGTCTTTCTTTTTCTCTTATTTATTTTCAATAGGTATTTTTCATGAAGATTTTCTTTATATATTTTTTATTTGATATATATACATATTTTTTTTTTCCCTGCAGAAATGATTCACGGCTTATAGCCTTGTTCTCCTTTCTTTTTGGAACCTTCACCTGGGCCTCTTTTCATCTGTGGACTGTGGGGCTTTCAGACCCCTAACCTTGGGTTTTTTCCAAGGCGAATAGGTATGTTGCTTGATTGGTGATTAGCCATGTGGCCCTATTTTGCAATTTTTGTATTTCTGTGGTTATCCCTGCTTTTTCTTTTCTCGCTTCCATTAGCCCCCCCCCCCCTCCACCAGGATTGGCTTTGTCGTTTTTTTGACCTTGCCCCTTGTGGTTCCTGGGTGGTATCCGCCATCCTGGTGACTCCCTGGGTTGCTAAAAGTACACAGTCAATGCAGCATATATCCTTTATAAATCATGGTGCAATATTGGGTGGATCACATATCGATGCAAGACCTTTATCTCCTTGTGTCCTAAATATGTTATACCATATGTTGTATTTATGTATTACTTATTTGTTCTGTTTATCATGTATATAGATATGCTTCACAAGGAGCTCTGGACCAACACACCCCCTGAGCAAGACTTTTTCAAGTTGAAATGCGTTGGCTTTCGAGTTCCTTTACAAGAAATACTCCTTGCTCTACATATGTGTCATGTGGTATTTGCTTTGTTGGATATTGTACCAAATGTTCTTATAAAAATGTATGTTGTATCATTTTGAGTGTCGATTATTGTCCTCCCCATAGAGTCATTTAGACTTTTTTTTATCATGCTTTGAAATAAAGATTTTCCCTTTTATATAACATTAATTGCTCTATACATTTTTTAGTTATCGCACAGGCATCACAACATCCCTTTCCCCACTTTTTTGGTAAATCCTTTCTTGGGATTTCACCTCGTATACCCCTCACTTTCAACCCTGTCTTCCACTTCTGCCCATGTTCAGAAACCCAAGGGGAAGATGTTGAGGAGCCAACCTTGACAAAAAATCTCCGAAAATTCAAATGGTGTGAAAAAACATTATCTAGAGAATATTGAAGCCTTCACAAAGTAGGTTACATCTCTAAACACATTTGCCAAATAACAGATTTCCAGGGCACATACAAATGCCTTGGACAGAATTAGAGTATTTTAGCATATACTCATTCAATTTGCAACACACATGTTATGAAGTCAAGATTTATTGATGGGCAAATTTTAGCTAACCTTTAATATCGCTACATTTTATTACACAGGAAAGTGTCAGTGTTGAAGAGGCCACTCTCACCACTGTAGAAGAGGCCACTCTCACCACTGTAGAGGAGTATCTTCTACCATCACCACCTCCAGCAAAAAGCAGAAAAACAAAAAACCCGGAGGATGCCACTGCTTTTTTTTTTTTTTTAAACACATGGCTCTGCAGCCCTCCAAAAAAGCCAGATGAGTCTGATTCATTTGGCTTTCTTACTGCAAACAAATTGAGACAGATGGGCGAAGAGCAGCGCCAATAGGCTGAGTGCCTCCTACTCCAGGTGCTGAACAAAGAGGTCTGAGGCAAAATAAAACAACACCTGTCAAAATAGCAGCATCCACCTCCACAACCACCTCCACCACAGCCACCACAGCATAATGGTACTCAGTGACAATATCATGCACCTGATCGACACCATCAAGCCTGGTCAGAAGACTTTCACTATACCCACTTATAAACACACTTAAATTATTGATCTGGCTGTTTATGTACTTTATATTAGTGATCGACCGATATCGATTTTTCGTTGCCGATACCGATATTTTGGCCATTGCATATCAGTATCGGCCGATATTTTGAACATTTAAAGTTTTGCAAAATAAACACAATTTTCGACACAAATCTGTTACTGAACAGTTCATGTTTGTTTATTAACATTTTTACACTGCAGTCAGTGCCAACTAAACTGCTAGAAAAAAAAGCTAGACAACAACAAAACAGATAGACAGTATATTGGAGGAGTCAGTGGACTACTGCTGCAGTAGTGCACTCACTGCAATGATTTTAACTCACTACGGCAGTCAGTGTAAATTAAACTGCTAGAAAAAAGGCTAGATTACAACAAACAGCTAGACAGTGGATTGGAGTCAGTGCACTACTGCTGCAGTAGTGCACTTACTGCAATGATTTTAAATCACTAACTGCAGTCAGTGCAAAACTGCTAGAAAAAAAGCTAGACAGTGGGGGAGTCAGTGGAAACACTGAACATGGCATCTATTTGACCACAATGATGTTTCTCTTCTGTCCGTTTTCTTTTTGGACATTTTTCTCTTTTTGAAGCATCCACATCTTCCACATTAGAAACCTGCTCTTCTTGACTTTTCTTTTGGCAGGAACCTCCTGCACCTCCTGTTGAATATCTTCTGTCAGCCATTGTTTTGCCTTGGCCAATACATCATCAGAAGAGAAAGGATGGTTCTTGTATCGAAGATCCAAAAGACATGCAAGCACAACATTTTTATTTTCTTCATACTTCTCAAAACGTTTGGCGAGGCTGTCCCTCATGGCCTGCCTACATGTTTTAGTGCTACATGTGTTGGGTCCTTCATTCTGTTGAAGAAGCATCTTCAGCACTCTCACACATGGGATGACAGATGACACAGATGAGTCGTAATGACTCACTTCTAGTGTCCCTTCCTCTATGGGGAGGAGGGTCTCAATGACATTTGCTACAATGTCCCACTGACCAGCAGTAGGACAAGAATATCCTCCATATTCACCTGAATATATGGTAAGAGCTCGCTTCTGCTCCAGCATTCTTTGCAGCATGTGAAGTGTTGAGTTCTATTGTGTTGGAACAGCATTAATCAAGTTGCTTGGCAAGGATTGAATGGTGGAAATAGCCTGCACACCTCCTCAGCATGCTAATTATGTCAAGCAAAGCTCTCTGGTTTGACAGACCATCATTTACCACAAGTTGGAGGGTGTGTACCATGCAACTGAGGTCTAACACTTCAGCAAGTCTCATTCCTTTCACCATGTTCACTCCGCTGTCTCGAAGCACAAGCATCACTTGGTCTTTGGTGATTCCCTATTTTTCTAGCATGCCTAGAAACCTTTCTCCAATGTACTCCCCAGTGTGGGATCCTTGCATCACTTTTGTATTCAACACCAAATGCCTTTTTGTCCATCCGCTGTCAAAGAAGTGGCATGTAAGACTCATTATTGATTCTGTTTGTCCTGACCAGCAGTCAGTCGTGAATGAGAGTGAGTTGCCAGCATTCTCTGGTTTCAGCATAGGCTTTACTTTCTCAACAACCTTTTGGTGAATCTTTCCCAGCATTTTGGTTCGATAAAAACTTGTCACTCTTAAGTGAGTACCTTGGCTCAAGTACGCACATCAACCGCTTAAATCCAGAGTCAGACACCATTGTAAATGGCTGGTTATCAGTGACCATCATCTCTGTGATTACTCTGTCCAGCAGTTGGGATCTTCCATCCTATTGTAGCCACCTGTTTTTTTGTTTTTCTTCTGAAACATGTCTGTTATTGTTGCCTGGGATAGTGATGTTTCACCTTCATTTTGTTTTTTCTGTGCTGCGTGATACAATTTAACATGATGAGCTCTTGGATGGGCCCAAACATTTGATGTATTTTTGGTTTTTGCAGGTGTTGATCCCATGCTTACATTGCTTGTGCACGTGTTGCACACTGCTGCTGCTTTTCCTGGAGATGGAGATGAGAAATAGTCCCAGACCACACTCTTAATTCTTCTATCTGCATCCATCTCCATTGAAATTTGAAAGACACTGCTGAAATTGAATATAGGCTTAAAAAAAGTGGCTGGCACCCTTTTCTGGGTGGCTGGCTGGCACCCATTGGTGGGTGGCTGGCTGGCTGGCAACCTTTGGTGGGTGGGTGGCTGGCTGGCACCCTGTGGTGGGTGGCTGGCTGGCTGGCACCCTGTGGTGGGTGGCTGGCTGGCTGGCACCCTTTGGTGGATGCCTGGCTGTTCACCCTTTGGTGGCTGACTGCCTTGCACCCTGTGGTGGGTGGCTGGCTGGCTGGCTGGCACCCTGTGGCGTGGTGGGTGGGTGGCTGGCTGGCTGTGCACCCTTTGGTGGCTGGCTGGCTGTGCACCCTTTGGTGGCTGGCTTGGTACCGAGGTGGGTGGCTGGCTGGCTGGCGCTCTGTGGTGGCTGGTTGGCTGGCACCCTGTGGTGGGGGTGTTTTATAGCTTGCTTAATTAAGCAATTATCTTCAGGTGGACAATGAGAGACAGGAGTATACTTAGGTGAAGTCCAGCCCCCTAGTGCTGCAGGCAATATCAGATTAACAGGACTGGATCCATATGAGCTGAAGTGTGGCTCAGAGGTAGGATAACAGGACAGAATATCAAAGTACACAGGTTCAAATCCCATGTCAGATGCACATGCACAGATTCAGATTCACAGCTCAGGCGGCTTTCTTACCTGGTCACCTTGGACTGTGGATATCTGCAAGGGTGAGCGTACATCTCTGCGTTACAGACTCCAACAAAGGTAAGCCCGTGACAACATATCCCTTAGACCAATGTGTATGCAAATTTTGTTCACAGCAAGGGCGATAATCATGCAAAAAAGGAAATCAGAAGAGGTACCGGAAGTAAGGGAGGTGATTAGAAGGGTTAAGGAGGTCCATTCCTACGAACACATAATGGTGTCCAGGAATGGCACAATGGCAAAATTCGAGAACCATTGGTCACCTTGGTGTCGCTATTTCAAAATAGTTTGATAAAACACATTACGCTCCAGGTTGTCCAATCATATGCACTATGAATCCTGGTTCATCATCTATGGAATTAAATACTGTATAAAAGAAATGTATCATTTTTGTTATGAAGTACTTTTATCTGCTCCCACATCTTGTTATTTGTAACAATTCACCAACTATTTTGTTGGTTGATGGCTCATTTTGAACGCCTAATGTTTGTTATATGATTATATATCTTAATAAAAACATTTAAAAAAAAAAAAAAACATCATAGTCAATTAGCATCCCTCTCAGCTAGCTTTAGATTATCACCATCCACAGTTAACTCTAGATTGCCATCAACACTATTTCAGTTTCACTACAACTGCCATTACTAGTGTCTGAACTGATCAGTAACTTGATCATGATCAGAACTATACTAGCATCGGATGCCTGGTGAACTTGAGTGAAGCCTGACTGATCTTGGTGTATCAGGGTGGGCAATATATAATTTAGGTGAGTAGCAATAGCTTTTGTGTATATTTTTATATCCAGTTTTAGTAAGGAGATCGGTCTAACATTTTGGGGGGTATTCAGCTCCTTTCCTGGCTTTGGGATGGTTTTTTATCAATGCTTATAACATTTCATGAGGGAATGTAGAAGAGGCAGCATCATTAAAAAGGGTGACCATATAGTGAGTGAGTATATGAGAAAATTGTTTGTAGTATTCGCTGGTTAGCCCATCGGGGCCTGGGGCTTTCCCTGTTGGAGATTAGAGATTTGATGACAGATTGTAGTTCTGTTGCCATGAAAGAATCATTAAAGGATTAAAGTTGTTTGTCATTTAGGGTTGGGAGCCTAAAAAGGAGTTATAAAGTCTCAAGGTTTTTCACCTTAATGCATTCTATGCTGCAGCTGTCCCCCAGACCCTCCCTTTTTCTTACCTGAACCCTGATCGTTCCAACGACAAACAAGAGCCCAGTGGCTTCAGTCGCTATCTCGGGTCCTCATTAGATAGATTGATAGCAGCAGCAGCAGCTTTTGGCTCCCACTGCTGTCAATCAAATCCAGTGATACGGGAGTGGGGGGCGGGGCCAAGTCCTGCTGTCCATGTCAATGTACGCAGCAGCCGGACTCATGAGCGTGCTTGCACGGATGCCCCTTTAGAAAAGGCTTTCCATGAGGGCACCTGTGAAAGAATCCGGACACCACGACTGGGTATCTCCGCCAGTAACCTGCTTCCTAAGCTCTGGAACACGGGATCCGTGAATTTGGATATAGTTACCCCAAGAACTAGACAGTACAAGTTTTGGAGTCAACCAGAATCAAACTGTTTATTTAAAACACATGCACACTGTTGTGGAATTTTTCCTCAAGTACAAAATACCTGTTACCTGTTAGTCAGTGATACCAAATCAGACAATATATATAGCTATATATATAATGAGATCAGACAAGATTCAAGATGGCTGAATCATAGTGACCCGATTTATTACAGTGAGTTGGAGTTTAAATACACTTATATGACGTATAAAAATGGGTTGTCATTAACATCTTTTGTCCAATCAAAGTTAACAACTAATTATGGTAAGCATAAGGTTAATCTATATTGTGATTCTCTTGTCATCAGGGTATTTCCTTTGGTGATGCTCAATAAAAGTTTCCCAAGGGACTTTTATTAGCAGTTATTCTAGGTTTTGCGGTCAGCTGTGCAGACAGAGTTCCTTTTATGACAGATACGGGAATATTGATGCGGTCAGGAATATCTCAGCTTATATATATTTTTAGCTTTTGCGAGCTCAGTGACACATGTAAAGAAATCAAAGACAAATGAGATTAATTAACTCGAAAGACATTTTGTTTAAGTCAACCATTTTAAAATGCCAGTCAAGGCATCCTGCATATCCAGCAAGGTATCCTGTATATGCCACGTCACACACAGAGATATACAATCTGACAACCCCTCCCCCTTAGCCACACAAACATACACCTCCCATAATAAGCTTACTATAGGCAGACAGGAACAATAGAACAATGGAATGCAGGTATTCAACAAAAAAAAACACCACCCCACTAGTAAGAGTCTGATTAGTGCAGAGGAGACCTGACTGGGGTTCTTGGTCACCCTGTGCCCCTAAAAGACACAGGGTGACTTACACATAGGAAGGACTGGGGAAACTGGACGAGGAGTCTCCCAACCTCCCTAAAGCAATCTGGGTTCCCCAAGCCCCCAACCAAAGTGACTCACGTCACATATCTCCCCTAGGAGACTAACACAGAAGGAAACCCCAAACGGGTTGACTTCAAAGTTAGTCCGTAGTTCCAGTCCCCCAATGTCTGCACCCACGCAGTACCCCAAACAAATTGTCCAGAACAGATCACTACTCACCCAGCCAACCTCTGCCTCTCTCGTAGAAAACAACCCATGCTGGGGAGAAGTGTGGAGTGGTCCTTCTCCCTGGAGTCCATTTAGCCACTGGAGAGAAGACAGGGTGACTGGGCTCACTGCATCATGCTGTTGGGGATCTGGGCCGACTACCCAGCACCCCTGGAGTACCCAGGTGGAGACAGTAGTCTAATATACTTTTTCTCGATGAAAATCTGCCAGTGCTTGTACAACAAGGCTGACATCCTCCTGTCCCAATGCTAGACCTTTTTCTGTGGTTGTGTAAGTGGAAACCGAAGTCCCATCCACTACCACAGGAAATCCGTCTTCTGTTAGTTGGGGGCAGAAGCCAGCAGCACTCTGCCCTGTTGCCAGCTCGTCTGCTGGATTGCTGTCAGTGAATACCGCAGTCCCATCCACTGATATCAGCTCAAGCTGCAGTTGTGAGGTGTTGATTGCATTCTCTCCCTGGAGCTCCTGCAAAGGTGACTGTTGTGGGCAGAACCCAGTAGCGTTCTGCCCAGCTGCCAGCTGTTCCACTGGGAAGTATATCAAAACATCGGTGACCTTGCACAAATCCTACAGGGCCACCGATTGTTGTATGATGGGGTCCACAGCACCATGCTCTGAAGTCAGCTCTTTTGCAGGAGGCTCACTGGATTTTTCCTCCTCAATAGAAAAATCTATTAAATCCCCAGTCTCTGTCTCGGTGTCTGGGGATCGAGATTCACCATCTCCTGTCTGTGAACTACAGAAGATGTTACTGGTGCTGGACAGAAGCTAGCAGAGCTCTGCCCTGTTGTCAGCACTAGAGTTGAGCGAACACCTGGATGTCTGGGTTTGGCCCGAACTTGAAAAAAAAGTCAGTGTTCGTGAACCAGACTTAATTCGAACTTTGCCCCGATCCCAAACCCCATTGAAGTCAATGGAGACCCAAACTTTTGAGCACTAAAATGGCTCTAAAATAAACATGGAAAGGGCTAGAGGGCTGCAAATGACAGCAAACTCATCTTAAGAGCATGGCAAGTGCTCTGCAAACAAATGTGGATAGGGAAATAACTTAAAATAACAGAAAAAACAGAAAAATAAAAAATAATCATCTTGAATGATGTAGGAGGAGGACGAGGCCCATATGGAGTAGGAGGTTGAGGTGGCGGTGGATATGGCAGTGTAGGTGGAAGCGGCAGCAGCAGTGGAGGAGGAGGACGAGGTAGCCAACACTGGTTTTTGGTTTTTATAAAAAAAACTGTTTAAATTCGGGTACACCCCAAAAGAGTAAGAAAGATTAAATCCAACAATGGCTGGGTAAGGCCGGTATACATGTCTATTCTGCACAAGGTACGGACAAGTCCTGTGGGATCCATGCCTGGTTCATTTTAATGAACGTGAGCTTGTCCACATTGGCTCTGGACAGGCGGCTGCGCTTGTCTGTGATAACGCCCCCAGCTGTGCTAAATACACGTTCAGATAATACACTGGCTGCAGGGCAGGCCAGCACCTCCAAGGCGTAAAGGGCAAGCTCAGGCCATGTGCCCAACTTGGAGACCCATCATTCAGTACGTCTAGGCGTGTGCACACATACTGCTCCACCATGTTAGTGAAACGCTGCCTCCTGCTAAGACGTTCCATATCGGCTGCTAATGCTGCTGCTTGTTGTGGCATGCTGACAAAGCTTTTCCACATTTCGGCCATGCTAACCCTGCCTTCTGAGGTGCTGGTGGTGCCCTGGCAGTGTTGACGACCTCTCCCCCCCCGCCCCCTGCCTTGGCCTTGTGCTTCCACTGTGCCCCCGCTGTTAGGTGGGAATGCCACCAGCAGTGCGCCTACCAGTGTGCGCTTGTACTCACGCATCTTCCGATCACGCTCCAGTGAGGGAATTAAGGATGGTACGTTGTCCTTGTAACGAAGATCCAGCAGGGAGGCCACTCAGTAATCAGCACAAATATGTGGGAAACTCGGCGGTCATTGCGGAGATACTGCAGCATGTAATCGCTCATGTGTGCCAGGCTGCCCAGAGGCAAAGAAAAGCTGTTCTCTGTGGGAGGTGTATCCTCTGTGTCCTCCGTATCCGCCCAGCCATGCACCAGTGATGGCCATGAGCTGGCCTGGGTGCCACTCTGCTGTGAACATGGTTCCATATCCTCCTCCATCTTCTCCTCCTCATCCTCGTCATCCTCCAGAACTGTGCCCCTGCTGGACAATTGTGTCCCTGGCATTTGTGTGTGCAGGAACCCACCCTCGGCGCCACTTGCGAATGACTGCACTGAAAGCCTTGGAAATGTTACCTCTTCATCCTCCTCCTCCTCATCCTGTGCCACATCCTCTTCCATCATCGCCCGAAGTGTTTTTTGAAGAAGGCATAGAAGTGGGATAGTTAAGCTGAGAACGGCATCATCGGCACTGGCCATGTTGCTGGAGTACTCGAAACAGTGCAACAAGGCACACAGGTCTCGCATGGTGGCCTAGTTATTGGTGGGGAAGTGGTGCTGTTCTGCAGAGCGACTCACGCGTGCATGCTGAAGCTGAAACTCCACTATGGCCTGCTGCTGCTCTGGCCAGCATGTGCAAGGTGGGCACATCACATATGATGCGGTGAGCGGGAAGGCCGAGGTTCGCTGCAGCGCTGACAGGCGAGCAGCAGCAGGGTGAGAACGCCGAAAGTGCGCACAAACGGCCCACACTTTCTGCAGCAGCTCTGACATATCGGGGGAATTTCTAAGGAACCTCTGCACCACCAAATTCAGCACATGCACCAGGCAAGGGATGTGTGTCCAACCGGCTAGGCCCAGAGCTGCTACGAGATTTCGCCCGTTATCGCACACCCCCAGGCCGGGCTTGAGGCTCACTGGCAGCAATCACTCATCGGTCTGCAGTTCAATGCCCCTCCACAACTCCTGCGCGGTGTGTGATTTTTCACCCAAACAGGCAAGTTTTAAAACTGCCTGCTGTCATTTACCCCTGGCTGTGCTGAAGTTGGTGGTAAAGGTGTTACGCTGACCGAAAGAGGAGGCGGTAGAGGATGAGGAAGCGGAGTAGGAGGAGTTAGGAACAGGAGGCAAACTGAAGCGCCCTGCAATCCTCGGTGGGGGAAGAACATGCACCAAACTGCTATCCGCCTCAAGCCCAGCAGCCACTGCATTTACCCAGTGTGCTGCTGTTAGGGAGATATAACGTCCCTGACCGTGCTTACTGGTCTACGTATCCGTAGCTAGGTGGACTTTGCCACAGATGGCGTTGCACAGTGCCCACCTGATTTTGTCACCCACTTGGTTGTGCAGGGAAGGGATGGCTTGCCTGGAAAAGTAGTGGCGGCTGGGCACGACGTACTGTGGGACAGCCACCGCCATAAGGCTTTTAAAAGTCTGCGTCTCCGCCAGCCGGAATGACAGCATTTCAAAGGCCAGGAATTTTGAAATGCTGGCATTCAGGGCCAGGGATCACGGGTGGGTAGGGGGGTACTTCCTCTTCCACTCCAGTGTTTGGGAGATAGAAAGCTGAACGCTTCCACGGGACATTGTGGAGATAGTTGTTGGTGACCCAGGTGGTGTTGCTGGTGGATCCTCTGCTTGCGGGGTGGCAGGTGCCACTGTCACTACAGAGGTGGATGAAGAGGCCGAGACTGCAGCAGCAGAAGAGGAAGCAGGAGGAGCCAGAGACCTTTCTTTGTTTTTGAGGTGTGCACTCCACTACAGCTCATGCTTTGCACTTAGATGCCTGGTCATGCAGGTTGTGCTCAGGTTGAGAATGTTTATGCCTTGCTTCAGGCTCTGATTGCACAACGTGCAAACCACTTGTGTCCTGTCATCATCACATTGTCTGAAGAACTGCCACACTAAGGAACTCCTGGGAGCTGGCTTTGGTGTGCTCGGTCCCTTGCTGCCTTGGGCAGTAACATGCGTAGTGTCTAGGGCACGGCCGCTCCGCTTCTGCACCCTGCTCCCTCTTCTGCTGTGCTGGTGGCTCTGTGCGACCACCACCTCTTCCTCCAAACTACTCAGGTCCCCTGCATGACGTTCATTCCATGTGGGGTTGAGGACCTCATCGTCCTCCACATCCTCTTCCACCTAGTCTTCACCCCTGCCCTCCTTGTCGGTCTTCACAATTCAGAATTCCGCAGCTGTTGGCACCCGTGTTTCATCATCATCAGAGACATGCTGCGATGGTCCTCCCATGTACTCATTTGGAGACATAAGTGGTTGGGCATCGGTGCACTCAATCTCTTCCACTTCTGGGGCAGGGCTAGGTGGATGGCCCTGGGAAACCATGCTAACAGAGTCATGAAAAAGAAGGGACTGCTGCATGACTTGGGGCTCAGACTGCTTGGCTGATTTGCAAGGGGGTGAGGTGAAAGATTGATGGACATCGGCTGCAGGTGCCAACTCTGACCTTTCAGCAGAAGACTGGGTGGGAGACAATGTGAAGGAAGTGGAGGCACTGTCAGCAACCCAATCTACTATCGCCTGTACTTGTTCTGGCCTCAACATTTGTAGAGGCACATTAGGCCCTGCCAAATACTGCTGCAGGTTCTGTCACCGTCCTCTCTCTGCAACAGGAGCTCCACCAGCTACACCACGACCCAGGCCACATCCCTTATTTGACCTTCTCCTCATATTTATCAAATTTTGGATTTTCCCCGAAATGGGTTTTTATTGATAAGCGGAATACAACAGTATGCAATGGGTGTATTTCACTGTAACATATGCAGACAGGGCCGCAATAAACTTTTTTTGCCCCTAAATGGGTTTTTATTGTAATGCGCAATACAACAGTATGCAATGGGTGTATGTCACTGTAACATATGCAGACAGGGCCGCAATAAACTTTTTTTTGCCCCTAAATGCTTTTTTATTGCAATGTGCAATATCTGTCTGCAGTGTCTGTCTAAACGCTGTAAGTCACAGTAAGATATGAAGGAAAAAAGTTTTTTTCTTTTTTAAATGCAGATTAAGCAGACACATATGCACTGAGCTTGCAGGAAATGGCCGCTACACACCGTACCCCTAACAGGTTACTGTTGTTGTTCTATTCCGCTATTGAATAAAAGAAAAAACCCATTTGAATAAAAAACTGAAAAATAATTATTTTCCCCTTACATTGGTGCTTTTTGAAGAGCAGGGTAGAAAAGCAGTGTGTGTCTGAAGACTGTATGTCAAATTTAAATATGAAGGAAATTTTTTTTTCTTTTTTAAATGCAGATTAAGCAGACACATATGCATTGAGCTTGCATTAAATGTGCAGCACCGCACGCCGCCCACCTAACAGACTGATAAAAGTTTTTTTTTCTCCTTTTTCCTCCTCACTGGGCTCAGTTCAGGGCATTAAGATTGTGCACTGCACCCCCACACAATCAAATCAATGTAGATCGCTGTCTGATTAAAGAAGATTCTTCCTATGCTTTCCCTCAAAGCAATCTCCAGCCTGACCCTACAGTAATCTCCTATCTCTCCCTCAGCAGAAGCAGCAGGAACTTCTCCCTAGTATAGTTATAGCAGAATGACTCGCGGCGATATGTGACTCCAGCTTATATAGACTCTGGGTCACATGCTGCACTGGCCAATCACAGCCATGCCATTAGTAGGCATGGCTGTGATGGCTTCTAGGGCACACTAGTTAAACGCTTGCTGATTGGCTGCCTTGCACCTGTTGAAACCACGCAATTAAAACCGCGCCAAAACATCAAATAACGTTACCGAACAACGGACAGTACCCGAACATACAGTGAAATGTTTCGGGTTCGGATCTGGGTACCTAATACCCAAAAGTCCGGTATGAACCCGAACAATACAGTCCAGGTTCGCTCAACCCTAGTCAGCACTTTAGCTTTGGGAACAGCAATCTCCGTAGTTTCCACTGCTGACTCATAGGCATGCTGCTGAACGTGTTCTAGCAGTTTCCTGTATGCCCTTTCCAGATGCTGTTCTTTCCTTAGCAAGTGTTCTAGATCAGGTTCAAGCTCTGAGACCCCTGTGAGACCGAGCATAGCCTCTCTGTATTCTCGCAGGTCCTCAAGGGTAGGTTCCTCTTTCATCACCAAACACAAACACATCTGTAAGGCTCTCCCACAGCAATCCAGGGCCACCAAAGTCATATCCCTCCGGAGAGCATTCTGATGTCTCTCCTTAATATTTCTGCTCTGCATGCCAATGCAGAGCCCGATACTGATTGTCCAGCTCTATCTCCTGCTGGACCAGCCTGTCCAACTCGGATACTCATTGCTTCTGTGGCCGTTCTTCCAGGAATGCCATCCGCAACTTCCGTTGATCACTGGTCTGTTCCCCAGGGCTTGGAAAGCACTTGCCCTGGTATATACC
The DNA here is from genome assembly GCF_965119305.1 of Pelophylax lessonae. NCBI lineage: Eukaryota > Metazoa > Chordata > Amphibia > Anura > Ranidae > Pelophylax > Pelophylax lessonae. The sequence continues at coordinate 210,349,855 of NC_138776.1, read as the reverse complement.
AGCAATCTGGAGGGCTCCACTCCAGAGCCCCACCTGAATCTGCTGCCTGAGCTCCAGGTATTGATCCGCAGACACCGTCCTGGGGTATAATGAAAGGGCGATCCGCAGCACCCCCTAAAACTCTGATGCCAGGTCCATATCTCCGTTGTAGCGACCAAAGTCTGCTATCCCGATCTTGGATCCCGGTGGAGGTTTGGATGTCCCAGACTGCAGGAAGCATCCCACCGCTTGCCACCAATGTAACGGATCAACTAGCACCCTGACCAGGTACCTGCGTTGACAGATGCTCCTAGTGCTTCCCGAGGGCTCCAAGCATTCCACCAGACACCGTAACCATTTCAGACCCCACGAACCGCCTCAGCTTGGTTAGGGTCTCGCCGTCTTCTACCCACCCTGGACCTATGACAAGGCTCCAGGTTCCTGTGGGTGAACCTCTCTTTCCCCAGAGAGGGCAGCAGGAACAAGCTCTTACACAAGCTCTTACAAGAGCTTAGTGATTTTCTAAGGGAGTATGGAAGACCATAGCAATCCTTTGTAGCATATTCCCCCAATAAGAGACAGGACTCTAGATTGAGGGTGAAGTAACTCTAGAACAACTTTATTGAGCAAGAAACAGACTTGTATACAGTTTTCACCCTGAAGGTTACCGCCCAGGCTGACCTTGTTGAAGACTGGACGTAACATTCACAATCCAATAGGAACAGAGTTTTACAGTCTCATACAGTGTACACAATCCCTCCCCTCTGGCTGATTACAGTAGCATATACAGATGAAAGTGTATACAGGAACTAAAATCATTATCTAGCCATCTGGACAGACAATTTGAGGTCATTAACATTGTTTTATGGGTTCATTAATCCTTGTTAATATTGACATGGATCCTAAGCTGATATTGCAGAGTGCTGGGCGGAAGTGCGGTTTCGCCATCTTCTTGTCTGGTAAGGAGGACCGGCAACGACATCATGTTCCGGCGCTCCTCCTCCTATTAAAACGATGAGCGAACATGACGTTGCGCTGTTACTTGGCTTGATATGAGAGACCGTAAATGACGTTACGTCTCTCGTATCTACAGAAGAACCACACATATCATAGGAAATATCTTGGTTCCCTGATTATATAATATAAATCTCTACCCATCTGCATTTTTAACGAGTGTGTACATATGTTATCCTCTGTATTTCTTTCTTTATATGTTTAATAAAACTAATTACATATCTTTATATATTATGCTACGGGACTTTGGGAAAATGGCGGCAGAAACCGTAAGTAGCGTCTTCCGGTGACCCCCTACATTGCATGTGATTTGGTGACCCCAATCAACATATGCATATATATATATACATATATATATATATATATATATATATATATATCTGTTTGAGATAATGGTTGCAAAGCTCCTGGTGACGCGTGGGACGCAAAACGGCCGTAGAGCTATTATCTCAAACGCCTAAGGTCCAGCCATCACTCCATCTTGCAGTGGTGGCTCTTGATGTGAGTTATTTTATTGTTTGATTTTATCGTTTATTTTATATTTTTATGTATGCTGTATTGATGTCAGTGTTACAAAAATATATTATTTATTAAATTTTTAATATCACGTCATACTACGCCATGAGCCTCTTCCTCTTTCATTTTAAACTCTCACTGTGATGTGTTGAGCCGATAAACCATTTGGAGATTGTCCCTGGCTCCGGATTTCGCCGAATATCCAGATGTCCAAAGATCACGAGGCCTGTTGACAAACACCTTATTGCTGTCCTATAATATAAACTGTGGCGAGTTTGAATTTCTCTCATTGGTGGTGGAAACAGCAATACTTGTGAACCCTGTTTTTCATCATTTGCACTGGGATATATTTATGAACTTTGCAAAATCCTTGGAATGAACATTCATTGTATTATTTATTACAATCCCCTCACTGGGATTATGTGTGTTATTGCTACACTTTAATATGTATGCAATTTACTAGTTTTTAGCGCTGCAACCCTTTTTCATTCTGTATTTTAGTGTATGTATATTTTGCACTCCTTTGCTAGCTGCTTATCTTGTACATCTTAAGCGCCAATTCACATTTTTTGTTTTCTATCAATTTACATAATTTTATATTATTACGCCGAGACCTGTCCTCCAGGTCCACCAGTTTAGCTTTAAACCAAGACTGGTCCTCTTTTACTTCATCATAGGTGCTTGAGAGGAGCATGTCCTTTAGCATTTTATCTATCACGGGTGGGCCTGTGGTAGTAAAGGCTGCCATAGAGGACTGCAGGGCCTGGTTAGGCTAGAGAGGGTTAAATGATTGGGCCGCCGTTTGCTCTAAGGATGAGGGTTCATCCATCCTCATGTGGGCTACCTCTTGATGAGCTGCTGGGAGATAGGGGCAGTAGTTTGAGTTCCTGTAGTTTGAGTTCCTGATCTCCCTGTGTATCATAAGGGAGATCTGTATAGGAGGTTTGTGCCACAGCCGCGGGCAGGCTGGCACCATCTTCAATAGTACTGACCTTAGGAGCCATCTTGAGGAAGAAGGCCATTTTTATTGGCCTGTGATCTTCTTTTCTTTTGCAGGACATGGTCCAGGAGGGTGTCCAGGGTATGAGGAAGCCAGATGGCTGCAGATTGCCCATGGATGCAGGGCCTGTGTCGCTCGGGGTCTCTGCTCAGTGTGCAGAGCTCGGTGTCTAAGCGCCAATCACGCCCCCCCCCCCCCTTTTTAAATCTCTATAAGCAATAAAAAGATGTCTGATTTTATTTCATGTGGTAATAATCTTTACAGCGTTACTCAACTAAAGTCCCATAGGCAACAATTTGTTTTTGTATTATCTAATCAAACAAACATTTGATCCAAGTCATCAGTAGCAGATCCCTTAAGGCTGGGTTCACACTTATGCAAATTTGATGCGGGTTTCCCTGCATCCAATTCGCATGACAGGAGAGTGTGAGCGGCTCTCAATGGATGGCCATGGAGTGCATTGAAGCAGGGCCCTATGTGTTTTTGGCCTTGTTTGGGTCCGTTCGGGTCACAGCAGGGGTCCGGTGCATCTCTGTTCAACGTTTCAGGTGTGGTTTAGGTTTGAATTTGTTCCTGAATTTGGACCCATGTATATATATATATATATATATATATATATATATCCCACCCATTTTTAGATGCCATTGTTACAATCTATTCAATGTTGGATATATTTGCGAGAATCAGATTTTTCTTTTATAATTTCATAAGGAAAATAATAATTGTTTTTGGATGTGACACAATGATAACCTTCTATTTTTAAATCTTTTTTTTTCTAATTTCCTTTTTCAACTGTTCCCCCAGCAATACAATATCCTTTTCTCTAAAAGACCTCCTTGCCTCCCAGGAATATTCTGTTTATAAATGGGCAATATAATTTTTTCTGAAGAATCACAATACATTTGGTGATATATAGTATCATTCACATGACTGAGAAAACATGTTGTTTGTTATTATTTGTCCTCACTTTCATCCTTTTAACAGATGCTCGAACATCTAGATCAACCATTTTATTTATACATTAAAGACTAGGATTTGAAGTAGTCCTATATTATTATATCCTTTAAGATCACAATATTGCATATCTGGTCATATTCCCCCAACACCTTTTTTGTATTTACCCTATATCACCTGACTTTATACATACCACTTAATGTTACAAGTGATTGTCAGGGAATGTGGCCAATTTGTAAGGTACATACCCAGTTGCTAAAAGCAGATCCACTTCATTGTATAAGTCCCTATAAACTGTCCCAATTTCCAATTTTCTACTTTATTTAGGCCATCTTTGTTTTGCTTTGACAATGGTTCATATATAAATATTTGACAATTGACAATTGTCTCTATATTGAGCCTAAAGAGTAACTCCACTTTCGTGGGGAAAAAACAATATAGCATATACAATTGCAACACAAATCATATTGTAATTGAATATTATTAAAAATGACCTTTCCTTTTCATTCTGCAGCTGTTGTAAGTTTCTGAAAATGCAATGCAATATGGCTACCTTGAGGTGTTCTGTATACAAAATGTGTACTGACCACACCCCAGAAACATAATTTCCTGCTTGTGTGATAGGCAGACTTTTGGGAAAATTGATGAGCCAAAGATACAAGTCAGATTTCTGGCATCCCCTGCAACAAAAATTTAATTTTTGTTGAGATACTCCCAATAGGAACACGGAATGCAGGCCCAGCAGCTTTCCTCATTAGAGCCCTGCAGCTGCCACAGTTGATAGATAATTATGAAACCACTCCCATTTGACCCACTTAGCACAAAGGCACAGAGGAACAAGCAATTATTTCTTCAGAATAACAAAAGGTAGGAATCTGCAACAAAGTTTGTTAAAATCCTTGTAATGTACAGAGATCACCCAGAGGGAAATGTTTTTTTTCTCAACAAAAGTGGAGTTACGCTTTAAATATAAAGAGAGTTTGATTAAAACCATGGTCTGGTGGGGTTTTTTTTTTTTAACTGATTCCCATTCAAGATTGCCCTTCAGTTCCTGCCTGTAAACACAATAAGAAGTAAAAGGTAATCTTTCCAGAGTGAGAAAAATCCCATCTTAAACAGCTTTCACCTGAGAAAGTGTCCCCATTTAAATATTTTCCCTATATTTTCATTATTGGAACAACTCAGTTTTTTGATTTTCCCTCACTTTTATTCCTAGTGACCAATTAAGCAGAAAGGGTGCATCTCGTTGAATGTGGACAGAGATAATAATAAAATTAATGTTAACCCCACACAATCCAAAAGTAAAAATTATATGGGCATATTGGATATCCAAAAAAAAAAAAAAACACATTTAGGGGCATAACTTAAAAAAGTTACCTCTTTTTTTATTTATTACATTTACATGTTGTGATTTGTATATTCCCAAGGTTTGGGCGGATGAATTTACTCAGAAATTCAAGTGTACCCCTGACCCTTATCTGCAAGCCTCCCACCCACCAAGTTTTCCTATTAGTCCTTTTATGTGATAATGTCACTGACCTATAGGTAACAGGGAAGGACCAAGCCAACATTTTATATGAAAAATATACATTTTCATATAACTTGCCTAAATGTCTAATTCTCACTTTTTCATAATATGGTTAGTTTGAATCTCACAGGATTCTGATAATTCTCTGATATTATATTAGATTTTCATATCACAAAAGTAAGTTCACAATTGGTGGAACCCCTAAAATGTACACATTTGTCACCCTTGTGCTTACGAATAAAAGCCAATCGTGATTACCTTAATTTCCCTCAGAAAGGAATCACTTCTAAGGACATTACCAAATACAATAAACAACATTCAGCTATTACAATAAAATAACATTAAAGATAGTTTGTCATTTTAAGCTTTTATATATTACTTCAATAACAAAATAATTCTAGCACTTAATTTATTTCAGGTTTAAAAAAATAAGAAAGGGTGGTTGAAGTCATTTGCTGGTTTAAATATCTTTGTAAATCGTATCTTTTATGTAACTGTATACAAGAAACATTTAATGTGTTTACTCCTGAAACCACAATCAAGAGAATACATTATTCCCAGCTTGACTTTGTGAGCTGTACACAAGAAAGAATATATGGGCTGTCATAATGAAGTGAAGACATTTTCCAACTCACTTCACACTTGAAAATGCAATCATTTGGGGGGGATGAGGGAGAGGGAATAATCATATTCTCTTATGAAATCATGAATAAATCAGTGGGTTGCGCTAAACCGAGACTCTGATTTTTATCAATGTGATGGCTGCATGAATATGGCAAATGTCAGGGAAAATTAGTTGAAATAATCATTTTGTACTTGTGATTTCCAGAAACATTTTAAGCAATATGTGAATTAGTTGCTGTTTACTAACTAAAAAAAAAAAAACCCCCACAGCTGCCCGATTCATTCTGAAATGGTTCAGGTAATATTGTTCATGCTTTTTAATTAATTATACCATTTTCATTTTTGCAATTCTTTTCAGTGCTATTGTTCTTTTTGATTTGCAGTAAATCTTCAATCATCACTCACATTATCTGAAAAGAGAAGAAAGACCTTGTTCTGCTAAGAATAACAAAACATACGTATGAACATTTTAAAGATGAAGGCATTACAACTCAAGACTCAAGGACAAGCAGCTTTTTACCACATTTTATTTTTGGAAAATTGTGTATTAGTACTAATTTCCCCTGAATGTCCAATTGTGCTAGTTAAATTAAATAATAGCCACATAATCAAAGTAAAGTCAAGGACTTTTTTTCATCTGCAGCAATTCTTACTCTTTGAAAAAAACTGTATTATATTGATTGATTCTGTAATAAATACATTTGTATATAAGCTTGATGGATTTTATATACTGTGTATATATATATATATATATATATATATATATATATATATATATATATATATATATATATACTGTATGTATAGCAAATATGCTGAGTGCAACAGGAAAGTATTTGGAAAGAGTATGGTTAGATATGTGTTAAAAAAAGGACTGTATGTATTATAAAGCAGTAATAGTATCTGCCACTTTATTAGATTGTAAGCTCCTATAGGCAGGGCCCTCCTAACCTTCTTGTATTATACTGTAACTGTAAGGCCTCTTGCACACAATACTCCTGTTTGAGCATCTACTTTTTCCAGACCTTTTTTTTGTATGTATTTGCGAGTATTTGAGAGTATTTGCGTGCATTGAGGCTTAAATTACTGACCAAAAATGCACATTTTTCTATTTTGTTCTTACTGAAGAATGCACAGCGCTTATTTACGCTCATTATTTAATTCCATAAAGTATTTTTTAATGTCCTTAGGGCACCTCTGGTTGGCCAAGATGTGTTTTTTTCATCCTTTTAGCATTAGGAAAATAAATTCTTCTCACAATATTTGTAAATTGCAGCTTTGCTCTCAGCAGAAATTGCACTGTGGAAATGTTTCCAAACTCTAGATGTTGGTCTCACCAATTTACTAACTAGACTTTAGGGAAACATTATGGTGGGATGGTGGAGAACATTAATAGTAATGATTGTGGGGAACATTAATAGGAATCAATTTAACCACTTACGGATCGCCTACCATACATATACTGCAGCAGGACAGCTGTTCTTTGCCAGATCATGTACCTAGAACATTTTTTTTTTTAAATTGCTGTTCTTTTTTTGTTTATAGAGCTAAAAATAAAAACCACAGAGGTGATCAAATACCACAAAAAGAAAGCTTTATTTATGAGGAAAAAAAGGACAAAATGTTGGGTACAGTGTCGCACGATCGAGCAATTGTCAGTTACTTTAGTAACTCAGTGCCATATTGCAAAAAATAGCCTGGTCATGAAGGGGGTTAAACCTTCCAGAAGTCAAGTGGTTAACATTGAAGAAAGATAAACTAATTAGTCAGGCAAATTTACCCTCTTACCTGTCAATTAGGGCCTGAGAGGACAGAAATGATTATCCACTGTATTCCAACAATCACCCAACTGTAGGGGGTACAAGATGGAGCCCACAAGTAAACTAAACTGGAGCATTTCCCCTGCAGTGCCCTCTAGTGACAGGAATACATATTTCTCCTATTTGATAACTGTATTGAGAAGCGCAGTGTTACTTGAACTGTGTTCCAGGATTTGCTTGTTTTCAGCTGAGAGACCTTGAAATAGTTTAAAACTTTACATGTTCTATAGTTTGAATACTATGTCATCGATATATTGCTATCATTGTAAAAGAACATATTTCACACTTCCTTTTTTTTCCATTTTTTCTGGAAAATAAAAAACATATTGTTTTCCAATTTCTCTCTCTCTCTTTTTTTTTACCAGGTCTTCCCATTTCTAGTTCTTAAATCTTACAAGTACTATTAGGAAAATATCACTGTACACTTATGTATTACATTTTTCATTTTGTGTTCTAATCTGAAATTTTCATAATGCAATTTACTTTACATTCACCTATTAGGTCATTCCCCATTATTGTCCATTGTTACAGTATACAGCACATTCTATAATCACACATTTGTTGCACATATACAAACTGTTGTAATTCCTACACCTTTTACTTGATTTGGATGTAAATACCCTCAAATTAAAGCTGAAAGTCTGCAGTTAAAGCACATCTTGTTTGTTTCATTTCAAATCCATTGTGGTGGTGTATAGAGCCAAAAAGATTAGAATTGTGTCGATGTCCCAATATTTATGGACCTGACTGTATAAAATGGGGAAAATAGGTATTTGATCCCCTGCAGATTTTGTGAGTTTGACCACTTACAAAGAAATAAAGGGTCTATTATTTTTATCATACAGTAGGTGAATTTTACATGATAGAAACAGAATAGTAACCAAAAAAACACATAAAACATATTAAGTTGCAGTTCAGTGAGTAAAATAAGTATTTGATCACCAAGTCAGAATTTTTCTTCCTCCAAACACTACGACTCCCCCTCCTCAGGAAGACACATGTATAGTCATGGCAATGAACATCTAAATGATTCAGAGAAGGATTGGGAGAAAGTGCTATGGTCAGATGAGAAAATTGAGGTATTTGGGATTAAATGGACTCCTCGCCTTTTTTGGAGGAAGAAAAATGCTGACCATGACCCTAAGAACACCATGCCTACAGTCAAGCACGGAGGTGGAAACATTATGCTTTGTGGCTGTTTCTCTGCTAAAGGTACAGGTCGACTCTGGCGCATTGAGGTGCCATTAAATGGGGCCATGTATTGTAAAATCTTGGATGAAAACCTTCTTCCCTTAGCTAGACCACTGAAAATGGCTCGTGAATGGATCTTCCAGCATGACAATGACCCAAAACATACCGCCAAGGCAACAAAGGAGTGGCTCAAGGAGAAGCACATTAAGGTCATGGAATTGCCAGTCTCCAGACCTTAATCCTTATAAAAATTTATGGAGGGAGCTGAATCTTCAAGTTGCCAAGTAACAGCCAAGAAACCTTAAAGATTTAGAAAAGATCTTTAACCAGTTCTGGACCGGAAGGATTTAGCCCCTTAATGACCAGGCCATATTTTATGATTCGACACTGCATTATTTTTCCGGAAATTACGCGGTCGTGCGACACTGTATTGAAATAAAATTGATGTCCTTTTTTTCCCCACAAACAGAGCTTTCTTTTGGTGGTATTTGATCACCTCTGCGATTTTAATTTCTTTGCGCTATTACCAAAAAAAAAGTGACAATTCTGAATATATATATATATATATATATATATATTTTTTTTTTTTTTTTTACATTCTGCTATATAACATTCTCAAAACAAAAAATTTAAAAATCTAAATGTTTCATCCTTTTAGGCCAATTTGTATTCTGCTACATATTTTTGGCCCAAAAAAAATAGCAATAAGCATATTTTGATTGATTTGCACAAAAGATATTACGTCTACAAACTAGGGGAAAGATTTATGTCATATTTATTTATTTATTTTACTAGTAATGGCGGCGATCTACAATTTTTAGCAGACAGATTGGACCCCTAACTGACATTTTTGACACTTTTGGGGGGACTGGTAACATTTCTACAGTAATCAGTGCTAAAAATATGCACTGTTACTGTAATAACGGCATTGGCAGGGAAGAGGTTAACACAGTGGTGATCAAAGGGTTAAGTGTGAGCCTAGGGGAGTGTTTTCTAACTGTATGAGGGATGGGCTTGTGAAATTACCACAGAGACCTGTGATCCTATATAGAAGGATCACATGCGCTCTGTGATCATTTCAGAGAGAACGGTCAGCTGTGTTTACAACAGTTGACCGTCCTTCTCTCTCAGCGTGGAGCGATCATGGCCACCGATTCCATGGATCGGCATCCCCACTGCCTAGTGGGGGTGGGAGCAGGCCAACGGCAGCACATGTTTGCCCTGAAGCACCACTCGCACGACCGACGTACCCCTACGTTGTTTTGCGCAGCCGAGCCAGCCTGCCACAGTAAAACTGTGGTGGGCGGTCGGCAAGTGGTTAATGAAGAGTAGACCAAAGTCTCTTCTGAGATGTATGCAACCTGGTCACTAACTGCAAGACAAGTCTTACCTCTGTGCTTACCAACTAGAGATGGCCTTGCGGTTCGCCCGGCGGTCGCTTCACGGCGAACTTTGCTTGTTCGCTACCCGCCAAATTTTCGTACACATGGCGTCGTTCGCGGTGGCCGTATTTGTTTACATTGGAGAGAACTTTGACCCATGACACAGCCGTCAGGTGGAATGGGACAGCCAATTGAAACATTCTAGCACATGTACAGTCCCCCTACCCTATAAATAGACCTGACCTGGCGGCCATTTCACATTCCGTTTTCTGCCAGTGTAGGGAGAGGTCTGCTGTCACTGTGCTCATTAGGGAGAGTTTGCTAGACACATATAGCGCTGTGAAGATCCACAAAAGTCCTTTCCAGGGCTGGTATTTCGGTATAGGCCTTCTACAGTCTCTTTTCAGGTTAGGGACAGGTATCTTGTTGTTGCTTTAGGGGCAGTTAGAGATCGGCTGCAGTCACAAATCGCTCTGTCAATGTCAACAAAGGTCCTTCTCAGGGCTGGTATTTCAGTATAGGTCTAGTATCTTTAGAGCTTAGGGAGAGGTATCCTGTGGTTGCTGTAGGGGCAGTTAGAGATCGGCTGCAGTCGAACAGAAATCGCACAGAAATCGCTTTGTCAATGTCCACAAAAGTCATTTAAAATGCTCCAAAGTCGTTTTAGGGTCTATTACAGTCTCTTTAACATGAGGGCCAGGTATCCTGTGGTTGCTTTAGGGACAGTTAGATATCGACTGCTGTCGCACAGAAATCGCTTTGTCAATAACCACAAAAGTCATTTAAAATGCTCCAATGTCATTTTAGGGTCTATTACAGTCTCTTTAACATGAGGGACAGGTATCCTGTGGTTCCTTAAGGGGCAGTTAGATAGCGGCTGCAGTCGCACAGAAATCGCTTTGTCAATAACCACAAAAGTCATTTAAAATGCTCCAATGTCATTTTAGGGTCTATTACAGTCTCTTTAACATGAGGGACAGGTATCCTGTGGTTCCTTAAGGGGCAGTTAGATAGCGGCTGCAGTCGCACAGAAATCGCTTTGTCAATGTCCACAAAAGTCATGTAAAAAGCTGCAAATTTTTTGGTATTGCTGTGCAGTGCACTATAAAAGGGGGGGGGGATGGGGTGGAGGAGGGGGTTAATCCACAGTATAATATAATTTGTAGAAAGCATATTATAGTGGATTAGTACTATTATTGTGCACTGTGCAGCATTGTGACAGGTGTGGTGGTGAGACTGAGCGTTTCTGCAGCAACACTACACACAGTGACAAAAGCACTTATAATGTATTATGACTGGTGTGATAGACCAATTGCCCCCCCCCCATGCCACATATTGAAGTGGGGTGTTATCTGAGTAAACTTTTTCAAGTGTATTCGTGTCATGCAACAATATTGCCTAGTTTCCTGAGTGAAGTCTGGTACACACTGCGAGAAAACTCACTGGCCAATTTTTTTTAACTGGTGTGCTACACCAATGCCACATATTGAAGTGGGTGTTATTTAACAGTATAATTTACTAATAGTGGATTTTAGTCCTGAAAACATTTGGCCTCTTTTGCTGTGTTTACTCTACTACACACAGTGACAACAGATACTGGCCAATTATTTGTAGAACTGGTGTAATAAACCTGTGCCCCCCTAATGCAACATATTGAAGTGGGGTGTTCTCTGAGTAAACTTTTTCAAGTGTATTTGTGTCATGCAACAATATTGCCTAGTTTGCTGAGTGAAGTCTGGTACACACTGCGCCAAACTCACTGGCCAATTTTTTGAACTGGTGTGCTACACCAATGCTCCCCCCCAATGCCACATATTGAAGTGGGGTGTTCTCTGAGTAAGCTTTTTCAAGTGTATTTGTGTCATGCAACAATATTGCCTAGTTTGCTGAGTGAAGTCTGGTACACACAGCGCCAAACTCACTGGCCAATTTTTTGAACTGGTGTGCTACACCAATGCTCCCCCCCCAATGCCACATATTGAAGTGGGGTGTTAATTAACAGTATAAATTTATAAGAGTGTATTTTAGTCCTGCAAACATTTGGCCTCTTTTGCTGTGTTAACTCTGCTACACACAGTGACAACAGTTACTGGCCAATTATTTGTGGAACTGGTGTAATAAACCTGTGCCCCCCCCCCCCCCAATGCCACATATTGAATTGAGGTGTTATTTAACAGTATACTTTTCTAAGATTGTATTTTAGTCCTGCAAACATTTGGCCTCTTTTGCTGTGTTAACTCTGCTACACACAGTGACAACAGCTACTGGCCAAATATTTGTAGAACTGGCGGACTGACTGACCGGCAGATAGGGAGGAGAGGCAGGCAGAACTTGCATTGCACAAAAGGTAGAAAGCAGAATGCAAATGTATCAGGAGCGAGCCATCAACCATGTACAGTCACATCTGGCGCTCCCAGGACGCTGGCACATGGCTCCGCAGTGTGGGCTTTTATTAATGTGTCCTTTGCTGACACCAGTGTTGCCATCTGCAGCCTTTGCAGTCAACTCATGAGTTGCGGTAAGCCCAACACTCACCTAGGGACAACCGCCTTAAGAAGGCACCTGAAATCCCATCACCAAGCCCAGTGGGAGCAAAACTGTCAGAACCCACAAAGTCACACTCCATGCTCTCACTGTCCAGCCTCTTCTCCTTCTCCTCCCCCTTCTCCTTCTCCTGTCTTCTCACAGTTGTCCAACACTCCACCTTCCATGATGCCGTCGTCACGTTTTTCTGGAAAAAGGCAGGCTTCTGTGGCTCAAATGTTGGAGCGTAAAAAAAGGAGTCAGTTCAACCCATGTGAGCTCATGTTTGCGGCCTAAACAGGCCGCCACCAACTTGTGTATACTATGAACGCCTACTGTGTCTCTAGCAATCATATACTACGTTCTTTACTGTCAGTTCAACCCATGTGAGTTCATGTTTGTGGCCTAAACAGCCCGCCACCAACTTGTGTATACTGTGAACGCCTACTGTACCTCTAGCCATCATATACTACGTTCTTTACTGTCAGCTCAACCCATGTGAACTCATGTTTGTGGCCTAAACAGGCCGCCACCAACTTGTGTATACTGTGAACGCCTACTGTACCTCTAGCAATCATATACTACGTTCTTTACTGGCAGTTTAACCCATGTGAGCTCATGTTTGCGGCCTAAACAGCCTGCCACCAACTTGTGTATACTGTGAATGCCTACTGTACCTCTAGCAATCATATACTACGTTCTTTGTAGTCAGTTCAACCCATGTGAGCTCATGTTTGTGGCCCAAACAGGCCGCCACCAACTTGTGTATACTGTGAACGCCTACTGTACCCCTAGCAATCATATGCTACGTTCTTTACTGTCAGTTCAACCCATGTGAGCTCATGTTTGCGGCCTAAACAGCCTGCCACCAACTTGTGTATACTGTGAACGCCTACTGTACCTCTAGCCATCATATACTACGTTCTTTGCAGTCAGTTCAACCATGTGAGCTAATTTTTGGAGTCTATACAGGCCAACACTTACGGTTCTGTGTACTGTGAACGCCTACCATACCTCTAGCCATCAAAAACTGTTTTTTGCCGTCAGTTCAAACCATGTGAGCTAATTTCTGGAGCCTATACAGGCCGACACTTACTTCTGTATACTGTGTGAATGCCTAATGTACCTTCAGCCACAGAATACTACGTAGTTAGCTGTCAGGTAAACCCATGTGGGCTAATTTTTGGGGCCTATACAGGCCAATACTTACTTCTGTATCCTGTGAATGCCTAATGTACCTTCAGCCACAGAATACTACATTCTTAGCTGTCAGGTAAACCCATGTGGGCTATTTGTTGGTGCCTTTTATGGCCGACACTTACTTCTGTATCCTGTAAATGCCTAATGTACCTTCAGCAACAGAATACTACGTTCTTAGCCGTCAGGTAAACGCATGTGGGCTAATTTTTGGGGCCTGGAATGGCTGATACTTACTTCTTTATCCTGTGAATGCCTACTTTTTCAGTCTGGAAATGAAAAACAATGGGTCTGTAAAGGTTCCCCTCAAATTGTGGAATGGATGCGGACCCATTTTACAGATGTGTGAATGGACCCTATATGTGTTAGACAATGTATTTACCGGCTGCTGTCAGTTCTGGCTGATTTATGAAAAAATATATATATTTTTTTTCCTGTAAAAAAAAAAAAAAACATTTAGGGAAACTTTTTCAATTGCAATACTTCTGTTATGGCATTGTCCATGTCCTGGGACTATTTGTGCACAGCTAGTACATCTTTTGTGGCTGCAAATATGACCTAAAGGTTTTTAAAGTTCGCCTCCCATTAAAGTCAATGGGGCCCGCCGCGAACTCGCGGTTCACTGACTTTTGAGAAAATTTGCGGCTGGCGTTCGCGAACCGCCCCGGCCGATGTTCGTCCATCACTATTGCCAACAAGGGTTCTCCCCCAAGTACTAAGTCATGTTTTTCTTGGGGATCAAATACTTATTTTACTCACTGAACTGGAACCTAATTTATAGCATTTGTTTTTCCTGGATTATTGGTTGATATTCTGTCTCAATCATTTAAAATACATCTATGATAAAAAATTATTGACCCTTCATTCTTAATTTCTAAGTCTGCAAACTTACAAAATTTACAGGGGATCAAATAATTATTTTCCCTTCTGTACACATACTATTGCTGCTGAAACCTGCTATATTGAAGAAAACAACTACAGGTATATATCAGCCATATACATATTATTGCTGCTGAAGCCTGCTATATGTACAGTCTGTCATATGCACACTCATGGTTCAATAAACTATTAGTAGTGAGTGAAACATTAAAATAACACAGATTGCAACATGTATACTAGTGTGACCAATAAAAAATGATTTGCATTTAATGTTCAGGAGGAATGCGACATTTGTGTCAGAAATTGTAAAATATTTATTCTTAAAATCCCTATTTGTGACATGTCTTTCTATGGCCACTTCAACATATTAGATCATTTGTAGCAATTTTCCACTTTCTTACAACAGTTTCACAGATACTGTAATTTTAGATACACAAAAACAAGCTCAGTGGTATGAGATTCTATGTGATGGAGAGCAGGAAGGACAACAGTAAATCCAGATGCTAGATGGATGCATTCCTTCTCAGATGGGGTAATCCAAATTGATACTACAAAAACCAACAAACAAGAAGGTGCACACAACTAGTACCTTACTGAAATACATTTATTCAATATAAAAATGGATAAATATGGATACTCATAAAATGGCAACTAGAAATAGCCCCCCCCCCCCAAAAAAACACACACAATGCCATGCAGTGGGGACACACAAATATGGTAATCATCAAAGGGTTGCAAATCTGATGCGTTTTGGGGGTGCACCCCCCTTCCTTGGAGCTAGGCTACTCTGGACACCACAAGACAAGCGCCCTAAATAAGGAAGTTATAGCTAGGAAACCCCACCCCCAAAAATAGGCATGGGGAGGGAAAAAAATAATAATAATGTATAAAAGTAAAATTCATTGACCTCTTTCAGACCACCCACCGCCAATATACTTTGGCAGACGGGCCCTCCTGCGCGAACCGATGTAGTCAGCCTGCAACTAGGGGGCAAGCGCGCTCTGGAGGCGGTGCGCTCCCGCCCTCACTTGGCCGCAGGGACTCTGATGCACGGCGCTGGTGGAACCGATTGCCGCCAGCCATCTGCGATTGCTCCCCGCTGAGAGAGAAGGACGGACAGCTGTTGTAAACACAGCTGACCATTCTTCTCTCTGGAATGATCACTTCATAACTCTCTCATAGATGGTACTAATAAAATAATAATGGTAAAAGGTCTCATTTAAGCATAGTGACTAGAGTTGAGCGGACACTTGGATGTCGGTGTTCGGCGGGTTCGGCCGAACTTGAAAAAAAAGTCCGGGACCCGAACTTTCAGGCACTAAAATGGCTCTAAAACACCAATGGAAAGGGCTAGAGTGCTGCAAATGGCAGCAAAACGTAGTTAAGAGCATGGCAAGTGCTCTGCAAACAAATGTGGATAGGGAAATAACTTAAAACAACAAAAAAAAAACAGAAAAATAAAACAATGTTCTTCATCTGTGAAGGACGAGGCATATGGAGTAGGAGGGAGGTTGAGGTGGTGGTGGATGTGGCGGTGTAGGTGGAAAGTGGAGGAGGACGAGGTAGCCAACACTGCTTTTTTTCAGTCATTTTAAATGAGGGTACACCCCAAAAGAGTGAGAAAGATCAAAAGTAGAACAATGGCTGGGTAAGGTCGGTATCCATCTCTATTCTGCACAAGGTATGGAAAAGTCCTGTGGAATCCATGCCTGGTTCATTTTAATGAACGTGAGCTTGTACACATGGTCTCTGGACAGGTGGCTGCGCTTGTCTGTGATAACGCCCCCAGCCGTGCTAAATACCCGTTCAGATAATACACTGGCTGCAGGGCACGCCAGCACCTCCAAGGCGTAAAGGGCAAGCTCAGGCCATGTGCCCAATTTGGAGACCCAGAAGTTGAAGGGGGCAGACCCGTCATTCACTACATGTGGATTTCACTACTAGGTCATTCACTACTAGGCGTGTGCACACATACTGCTCCACCATGTTGGTGAAATGCTGCCTCCTGCTAAGACGTTCCATATGAGCTGCTGGTGCTGCTGTTTGTTGTGGCGTGCTGACAAAGCTTTTCCACATTTCGGCCATGCTAACCCTGCCTTCTGAGGTGCTGGCGGTGCCCTGGTTGCGTTGGCGACCTCTTCCTCTTCCTCCTCCTCCTCTGCCTTGGCCTTGTGCTTCCGCTGTGGCCCCGCTGTCAGGTGGAAATGCCAGCAGCATCGCGTCTGCCAGCGTGCGCTAGTACTCCAGTGAGTGAATTAAGGACGGTACGTTGTCCTTGTAACGGGGATCCAGCAGCGTGGCCACCCAGTAATCAGCACAAGTTAGAATGTGGGCAACTCGGCGGTCGTTGTGGAGACACTGCAGCATGTAATCGCTCATGTGTGCCAGGCTGCCCAGAGGCAACGAAAGGCTGTCCTCTGTGGGAGGTGTATCGTCTGTGTCCTCTGTATCCCCCCAGCCACGCACCAGTGATGGCCATGAGCTGGCCTGGGTGCCACCCTGCTGTGAACATGGTTCCATCTCCTCCTCCATCTCCTCCTGCTCATCCTCCTCATCCTCCAGAACTGTGCCCCTGCTGGACAATTGTGTCCCTGG
Source organism: Pelophylax lessonae (assembly GCF_965119305.1). Lineage (NCBI taxonomy): Eukaryota > Metazoa > Chordata > Amphibia > Anura > Ranidae > Pelophylax > Pelophylax lessonae. The sequence continues at coordinate 210,332,653 of NC_138776.1, read as the reverse complement.
TGTTTGTGGGTGCAGGAACCCACCCTAGGAGCCACTTGCGAATGACTGCCCTGAAAGCCTTAGAAATGTTACCTCTTCATCCTCCTCCTCCTCCTGTGCCACTTCATGTTCTATCATCGCCCGAATCGTTTTTTGAAGGAGGCATAGAAGTGGGATAGTTAAGCTGACAACGGCGTCATCGGCACTGGCCATGTTGGTGGAGTACTCAAAACAGCGCAACAAGGCACACAGGTCTCGCATGGAGGCCCAGTTATTGGTGGTGAAGTGGTGCTGTTCCGCAGAACGACTCACGCGTGTGTGCTGCAGCTGAAACTCCACTATGGCCTGCTGCTGCTCGCACAGTCTTTCCAGCATGTGCAAGGTGGAGTTCCACCTTGTGGGCACGTCACATATGAGGCGGTGAGCGGGAAGGCCGAAGTTACGCTGCAGCGCTGACAGGCGAGCAGCAGGGTGAGAACGCCGAAAGTGCGCACAGACGGCCCGCACTTACTGCAGCAGCTCTGACATATCGGGGTAATTTTTAAGGAACCTCTGCACCACCAAATTCAGCACATGCGCCAGGCAAGGGATGTGCGTCAAACCGGCTAGGCCCAGAGCTGCTATGAGATTTCGTCCGTTGTCGCACCCCACCAGGCTGGGCTTGATGCTCGCTGGCAGCAACCACTCTTCACTGCTGTTCCATGCTCCTCCACAACACCTGTGCGGTGTGTGGTTTTTCCCCCAAACAGGCAAGTTTTAAAACTGCCTGCTGTCGTTTACCCCTGGCTGTGCTGAAGTTGGTGGTGAAGGTGTTACGCTGACCGGATGAGGAGGCGGTAGAGGATGAGGAAGCGGAGTAGGAGGAGTTAGGAACAGGAGGCAAACTGAAGCGCCCTGCAATACTTGGCGGTGCAAGGAGATGTGCCAAACTAATTTAAAAGGTGTATCTCACACGTACCGATACAGACTATGCCGTAATTTAATTTTTTACACTCCAAAAGGGTGTATATTGAATAGCGGAATAGAAAAATTTTTATAAAACGGTGTATCTCACACGTACAAACACAGACTAGGCCCCGATTACAATTTTTTGTACCCTAAAGGCAGGATGAGGATGAGGAAGAGGAGTAGGAGGAGTTCGGAACAGGAGGCAAACTGAAGCACCCTGCAATCCTCGGTGGTGCGTCCCAAAAGATTGGAAGGTGTATCTCACACGTACCGATACAGACTATGCCGCAATTTAATTCTTTTTACCCCAAAGGCAGTATGAGGAGTAGGAGGAGTTCGGAACAGGCAGGAGGCAAACTGAAACACCCTGCAATCCTCGGCGGTGTAAGATGACCCCCAAAAATTGGAAAGGTGTATCTCACACGTACCGATACAGACTATGCCGCAATTTAATTCTTTTTACCCCAAGGGTGTAGATTGAATAGCGGAATAGAAAATATGATATCAAAAGGTGTATCTATCTCACACGTACAGACCCAGACTAGGCCCCGATTACTATTTTTTGTACCCCAAAGGCAGGATGAGGACTAGGAGGAGTTCGGAACAGGCAGGAGGCAAACTGAAACACCCTGCAATCCTCGGCGGTGTAAGATGAGCCCCAAAAATTGGAAAGGTGTATCTCACACGTACCGATACAGACTATGCCGCAATTTAATTCTTTTTACCCCAAGGGTGTAGATTGAATAGCGGAATAGAAAATATGATATCAAAAGGTGTATCTATCTCACACGTACAGACCCAGACTAGGCCCCGATTACTATTTTTTGTACCCCAAAGGCAGGATGAGGACTAGGAGGAGTTTGGAACAGGCAGGAGGCAAACTGAAGCCCCCTGCAATCCTCGGCGGTGTAAGATGAGCCCCAAAAATTGGAAAGGTGTATCTCACACGTACCGATACAGACTATGCCGCAATTTAATTATTTTTATCCCAAGGGTGTAGATTGAATAGCGGAATAGAAAATATGATATCAAAAGGTGTATCTCTCTCACACGTACAGACCCAGACTAGGCCCCGATTACTATTTTTTGTACCCCAAAGGCAGGATGAGGACTAGGAGGAGTTCGGAACAGGCAGGAGGCAAACTGAAACACCCTGCAATCCTCGGCGGTGTAAGATGAGCCCCAAAAATTGGAAAGGTGTATCTCACACGTACCGATACAGACTATGCCGCAATTTAATTATTTTTACCCCAAGGGTGTAGATTGAATAGCGGAATAGAAAATATGATATCAAAAGGTGTATCTATCTCACACGTACAGACCCAGACTAGGCCCCGATTACTATTTTTTGTACCCCAAAGGCAGGATGAGGACTAGGAGGAGTTTGGAACAGGCAGGAGGCAAACTGAAGCCCCCTGCAATCCTCGGCGGTGTAAGATGAGCCCCAAAAATTGGAAAGGTGTATCTCACACGTACCGATACAGACTATGCCGCAATTTAATTCTTTTTATCCCAAGGGTGTAGATTGAATAGCGGAATAGAAAATATGATATAAAAAGGTGTATCTATCTCACCCGTACAGACCCAGACTAGGCCCCGATTACTATTTTTTGTACCCCAAAGGCAGGATGAGGACTAGGAGGAGTTCGGAACAGGCAGGAGGCATACTGAAACACCCTGCAATCCTCGGCGGTGTAAGATGAGCCCCAAAAATTGGAAAGGTGTATCTCACACGTACCGATACAGACTATGCCACAATTTAATTATTTTTACCCCAAGGGTGTAGATTGAATAGCGGAATAGAAAATATGATATCAAAAGGTGTATCTATCTCACACGTACAGACCCAGACTAGGCCCAATTTACAATTTTTTGTACCCCAAAGGCAGGATGAGGAGTAGGAGGAGTTCGGAAAAGGCAGGAGGCAAACTGAAACACCCTGCAATCCTCTGCGGTGTAAGATGAGCCCCAAAAATTGGAAAGGTGTATCTCACACGTACCGATACTGACTATGCCACAATTTAATTCTTTTTACCCCAAAGGGTGTAGATTGAATAGCGGAATAGAAAATATGATATAAAATTGCCCTTTAAGTTTGTAATTTCTAAATAGATTAGTACAGACTATGCCACAATTTATTTTTTTTAACCCAAAAGGGTGTATATTGAATAGTGGAATAGAAAAGTGTATAAAATTTAAAATCACTCAATAGCACATGTGAACACAGCAGTGTCTTATCACAGTCAGCACTGAAGCAAAAACGCTGCACACAACTGACTGATAAAAATAGATTTTTTTCTCCCTCCTCCTCCTCCTCCTCCTCCTCCTCAGCGGGCTTAACTGAGGGCAAAACGATTGTGTTCACTGCACCAACCCCCACACAGCAAAATTGATGTAGAACACTGACCCTGCCTATTCTCCAGCCTCGCCCTAAAATGCCCTAATAACTCGCCCTGCCTGCACTCCGACCTGACCCTGCATTCTTTTCGGGCACAATACGATTTTTCACTGTCTGTCCCTAATCAGCAGCCAGCACGTATGATGTGTGCTCTCTCCCTAATACTACAGCAGAATGACGCAGCGCACTGGGTCTCGAACTTATAAAGACATGGTCACATGCTTCAGATGGCCAATCACAGCTACTAATACATTAGTAGGCATGGCTGGGATGGCTTAAGGCACACCAGTTAAACGCTTGTTGATTGGCTGTTGAAAGCCCGCCATTAAAAGCGCGCCATTACATACATAACAGGAAGTAAAATGACCGAACACGGATTTTAAACCCGAACATACAGTAAAGTTTTCGGGTCCGTGTTCGGGTAACAAAAATCCAATTATTCGGTACGAACACGAATAATACTGTCCGTGTTCGCTCAAAACTAATAGTGACTCATCCCATATATCCCATACACTGCACCTAGGCAAAATGGCCGCTGGAGGGCAAACGGCATCCCCTGAAACGACAGGGGCGCCAATGGACCGGAAGTGGAGGGCCAGTCCACCACCAGGCCCAGACGGGGCCACTCCGCTTACGGCATAATCTGAACCCGGTGCTGCAGTGGGAACAGATGTGCTGATCTGCCTGCCACTAAGGGATGTGGAAACCCGATGCCAGGCAGTCTTTCTGTCCTCTTTGGTGCCGCCGGAAGCAGTAGATGACATCACCTCCAGCCCTCAACTGAAGTCCGAAGCTGTGTCCCCAAAAATCGGAGTCATCATACACAGAAAAAAAAAGAAGATTAATAAGAGAAGTCTGAAGCTGTGTCAGAAGATGGGAGTGTCACCATACCAAAAAAAAAAAAAAAATAATAGCCTAACAGCGCAAGGCTAGCAATGCCAGATTACCAGACCCCAACCCAAGAAATAATTATACTAAAATTGAATATATGAATAAATAAGTGGACTAGACATATTACTTTGATATGTGGCTACAGTAGTAGATAGAGATAAAATATTGCTAAAAATCATGTGCATAAAAATATACAATGTATATACAGCACACATATAATTAGCATCTATACAGTATATAAAAATATGCCTGGCTTATACTGTATAATGATGATATCTCACCTGTTCACAAATCCTCCCCTCCCCCCAGCTTTCTCACCTGTTCACAATTCTTCCCCCACCCCACACAAAAATCTCTCTCAACTTTTGACAAATTGGGACCGGTGGTGGATGTCTTGGCCCTACACATCCGGTCTATAGGCGCCCCTGGCATTCCAGGGGATGCCGTTTGTGCTCCAGCAGCCATTTTACCTAGGTGCAGTGTATGGGATATATTGGATTACATATATGCTTAAATGAGACCATTTTAACATTATTATTTTATTAGTACCTTCAATGAGAAAGTTTTGAAGCACTTATTGATCCCTGGTGGACTTTTTGTGTATCCATATATAGATTTGTTGTGTAATTCATGCTTTTTACATATATTTTGTATTTTTTATGAATTTTGAATTATTTTATTAGGTTTTATATATTGTTATTTATTCTCCTCCCCCCCACTTATTTTCGGGGGTTGGGTTTCCCAGCTATGACTTCCTAATTTAAGGCACTTGTTTTGTGGTGTCCAGAGTAGCTTAGTTTTGAGGAAGGGGTTGCGCCCCCAAAACGCATCAGATTTACACCCTTTTGATAGTTACGACATTTGTGTGTGTAGTGGGCATGGTATTGTGTGGTTGTATGACTGTTTCTAGTTGCCAACGTAAGCATCCATTTTTATCAATTTTTATATTGAATAAATGTCTTCTGGTAATGCACTAGGTGCGTGCGCCTTCTTGTTTGTTTGTTTTTGTAGTTTCACACTTAATTTTGCTATAATAATTTTTAGCTTATTTGGCACAGTGTGTGTTGGAGGGACCTGGACCACATCAGGAGAGATCACAGAGTGTTTGCTTGGAAAGTTAGTGCTGCTATACTACTATACATAGCTTCTGAGCAGTATTTTATTTACAGTCACTCATATGCACAGTAAGTAGGGTTACTATTAGGCACTGATGTCCCCGCAGCTGTGCGATTCCGGGTCGCCAGCAGCATTCCATGTGAGTGATATGTGACTTGCTTTTGTTTGGCACTGTTTTTATGGTTGCTTTTACATAAACATACTGCACTATGATTGTATCCTCTTGCTCTGGCTGAGCTGCTTCATTCCTAGTTGGATATAAGGTGATACAGTGGAGGTTTCTCTTCCATCTGACATCCTGAATGATCTCTTGGTCATGTACATTTAAGGTATTTTAGCTACTGTAATGGTGGCCACATTATCTGGTGGGTGTCCAATCTCTCTGGTGATGGTGGTGATTCACGAGTGATATTAACTATTGAACCTTGAAGTGATAGTCATCACAGTTAACATCTTCGCTTTGAACACCCAATTGCTTGGACTTTTCTTTGAGCAAAATATATATTTTATAGTGCGCAACACTGTTCCTATTTTTTGGTTCAAACATTTTATTGGAGAACAAAGTAAACAGGTAACAACAATTGGTAAACAGAGTGACAAGATAAATACAAGCCAGATGCGCTAACAAAATAACGGCTACAATAACCATGGGTCAAACTTAGGAGTAGGTGGATAAAAGGCAACCAGGGGGGCTGTGGCCAGGACTCTGTGACCAGCGTAGCCAACCCTTAGGCACCCCATAAAGGGAACACTCTGTGCCCAGGTGGGGAGGCGCGGCCAAGCAGCAGGCGAAGCAAGGGTGAACAAAGCCCAGTAGCTCAGTAACACGTGAGAAGGGATAAATGGGTGCGATAATCCACATGGTAATGCAACTAGATGGGGGAAACCAAGGATAAAATAAGTAAAACCAGGAAAAGCAGGCCAAACCAGGGAGCCTGCGGGGTGCACTCTGTAGTTTTTGACAGCTCAAACAGGGAGCAGCAATACATTTGGCACAACAATCCCTTTGCTTCTCATCTCATCTTCTTTGGTCGATATATCGACGATATAGTTATCATCTGGGATGGCCCTGCCTCCCTCATACCACCATTTCTCGAACACTGCAATAACAACCAGATGGGGCTATCCTTCACATCAGTCTCAGATGCCGAAAAACTCACTTTCTTGGACCTCGAGTTATACCATCATGATAATACAATCAGTGCTCAGAATTACGTCAAACCCACCGCTGGAAATTCATACCTGCACTACAATAGCTGTCACCACCCCAGATGGATTCAGAACATACCAAAGAGCCAATATTGCCGCCTTAAACACAATTGCACTCAGTCCCAAACATATCTCCACCATGGAACACTACTCAAACAGAAATTTCTTGAAAAGGGTTATCCTGAAGAACTCATAACAAAAGCCTCTGACCACTACCTGCATGAAGATTTAAAGAAAAGTAGAGCGGAGTATACAAGGAAAATAAACAATCATCCCACCTCTGCACGATTCACTACCCAGTTTCACAGTAAATTCAAGCACATGGAACGCATTTTCCATAAACATTGGGCAATCCTAAAGGAAGACACTTACCTACGTGCAGACCTCACCGAGCGCCCCCGTTTTTCATACAGGCGCGCAAAAAACCTCAAAACTCTAATAGCACCAAGCCAGGTCCGCTCCATTAGACCAAAAACTAACTCATCACTCACCTCCTTTCTCCAAATCAAGGGAATGTACAAATGTTGTAAGACCAGGTGCTTAACATGCAAACATGTGAGACACGGTCTAAAGGAATTCACAAACAATGGAAAAACCCATCACCTCACTGACTTCTACACTTGTTCGACGGAATATGTCATCTATTGCCTCGTGTGCCCCTGCAACCTACTTTATGTAGGCCGTACAATACGGACCTTACGCAAACGCTTTGGAGAGCATCGGAACCTTGTTGAAACAGGTTCCGATAAACATAGCGTCCCCCGACACTTTACTGAGTATCATCCCAAGTGCTCCGATGGACTCAAAGTGTGGGTATTGGAAGCCATCCCTGCACACTTTCCCCCTGCTGAACGGTTCAAGCGACTGTGTACCAGAGAAAACTACTGGATTTATACCCTGGACACTCTAGCGCCAGGAGGCCTAAACGAGGGATTAGAAATCAATATCACACTCTAAAATATTGCACATATACTTGTGACACCTCATACATTCACACATCATTCCCTATCAGTGACATATATATATATATATTTTTTTTTTTTCCATCAATATTTTTTTATATATATATATATATATATATATATATATGTATATATATATATATATATATATATATATATATATATGTATATATATATATATATATATTTTATGTGTGTATATATATATGTATATATGTATGTGTGTATTCTATTCTCATTTTCATTTTTATTTTTATTTTTATATTTATTTTTAGTTTTATATTTTATTTTTATTTTTATTTTATTTTTATTTTTACTTTTATTTTCATGTTTATTTTTATTTTTATTTATATATTTTTATTTTTATGTTTATTTTATTTTATTTTTTTTTTTTTATCTTTATATATATATATATATATTTTTTTTTTTATCTTTACATTTATTTCTATTTTTATTTTTTCCCTCCAATACCGTTTTTTCATGTAGATGTATACACACATTACCGATCTATTTTCCCCATGGCCATGTCAGTATTGTTTTTATGGGATTTATTCTTATAAGTCCTCTTTTATGTAATACCATCATGTATTTTTATGTACTTTTATGGATTTCCTAGAGACATGTATCCCCAATTGTGTTTTTACTGAGATGACTTTCTTAGAGTCTTTTGGCTCCGCCCCCCCACAGACAGATGTCTTTGCAATTAGTCCGGCAACAGGGTATAAATTCCCTGCCCCACCTGAGACACTCCCATCGCCTGACGAAGGAGCACGGATGCTCTGAACGCGTGCAACCCCTATTTTTCTCCTGCCAGGAAGTGATGTCATCAGGGATCAGAAGTCGGCAGCCGGAGCCCTGTTGTGCATGCTCCGCCGCGGCCAGTGACAACTAGCAGCCCCACAGCGGCTCGGCTATACCTCTGGAACCTCACCACCTTCTCCTATGACCACTATCCTGGAAGAGGAAGATGGATGACCCTAACAGTCTTTGTGTACCGGTCTCACCCAACCTCGGACAGTGAGTCACCAATTTTAACAGTGTTAAATAAACTTGTACTATATTAAGCTGGCGCCGCTCTCTCCTTTCTTGCAAACAGGTGTGTTGTTGGTGCCAGAACAAATCAGGTAGGGAGGTGGAGTAGGAAAAAAGGGGGGGGGAGAAGGAAGGTTCGCCGGGGGGGGGGGGCAATGAACAGGAAGTAGTAGCCAATAAGCCTCAGGTTAATATCAGGGCAGTAGCAGGGAGGTGTCGAAATTGGAGGGAAGAAAATGGTCAACCGAAGGTTGCCAATGTTTACTGTACTTGTCTATTTTATCTATTAGAACCGCCTCAATTTTGGCCACTGTTCCTATTCTTATAAGCACAGTAAGCCTGTGTTGGAGATTTGGAGAAGATAGAGAGTATTTAGAGGAAGAAATAATTGCCGCTATACTATACAGTTCTGCTAAAAATTGCCATAACCAGTGCTGCACAATAATATTAGTGAGTTGCAGTATGATGGACTAGTTAGTGTGTATCATCCCCCCTGTGTTCACTGTACTGTGTTTTGATATGTTACTGTAAATTGCAGTGTGCTGGGTTACATATTATCTGTGCTAACAGTGTGTATACCCAACAGTCTTTTCAAGGATTACCTTTTTTCTGCGGGTTTTTTGTGCGGGTCTGCAACAACTTCTGTTGCTGTTTAGCTGCTACCCCACTCCACACCTTGAAGTTTTTTGGTGTTTTTTTTAATTTCATATTTTTATTGTTTTCTTTTAGCTAAGTTAACCACTTGTTTACTGCTGTACATAGATATGCGTCCTGTTGGCAGTTGGTTATACTAAGCTATTGGCTGCAGATCAGGCAATCCCAATTATTTAGAATTTTGAGCAGATCCTAAAAGAAATACATTTTGCATGCACAAGTATTAGGAGGCAGGAAGGTTCTGTACATAATCCACAAAACCCTTATGAATCACTCTCAGAAAAGAAGAAGGGACTCCATGCACTAAAATTGTAATTTCTTCACCAAAATTGGCCCTCTGTACTGTGGCCTAATAAAAGTGCTGACATAATGTTCATGGAATCAGTCAAATAGCTCTGACTACCTTCTGTGAAATTATACACTTTAATTTTGATTCCCTAATTAAAGCAGTCGGGAGAAAAGTGTACAAAAAGTGTGCATGGAGTAACAATAACATTTTTTAGATATTGCTTGTGAAATAGTTCACAGACTGTTCACAAGAATAAGTGCAAAATAATATAGAAAAAGCTAATTTTATTACAATACAAACAGTTGGGAAACAAGGAAAACCAAAACTGTTGTGTGCCATTTGAAATATATCAGCAGGGGTGCGCTATACCCACGCACCAAACCCACTATGACCTAAAACTTAACTTTTAATAATAACAGTCTAAAAATCTTTAATGTTATAATGTAGACAATGAAAGGAAGTCATAAGAATGACAGGTATATAACCATGTAGGGCAATGCAGAATTAGTGCAAAAATACAAAATGATGGAATACATATATATCTCCTCTCATTAACCAGATAGCAAGTATGTCTTTAACTGCCATTGGCCCTATCTTTCTGTTTGAGTGAGTAGGTGTATAGGGTGATACACTCCTATCAATCCACTTTACCAGTCCACAACAATCTCCCTTTTCCTCCTGTAACTATTTCCACATTGCCCCAATAAATCTAAGTGCCCATAATGAAAAATAAAGAAAAATGACAAAAAATCCCTTAACCCAACATGTTTTGCTTAAAAGCAAGCCTTCATTAGGGGTGTACAGTGCATAAAGTGTCTATACAGAAAGCATTTGGTGGATGCTTGCAGTGAATATCTATTTTTATTATGGGGTGGGGGTATGGCTACATCATCTCCCATCCACTTGTGAAGTCATACGTGTGTCATGACTAAAATAACCATCCAAAGGCCTGGGCAGAAAGAGAATATGTTGTGTCCAGTAAGCAAGTGGTTAGCACACTGCAAGCCATTTTGGCATTAACCACTTATAGCTGGAAGACAGCTACAGCGTAGGCTTACAATGGCGGGAGGGTGTCTATAAACATCCTCCCTTAAATGCGCTGCTCGCGCTCCCACTGTGGACTTGGACTCGGCTGATCACAGAACAGGGTAAAGAGTCAATCAAGTCAGCCCTTTAACACGTGTTCAGCTGTCAGCCAATGACAGCTGATCATGGAAATAAACAGAAGCAAGTTATCGGCTTTTTTCATCTCACAATCAGTGTAAGGAGAAAAGAAGAAAACTGGTAACCAACTTCTTTTAGAGGGAAATAGGTGCCCACCATACTGCCAATCAGTGCCCATCAGTGCCCAATTATCAGTGTCACATATCAGTGCCACCTACCACTGCCAATCAGTGCCCATTAGTGCCACCTATCAGTGCCTATTACTGTCAACCACCAGTCCCTTTCAGTGACACCTTTCAGAGCCCATCAGTGCCACATTTTAGTGCCCCCTCATCAGTGCTCACCAGTGCAGGTTCATCAGTGCCCATCAGTGCAGCCTCATCAGCGCACATAAATGAAGGAGATAAATTAACAGATTGCAAAATGTTTTAACAAACTATGAAAAACATTTTTTGTTTTTGTTTCTTAAGCAACAAATAAAAAACCCAGTGGCGATTAAATACCACTAAAAGAAAGCTCTATTTGTTTGAAAAAAAGTGATAAAAAATTAATTTAGGTACAGTGCTGCATGACCGTGCAAATGTGAGACAGTCCTGAAAGCTGAAAATTGGTCTGGGCAGAAAGGGAATATATTTCCACTTTTGTCATTTCCAGCCGAGACCTTTTTATGCGTGCTGGCATCTTGGATAGCTCCGCCTCTGATGATGTCAACCATTTGACGACACACGTAAGGCGAAGCAGACGTTCAGCACACCATGTTACACCGTGGTTTTTATGAAATGTCTATTCACTTTTGCGAAAATGTGAGTATTGTTCTTTTAGTATAATAAACGTTTTTGTGCAGTCTACACTATTGGTCTTTTCCATCTCTTGAGGTGTCCATTACACCTATATTCGTTTGTGTGGGAGTGTCTTAAGGTGCCATTAAGTCCGGGTCTGATCATCCTCCAGTCCTTGATCCAGTTTTCCCTGTGAGGGTTCTCTGAGAGTGATTTATGCCCAATTTGCCTGTTATCTAGTAAGCGGTTTGGATTGTCATCACTACTGGGTGTCTATTGATCTCGACTTCTGCACTGGTGTCCGGGACTATCTTCTGGTCTTTGGTTTTCTCCTATATATTGGACTATTGTGGACTGCATTGTTTGGGACTTTTTGTTCCACATACTTTTATCTTGGCGCTGCTTTTACCCCTTTTTTATGAATATAAGTTTGTAATCCACTTACCTAGCTGGCGGCCTTGATTAACCCTTTGACCTCTAAATTTGTTTAAGCGCAGATATTTCATTTTTTATATTTAGAAAGGGAATATAAGTGCCCAGTAAGAAAGTAGTTAACAAGACTTCCCAAAACGTATACACACATATGTGTCCCAAACTATATTTCTACTACATAGGGGGCCTTCAATCACCATGTCTCACTCCACAGTATTCATTTGTTTGCTACTCAGTTACACAAATTGTGGAAATGTAAATTCTTCTTGAGACCCCAGCCTAAAAATTCCTTTTGCCTCAGTTTTCCATAATCTTTTTCTAGGTCCACCTTTCTGGGAGCCATTTTGATTTCCTGAATTACCCAAAATTTCAAACTGGTTTACCCTGATGTTTTGACAAAATGTGTCTTTCTTGAAGATGACCTCATTATTTTGTTCCAACATTCTCTCGCCCAACTGTCTGATCATCTTTATGATGTACAAGAGAGGACATAGACATTGTGCTGCATAGACTGCCCCACTTGAACTGCAATTGTAAAAACACTGAATGTCTATCTGTTCACCATGTTTGGGGTTCCTAAAGTGCTTGATAGTTGGTATACAGTATATTGTATGCACATATCTTGTGCACAGTTTCCACAGTGGAAAGAGCCATTTGGTCTCTTCAGGCGCTATGAGGAATCATTTGGTACTGTTGGAGCCTTTGCTAGATGACAGTTTGGTGGGTTTGGTGCATGAGTATAGCGCACCCTTGCTAATGTTTCTCTAAATAGTTCCCACGTAAAAAGATGAGTCTTACAATATAAGTATACATCAGGTAGTTTTTTGTTTGTTTTGATTTTTTGCCATCTCAAAACATAGGGATTTTTTGGACCTAGTAGTAACCCTATTCTTAACAGATCATAAATAAGCATGAGGCATATCAAAAAATGTATATACAAAGTATATTCCTCGCGCCAATGGAACTGCAAGAGTATTAATATATTAATATAGATTTAAATATTAAAAACTATTAGCCTAAAAACAGTATAAATTGCAGCTGCTGTATGAATAAAAAGGTATTAAAATATATATGGTCTTATAAAAGGCCAAATACAGCGCTTGCTAAAAACGAGTGACTACCAATATCTGTGTCACTCTCTCTGTGGTAAGTACAATACCAGTGTGAACATTGCAAATTGTTTCAACATATAATCATCAAAAAAACATCAAAGGAAATTCCATCTGATAAATAATTGTGCAAGTTAATGCATGGTGAATAAACATATAAATAATAACAATTATATCCAAATTGTAGGTGAAGGAATATGAAATTACTAAAAATTATATATATATATATATATATATATAAATATATATATACACACATCAATATTCAAACAAATATAGTCCTCAAAAATATAAAGTGACTTCAGTGCTCAAAATGGTGATGAATGTCCTTGGTGACAAAATAAATCTTCAATTCAAAAGTGCAAATGCTCTGGCGTGGTTTGCCGTGACATCAATTCCCTTGTGAATAGATAAACTGGATCACTTACCAGATTGAGTGGGCTCTATATGCCGTATGGCACTAGAACCGTTCACGCTTGAAAAGCCCCCTGGGCTTAATAGGTATCCCCTTTGGGTGGTCTCACAAACTGCAGATGGTTCCTCTAGGCTCCGTGGGATTCGGTTGGTGGTAATATATAAGGGAGAAAGAAGGCTCCAGACAGTGTAATATGGCTTAAGAGAATCCTTTATTTCCCATAAAATCGTGTGAAGTGACTTTAAAAGCTTTAAAACATCACTGGGGGTCTAGCGGTGCGGGCTTCTCGTCCTCCTCACAGAGCGGCGGGCTTAGTTCCTGCTTGCGCTCCACCTCGACGTGACGTAATGACGCTGTGCGGTCCAAACTGACGCGTTTCGTCACTTCCGGTGACGTCCTCAGAGTCTATGTGTACCACAGCGAATGGAACAATCACACCGCCGCTCCAGAGCCCTGGAGCCCATATCAGCCTAAGTATATCAAACCACTTTTTTAAACATTAAGTATTCACTGTGTAAAATAGAAAGCAAGATTCTGCCTCCTAAATACCCAACATTTTCTCAGATTGTTTTAGGCAATCTCTGTGGTCAATTTCTTATTCTTCGCTTTCCACTGTTGTAAGGTAGGCACTCTAGATAAGATCAAGACCCTAGGCACATGTTATAAATGTTTCATTCTTAAAACTCAAGAGGACAAGTCAGCTCAAAAAGGGAGACCAGCAGGCCTGCCCTCTGGCTGTCCCCTTGACCTGGGTGTGTTCTCCTGCCACAGCCCCGGGAGAGACGTTTGTCTGACGCCCCTTTCACCCCCCTCTAGATGCTGGTCTTGCTTTTTGAACTGACTTGTGAGTAATAAGGGGTTTTTTTGGCACTTTTTTTAGGGAATTGTCTGTTTTTTTATGTAAGCAATTTTTTCATACTTACCTATATTCATAGATACTTTCTTGCATCAAACTCCTGATAAAGTGGACAGGGATCCACAAATCGTGTAGAGTCTTAGGATGTCAAAATATTTTGTTTGTTACATTTATGTCAATCGTGTATTTTCAATATTTTATGTATATACCATCATGTACCAGTTTATTATGAATTAATTTAATCAATCATGATTTTTTTACATGTCAGCTCTTTGTTTCTGATGCTTTTACCATTGGAAATTGTCATTATGTGCTTTATGATCGCGGAATGTTGTTTAATGACTTTTTAATAAATTTGAAATGATATGCACTTTGTATATTTATTTTGGAAAAGTGACCTGCTTCATTTAAAGTCCCATGACCTCTGTAAATTTTGTTTGTATGCATGTTTAGGGATGGTGGCATGGCACTGTGGATGCTTCGGGTCACAATTCTTTTTCTATGGATATAGTTCCTGTATAGATTTTTGAGGGCAACCCCACACATCTTTTTTTTTGTGTGTGACATTCCCCTTACAATCCATGAAAATAGAGGGAATCCCATGGTTTTCTTTACGTGGAGTCCCCTATGCCAATCATAGTTACATAGTTAGACAGGTTGGAAAAAGACACAAGTCCATCTGGCTCAACCAATAAAAAAAAAAAAAAAATCAGTAAAGAAAACCCAACCATACAATCTCATATACACAATCCTATACCCGCAGTTGATCCAGAGGAAGGCAAATAAAAAAAACCCAGCAAAGCATGATCCAATTTGCTACAGCAGGGGAAAACAAATTCCTTCCTGATCCACCGAGAGGCAATCGGATATTCCCTGGATCAACTACCTATTAATATTAGTACCCATTTATATTATGTACACCTAGGAAAGAATCCAGTCCTTTTATAAAGCAATCTAGTGAGCTAGCCAGTACCACCTCTGAAGGGAGTCTATTCCACATTTTCACAGCTCTTACGATGAAGAAACCTTTCCGTATTTGGAGACAAAATCTGTTTTCCTCTAGACGTAAAGAGTGCCCCCTTGTCCTCTGCGCTGACCTTAAAGTGAACAACTCAACACCAAGTTCACTATATAGACCCCTTATGTATTTATTCATGTTGATCATATACCCCCTTAATCTCCTCTTCTCAAGAGAGAATAAATTCAGTTCCTCTAATCTTTTCTCATAGCTGAGCTCCTCCATGCCTCTTATCAGTTTGGTTGCCCTTCTCTGCACTTTCTCCAGTTCACTGATATCCTTTTTAAGAACTGGTGCCCAAAACTGAACTGCATATTCCAGATGAGGTCTTACTAGCGATTTGTACAGGGGCAAAATTATATCTCTATCTCTCTCTCTCTGGAGTCCATGCCTCTGTTAATACAAGAAAGGACTTTTCTTGCTTTGGAAACAGCAGCTTGGCATTTCATGCTATTATTAAGCTTATGATCTACCAGAACAACCGAATCCTTCTCCGCTATGGATTCCCCCAGTTCTACTCCACCTAGTATGTATGATGCATGCATATTCTTAGCCCCAAGTACATAACTGTACATTTATCAACATTAAACCTCATTTGCCACACAGTTGCCCAAAGAAACAGTGCATTGAGGTCAGCTTGTAAGTTGGAGACATCCTGTAAAGAAGTTATTCCACTGCAAAGCTTTTAATCCCAGACCCTATATCATTTATAAAGATATTACAAGAAAGGGTCCCAACACTGAATCTTGGGGTACACATACCAGAGCCTCATCAAGAATAAAGGTCTGGTTGGTGTTTTTAGGTTGAACCCCATGCCATTTTGTCTGTGTAGGAATCCCCAATATTAAAACCTAATTAGGGGGAACCCCATGCTAAAATATCTAGGATAAGGATCTTGTATAAATGAAAGTAATCCCCTGCAAAAGTAATTTGCCAGCATATTAAACTGTATTTTTTTTTTTTCTTTGCAAATGTCAGTTTTGCTGTAGTAGGCTGCGTGCATTGTACAAATGAAGGTCAAGGGCAATCCCAGGTCATGTTATTTAACCCTTTCACTGCATTTTTTCACATTATTTAAAAAAAAATGTATGCCTGAATATTAGATAAAACCCCCAAACATTATACATTTTCTAAAACCAGACTCACTAGAGAATAAAATAGTGGTAGCTCCCATTGTGAATTGGACATTGAGTTTAAGGGCACATAAACACAATACATTACCCAATTTTTCAAAAAATATAAAAGATAAAGTTGAGCTGAGTAAATGGATGTCCAAAATATCAAGACTTAAAATTGTATACACCTGTAAAACAGCAACATATTTCAGAACCCCATATTTTCCATAGAGTTAACTGTAAATAATGGGTCTAGAATTATTGCCCTCACACCAGCATGTGTGAGGATATGTAACATAATCATTGTTTTTATGTGTAGGTGACCCTGACACATGCATTTACAATCATGGGGGTGGGGGGGGGGGGCTTACAAATGTTGGGGGATTTGTAAGTGCTTGGGTGTGACATTTTTTTTTTTTTACACTTTTTTTACATTTTTCTTTACTTAACTTTTTTTTAATTATGTTTTCATCATGTCATGCATTTTTGGTGACAAGTTCTCTTTTATGAGACATCACGGGTTTAAAAGACCACTGATGTCTCACTTTCCACCAGTAAAACTACTGCAGTGCCATACTGGTTGAGGAAAGTGACACTTTACAGGTCACTTCCAGATCAGAAACAGGAAGAGGAGACAAATGAAAAGGCATTCACTGGTCTCCCTCCGCTCTACCAGGCAACACCCACCATGCTCATCACGGGCCCACTGATGGGCACATGAAGCCCAGGAAAACATGGTAAGGGTGCCAGTAGAGGGTGGTTGCCTTGGTGTGTAGAAATGATCTGTAAAAAAGTTAAAGGCATTTTGTTTGATAATCCCTTGCCTATCCTAGATAATGACTTTTTTTTGTTTTGTTTTTGTTTTGTTTGTTTTTTAACATTCAACTTCTGTTGACATCAATGGGAATCAGATCCCCGTAACTTGTTCTGTGAACCCTCCAGGTACATTGGGCTCATTCCTACTGAGAAAGAAAATTATGAGTATGGGTGGGGAGGGTGGGGGGTTACAGGAGGTTCACCCAGACAATATTCTTGCAAGTTATGTTAAGTGATTTGATATGTAAACAAAATGATTTGGCAGGCTGCAGTTGTTTTTGAGTCTAAATTATAAATTTTTTAAATTCTGTAGAAAACTATGCACAAATCACATTTGTGTTGGTTTGTGAATGGGACAATTCTCTGTAGAATAAGGAGCGATCTGCATGCTATCTAATATTTTTCTTAAGTATCCTTAAGACTAAAATGGCTCTCAGGACTTGATGAAGGAAGTACGTTTTTGGTTGTGATGGTAATGGATAAACTAAACACATGCAAGTATTTTAATTACAAGAGACGTCATTGGCATCAATCAGCCATGTAATGGTAATCTTAAGTCTTCCCAGGACTCAGCAACTTCAAAGGGATATTTTTTACCTACCACTCCATTCAAGCATACTAAGAAACTGTAAGATCAGCAGTATGTGCTGCAGTGTTAATTATAAATGATAACTGTACTTTGAAATTAATTAGCAAGCCGAACACAGTGCATTACAGGGCAAAATAAAAATATGCAGTACATATCTGCAATGCATGTACATCACTAATGTTGTATTAATTTAAAGATATTGCAAGCACAAAAGATACCAGACAGGAATGAACTCTGATTGAAATTCACTTTGTGGGTTGACAACACAGTATTTTTTTGAACTGAGTGGTGTCATCCCTGCCCAGCTGTCTTTCATTAAACTATTAAAACTCACTCACTCTCCTACCTTCACAATATGGACACGAATCCTTCTGTAGTCACAAGAAGAGAACTAGAAGGGCTAAATACTCTCCTTGAGATAACACAGGACATGTGTACAACAGGCAGAACAGAATTTCTGGTACGATCAATGCTTTTATCTCCATCTATTGATCCGATATAACAAAACATTTTTAATGGTTTATTTACCCTACCAACAAGAAAAGTTTATTGTTAAGGTTTACATACACTTTAAAGGTAAAATCCAGGATTCTACTACTTTTTTTTGCAGATCAATCTCCTCAGGCTCCATTAACTGCTTGCCGACCGGTCACGTTGACCCTACTGCGGCAAAGTGGCTCGATATCGCCCAGCGACATAGACCTACGTTGCTGAACTCCCTCCCTTGTGGGCGGCGCGTGCGTGCCGCCGGAGACTCGCTCCCGCTGTATTCAGTCAGTCATTCGAGTGTGGAGATCCGCCCACTTGTGTAATTAAAGCGGGCGGATCTCCTAAGTGACAAACAGTGACAGATTGCAGGATTCAGCATAGCTGAACCTGCGATCTGTGCCTGTGTCACACAGTCCCCTCCCCCCACAAACGTTAGTAAGGTATACATTAACCCCTAGATCACCAATAAAAGTTAACCCCTTCCCTGCCAGTGTCATTTTTACAGTAACAGTGCATATTTATAGCACTGATTACTGTAGTAATGTCACTGGTACCCCCAAAAGTGTCAAAAATGTCAGTCAAGGGTCCAATATGTCCGCCGCAATGTCGCAGTCCCGCAAAAAAAAAAAACGCAGATCGCCGCCATTACTAGTTAAAATAAAAAACTATAAAAATGACAAATTTCCCGTAGTTAGTAGCTGCGATAACTTTTGCGCAAACCAATCAAAATACGCTTATTGCGATTTTTTTTTACCAAAAATATGTAGCTGAAAACAAATTGGCCTAAAATGTTAAAAAATTTTGATTTTTACATTTTTTGGGGGGAATTTCATATAAAAAATATTGTTATTTTTTCAAAATTGTCGCTCTTTTTTTGTATATAGCACAAAAAGTAAAAATCGCACAGGTGTTCAAATACCACCAAAAGAAAGCTCTATTTGTGGGGAAAAAAAGCACCCAAATTTAGTTTGGGTACAGCATTGCACAACCGCGCAATTGTCCGTTAAAATAACGCAGTGCCGAAACGCAAAATATGGCCTGGTCAGGAATGGGGTAAAATCTTCCGGTCTTAAAGCGGTTAAAAATACACTCATTGAGAATTTTTTTCTCAAAGACATGTAGCTAAGTAAATTTTGGCCTAAGTATATGACAAAAATTGAATATATTGGATATTTTTTAACTGTCAAAGTAGAAAAATATTGTTATTTTTTCAAAATTTTTGCATTTTTTTATTAATAATCGCAAAAAATAAAAAGCGCAGAGGTGATCAAATACCACCAAAAGAAAGCTCTGTTTGTGGGAAAAAAAGGATGTAAATTTCGTTTGGGTACGGCGTTGCATGACCACGTAATTGTCAGTTAAAGTCTCACAGTGCCGAATCGCAAAAAGTGGCCTGGACGTACAGCAGGAAAATCCTCCGGTGGTAATGTGGTTAAACTGTGGGAAAAATGTAAAATTATAATGGTTTACTTTTTGTGTAACTGTTTTTCAGCTCATATGATGTCATTTTGTCCTTTAGGAAAATGTTCTACTTTCAGGCACCAAGAGAGAACTATTGCCTAGTATGCAAAGGAAAATACAGGGTTAAAGAGGCTGAACCTTTAAGGTTTGGCCTTGTTAAAGGTATAGCAATAATTACTTAATTAAATGTTGTACTTTTTTTAACATGTTTTTTTATTTTAATTATGTTTGTTTGGGCATATGTGTTAACCTCCCTGGCGGTATGATTCTTTCCGATTTTAGGTGCTGAAAGTGGTACCATTATTTTGCATGTAATTCTTAAGAATGAGCAGCCCAAACCAACTATTTACATATGATTTTTTTTTTTTTGGCGTCACCAACACCCAAAGCCCAATTTTTCTGCACCTGTTACTTCCAACCAGAGTCTGCGAAACAGACACCAGAATTTATCAGAAAAAATCTCTGATCTTGTTCCTAGTGCACTCAATTCTGGCCTCATCTTATAGACTGGCTCCCCAGGCTGTTATTTATAAAATAAAATAAAATAAAGCTTTCAGAGAAAATGTCATTTTTTGCCTTTATAAGTGTCATTTTTTGCCTTTATAAATGTCATATTTTGCTGCAGCAGGTTCTTTACATATAACAGATGTGCCATTTTACAGGCAGACTAAGGGAAACCCCCAGGCGCTATATTTAACAGAATTTTTCATTTTTATTGTTGCACTTTAGGCATCAGTAAATCACTGCTCATTTGAAAATTATGTTTTTTATAAACTTTTTTTTTATTGATACATGTCCCCCAGGACAGTACCCGAACCCCTATACCCTTTGTATGCCCAATAACTTTGATTTTTCCAGTTCGGGTCCCTTAGACTTCAATGGTGTTTGTTATTCAGCTCCAAATATTAACAATGTTTAAAAATTCTGTCTTGAACCAAACCGAGGGGGGGGGGGGGTTGGGGGTTGGGGGTTGCTCAGCTCGTCTCTAATCATACGTTATCCCTTATCCATATTATTGCAAATTTGATAGTTGCTTTTAGACTCTAAAGCACATGCTCACTGACATGTCACTTACAATGCCCAGCTTAGTACTATATACTGTAAAATTAGGAAAACAAACTAATTGTTGAAATTCAGTTGTAAGTCAACAATAATATACCGTAACTATTTTCTATTCGCATGACTATATATATATATACACATTCAAATATCTATATATATATATATATATATATATATATACATCAGTAGCCTTTCGTCTAATGGTTATGCACTGTGCTTCAGTACCTCGTTATCCACTATTTCTGCTACAGCTGTAGTAAGTGGGTAACTTTATCTGTCTTAGCCCCTGTTCGTATTTGACATGCCAAATTGGAGCCTATTGCTGGCAACGGCACCGTCCAAATCAGTGGCGTCACTAGGGTTGGTGTCACCCGGTGTGGAAAAAACATTGCGTCACCCCCTCCCTCCACCAACTATAGTCCCCCCTCAATACGGACCCCCCCTCCCCTAAGTACAGACCCCCTCCCTCAGTATAGACCCCCCACTAAGTGAAACCCCCCCTCCATGAATATAGACACCTCTCCATCAGTACAGATCCCCCTCCCGCACTATAGAGTCCAGACCCCTCTCCATCTGTGCAGATCCCCCCTCCAACAGTATAGACCCCCTCCCCTCATTTCAGACCCTCCTCCATCAGTGTAGAATCCTCCTTCCATCAGTACAGACCCCTCACTATCATTAAAGACCCCCCTCTCCTAAGTACAGATCCACCTCAGTGGAGACCCCCCCCTCAGTGCAGATCCTCCTCCATCAGTGTAGACCTTACCCCCTCAGTACAGACCCCCCTCCATCAGTGCAGATCCCTCTCAGTATAGACACCCCATCCCTCAGTATAGACCCCTCTCTATCAGAACAGACCCCCTTAGTGCAAACCCCCCTCCCTCAGGGCAGACCCCCTCTCTCAGTGCAGACTCCCCTCCATCAGCACAAACCCCTACATTAGTGTAGACCCCCCTTCCATCAGTATAAACCCCCCCTCCACTAAGTACAGACCTGTCTCAGTATAGACCCCCCCCCACTAAGTACAGACCCCCCTTCCACAGTATAGACCCCCTCCATCAGTATAGACCACCCTCCATTAGTACAGACCCCCTCAGTACAAACCCCTTTACATTAGTGCAGACCCCCCCTCAGTGTAGACCCCCCTTTCCATCAGCAAAGACCCCTCCTCCATCAGTGCAAACCTTCCCCCCTCAGTAAAGACCCTCCTCAGTGCAGACCCCCCTTCCATCAGTTTAGACCCCTCTCAATAAGTACAGACCCCCCCCCTCAGTGCAGACTCTCCTCCACCAGTGCAGACCCTCCTCCATCAGTACAGACCCCCTTCCATCAGTATAGACCCCTCTCCATCAGTACAGACCCCCCTTCTATTAGTATAGACCCGTCTTCATCAGTACAGACCCCCTTCCCTTCAGTACAGACCCCTTACAGTACAGACCCCCTCCCCCCTCAGTACAGACCCCCCTCCGGCAGTACAGACCCCACCCTGTACAGACCCCCCTCCATCAGTATAGGCCCCCCTTCCATAAGTATAGACCCCACTTTCAATCAGTATAGACCCTTCTCCATCAGTAAAGACCCCCTCCCCTCAGTGCAGACCCTCCTTCATCAGTACAGAGCCCCCACAGTGCAGATCCCCCTTCCTCAGTACAGACCCCCTCCCTCAGTACAGACCCCCCTTCATCAGTATAGACCCCGCCCTCAGTATAGACCTCTCTCCATTAGTAAAGACCCCCTTTTATCAGTATACACCCCCCTCAGTGCAGACTCCCCTCTCCACTTGTGCTAGTAGGGAGGTGGAGGTTTGGATATGTGCTGGAGGGGTCACTATGGGTGGGGAGACGGCTTGTGCTCTCTTAGAGGGTTGGATATCAAATCCAATCCCCCATTTCTATCATAGCACCTTCCTCTCCCCTCTCATAGTGCCCCCCAGCACATGTCCTCTTACACCCCCCATCACTCACCCATCATTTTTTTTTTTTTTAACTTGCCCCCTTCCTGGTCACTGTCCCCCTCCTCTGTCCATCTACATTACAATATACATACCTCAGATCAGCGTGAAACATGCACAGCGTTGTCCCTCCTCCTGTGTAGATGTAAACCGCTAGGAGGGGGAGGCAGCTTTTGTCCGCTCCGCTGTGTGAGACAGGGAAACAGCTGGTGAGAGACACAGATCAGTGTAGGAGTGCGGTGCCACTGCCCACAGGTGTCACCCTAGTGTGGTCTCCAACCCCTAGTGATGCCACTGGTAATCGGTGCGACGCTGACTTTGCGGCGCTGCACCAATTCCCAAAAGTAGTTCCTGCACTACTTTGGCCAACTTTGGGGGTGATTTCAATAGATATCTGTGCATGAACCCGCACAGATGTCTCTCAAATTGTCCATGAATTTGAACTAAAATGCCAGTTTGAAATTGTGCGAGTTCAACTGAACTCACACAATTTCAAACCCGCATTCAGTGTGAACCTAGGCTTAGGGTTGGTTCACACTACTGCAATAGCAAAATCTTTCAACTTTGCCTGTGACTTCCTTCTGACTTGATCTGACTTGGATTCTATTTAGAAGCCTGTACAAGGGCTGAAAAGCACCCAATTGCAGGAACCTTGTCTAAAGTAAGAGCGACTTGTGTAGTATCAATTAAGATGGCTCTCAAAAGGAAACATTGAATTTGGCATGTCGTGCAACTTGGGGTTTTACAAGTCAAATCCAATGTCGCAGCAGTGTGAACCTAGGCTTAGGGCTTATGAAAACATACACCAAAATGGAGCACACAGCACATTTCCTGGCATTTAGTTTGCAACCAGTAGTTAGGAATTTATAATGTTTCTTTGCTACACAGTGCTTCAGAGATGCAATAAGGCAGAACGGGTCCCTAGCCACTTAAAGTTCGCCCTCCGCAGTTATACTAGCCGGCAGGCTAGCCCTCCTGTGCGAACCACCATATATATACGTAGGTCATGCGTCTGCAGCTAGGGGGCGAGCGCGTGCCGCCGGCAGCGTGCTCTCGCCCCCATTAGGCAGCGGGGACTCCAATGCATGGGGCGAGCAGCTCAGATTGCCGCCTGACATCCGCGATCATTCCCCGCTGAGAGAGAAGAACGGTCAGCTGTTGTAAACACAGCTGACCGTTCTTCTCTCTGGAATGATCACAGAGTGCCTGTGATCCTACTATATAGGATCACAGGTCTCTGTGTCATTGCAAAAGTTAGGCCCCCATACAGTTATAAACACTCCCCTAGGTACACATTCAACCTTTAGAACGCCCCTGGGTTAACCCCTTTAACTGCCAATGGCATTATTACAGTAACAGTGCATATTTTTAGCACTGATTACTGTAGTAATGTCACTGGTACCCCCAAAAGTGTCAAAAATATCAGTTAGGGGTCCGATCTGTTGCAGTCCCGCAAAAAATCGCAGATCGCTGCCATTAGTAGTAAAAAAAAAAAAAAATGACAGAAATCTTTCCCATAGTTAGTAGACGTGATAATTTTTGCGCAAACCAATTAAAATACCGGTTTAGTGCCGGTTCACATTAGTGTGATCACAGAGATCGCATGTAATTTGGAGCGCACTGCTCCTAAAGTACATGCGATCTCTGTGCGGTGCAAATATCGCACCGCAATCACACTAAACATGCACATGACCCTTTTTTTTTATCCGCAGCAGAATCGGATTGCATGGTGGTTCACTCTAGTGCGATCCGATTCTGTGTGAACTTGCAGATCAGTTAACTTTTAATTGACACCCCCTGCATATCGCTTATGGCAGTGTGAACTGCCAGGGGTGCGGATGTGATGCGGGAACACGCTGCATATTCGCAGCATTCCCGCATCGCAGAAGTGTGAACTGGGACTTATTGTGATTTTTTTTTTTACCAAAAATATGTAGCAGACAACAAATTGGCCTAAAATGTTAAAAAAAAAATAGATTTTTAACTTTTTTTTGGAAATGTTATATAGCAGAATTGTTGCTCTATTTTTGTTTACAGCGCAAAAAATAAAAATAGCAGAGGTAATCAAATACCCCCAAAAGAAAGCTCTATTTGTGGGGAAAATAGGGCATCAATTTTATTTGGGTACATCGTCGCACGACCGTGCAATTTTCCGTTAAATGAATGCAGTGCCAAATTGCAAAAAATGGCCTGGCCATTAAGGGGGCAAATCCTTCCGGTCCGGAAGTGGTTAAGCAAGTTTGCAGCTTTTGCCCTCCATTTTTTTCAATTGACATTGATAGGGATTGCAATAGGCACAGACCAAGCCTTCCTATATGAATTCTCTAAATTAGCATGGATCCTCCCCATCAGACACCAGCTGTCTATAAATTCTTCCTTGTGAACTGACCTACAGGTGCACTTCTCTAGCTAATTGAACCAGTTCCCTGTAACTGCAGGAGCATACATGTTGTAGCTTGTGACACACTGGGTCCTGGGATTCTGTCTAGTATTATAATGTGGATAATATGGCTTTGTTGCATCTTTAGTTATGATTCATGAACTATGACTTTCAAGATGACACTATAGCCCTTATTCTATAAAGTCTTCCACTGTAAAAAAGATACACCTTTTGGGGTGTTCAAAGAAAAAAAAAGTTATTGGTGTTCAAACTGCATTTTTTTCGAGAAGCCAATTCATCATTATTCTTTATTAGATGGTCTAGGGAAAATATTTTTCTTTCTGGACAAGGCAAAAATTATGAAAACTATTTTGTATATACATTGGCAAGTTTAGGAAGTTTGAGAATTAACAAAACTTCCTGCTTTGTTTTACTGACATTTTGCCTTTACACGTTTTAAGCATTTATAATATATTTCTGTGAAGTTTAAGAAATAATGCCCATCTAGAGTTTTTTTTTTTTTTTTTTTTTTTAGTTTTTATCGCCTTTGTTGAACATTCAAACTTTTTAGTGGCATGATAGGGCAGAGTGTGGTCAGGCACATAGCAGTTATTTTGCTGATCTTACAAACCTCTTGAAGAGTTGAAGTTATGCAAAATCTATTCTATTGAAAAGTAAAGCATCAAAATATGCAGCAAGTCCAGTTTTATTTTCCTTTTTTTGTTTCTATTCTGTTAGGAATTGCATTCAAGATATTTTAATCTGTTGCTGTGTGTTGCTTCAGAGTTCAGATTTCAAACACAAAATGAACAGGATTTTATATTTCAGCTAAAAAAGGGTATTTCAGCAATTAGCCTTCTGTCAAGAACTTAATTAAAAGGGCAGCTGGTTCATCCCCTTCACTTTTGCAGAGCCCAGGCAAGCAGAAAATAAATCTGTGTTCTTGCTAAATGACTACAGCATTTAATCCACATAGGACTAAAATACCTGATAATGCAGTCATTGAAGATGTCTAGCAAATCTGTTTCTGTTAACTCTTGCACTGTCTTATTTTTCTTCCCACGCATTTTTTTACTTTAAGAGATGGGAATGCCAGACCTACAAATCTAAAGAAAAAAACATATAAAACTGTGCAAAATGCCCAATGTCTACAAAGCAGTAAATGTAAATAATAAGTGACACAACTGCCATCAGAAAACCCAGAATACAAGTGCTTAAGTGATCAATTAAACCATATTTTGTCCTGTGTATGAACTATATGTGCTTGAAACACAGTTCATGTACAGACCTACAAATAGTTGCTCCTAACAGTTACTAAAGCACCCACAATGTTACGCATTACAATAAGTTACACAATAAATGTTGATATGTGGTTAGATTATATATATATATAT
The DNA here is from genome assembly GCF_965119305.1 of Pelophylax lessonae. Taxonomy (NCBI): domain Eukaryota; kingdom Metazoa; phylum Chordata; class Amphibia; order Anura; family Ranidae; genus Pelophylax; species Pelophylax lessonae. Next base: position 210,306,145 of record NC_138776.1, on the reverse strand, counting down.
ATATATATATATATATAGCATAATACATGTATATTTTCCCAATTAATATGTTTTCTTATTTTCCTATGCCAGTAGGAGTGTCATAGTATGTAGGGCCTTTTTTTTATGAGAGTGGGAAACTATAAGTCTTGAGCCTGAAGGTAATCATCAAAACTATATACCTTCAAAATATCTCTAATTCTCACAACACAAGACACTTCAAGTCATTGTTCACTTCATTGTTTTCTGAGATTCAACCCCATCTTTCGACATTTGGGCTGGATATCACCCCCAAGGCTTACAGCTTAATCCAGTCTGACAAATCCAGCTTTAGGACTCTCCTTGACTTCTTTTCAGGGCCCTGGATCTAATGCCTCGTACACACGCAACAATTATCGGCCGACCGATCGGCCGTCTTTTGTCCAGTGTTGTTGTGTTGGTTGAAATGTGCTCTAGACTGCACACAAATTTTCTCGGCCAACAAAAACCAACTTCAGAAGTGATGTCATGTGCTGGTTTACTTTTCGTGTATTTTTTCTTCTCTGAGCATGCCCAGTCTTGCTTATCAGATTCTTGTCTGCCAAAATCTGTACTGACTGACGAAAAATCGGCCGTTGTGTTGACGGCCAACAAAAATTTTATAGCCTGCACACCAGATTTTATTTGGCCGAAAAGTCGGAGTCGGTTGTTGAAAGCATCATACTAACAAGCCGAAAATTGGCCGATCGGACGTTGGCCGAAAATTCACGGCCAACTATCGATGCGTGTGTATGAGGCATTAGAGGCATACTGTCTGTCCTCTTTTAGTGTGGCCACTTTTTTTTTCTATAATCTATATTTCTCATTGATCAATATACAAACAAGAAAACCATACAAAAAAATACATCATACAAATCCCCACGAAGATAGACTGTAGCCTAAATTACAAAACGTTTAACTGCTAAAAAAATAACAACATACATCTAGAAAGAAAAAAAAAGGCACGGGGAGAGTTGGGGTTGCACTTTAAATTGCCAATACAGTTTGGGATCGGGTTTAGTTATGTTAGCCGCCGGCCGCAATGGGGGCTTGTTGGGTGAGACGCACGGACAGGAGATGGTACTTAAGGGGAATAGGCTCCCCTTCAGCTGTCCTTGGTTGGATGGTGGTGGACATTTGTTGTGACTTTCACCTAGGTGAGTAATGCTGACTTTGCTTTGCTACATTGGAGAGAACGCTGCTTTTTTCTTTTTTTAAACTGTCATTTTTATTTTATGTATGCAAATGGTAACCTAATAGAAGAGAGGAAAAAATCCACAATAACATACAATCAATGACTCATTTTTCTTATAATAAATCTCAGTCACAGAGGAAGAAGGAAAATTCCCAATACCTAATAGCTCCGCTCAAAAAGAACTCAACAAGAGGTATAACAACAGGCATAAAATTGTACACTAAACTCAGGTTAATGCGTAAAACATAGCCAATATAACCATGGAGTGTGTATATGGACAAGGAATCAGCAGTATAATGTAGCCCCTCAAAAGAATTGTTTGTGAAAATCATGGAAAAAAAAAAGAAGAGAGAAAGAAGAAAAAAAAACAAGAAAGAGGGAAAATATAGATGAAGATGTCTGATGTGCTCCAAGAACTAATAGGACCCGCCGACCACTGCCCACCCCCTAGTGGGGAAGGGTTATACACAATGATGACCGACATTAAATCATTCAGATAAGCCGTTAGATATTCCATCCTTAGAACATCTTTGAGCCAAGCATGAAGCTCCATCAAAAAAGGTGGCTCCCGCTGTTTTCACCGAAGGGCCACAAAAAAACCTAGCTACTGTAAGGACATGTTATAACCGCCGTTGGGATGTTTAAGAGAGATTTAAAGGGGGTAAGCCCCACAGAAAGGAGCCACATGTAATGCAGGAGGCACAGACCCGATGGATGAGGGCATGCACTTCTTGCCAATAAGGTACAATGAGTGAACATGACAAAAATATATGTTGGAGAGTTCCCAGACTCCTACACCTCCAACATCTATCATGTGCAGTGGGATATATAGAGCGTAATTTATCTGGGGTAGAATACCAGTGGAAAAGCATCTTCTACTGGTTTTCTTAATACAAAAATGCAGATGGAGCACATGGACCCATATCGTTTGCAAGGTTATAACATGTAGAGATGCTTTGGATGGGTATGAGATGGCAGGGAAGCCCTTAAGGGCTCTTTCACACGGGCGATCAGTTCCTTTTTTTTTTTTTTTTTGAAACGGACATGGATGACACTTGTGTCATCCGGTCCGTATGTCCGTTTTTCATCCCATCCGTTTGCGGATGAAAAACTGACATAATGTATCTCTATGTAAATACGGATGTCAGCGGATGACACCAGCTTTTGCGTCCGTTACGTTTTTTGAACAGAAGAAAAAATAGGGTTCTCTTCCGTTCAAAAAAACTGAACTGAACGGACGAAAAACGGATGTCAGCGGATGGTCATCCGCTGACATCCGTATTTACATAGAGATACATTATGTCCATTTTTCATCTTCAAATGGATGGAATGAAAAACGGACATACGGAACGCCCGTGTGAAAGAGCCCTTACTGGACATTTAAGCAAATTCTTTCAAGCAGTTTTTGAGTACATTTATGGGATTTTGTCAAAGATTGGGCATATTGATGAATTTGTAGGTAACCAAAGAAAGCTTGTTTAGAGAGAACATGGGCTTTCTGGAGGCCCCGGAAGGATTGCACAATACTAGTTCTGCAATTCACCAAGTGCCCATAGTGATAGAGGCCTCTAGTCTTCCATACTATGGACATCTAGGTAGTTTTTTCAAGTATCTGGTATAGTAGGGGTAAATAAAAAGGCAGTTGGAGAAGCTGTGGTTGTTAAGGAGTATAGCCTTTGGGCTTGACACCACAAGGTGTGGAGAAGAGCCATGGGGTGAAATAAAGTAGCTGAATTCGGTATATAGGTGGAACTCCACAGCATTGAGTTAGAGTGGAATGACTAATAACTATGACTATTCATGATTGCACTATTAGGGTTAAGCGCCACTTTTTATTTATATTAATCATTTACAGCTGGTATTATAGTTGGTTGGGTGGCTGCTTACCTTTTCATTCTTTTTGCTTGACCTAGAGTGGATTTTTTCCTGTTTTATATTGATCTATAAAGAACAAATTGAGCTGTGTAATAAGTACAATAATGAGTATGTGGGGCTTGGTAATATACTGCTGGAGATGCTGACAAGAGCACCCAAACACCCCTCATGGGAGCTAACCGTGACCTGGTGGGGATCTAGCCAGCCCTACAAGGCCACTTTAAAATGGCTTTTGCCTCAACTTTCAAACTCCAAGCAGCACTCACTTCACTTTCCACTGCACAAATTATTTGATAGTAACACTAGAGAAAGAGGTCATGCACTTCCTTTTGTTCTCGGGAATTTTTAGGGCTTGTTCACACAACTGCATTACAGAAACTCTACATGGATTTCCAAAAGACAGATGTTGCAATGCAGCACAATGGGTAAAAACGCACTTATGTGTGTTTCATTGAAGTGCAATGCCTGAAATGGCACGTGAACCTTCAAATGCACATCCAAATTTTTGGGCTGCCTAAACGCAACACATGTTAATGTGCTTATTAAAGCATGTTAATGTAGCACGATTGTGTGGATGGGCCATTACTGAAGTTTTCTTAAATGCAGAATCCAACATCCTAATAATGTGGATAATAATCAATAATCAAGTACTCCCTTCAACAGTAACAGTGTGTTAGATCCCCTATCAATTAGTTTCAATGCTTTGGGATCAAAGCTGCAAGTTCCGGGGGGCGGAGCCGGCTAGCGAGGCTGATGGAAGCGTGAGCCAGAAGCTCCTCGCTAAACAGACACACCGGAGCAATTAGAACACAGAGGGTCAACTCAAAACCATTCAGCTATACACCGGACATTCCTGGGCATCACCTGGACATGCCACCGAAGCGCAAGGACCGCTGCAAACCCGGTAAGATGATAAACTTCTTCTCACCTCATACCAGGCCGCTCGGCCAAGATGGCGCCGGCCCGCCACGAGCACCCAGCACTCAGTCACAGAAGCCTTCTGGCTCGGCACAGAGGGGATCCTCCCCGAGCTCCCTGGCTGACCCCTTTAACCTTTCACAGCATTCGGCTGCAGAATCACAGTCCAACAGTCCTGTGAAGTCTAAACAAAAGACCTTCCATGAACTGTCTCCCCCTCACCGCAGTATCTCTGTGGATGACACCCTGGAGTTCCAGGACACACTAGCAACCATCCCTGCTGGGGATCATCCTGTGATGGCATCAATGTTTAAAGATGTAATGCTGTCTTTGAGGTCAGCTATCCATTCAGATATGCTGCAACTGGTGTCACAATGCAGCTCAGCAGTCACAGCAGTAACTGACAGGGTCTCCACCATAGAAAACAAGATGGGGGAATTTGCAGACACTTTTAATAATATGGTGGACGCTCACAATGAACATGATGATGATCTGGTCTGGCTCAAATCAAAGGTGGCTGATCTTGAGGACCGTTCCCGAAGGAATAATGTCAAAATCAGAGGCATCCCTGAGACAGTTAAACCACCAGACCTGGCAGCATTCCTTACATCTATTATGCAGGAACTTCTTCCTAACACTGCTTTGGGTGATCTGGCCATCGACAGGATCCACAGGCTGCCTGAAGCCCAAGCACATCTCAGACAAATATCCTAGAGATGCCATAGCTAGGATTCATTTCTACACAGTTAAGGAGCAACTTATGGCGAAAGTGCGGAAAGCGGTGGATCTCCCACCTAGTATGCAGGGCCTGTCTTTTTATGCAGACCTTTCAGCTCACACTATGAACCGGAGGAGAAATCTAGTGACTATCACCAAACCCCTTAGAAATCATCATATCCAGTATCGCTGGAACTACCCTGCAACCCTCATTATTACTAGAGGGGATAAGGAATTTAAAGTTTCTACCCTGGAACGGGGCATTGAGCTCCTTCGACAGTGGGACATTCTGGAAACAACAGACCCTCCGGGGGCTCAAACGTCTACCTGGGATCCTGAGCTACCTGCTTCAAATGGATTTAAATAATTTTTCTGGAACCTCACTGATCCCTTGGAGTTGACCCTCCATATGATCCAACACTCGGCCCTACCGTCTCCGACAGTTCTGTTCGGCTACTCTCTTGTTTGTGTTCTATTAAGTTCCCCGGATTAGCAGTACCAACACTGCTCAGATTTCCATTTGGATATCGCCTCATTTTTAATAGTTGGCGCGGTCCACATACCTGTGCCTATATACGGTTATTTACCGTTTGTTTGCAGGGCTCTGCATACACAGGGATCTACGTTAGACTGTTGATAAATTTACCCCTGCTGTTTCTTTTTATCTTTCTCTTGTTTTTGACCCACGGCAGTATCTCTCCAGTCCTACAGTGTTCCACCAAGCCATCCTGAACTCTACAGCTTCACTGCAGGACCTCCTGGACTACCAGAGTCACCGCCACTACCGTAACAACGGATTGGGGTAGGATCTCTTGGACATTGTTATTTGTTCCACACTGGGACCTTGTTTTTTTATTTCTTTCCCACATTTTTGTCTTCTTGATCGAACTCTCACTGCTCATACCACACCATGGCATTTAAGCTGACTTCCCTCAATGTTCATGGGTTGAACAGCCCATTTAAACGACACATGCTCTGGCGAGAAATAAAGTCTCAAAAATGTGATATTATGCTACTTCAGGAGACTCATTTTTGTGCCACGGATCCTCCCAGACTCACTAATAAGCAATTTCCACACATATACTACGCAAATGTCCCCAAAAAGAAGGGGGGTGTGGCCATTATCATCAAAGATTCTGTGCCTTACCGATACCATGCTCATATCTCGGACCCGGACGTTCGCTATATACTCTTACACTGTGAAATTAACAATGTTGAATATACCATCCTCAACATATATGCCCCAAATGTGAGGCAAATTTCATACCTTACTAAATTGTGGAAACACCTCCAACCGAGCATTAGGGGATATGTGATCCTGGGAGGTGACATGAACTTAGTGGCGAACATTCGCCAGGACATCTCTAGCGGTGCCCGAACATGCCCCCGTAGATCGGATCTCTCTAACTTTTTGAAATCTACGGGCCTACAGGATGTATGGCGGTGTCATCACTCTACGGAGCGAGATTACTCCTTTTTCTCAAAAGTTCATGCCTCATACTCGAGGATAGACATGTTCTTTACGGACAAATTTCTGCTACAAAAAATTGTGGATTCTTCCATTGGACAGATCACATGGTCAGACCACGCCCCCGTGTCCATTACAGTTGGCCCACGGGTGTTTTCCACGAGGGCTAATAGGTGGAGAAATGACACAAATGTATTCTGCGATTCGGGGTCTTCATCTGAGGTCCGTGAGGCCTTGGAGGAATTCTTCCGAACAAATGAAAAGGGGGACGTTTGCCCACTGATTGTATGGAATGCTCATAAGGCTTTTATGCGTGGTTTTCTTATATCTAGGAGTGCTGCATTGAGGAGGCAGAGGAGGCAGCGCCTGGATGATCTTTTGAAAAAGATCCAAAATTTAGAAACACTAAATAAACGCACTCCCCTTCCAGACATTTGCGACCAATTATCGAATGCACAACATGAGCTCCGATCACTGCTGATTGGGCAGCACCAGGCCCATGTACGCAGACTGAAGGCCACCTCTTTTGCGCATGGCAACAAGGCTGGCAAATTATTAGCGAATCAATTAAAGGACAAGCAGACCCGGCAACGTATATCTAATTTGACGCACCACTCCACGAAACAGAACTTGACCAACCCTAAAGATATTGCCGACGCCTTTAGCCACTATTATGGTGAGCTATATAACTTACAGGATGACGTGTCCACCCCGCAACCATCACCAGAAGACATTGACAAATTTCTCACCTCAATTGCCCTACCCAAATTATGTCCCACAGACTTAACGAAACTGAACCTTCCTATAACAGACCTTGAAATCAGTAAAGTCATTCAGTCTCTGCCCCTTAATAAAGCTCCTGGCCCTGATGGGTTCTCTTCGGAGTACTACAAGCAGTATACGCATATTCTAACCCCAAAACTCCGGGGGGTATTCCAAAAGGCTGCCACCTCTGCCTCCTTCCCTCCTGAGATGTTGGAGGCCACTGTGGTTACACTACCTAAACCGGGGAAACCCCCGGATTGCGCAAAGAACTTCAGGCCCATTTCTTTGTTAAACGTGGACCTGAAGGTCTACGCAAAAATCCTGGCAAACAGAATCTCAAAATTCCTGCCTGGCCTTATCAAACAGGATCAGGTAGGGTTTGTAATGGGCCGTCAGGCCACCGATGCTACGAGAAGAATGCTGAATCTCATCCACCGTGCCGAGTCCACTCGTACTCCCACTGTGTTCCTGTCCCTTGATGCCGAAAAGGCCTTTGACAGGATACACTGGGGTTACCTTCATAAAGTCCTGCAACGATTCGGCATGGAGGGTGAGATTTTAGACGCAGTGCTAGCATTATACACGGCACCTTCAGCCTATGTATACACAGAAGGACTGTTCTCCACTAAATTTAACATAACAAATGGCACTCGCCAGGGGTGCCCATTATCCCCATTGATGTTTGTTTTATTAATGGAACCCTTTGCAGAAAAGATTAGAAGCCACCCGGGAATTAGGGGACTAGATATTAAGAGATTCAACAACAAGATTTCGTTGTTTGCAGACGACGTCATCTTATCCGTGACATCTCCCCGGTCCTCTTTAGTGGCAGTCCAGGAGGTGCTCAAAGAATTTAGCTCGGTTTCATATTACAAGGTAAATGACACCAAGTCAAACATGCTAGGCATAGCAATTCCCGAACACCTGGCGAAAGAGATTCAAAGCAGTGTCCCTTTTCAATGGGGCATTGGACATATCGACTTCTTAGGCATCAAGCTTACTAGCAAGGCTGGGGACCTTTTCAAAACAAACTTTGCACCATTTCTTGACATCCTCACACAGGAGTTATCTAGACTAGGCAAATTCTACCTTACTTGGTCAGGCAGGAATGCAGCGTTTAAAATGCTGACATTCCCAAAGCTCCTGTATCTGTTTAGAGCACTCCCCATCAAGATTCCCTTAGCGTTTTATAGATCAGTACAATCTCTGATATCTAAATTTCTATGGGGTGGTAAAAAACCTCGCTGCTCTCATATGCATCTGATTAAACACCCCCTCATGGGGGGTATGGGTGTCCCGGATGTGCAGGACTATCATATGGCTGCTATACTTACCCAATCCGTCCACTGGCTGAAGCATACCCAGTCGCCTAGCTGGAAGTCCATTGAGCAGGCGGTAGTAACACAAGGCACTCTAGCGGACCTCATTCTCAGTATTCCATTATCTAATGGCAACTATCCGATGGCGCACCCCACTATCATGCCCACAATACAGGCATGGCGTTACTTTTACGCTCACAGTGCCAAACGTTCTAAAAGAGTGGATGTCCCTATTCCCTTGACTGCGCTCTCTTTCATCTCCCCAGACCTACATTTAGTGCACTGGTCCACTTATGGTCTCCACACGCTTAGAGATATCACGCACAATCCGGGAGGTTTTTCCTTCTCTGGATGGTGTGCCCGCTACCCATTGTTTGCTAAGGAATTTTTCACGTACTCCAGAGTGTCCCACTTGATTTCCAAGGTATCCTCAGTTGACATCCCTTTTCCTGAATCGATTCACATGTTGTGCTTCGGAGACAATCATCACACGAAGGGAATAGGTAAATTTTATGTTTCCCTACACGACAAGAAGTCATTTGTGAAACACACCTATCATATAAAGTGGGAGGGGGACCTAGGCCAGGAATTTACAGAAGTTCAGTGGCTGCGTTCATATACCCATACAGCTACCCATACTAGATGTTCCAATTTCAGGGAAGGTCTTTTGAAAATACATCAGCGGTGGTATAAAACCCCGTACTCCATTGCCAAGTACTACCCGGGCGTCTCCAACTTATGCTGGAGACAGTGCTGGCAAGTTGGAACTATACTCCACGTTCTGTGGTCCTGTGTCTCCTTGCGAAGTTTCTGGGCCTCTGTCTCTAAACTGATTGCGGAGGTGACGGGAGTGCTTAACAAGGTTACAGTTGAACAAGCCTTACTGGGCATAAATATTGACAGGTACCCTCCCCAATTGAGAACAGTGGTTCAGAACATTCTTTTTGCTGCACGGCTGTCCATAGCCCGTAAGTGGAAATGTGAGGACATCCCTACCAGGAGGGAGGTGGTGCAAATAGTAGGAGAATCGTATGCACACGAAAAAACTCTAGCTATCTCTGCCTTTAAAATGCAACAATTTCGGACCAGATGGTCCGCCTGGACTGAATATGTTGGACAGCGTGGTGCCTGATAAACTGATCTCTTCTTAACATGTATGTGATTGCTACTGTGGACGTTGTGCTGGGGGCCGTGGGCGAGGGGGGTGGGTAGGGGGCTAAGAGAGGGGACACAGCAGGATCCCTTTGGGGTGTCCCCCCTAGAGTGGCTTTTGCGCTACATTGCCTTCTCCCGCGCCCTCCCCCATGGGTCGCAGCGTGCGATTGATTTCATTGTGTGTTGGGGTGCTAAGTTGTCCATGACGTTTATACCATTTGTTACTGCTGTGGGTCATACCTCCATACCCTTATACCTTGTAACTCTGTTCAGTCATTTCAAATGTAATTCTCAGTTGTTCAATTACTCGTATGTCATGTTATAATGCAGCTGTTCCAAACTTATACTTCCATTTGTTATGTATGTAACTCATTTTCTCTGCAAAAAACCAAATAAAAAGATTTTCAAAAAAAAAAAAAAGCTGCAAGTTCCCAGCACTTTGAGGAGTTTGACATTGAGGCTCATTGCACAGGACAAGGTGAGCATGCAAGGTGTAAGAAATTACTGTGTGGGTTTGGTTAATTTTGGTTTGTTAGGGTTGCAGAATAGATGGTTTAGTGTGGCTTCATGGGTCACTATCTTCATATAATCCCATCAGCTTGCCTGTAATGTGTCCCAGAATCCCGTTTCACGTCTTCAAGCAACATTACCTGATTACTGCATGTCCTGACAATGGAAGAGCAAACTTATCAATCTTTCCCTTTTGTCAGTGACCCATGCAATCTCCATCCAGCAAACTGAACTCATAGTGCTCTTGTGCTAACGTTACCTGAACAACAGAGTGCGCAGTCAGAGTGTTTTGAGAAATGTACAATTGATATTTCAGTAAAAGCCACCATTTCCTTGATGAAAAAAAGGTGTCACTAGTCCAGTTGATACAGATCAACTTGCTGGAGAAAAGTGGGGATTGAAGAATGCTCTTTAGGGTCTTGTAGCACCCTCCTAGAGTAAGTTGGTAGGAAAAAATAGTTGGCTCCTGCGGTAATCAAGGGAGCCATAATTGGTTTAGCCTGGTCTGCTCAGGGGTTTGACAGGCTGGGAGTTTTATTGCTTCTCCTGCCTCTGCATCCACAGCTTAGGGCAGGAGATTCAAAACAACAACCCTGAATATTTATCAGGTTCCAGCAAATTCCTGGAAAGGAGTGTCTAGAAGGGGACTAGAAAGGTGATAAATAGTCTGAAACACTGGGGATCAGGGTTTCCAGGGCCAGAGGGGTTGTTGTCCTCAGACAGACTGTGGACTATATAGCTGTTCTGGAGTCCTGGTGTCTGGGTCGAGATCCTGGATGGACTTTTAATAGAAGCTGTTTGCAGAACCTCAACACGAGACCTGGTCTGGAGAGGTACATATCAATAACTGGACCATGTCTAGAGGAAGCTGGAAGGTAGTAGCTGTCCTGGGTATTAGGGTGAGTAATGGTCCTAAACTAATCCCTGTGAATGAGTAGTGTTCCAGAAACTGCATTGGGTACAAACAGTTATGCATCAGCGCAAGTTAACCAGATGCCAAAAAAAATCCCCCGTGGTCAGTTATGAGACCTTAAACTGTTCAACACCCACTATTACTTAGTGATCAGAGAACAGTCTTTATCTTAAGAAGACATCCCCTAGACCATATTATTGGAGCAAGTGTGAATGGGCAGCTTCTTTTTTTCAGGGAAGAGTCAGTTAATACCAATGGCTCCTTTGGGGGTAGAGCCGCAGTCCACAAAGGAGAAATGTTAAGCTAAATTAGGAAAAGAAGAGTTCTCTTTAAGTGATTCAAGAGATTAAGAGTAAAAGCTGAACTCTAGCTAACATAATTGCATGGTTACATTGCGCCAAGTATACTTTGATACCTGAGGGACCACTGTAGAATCTAACAGTTATTGTAGTCGTCGGTGTTTCTACAGTGATTACTGCTATTTTCCGGGTTCTGTGCCGAGCAGTTGCCATACAGCATAATGACCACAGGGGGTCTCTCTTTAGGGATGAGCTTTGAGTTTGAGTCGAAGCTAAGTTCCACTCGAACATCGGCCATTCAATCGTTCGTTGAATGACTAACAAATGTGCTTCTTCGCGGGAAATTTGAGCGCCCATAATGCACGCGTGCAGTACGTTATGTGATAGGCAAAAGCATGCACCCTGACCTCCATGCTTTGGTCAATGAAATCATCTGTGCCATGATTGGACAAAAGGCAGGCTGCCTTTAGCTAATCATGGCTCAGGGGCTACAGTGCATTGCGAAAGTATTCGGCCCCCTTGAACTTTTCGACCTTTTGCCACATTTCAGACTTCAAACATAAAGATATACAACTGTAATTTTTTGTGAAGAATCAACAACAAGTGGGACACAATCATGAAGTGGAACAAAATTTATTGGATATTTCAAATTTTAAAATAAAAAACTGAAAAATTGGGCGTGCAAAATTATTCTGCCCCCTTAAGTTAATACTTTGTAGCGCCACCTTTTGCTGCGATTACAGCTGTAAGTCACTTGGGGTATGTCTCTATCAGTTTTGCACATCAAGAGACTGAAATTTTTGCCCATTCCTCCTTGCAAAACAGCTCGAGCTCAGTGAGGTTGGATGGAGAGCGTTTGTGAGCAGCAGTTTTCAGTTCTTTCCACAGATTCTCGATTGGATTCAGGTCTGGACTTTGACTTGGCCATTCTAACACCTGGATATGTTTATTTGTGAACCATTCTGTTGTAGATTTTGCTTTATGTTTTGGATCATTGTCTTGTTGGAAGAAAAATCTCTGTCCCAGTCTCAGGTCTTTTGCAGACTCCATCAGGTTTTCTTCCAGAATGGTCCTGTATTTGGCTCCATCCATCTTCCCATCAATTTTAACCATCTTCCCTGTCCCTGCTGAAGAAAAGCAGGCCCAAACCATGATGCTGCCACCACCATGTTTGATAGTGGGGATGGTGTGTTCAGTGTGATGAGCTGTGTTGCTTTTATGCCAAACATAACGTTTTGCATTGTTGCCAAAAAGTTTGATTTTGGTTTCATCTGACCAGCGCACCTTCTTCCACATGTTTGGTGTGTCTCCCAGGTGGCTTGTGGCAAACTTTAAATGACACTTTTTATGGATATCTTTAAGAAATGGCTTTCTTCTTGCCACTCTTCCATAAAGGCCAGATTTGTGCAGTATACGACTCATTGTTGTCCTATGGACAGTCTCCCACCTCAGCTGTAGATCTCTGCAGTTTATCCAGAGTGATCATGGGCCTCTTGGCTGCATCTCTGATCAGTCTTCTCCTTGTATGCGCTGAAAGTTTAGAGGGACGGCCAGGTCTTCGTAGATTTGCAGTGGTCTGATACTCCTTCCATTTCAAAATTATCGCTTGCACAGTGCTCCTTGGGATATTTAAAGCTTGGGAAATCTTTTTGTATCCAAATCCGGCTTTAAACTTCTCCACAACAGTATCTCAGACCTGTCTGGTGTGTTCCTTGTTCTTCATGATGCTCTCTGCGTTTTAAAAGGACCTCTGAGACTATCACAGTGCTGGTGCATTTATACGCAGACTTGATTACACACAGGTGGATTCTATTTATCATTAGTCATTTAGGTCAACATTGGATCATTCAGAGATCCTCACTGAACTTCTGGAGAGAGTTTGCTGCACTGAAAGTAAAGGGGCTAAATAATTTTGCACGCCCAATTTTTCAGTTTTTTTTGTTAACGAAGTTTGAAATATCCAATAAATTACGTTCCACTTCATGATTGTGTCCCACTTGTTGTTGATTCTTCACAAAAAATTACAGTTTTATATCTTTATGTTTGAAGCCTGAAATGTGGCAAAAGGCTGCAAAGTTGAAGGGGGCCAAATACTTTCGCAAGGCACTGTAAGTAGACGCCCCACACTATATAAAGGCTGCTCGCGCAGCCGCAGCGTGTAGTGTGATCGTACGGGCAAGGAGACATGCAGAGGAACATGTTTGAGGCAGGGAGAGAATAGTTTGTCAGACAGTGCAGTGAGACATTTGCTAGCAGTGTGAGTATAGGGAGGGAGAGGATCCTGTTTTTCAGGCAGGAAGAGCTAAGTGTTTTGCAGTTTTTCAGACAGTGCAGTTAGATATTGCTAGCACTTAGGCAGGGAGAGAGATTTGTGCTTTTTACAAGTTAAAGTGGAGTTCCACCCTAAAAATTAACTTTACAGCATTAGTTAGAGTAAAAAAACTGATGAGCATCATCAATCCCAATGGGAATGGCCGGTCACTACTCTCATTGCCGATCACAATCTACAGTGCATGCGCAAGATTGCGATCGGCATTCTGGGAGCCAGAAACCAGGAAGAAGGTCATAGCCGGGGACACAGCGGCTTCAGACGCCCACACCGGAGATGGTCGCGCTCTGGAATCAATTTTAAACGTAAGATTTTATCTTAATTCAATTACTATCCTGTACTGTAATGTGAGGTTAGTGTTAATGTAATTGGGGTTAGCTTAGGATTTAGGGGGGTATTTTTAGAAAAAAAATGTCTTTGTGGCCGGAACTCCGCTTTAAGAGACCAGACAGTGAAGTATATTATACCATAGACCATATAACATACATAGATCTCTATCTATATATAGGGCTCTCAATTACATCATATCAGGTCATTGAGTATCTTATCGGCCACTTGTATATACCCTATATCCATCTGATCTCTCTCTATATATAGGGCTATCGATTACATCATATCAGGTCATTGAGTATCTTATCAGTCACTTGTGTATACCCTATATCCATCTGATCTCTATCTATATATAGGGCTATCGATTACATCATATCAGGTCATTGAGTATCTTATTGGTCCCTTGCATATACCCTATATCCATCTGATCTCTATCTATATATAGGACTATCGATTACATCATATCAGGTCATTGAGTATATTATCGGCCACTTGTATATACCCTATATCCATCTGATCTCTCTCTATATATAGGGCTATCGATTACATCATATCAGGTCATTGAGTATCTTATCAGTCACTTGTGTATACCCTATATCCATCTGATCTCTATCTATATATAGGGCTATCGATTACATCATATCAGGTCATTGAGTATCTTATTGGTCCCTTGCATATACCCTATATCCATCTGATCTCTATCTATATATAGGACTATCGATTACATCATATCAGGTCATTGAGTATCTATAGGTCAGTTGCGTATACCCTATATTGATCTCTATCCACATCATGTCTGAAAGGCCAACAAGGAGAGGCAGACGCTCATAGGCCACAAAAAGAGGGCAAGCAGCCTCTGTGTCCACAGTGAAAAGTGGTGGTCATAGTTGACATGGTGCATCATCTGCAGGCAGGGCACGCCCATCCTTTATTTCCGGTGCTGCCCGTCTTATTCAGTCACAACATATGGAAGAGTTGGTGGAGTGAATAAAAAAGCCGTCCTCATCCTCCTCGTCCTCTGACACCCACGCTCACAGTAGTTTGCCTTCCAACGCAGCTGCCAAAGCGGCCCATTCCACAGGCTCCTTCTCCACAGCTACTCCTTCTGTCTCCCCACCATCATGCACGGAGGAGTCACCTGAACTATTCGATCATAGTGTCAGTGACATGCTGCTGGAGGATGCGCAGCAATTTGAAAGCTGTGATGTTGGTTGCCAGGTTGATGAAGGGAATAATGTGAGCCTAGAGAGAAGGTGTGACAACGACGGACAGGAAACCAGCAGTCATGTTCCCACAGCTGCAGCATACTGCTAAGTTTACTCCAGTGACGAGGAGGGAGGGGATGATGAGGTCACTGACTGTACTTGGGTGCCTGACCCGATAAAGGAGGAATGTGGGGGGGAGGAGGAGGAAGAGGAGGAAAAACTCCAACAAGGCAGGATGTGTTCCAGGGGCAGCCATAGGAGTAGAAAACCTATTGCATCACAGAACAGAGCTCCACAGGTGCAGGGTACTGCAAACTCCTCGTGGACTCCCAAAAGTTCATTAGTGTGGGCTTTTTTCAGCACATGTGCAGTAGACTGCAGCATTGCTGTCTGCAACATCTGGCTGAAGCAGATCAAGCGTGGCCAGAACACCAGCCACTTCAGCACCACATGCTTGACAAGGCATATGATGACCTGCCATGCAGTCCATTGGCAACAGCACCTGAAAGAACCACAAGCATACTGCACCTTGCTCCCCATCTGGAAATCTCTAATCCTATAGCTCATGTCTTCTCAAATACCTGCATTGAGAGGGATGATGGAATAGCAATGAGTGCCACAGAGACGTGCACCCAATCTGCTAGCAGTACACCACCGCTTGATTTGAACAGCAGGCAGATTTCACTATCCCAGTTGCTGAAAGAAATACTGTCCCAGCCATCCACAATTTCACATGCTCAGCATCTTAATGCTAGCTTGGCCAAATTGCTAGCATTACAATTGCTGCCTTTTCATCTGGTAGAATTTGCTCCCTTTCACGAATTTGTGGAATGTGCTGTACCACAGTGGCAGGTACCAAAAAGGCATTTCTTTTCGCGAAAGGCCATTCTGGCTCTCTACCGTCATGTGGAAGGTAGTGTTTTGGCCTCGTTGGACAGAGCAGTCAGCAGGAATTACTGCTGATTCTTGGTCCAGCAGGCGTGGACAGGGACATTACAGTTCTTTTGTGGCACACTGGGTAACTCTGCTGGCAGCTGGAAGGATGCAGGACAGGGTTCAGTGTTGCAGCTTGTTTTGCCACCTCTCCTTTCTAAAAGCTGGTGCTCGTTCTGCCACATCTGGCTACTCCACTACCTCCTCCTCCTCCTCCTCCTCCTCCTCCTCCTCCATGTCCTCTTCTGCTCAATTGTCCTCTAAGCAGCAGTGCTCCCTAGGCATTAAAGGGCCTACGCAAGCAGTCAGGCAAAAAGATGCCATGGCGTGCTTTAGTTGGTCTGTCCATGGGATAGGAGTCACACCAGGGCAGAGATTCTGTCAGCTCTGCAGGGGCAGGGGCAGGCTCAGAGATGGTTGACGCCATGATAGCTTGAGCCAGGAATGGTTGTATGCGACAATGACACCAACCTTCTCTCCCCCCTCCATCAGGGACACTTGACACATGTTCAATGCTTGGCACATGTTCTGAATCTGGTGGTGCAGTGTTTCTTGACCAGATTCCTGGGCTTCCAAGATCTCCTGAGGCAGCCCAAAAAAGTCTGTGGCCATTTCTGGCATTCATAAAATTCCAGTGCACGCTTATCTGACATTCAATGGGTGTTCAACCTTCCCACCAACTGCTTTATTTGTGACATGCCCACCAGATGGAACTCAACATTGGCAATGCTGCAGCAGCTGCACATGCAGCATAGGGCCATCATTGAGTACCTGTGTGAGTATGGCACAAGGACAGGGTCAGGGGAGCTTGGCTTTTTTCGCCATGCCAATGGTTATATACTCAGGTATAGACCTGAGGAAGGAGCGCATGCTCCGCAAATGCGTCGCATGAACCATCGCATCATGTCCGGGAAATGACGTCAGGAGGAAGCCACCGTGTGTTCCAGGACCCAGGAAGTGCCAGTAACCACCGGCAAAGACTGCGGGAGCCGTGACCACTGGAGGCCATCCTGACTCCTGAATACAGCACTGGATTGACATTTTTCTTTCTATGGACATCATGAACATCATGGTCCATGCTTTATATCACCTATGTTTGTGAGTACCATACCCTTTGTTACACCCAATAAACCTTTCATGCTGCACTTAGATTGGCGCCTGTGTAATCTCTACAGTCATTTTCAAGTCTCCTCTTCTTGCTTGCCACAAGAGCTGCCTCTCGAGTAATCTGTGCATGGACAGTTTTATATGGACCCTTGATTTTATATGGACCTTTTGATTTAGTTTACTGATGGACTTTCATTAATAGTCAATTGTCCTTTTTATTGTTTAGTATTATTACAATTATTACCCCTTTCTATGGAACTGGTGGGTCCTTGATTCTTTCCTTTTGCACCAGTATAATGTTGCTTTTAGTGGTAGCAGTTGTTTCAGTACATTAGTGCCATTGTTCACCATATATATTTCGATTCTCTGTATGTATGTATTGTACATGTGGAAGAATTGACAATAAAGTAGATTTGACTTTGATATGTTTATATATAAGTTGGGTGTTGTTGACAATATGGTAGTGTCAACGATCAGAGGTATTTCCTGTTTCCTGATGCGATCTTCTTGCAAACCTACAAGCTATTATTTATTTTATACCTACAAGCGCAGGGCCCAGAAGATTGCTGAGATCACTGTAATAGCGTTGGCAACTACAACAATTGTCAGTTTTCACAGCATTCTCTCAGGTATGAGAAATGCATACTAACGTTTGTCCAAGCTAGACCACTGCAAATATGCAATAAAGATTATACCTAGTGCTAAGTGTCAAATTGACTTCCATTAGGAACTTGCTTAAGATTTTCAGGGGATATTGAGAAACCTTATGCCAATTCTCCTTTATTTTGTTTATATACACTCACGGCCACTTTATTGGGTACACCTTGCTAGTATTGGGTTGGACCCCCCTTTCGCCTTCTGAACTACCTTAATTCTTTGTGGCATAGACTCAACAAGGTGTTGGAAACATTCCTCAGGAATTTTTGTCCATATTGACATGATAGCATCAAGCGGTTGCTGCAGATTTGTCGACTGCATATACATGTTGCGAGTCTACCATTCCACCACATTTCAAAGGTGCTATGGGATTGAATTGAGATCTGATGACAGTGGAGGCCATTTGGAGAACAGTGAACTTATTGTCATGTTCAAAAAACAGTTTGAGATGATCTGAGATTTGGGACATGGTGCAGTATCCTGCTGGAAGTAGCCATCTTTTTTTTTGTGAGCCTGTGAGAATTATAGCCTTTGTTTCCTGTTCTTAGCTGACAGGAGTGGAACCCGGTGTGTGGTCTTCTTCTGCTGTATCTGCTTCAAGTTTCAAAATGTTGTGCATTTAGAGGTGGTATTCTGCATACCTTGGTTGTAACGAGTGGTTAGCGGAGTTACTGTTGCCTTTCTATTATCTTGAACCAATCTGCCCACACTCCTCTGACCTCGGACATCAACAAGGCATTTCCGTCCACACAACTGCTGCTCACAGGATATTTTCTCTTTTTCAGACCATTCTCTGTAAACCCTGGAGATGGTTGTGCATAAAAATCCCAGTAGAACAACGGTTTTTGAAATACTCAGACCAGCCCATCTGGCACGATGCCTAAATGCACTGAGTTGCTGCCATGTGATTGGCTGATTAGCAAGCAATTAAACAGGTATACCTAATAAAGCTGTCAGTAAGTGTATATGTATTGTGAAAATAAATCAGACTGCAGATTCTAGCATTAGTTTTTCATATCATTTAATGATACAAAGTGGGAGCTTTTTAAGAGTTACTGCACTCCCATCTCCCTCTTTCAGTTTTATACTCATCTGTCATACTCCACTGTGTTACAAACTTTCCATAGGATTGAATAGAGAGTGCACAGCCCATGTGCAGGTTTGGTTCAGGACATATTGACAGGTGGCTGTGAATCCTCATCAGGGACAGATAAGTATAACCAGGTGAGTACACCAAAATGCAGTGATGGAAACTCATGTTCCGTGCTCATTTCTCACACCATGTTTAAAAGGCACTGGGTGTGTGATCTGCTATAGGTGTCAATGTATTCCCAACTATACCCCAAATACAGATTGCAAACGCAAAGCATTTGCATGCACCAGATTGCATTGGTACTACTTTACCATAGGATCTGGTGCAGTTCATTTCTGAAACTGAGTGCATACACTACTTTTGATTCAATCCAGTGTAATTTCAGCCCATTCAAATGAATGTGCGGAAAAGCCCAATGCACACATTTGCAGTTTCTATGTGAAATTATTTTGTAATTCTGTTCAACCAGTTTTGTGATACAAGCACTCCTATAAGTCAGCACATCACAGCAGTAAAACACTACAGTCTGGCCCAGAGCAACCCCCCTTCTTTAATTGGGACATGTAGGACAAGCAGCATGTTGATGGGGTTTATCTCATTCCTTTCACTTCCTTAAGGATATTCAATATCAAATTGTGCAGTGTGCCAAGCAATAGAGCCCTGATTGGCTTAGAGTTATGCTAGGAGATCCAGGATGGCGAATAGCTAGAGAAATGCAGGAACTTACAGTGCCTTGCGAAAGTATTCGGCCCCCTTGAACTTTGCGACCTTTTGCCACATTTCAGGCTTCAAACATAAAGATATAAAACTGTTATTTTTTGTGAAGAATCAACAACAAGTGGGACACAATCATGAAGTGGAACAAAATTTATTGGATATTTCAAACTTTTTTAACAAATAAAAAACTGAAAAATTGGGCGTGCAAAATTATTCAGCCCCCTTAAGTTAATACTTTGTAGCACCACCTTTTGCTTCGATTACAGCTGTAAGTCGCTTGGGGTATGTCTCTATCAGTTTTGCACATCTAGAGACTAACATTTTTGCCCATTCCTCCTTGCAAAACAGCTCGAGCTCAGTGAGGTTGGATGGAGAGCGTTTGTGAACAGCAGTTTTCAGTTCTTTCCAAAGATTCTCAATTGGATTCAGGTCTGGACTTTGATTTGGCCATTCTAACACCTGGATATGTTTATTTGTGAACCATTCCATTGTAGATTTTGCTTTGTTTTGGATCATTGTCTTGTTGGAAGACAAATCTCCGTCCCAGTCTCAGGTCTTTTGCAGACTCCATCAGGTTTTCTTCCAGAATGGTCCTGTATTTGGCTCCATCCATCTTCCCATCAATTTTAACCATCTTCCCTGTCCCTGCTGATGAAAAGCAGACCCAAACCATGATGCTGCCACCACCATGTTTGACAGTGGGGATGGTGTGTTCAGGGTGATGAGCTGTGTTGCTTTTACGCCAAACATAATGTTTTGCATTGTTGCCAAAAAGTTCGATTTTGGTTTCATCTGACAAGAGCACCTTCTTCCACATGTTTGGTGTGTCTCCCAGGTGGCTTGTGGCAAACTTTAAATGACACTTTTTATGGATATCTTTAAGAAATGGCTTTCTTCTTGCCACTCTTCCATAAAGGCCAGATTTGTGCAGTATACGACTGATTGTTGTCCTATGGACAGAGTCTCCCACCTCAGCCCTCAGCTGTAGATCTCTGCAGTTCATCCAGAGTGATCATGGGCCTCTTGGCTGCCTCTCTGATCAGTCTTCTCCTTGTATGAGCTGAAAGTTTAGAGGGACGGCCAGGTCTTTGTATGTTTGCAGTGGTCTGATACTCCTTCCATATCAATATTATCGCTTGCACAGTGTTCCTTGGGATGTTTAAAGCTTGGGAAATATTTTTGCATCCAAATCCAGCTTTAAACTTCTCCACAACAGTATCTCGGACCTGCCTGGTGTGTTCCTTGTTCTTCATGATGCTCTCTGCGCTTTAAATGGACCTCTGAGACTATCACAGTGCAGGTGCATTTATATGGAGACTTGATTACACACAGGTGGATTCTATTTATCATCATTAGTCATTTAGGTCAACATTGAGATCCTCACTGAACTTCTGGAGAGAGTTTGCTGCACTGAAAGTAAAGGGGCTGAATAATTTTGCACGCCCAATTTTTCAGTTTTTTATTTGTTAACAAAGTTTGAAATATCCAAAACATTTCGTTCCACTTCATAATTGTGTCCCACTTGTTGTTGATTCTTCACAAAAAATTACAGTTTTATATCTTTATGTTTGAAGCCTGAAATGTGACAAAATGTTGCAAAGTTCAAGGGGGCCGAATACTTTCGCAAGGCACTGTATGTTAGCTGAATGTAAAAATAAATGTAGAAACCAAATCTATACAAAGCTTGCATTGAGAAGGGTTAAAACCTCTGTAGGATTTTTTGCTGGTTGTGTTCTCATTAGAAAGATTTTCTCAAACTTACTATAATTGTACTTTTCTTACACCGCATGTTATTACGCTTGTAAATACAGATTGTATTATTATAGGGATGTGTTCCCTAACAGCCTTGCTGTGTTCGTGGTTTTGCTATTTTTCAAAGCCTCCTGCAGAATACCGAGCCTAGGGACTTTCTGTATTGAATTTTCTGCCAGACTCTGTTTGAAAAAGGCTCTTAAGCTCTATGAAAGGGTGTAATACAGGGAGCTCTCTCTGTCTTGTTAGCTGGTGGATTTGTCATTAGAGATAAATGGATGTGCCAAGGTTTGGTTCACAGGACCTCCATCGAACCCATAGTAGGTTCTGCAAATTGCAAACCTAAACCCCTTTAAAGTCTACAGGGGGATTAATATAGAAAATCAAATCTGCCCATTTTCAAGGCTAATAAGCAAAGGGTTGTCAAACAACAGGGAACATATACTGATGCAAAATTTAAAAAAAAATAAAAAATGTTGTAGAGCGACTTCAAACAAAAATAGGAAAACACCAATTCTTTCAGATATGTTCTTGGGAGATGCCTTTAGGCCATATGTGATGTTATGGAAAAGTCAGATTCCATCAGGCAATATGTCAGCGACACAGTAGTCTGGCATAACATATCTTGGATGTGTAAATTTTTTTTTTAACTTTTAAATTATTTCTTCACTTAACAACAGCAGCGGCACCACAATTTTGTTCATTTCAACTTGAAAAGGAAAGCTTTTTAGGTTGTTTTGCATGTGGCATCTGATTTTCTAATTCAGTGGTACTAAGACCTTATATTTGTACCAATTGGCTAGTGGTAAAAAAGTTCCATAGTATGTTTGATAGAAATTGGCTGGTGTGAGTGCATAAGCGCTTGAATAGACAGCAGATAGAAAGCTGTGCAGCGCAGGCCTTTTAAATGTAAAATTTTTCCTCCTCTTCCTGAAGGGTGCATTGCAGCAATTTTTTATAGGACTGCAAACACACCCTTTTCACCCTCCACAAGGGTGCATGGCAGCTTTTTGTTCTGGAGAACTGCTAATTCTTCCTTTCTTTCCTCTTCCTCTACTGCCATTTAAGGGGGATTGTTGGGGTGTTGCCAGTCAGGAGGAAATGTGGTGCAGACATTCAGAAGTGTAGAAAAAAATAATGCAAGACACTTAATGGGTTAAAAAGGTAATTTATGAAACACAGAGATAACCAGATTGTTGCAGAAAATGAATATTGGACCCTCTGTGTTATCTGCATGTTGGAGAGGGTGTGATCTTTTCTTTTTTAAATTATTTTTTATTAAAGTTATTTTGCAAAGTAAAACAAAAAAAAAAAAATAGAGAACTAGAAAAGTATGAACAAATGTGTGAGGATAGGTTGGCTCACTAAATAGATCATAGTAAAATAAATAATTGGAAGTGTTGGCTGGGCTAATCAAGGAGCCACAGATTACACCCCAAAACAGATGGGATTTTCAAGGGCTGTAGTATGCTCTAAGTCAGGGCTCAAAATTTCAAGTCATGAGCTACTAGCCAGGCCTTAAGAGTTACTCGCCACTTGTTGCCCCACCCAAACCCCACCCTGCTCCGCCCCTAAACACGCCCTCTACATTGCAGAGCGCCCACAGCATGTCCCCTTACATTGCAGAGCGCCCACAGCATGTCCCCTTAAATTGCAGAGCGCCCACAGCATGTCCCCTTAAATTGCAGAGCGCCCGCAGCATGTCCCCTTAAATTGCAGAGCGCTCGCAGCATGTCCCCTAAATTGCAGAGCGCTCACAGCATGTCCCCTTACATTGCAGAGCGCCCACAGCATGTCCCCTTTCATTGCAGAGCGCCCACAGCATGTCCCCTTTCATTGCAGAGCGCCCACAGCATGTCCCCTTTCATTGCAGAGCGATCACAGCATGTCCCCTTACATTGCAGAGCGATCACAGCATGTCCCCTTTCATTGCAGAGCGATCACAGCATGTCCCCTTTCATTGCAGAGCGCCCACAGCATGTCCCCTTTCATTGCAGAGCGCCCACAGCATGTCCCCTTTCATTGCAGAGCGCCCACAGCATGTCCCCTTTAATTGCAGAGCGCCCGCAGCATGTCCCCTTAAATTGCAGAGCGCTCGCAGCATGTCCCCTAAATTGCAGAGCGCTCACAGCATGTCCCCTTACATTGCAGAGCGCCCACAGAATGTCCCCTTTCATTGCAGAGCGCCCACAGAATGTCCCCTTTCATTGCAGAGCGATCACAGCATGTCCCTTTTCATTGCAGAGCGCCCACAGCATGTCCCCTTTCATTGCAGAGCGATCACAGCATGTCCCTTTTCATTGCAGAGCGCCCACAGCATGTCCCCTTTCATTGCAGAGCGCCCACAGCATGTCCCCTTTCATTGCAGAGCGATCACAGCATGTCCCCTTAAATTGCAGAGCGCCCACAGCATGTCCCCTTAAATTGCAGAGCGATCACAGCATGTCCCCTTAAATTGCAGAGCGATCACAGCATGTCCCCTTAAATTGCAGAGCAATCGCAGCATGTCCCCTTTCATTGCAGAGCAATCGCAGCATGTCCCCTTTCATTGCAGAGCGATCGCAGCATGTCCCCTTTCATTGCAGAGCAATCGCAGCATGTCCCCTTTCATTGCAGAGCAATCGCAGCATGTCCCCTTAAATTGCAGAGCGCCCACAGCATGTCCCCTTACATTGCAGAGTGCCCACAGCATGACCCCTTTCATTGCAGAGCGATCATCACAGCATGTCCCCTTTCATTGCACAGTGCCCACAGCATGACCCCTTTCATTGCAGAGTGCCCACAGCATGACCCCTTTCATTGCAGAGTGCCCACAGCATGTCCCCTTAATTGCAGAGCGATCATCACAGCATGTCTCCTTAATTGCAGAGCGATCATCACACAGCATGTCCCCTTAATTGCAGAGCGATCATCACAGCATGTCCCCTTAATTGCAGAGCGATCATCACACAGCATGTCCCCTTATTTGCAGAGCGATCATCACACAGCATGTCCCCTTAATTGCAGAGCGATCATCACAGCGTGCACTTACCTGCAGCAGGCGGCTTCTCATCAATCCTGTGCGTCCTCCGTGTCTCCCGAGTCCTCCTCCTCCTCCTCCTTGGCCAGTTACAATCGTTCGCCTTTTGGCCAATCAGGAAACACCTGCCTCCTGATTGGCCAGTAGGAGGATCAGGAGGAGGATCCCTGTGACAATAGCGAATACTCATTCGCTATTGTCACACAATGGGTGGGCTCAGGACGCAGTGCTCTGCTCCTAGAGCCCATCCTTTTCTAAAAAAGAAAGTGAAAGTAATCGCCAGCTGCTGTTAATGGCGGCGGCGGCGGCAGGCACAGCTCGCCATCCTCAAAATTCCACTCGCAAAATGCTAGTAGGCGAGTGGAATTTTTGAGGGCTGCTCTAAGTAAATATGAAACACAAGCATATTATAAAATTGAAAATATATTTTAATTCAAAATGTAACACAAACAGAAGAAAAAAAAATTACATATAAAGAAAATGATTAAAATCATTGCAGGATGGAGTACAATCATTGGAAAACAACAAACAGTAATGGATATACAGTCCTACATTTTTCGCCAAGGTATTTTAATCCCTCATGTAGTAGCTTCTTCAGGGACTGATTTCTGTAATCCATATAAGAATCTAAATAAATCAGAAAACATACATAATAGAAAGTGCACGAGGGAGAAATTTGGAGATGATAGATTACATATCAACTGCCATAGATTGTATGGCCAATCTCCACATGTGCACTACATAACACAAACATCTTACCATATTGTATCCAAAAGAGTAACACCTGCTGAATAGGGCATGAAATATGGCGTCCCAGGGCAGCCGAAAGGCTACATTGCTGGACCGACACCACCAAATGAAGACACCCGGCAGGGTCGAAGTACACCCTAAGCATCTAAAAATAGAAAAATGTAAAGGAATAGTCTATATTAGCACAATGCACAAATTGGTAGGAAATATCACAATATTTCCAGGAAAGTGGAGAGGATAGGCAGAGAGTCCCATCACATAGTGGCCAGCTGAAAAAATTACAACAAGTGGTGATTGGTGAATAGATTGAGGTAAAAACAAAAATAACAGGGAAATAGACATCTGTCCGACTCGTACATGAGCAAAGAGAAATAAATGTTGGTGACAAATTATCAGAAAGGGGTAACTCATCAGTTTGCTTTAAATCATTATTTTCATAATTTCCATTGTACCTCAAAATTTTAACTTGTACCATATTTACTAGCCAGTAGAGATTCATATATATAGTGGGATTGGGTAATCTCAAGCACTTCAGAGACATTAGGTACTTTTAGCTGATTTCCAGTATTTCGTTATCAATTATCTAGCTACTAGTAGAACATGTGTAACTACAGTGTGGAAGTTTAAGGGGAAGTTCTCAATACCTATGTTTAATATTGACAAACTGGGATTAGGAGACATTAAGATTAGAGTTGAGCGGACACCTGGATGTTCGGGTTCGACGGGTTCGGCCGAACTTCACAAAAAAGTTTGAGTTCGTGACCCGAACTTGACCCCGAACCCAAAACCCATTGAAGTCAATGGGGACCCAAACTTTTGAGCACTAAAATGGCTCTAAAAAGTAAGGGAAAGGGCTAGAGGGCTGCAAATGGCAGCAAAATCTTCTTAAGAGCATGGTAACTGTTCTGCAAACAAATGTGGATAGGGAAATAACTTAAAATAACATAAAATACATAAAAAGAAAAAATAATAATCTTGATGTAGGAGGACGAGGTCCATATGGAGTAGGAGGTTGAGGTGGCGGTGGATGTGGCGGTGAAGGTGGAGGAGGGCGAGGTAGCCAACACTGGTTTTGGTTTTTAATTAATTTTTTTTTTTTTTTTAAATTAGGGTACACCCCAAAAGAGTGAGAAAGATCAAAAATACAACAATGGCTGGGTAAGGCCGGTATACATGTCTATTCTGCACAAGGTACGGATAAGTCCTGTGGGATTCATGCCTGGTTCATTTTAATGAACGTGAGCTTGTCCAAATTTGTTCTGGACAGGCCGCTGCGCTTGTCTGTCATAACGCCCCCTGCCATGTTAAATACACGTTCAGATAATACACAATGGCTGCAGGGCAGGCCGACACCTCCAAGGCGTAAAGGGCAAGCTCAGGCCATATGCCCAATTTGGAGACCCAGAAGTTGAAGGGGGCAGACCCGTCAGTACGTATAGGCGTGTGCACACATACTGCTCCACCATGTTGGTGAAATGCTGCCTCCTGCTAAGACGTTCCATATTAGCTGGTGCTGGTTGTTGCGGCGTGTTGACAAAGCTTTTCCACATTTCGGCCATGATAACCCTGCCTTCTGAGGTGCTGGCGGTGCCCCGGCTGCATTGGCTACCTCTTCCTCATGCTCTACCTTCTCCTTGTGCTTCCACTGTGCCCCCGCTGTCAGGTGGGAATGCCACCAGCAGCGCGTCTACCAGCGTGCGCTTGTACTCACACATCTTACGATCACGCTCCAGTGAGGGAATTAAGGATGGTACATTGTCCTTGTAACAGGGATCCAGCAGCATGGCCACCCAGTAATCAGCACAAGTTATAATGTGGGAAACTCGGCGTTCGTTACGGAGACACTGCAGCATGTAATCGCTCATGTGTGCCAGGCTGCCCGAAAAGCTGTCCTCTGTGGGAGGTGTATCGTCTGTGTGTCCTCTGTATCCCCCCAGCCATGCACCAGTGATGGCCATGAGCTGCTCTGGGTGCCCCCCTGCTGTGAACATGGTTTCTCCTCCTCCATCTCTTCCCCCTTATCCTCCACCTCAGCATCCTCCACCTCGGCATCCTCCAGAACTGTGCCCTTGCTGGACTATTGTGTACCTGGCAACCACCCTCTGAGCCACTTGAGAATGACTGACTGCCCTGAAAGCCTTGGAAATGATCCCCCTTCCTAATCCTCCTCCTCCTCCTCCTGTGCCACATCCTCTTCCATCATCACCCAAATCGTTTTTTCATGGAGGCATAGAAGTGGGATAGTAACGCTGAGAACGGCATCATCGGCACTGGCCATGTTGGTGGAGTACTCGAAACAGCGCAACAAGGCACACAGGTCTCGCATGGAGGCCCAGTTATTGGTGGTGAAGTGGTTCTGTTCTGCAGAGCGACTTATGCATGCTGCAGCTAATACTCCACTACGTATCACCTGCTGCTGCTCGCACAGTCTGGCCAGCATGTGCAAGGTGGAGTTCCAACTTGTGGGCACGTCACATATGAGGCGGTGAGCTGTAAGGCCGAAGTTACGCTGCAGCACTGACAGGCGAGCAGCAGCAGGGTGAGAACGCTGAAAGTGCGCACAGATGGCCCGCACTTTCTGCATCAGCTCTGACATATCGGGGTAATTTTTAAGGAACCTCTGCACC
Source organism: Pelophylax lessonae (assembly GCF_965119305.1). NCBI lineage: Eukaryota > Metazoa > Chordata > Amphibia > Anura > Ranidae > Pelophylax > Pelophylax lessonae. The sequence goes on along the minus strand of NC_138776.1, from coordinate 210,278,495 downwards.
ACCAAATTCAGCACATGCGCCAGGCAAGGGATGTGCGTCTAACCGGCTATGCCCAGAGCTGCTATGAGATTTCGCCCATTATGGCACACACCACCAGGCAGGTCTTGAGGCTCACTCCCACCAACCACAAGTCAGGTAAATCTGTGGATGTAGTCACAGACAGGAGATACATTTCCACCTGGTTTAGAAAATTCACCAATTACCATAGGGTGTCGGCTGCAAAGGTAGCCAGAACTGGCTTAAGGAAGTTGAAAGGCCTTCAGCTGTTCGGAATGAGGAAGTTAAGATCTCTATAATTTGTCCAAAGGAAGTCTAAGGATTGCTGCCTCCTGCCGCTGTGTGGGCATGGGGAGAGGAGGACAGTCAGATGTGTGCCCCCTGAAAGCTGTGTGAGCATGGGGAAGACCTCCTGAAGCGATGTGAAGCTGAGGAGGGTAATAAGTGTGAAGACTACTAGATCGTTTCTATGTGAAAAGAAACCAATGGACATTTCCTGTGTGAAGGGGAAATTAATTAAGACTGAAGACTACTCAAGGTGAGGTCTTGGACTATTTCTATGTGGAAAGAAATAAATGCACTGTGTTCTATGTGAAGAGAAAAGCAAAGGGACCTGTTCAATGTGAAGAGGAAAAGGGACATGATCAATGGACATTTGTTGTGTGAAGAAAAAACATGGACTAGTGAGTGTCTGCTCTAGGTTCAGCAAAGTTTGCCCAACAGTAGGTTGGAGACAGACTCCGTAGGTAGGTTCCAGTATGTGAGAAGGTAGCCGCCCACAGTGGCAAGGATTTATTTTGTGTTTTTTATTTTGGATGTTTTTGCTGCATGCACTTGTTTGAAGAAAATTGCATGAATAAACCAGTGTTGTTTGCAACCACTTCTCGGCTGTCTCCCTGTGTAACGAACCACCCCAAGGGGTCATCCACGCCTACCACCGAGCTAATCTCCCACACCCTCCACAACTCCTGTGTGGTGTAGGGTTTTTACCAGGCATACCAGAGGCAAACTGAAGTGCCCTGCAATCCTCGGTGGTGGAAGAACATGCGCCAAACTGCTATCCGCCTCAGGCCCAGCCATCACTGCATTTACCCAGTGTGCTGTTAAGGAGATATGACGTCCCTGACCATGCTTACTGGTCCACATATCCGTAGTTAGGTGGACCTTGCCAGAGATGGCAGTGCACACCTGATTTTGACCCCCACTTGGTTGTGCAGGGAAGGGATGGCTCGTCTGGAAAAGTAGTGGCTGCTGGGCATGATGTACTGTGGGACAGCCACCGCCATAAGGCTTTTAAAACTCTGCGTCTCCACCAGAAGGAATGACAGCATTTCAAAGGCCAGGAATTTTGAAATGCTGGCATTAGGGCCAGGGATCGCGGGTGGGTAGGGGGGTACTTCCTCTTCTGCTCCAGTGTTTGGGAGATAGAGAGCTGAACGCTTCCATGGAACATTGTGGAGATGGTTGTTGGTGACCCAGGTGGTGGTGTTGCTGGCTGACCCTCTGTTTGCGGGGTGGCAGGTGGCACTGTCACTACAGAGGTGGATGAAGAGGCCGAGACTGCAGCAGAAGAGGAAGCAGGAGGAGCCAGAGACCTTTCTTGTCTTTTAAAGTGTCTACTCCACTGCAGCTCGTGCTTTGCACTTAGATGCCTGGTCATGCAGGTTGTGCTCAGGTTGACAATGTTTATGCCTCAATTCAGGCTCTGATTGCACAGCATGCAAACCACTCGTGTCTTGTCATCAGCACATTGTCTGAAGAACTGCCACGCTAGACAACTCCTTTTAGCTGGCTTTGGTGTGCTCGGACTCTTGCTGCGGTAGGCAGTAGCAGGCGTACTGTCTAGGGGACGGCCGCTCTGCTTTTTCACCCTGCTCCCTCTTCTGCTGTGCTGGTGAGTCTGTGCGACCACCGCCACTTCCACCGAACTACACAGGTCCCCTGCATGAGGTTGATTCCATGTGGGGTCGAGGATCTCATCGTCCTCCACATCCTCTTCCACCCAGTCTTCACCCCTGCCCTCCTTGTCGGTCTGCACAATTCCGAAAGCCGCAGCAGTTGGCACCTGTGTTTTGTCATCATCCGAGACGTGCTGTGATGGTCCTCCCATGTACTCATCTTCAAACATAAGTGGTTGGGCATCGGTGCACTCAATCTCTTCCACTTCTGGGGCAGGGCTAGGTGGATGGCCCTGGGAAACCATGCTAACAGTGTCATCAAAAAGCAGAAGAGTCTGCTGCATGACTTGGGCCTCAGACTGCTTGGCTGATTTGCAAGGGGGTGAGGTGAAAGACTGATGGACATCGGCTGCAGGTGCCAACTCTTTCAGCAGGAGACTGGGTGGGAGACAATGTGACGGCACTGGTGGCACTGTCGGCACTGTCAGCAACCCAATCTACTATCGCCTGTACTTGTTCTGGCCTCAACATTTGTAGAGCCACATTAGGCCCAACCAAATACTGCTGCAGGTTCTGTCACCTACAGCTTTCACTTGTGCATGTAGCTGGCACAGATCGACCACGTCCTCTCCTTGCAACAGGAGCTCCACCAGCAGCACCACAACCAGGGCCACATCCTTTATTTGATGTTCTCCTCGTATTTCTCAAATTTAGGATCTTGCCCAAAATGAGGGTTTTTTGAGTAGCAAAATAGAACAACAGTATCTAAAGGGTGTATCTCACAGTAACATACGCAGCAAACACTGCAAAATATTTTTTTTTGCCCTAAATGGGTGTTTTTTGAATGGCAGAATAGAACAACAGTATGCTGTGTATTTTGCCCAAAAAGGGTGTTTTTTTTATTAACACAGTAGGACAGCAGCTTGAATTCTACATGTGCAGATGCAGCAAGCAAGGGCTAAAAAATTGTGGATTTTAGCCCAAAAAGGGTGTTTTTACAAACCAAGGAAATTATAGCTATATATAGCTTAAAATGCGCACTGAATAATGCAGCAGAGGCCCAAGATGGAGGGTGATGCCAAAAATGGGTGTTTTTTAAACCCTGAAAATTATTGCAGTATTTCAAGCTTGTTTTTATCACACATGCAGCAAGTAAGGGCTGTAAAACTGTATATTTTGCCCAAAAAGGGTGTTTTTTTTGACTAACACAGTAGGACAGCAGCTTGAATTCTACACCTACAGATGCAGCAAGCAAGGGCTATAAAACTGTGGATTTTAGCCCAAAAAGGGTGTTTTTAAAAACCCAGAAAATTATAGCTATATAGCTTTAAATGCGCACTGAATAATGTGACAGAACCCCAAGATGGAGGGTGATGCCAAAAATGGGTGTTTTTTCAAACCCTAAAAATTATTGCAGTATTCCAAGCTTGTTTTTATCACACATGCAGCAAGCAAGGGCTGTTTTGCCCAAAAAGGGTGTTTTTTGACTAACACAGCTTGAATTCTACACGTACAGCTGCAGCAAGCAAGGGCTATAAAATTGTAGATTTTAGCCCAAAAAGGGTGTTTTTAAAAACCCAGAAAATGATAGCTATATATATAGCTTTAAATGCACACTGAATATGCTGGTGCACTGAGCTTGCATAAAATGCCCCCCCCCCCGCCGCCCACCTAACAGACGGATAAAAGTATTTTTTTTGTCAATGGGATCAGGGCAGGGTAAAAATATTGTGCACTGCACCCACACAACAAGATCTATGTAGATCGCTGAGTTGAAGTTCTGATTAAAGAATCAAGATTCTGTCCTCCTATATTTTCTCCCTCAAAGCAGCAGCCGCAGGCCTTTCCCTAGTACACAACAAAATCTATGTAGATCGCTGAGTTGAAGTTCTAATTAAAGAATAAAGATTCTGTCCTCCTCCTATATTCTCTCCCTCAAAGCAGCAGCAGTGCCCTAGTACACAACAAAATCTATGTAGAATGATCACTGAGTTGAAGTTCTGATTAAAGATTCTGTCCTACTCCAATTCTCTCCCTCAAAGCAGCAGCTGCATGCTTTCCCTACACTAGATAGAGCAGAGTGACGTGCGGCGCTATGTGACTCCAGCTTATATAGAGGCTGGGTCACATGCTGCACCAGCCAATCACAGCCATGCCATTAGTAGGAATGGCTGTGATGGCTTCTAAGGGCACACCAGTTAAACGCTTGTGGATTGGCTGCCCTGCATCTTTTTTTTTACGTGCATTAAATTGCTGGACACCAAACTCGATAACAAATATACAGTACGATGTTCGGGTCCGGTACCGAAAACCCTAAAGTCCGGTACGAACCCAAACTTTACAGTTCGGGTTCGCTCAACCCTAGTCAAGATCCCTGTGATGCTTGAGATACAACGAAATATGCTATGCCAGAAACTGGTCAGATTTTTACAGGACCAGAACATATGTAGAATGTTGCCTACTGCTCCACAACTCTCCAGCAGAGTGGGTAATTAGACTGGCTACATTTAGACATTCTGTAGGGTGTAAAGTACCACCTTAGGGCTATTTTCTGAGATAGTTCCCAGTAGTTCACGCATTTGGAGGCCTTGTATATTGTTCTGAGTGCGCATTGCCACTGGGAAATAGTGAAGGGTTTGCCTAAATTGGATTCCTATTTTTGATATGGAGGAGATTTGATAAAGCTGGAAGAAGTTGTAGAAGAAGGATATATTTTTAGGGGGCGTGGGGATGTTGTGTAGAATTGCCATACTGTATCTGGGAGGCTTATATGATGTTTTTTTTATGGATTTCTGAAGGTGGGTAACTTGGAAGTATTTATAGTAGTCTGTGGGCAATAGGTTGAATTGATTTTTAAGGGCACTAAACAATTTGAGGGTATCATTGTCATATAGGACGGCAATCCAAGTGATACCTTTGGGATTGCATTTGCAAGGATAGTAATAGGTATATTGACATTTGTCTTTTTGGGGAATAGAGGTGATCATTTACAGAGTTCTCTCCAAGCCAAAAGAGAGGCATGTATAGTGAATGGGAGATGTTGTATGGGGAATGGTTTCCACACATCAATGAGTTGAAGTGAAACGTTAGTCCGAAGTTGGGCTTAGGGCCTGTTCAATACCACTCCATAAAATGTCAGGGTAGGAAGTAATCCAGCTTTTTAGTTGGGTGAGAATGGTGGCGTGAAAATAATCTTAAATATCAATTAGCCCCATGCCCCCAGCAAGTCTATGTTTGGTCAGTAGAGCTCTAGAACATCTTGGTTTTTTGGAGCTCCAAGTAAATTGTGTAAGTAGGGATTTAAAGGATCTAAGATGGCTACTTCAAAGTGGGATGGGAAGTGTTCGGAAAATATACTGTATAATATTTGAGGCAGTAAAATCATTTTAAATGAGGCTGGGCAGCCAGACCAAGACAGTCCAACTTTAATTAGTCTCCTTGTTTCTTTAGATATTTTATCTATCAAGGGTAGATAGTTGGCATCTACTAGTTTCAAGTGGTCTGCTTTAAATTGCAATCTTAGATATGATATGCTAGATTTGCTCCATGTGTAAGGAAAGGATGATTTTAATTGTGACTGGAGAGACGATGGGAAGCCTAGTTTTAATATGGGCAATTTGTAAAATTGACTTTATAGAAGGAAATCTGGCTAAAGTCATTGAGGGTGGAATGGGCATGGGGTAGGGATTTGGCAGGGGAGGATAAGAATAAAATAATATTATCATCAAATAGATTTATGTCATGGGATCTGTTATGAAGGGGAAAGCCTGCTATGTTGGGCCGAGTTCTGATCTTCTCAGCCAGTGGTTCTATGAGGAGGTTGAAGATTGAAGGGGACAGGGGGCACCCCTGTGTCATGCCATTAGATATGGTGAAAGGGAGCGAAAGCATATTTGATGTAAAGATCTGTGCACAAGGAGATGAGTAAAGGGCAAGGACAGCAGACAGGAATGGTCCAGTAAAGCCAAATTTTTGGAGAGTGTCAAATAAATCCTGTCAAATGCCTTCTCGACATCCAAAGAGAGGAGCAGAGAAGGCACCCAACAGGATCTAGCATATTGAAGATATTAATGACTCTCCTTGTGGCATCAGGTGCCTGTCTACCTGAGGTAAAGCCTGTTTGGTCAGGCTTGATAAGGGATAGAAGGATGGGGAGTCTATGGGCTATGATCTTGGCATGTTTAACATCTGTGTTTAGTAGCGAGATGGGTCTTAAATTTAATGACCTTAATGTTGGGGAGAGTATATTTTGAAAGACCTTGTAGTAGTCGTTCGTCAGCCCATCAGGGCCTAGTTACTTGCCAGAAGGCAGAGATTTTATCACTTTTAAGATCTCAGGCTCAGTGATGGGTGGGTTGAGAGGCATCAGCTGTTCCTGTAAGAGGGATGGAAGGTTGAGGCAAGGAATCTTGTATAACATCATCAGTGGGTTGTGGAGTGTCAGGGTCATCTCTAAGATTGCATAGTGAAGAGTAGTATTCAGGAAAGGAATTTGCTATGTTCTTTGGGTTGAAAAGTTTTTTGTTATTTAAAGGATTGATTAGGTAAGGGATTTTTGTTTGGATTCTGCATCCCTGGAGCTTCTGGGCAAGAAATTTGATGGCTCGATTTCCAGATGAGTGATGAGACAATTTGAAGGAGTTGATATGTCTGTTGTACTGTTCAATGAGCATGGGCCTGAGATCAGAGCGAAGTTTAGAGAGTTTATCTGCCACATTTGTATCTGCATCTTTTTTATTCAGTGTTTCCAGAACCTTAATTTCATCAAGGAGACAATCTATTTTCTGTGTCCTCTGCCTGAGAAGAATTAATTTAAATGGTTAGTGATGGCAACATGAGAGGACATTTGAAGCAACCGGGAATAATTGCGCCACACATGTGCAGGGCCCGGAGTTTGCTTCTCCATCAGAGTTATAGAAACAAGAGCGTGGCCTGACCACGTGATGTTGATGTAGCACCCTCCAAGGTAGGTGCTAGATAAAATGTAGTGGGCCCTGTCTGCTTATCAGCAGGGCCATGTTTTGTTCAGCTACATTGTCATGGTTCCCAGATGTGGCTGTTGAGACTGGGGAGTCTCCCCACTGTGTCCCAATGAGGGCTCTATTTGGGCAGTGGAGGAAACCCGGCCAATGTCACATCCAGGCTTGTATCTACCCCAGAAAGGCAGATTCTGCCACACAGCATTCTGGGAGTGGGTATAAGTTTGAGGGGAGCATATGACGCAGCATCTTTGGCGGGAAGCAGAGTCCCAGGATGGAGGGTACGGCTGTCGGGTATCCCAGGCGGCTGCCTGAGGGGATACAGGGCTGAGCTGAGCTGTCAGAAGGATCCAGTGTGCTGAGGACCAGCGGAGCTTTGAGGGATCAAGTTCCAGGAAAGCATTCTGAGTCGTGAGTACTGTGAACTGTCCCTGGGGGTCTGCCTAGTCAGAAGGGACCAATCTGGAGCAGAGTTGTATAAAGTACTCGAAACCCATACTTGAGTAAAAGTACAAGTGCTCGATCAAAAAGTGACTTGAGTAGAAGTGGAAGTGCTCGATCAAAAAGTGACTTGAGTAGAAGTACTAAAGTATTCAACATTTTTTGTACTTAAGTATTACAAGTATTTTTTTTTTAAATTTTGCTACTCAAGTACTGAAAGTAAAAGTACCAGTAGTGTGCTGCCTTCGCACTATATTTCATGTACTTGGCACTCAGCAGTGTCTGTCCCTTTAAGACCCTCCATTTTTTTGTAGCCTAGGGGCGGGTCTTCTCCCTTCTGCCTTGGGCAAGTCTAAACTTGTCTATCCATTCCAGCTTGAGCCACTATAGGGAACGGACCCTTAGTTACATATAGTTACATAGTAGGTGAGGTTGAATAAAGACAATAGTCCATCCAGTTCAACCTGTGTAGGTGTGCGTGGCTGTACTCATCTCACATACCCCTGAATGTTCTGATCCTTGAGATGTAAGTCTAAGAGTCTTTTGAAGGCCACCATACTACCCGCAGAAACCACCTCTTGTGGTAGAGAATTCCACAATCTTGTAGCCCTAACAGTAAAGAACCCCCCACGTTGCCTGTGGTTAAAACGCTTCTCCTCTAATCGCATTGTATGCCCTCGAGTCCTCATGCAATCCCTTTGAATGAACAGCTTTTTTTCTAAGCTGGGATCCCCATTAAGATATTTATAAATTGCTATCATGTCCCCCCTCAGACGTCTCTTCTCCAGGGAGAATAAATCGAGCGATTGTAGACGCTCTTCATAGTCAAGGTCCTCCAATCCCCTAATTAGTTTAGTTGCCCTTCTCTGGACTCTCTCCAGCTCCAACACATCCCTCCTGAGGACTGGCGACCAGAACTGGACAGAATACTCCAGATGCGGTCGGACCAGAGTTTTATAAAGTGGAAGGATTATAGTCTTATCTCTGGAATACATCCCTTTCTTTATGCATGCTAATATTCTGCTGGCTTTGGCAGCTGCCGCTTGACATTGCATGCTGTTGCCTAATCTATCATCAACCAAGACTCCCAGATCCTTCTCCATTTTTGATTCCCCCAAGGGTTCCCCTCCTAACGTGTATTGTGTTTTTATGTTTTTAGTCCCCAAGTGCAAAACCTTTCACTTCTCCACGTTAAACCTCATTTGCCATGTCGTTGCCCACTCTGTAATTTTGTCCAGGTCATTCTGTAGGATATCTGCTTCATGCTGTGCAGTTATTGCCCTGGCCAATTTTGTGTCATCTGCAAAAACTGATAACGCACTACTGATCCCGTCCTCAATGCTGTTTATGAATAAATTGAACAAGGTTGATCCCAGGACTGAGCCCTGGGGCACCCCGCTTACAACCTCAGACCAGTCTGAGTATGCGCTGTTTATTACCACCCTTTGGACACGCCCTTTAAGCCAATTCCGTATCCAAGAGCAAACTCTGCTGTCGATACCTGCAGACCTTATTTTATAAATTAAGCGCTTGTGGGGAACTGTATCAAACGCCTTAGCGAAATCCAAGTACACCACATCCACTGGTCTCCCCCTATCTAGCTCACAGCTTACCTCCTCGTAGAATGCTAAGAGATTGGTTTGACAAGAACGCCCATTTGTAAACCCGTGCTGATTACTGCTGATGATGTTGTTGTCTTTAGCAAACTCTACGATATAGTCCCTTATCATCCCCTCCAGAAGTTTACAACTTAGGACCTCTGAAGTTAATCTATTGCAAATCTGATGAACACCAAAAGCCTGTAAGTAAAGGATTTGCTAGTTTAGCCTGTATTGAGGGATGTTAAACCTTTGTATAGATAATTTGTGTTCCAGTATGTAGTAAGCACATGTTAGTTAGTCCCTATCTTCTGCATAACTATGTATAATGTATGATGTTGAATAGCCATACTTATACCTGTCTTTCATATGTTTGTTTTACAGTTTTAGCATACTTTTATGTCCTCATGTCCACCACATATCTGCTTATTCATATGTAAAGGCACATGTATGGATTATATCTCAGTAAAGGTTGCATCAATTAAAGAAACCAGCGCTTCTTTCATTGAGATTTGGTTATTACTTGATGTGAAGCCGTGTACCTCAAGCAACACACAGCCGAGACATTACAAGTAGTTTTGAAAAAAAAAAAAAAATTGCTACTCAAGTACTGAAAGTAAAAGTACAAGTACTATGTAATGTAGTTACTAAAGAAAGAAGTCAAAAGTTTGAAAATCATATTGTTTTTTATTATTTCAAATACAGCTTTTATTTATACATACAGTAGCATTTATTTTCGTATGCGCTGATAATACACATGTTTTGAACTTCATGAAACCTGCCATCTACTGTTCTGGCAGTGGTAATTTTTATAATTGTAACGAGTAACTATGCAGCACACAAAAAAAAAAAAAAATATCGGAGTAGAAGTATTGAAATCATTGAAAAAATGTAGTGAAGTAAAAGTGGAAGTAGGAGAAAAAATTCTACTCTAGGAAAGTACAGATACCGCCTTTCGGTACTTAAGTACAGTAGTGAAGTAGTTCTACTTAGTTACTATACATCTCTGCTCTGGAGAAGGTTAGAGGGATCCAGGAGCTAGCTAGCCAGTGCAGGAATAGAGTAAAGGGGGTGCCAGTGTTAACCCTGAAGAGTAAAGGGGGTGCCAGCGGTTGGACCCTGAAGTATACTGTATTACAGTGTTGAGAGTTGCAGCAGTGTCTACAAGTGGCTACCTCAGTCAGGAAGGACTGGAGGAAGCAGTGTAAAGGACTTTTGAGCTAACCAGAGTGTCAGAAGAAGTCAGTCTTCAGTTCAGTGACAGCAAGTCAGTATCTACAAGCGCCAGCAAACATTGGTCGGCATTCAGCCGGCGTCAAGCCAGCGTTTGAAGGCATTTTTCTTCAAGTGTCCCAATTTGTACCTAGTTGAGCCAGAGGAATATCCCACTCATTCCCTTATCCCATCCCCACATAAAATATACAAAATAAACCAAAGATGCCGGACTGTTCATTGTCTCAGATGTCACACTTGGGCAATCAGCTTAAATGTGCTGTTGGTGTTAACGGTAACCATGGCAGACCCACATCAGGCTCAATGCCTGGAAATACTGCTACATTATATATAATGGAGGAAGACACTGCTTGCAAAAGCATTTTGTATACTATTGCTAAGTCATTGCATGAGTACGAGTTATGTCTGGATGAGTGGAAGGTGTAGTCGCGTTCATCTGAATGTTGACACCTCCAGACTTAATGAACATCCTCAGCATGACGTAGCGGTTGTAGCATTGGCAAGGGGCGTTTAGATTTGGAGGTAATGTTCATCTTGTAGTCTACCGAGAGGTTGTAGTCTCCACAGATGACTAATGCACCTTTTCTAATTCCATGAACTTTGCAAAATATTTTCTTTAGGAATTGTAGCTGATGGGAGTTGGGTGCACAAAGATCAACAACTGTGTAGGGCTTGTTGTTAAACTCTCCTATTAGGATTATATATCTTCCTTCTGGGTCAGCCTGGACTTCCTACAGGGTGAAGGCAACAGAATCCCTTACAGTGATGAGAACTCTCTTTTATTTTGTGGATGCAGAGGCCATAAAGATGTGAGGGAATTTTTTTGTGGCAGAAGGAGGGAGTGTTGGAGGATGAAAAGTGTGTCTCCTGTGTGCACAATATATCAGTGTGAAGACTAAGGGCTTCTTTCCAGACTAAGGCCTTTTAGCCAGATGATTTAGATCTGGCTAAAAGGGCCAGATCTAAGGATACAATTTTAAGAGCCATAAGTAACAGGTGAATAGAGATGATGACTGTACTTTGATGGATCTGTGGCAGTTTCAGCGGAAGCCAATTCCGAAGGTTTGAGAATTGTAATTAGTATGAGTAGACATGTCTTCATGGAGGTGTATTCCATCTCAAGTAGGTTAGACTGGTGAAAAACAAGAAAAGAAAAAAACAGCAAATAAAAAAATAAGAGCCAAACATTGTGCAATTTACCAACATGGTAAAAAGGTAGATTCTAACATGAATCCCGGTGGCAGAATTACTACTTGAACTAAGGAGGGGAAAGTTTGTGCTCCATAGTGCTTCAGGAATCAAGTAGAGTGATAATCATTTTATGGGCAAGATGTTTAAGTATTATATTTTCTGTTTTTCTTCTTGTGCTATACCACTTTCCAGGTGTCTTGGGTGTCCAGCTTAGCTGAGGAGGGAGAGCTCTCGGGGGCTCGTTCAGGTAGAATATCCCATGAGCGGAGCAGCATAAGGCCTTCATCTAGGTTCATAATCACTGATGAATTACCATCACGAATAATGGTTAGCTTTGTAGGGTAACCCCAGCGGTACACGATATTATGGTTGAGCAATGCTTTTGTCACAGGTAATGAGGATTTTCATTACCTTTCATGGTGTACTGTGATAGGTCTGCATACAGTTGAGTACGTTTTATGGATTAGATCAATGACTAAAACTGAACTGAAGGAAGTGTACTGAAGGAAGCAAGGTTTTCATTAGGTCGCGTGCATATTGCTGTAATTGTGCAGGTTGTATGACCTTGTATTGTTGTAAGAGGAGACAAATTCACCCATTTTCTTTTCAACATGATCAATTCTCAAAAAAGAGAATTGAGGGCTTGGTGTGGATCAGAGGAAGTCACCGGAGGAAGCTGGAGATCATTCATGTCATGTTCCCACAGGCATAACCCACACACACTTAGCTCAGCAAACCAGTTTTGTTTCTGCCTAGAGAAGGAGTAGGACCTAGGTTCCCTGCTGGGACTTCGGTCTCAGTTTTTTTATTCTTTTCAGAATATTTTATTTCTCTTTAATCACTTTGCTAGCTAGTGTTCAGGGTGATCTACAAGCAATGTTGGCTGGGGCTTTGCACTGGATAATCTAGATCCTTATGATCCCCCCAGCCTGGCCTACGAGCGTGGGCAGGTTATAGTCCCCCACTAGGCCTCGCCAAGACGACCTTGTGGGGGTCCCTGGCCACATGGCATGCCGTGGGCGCCGCCATCTTAAGTGTGGGCAATGTACAGATTGTTACCATTGACTTGTATGGGGCAGCCATTTTTCCTGAGTTTCCTATTAAAATGCATTGGCAACCATTTTTGTGTACTGCACTAGCAGCATGGCCTTTTACATCCAGGCCGAGGTCACTTCCTGTGATTTTTCTTCCTGCTGCAGGCCGAGGTCCCTTCCTGTGTCTCTTCTTCATGCTGCAGAGGCCATTCAGGAGGGTTCTCTCTGGAGGTGGTACAGTATTGGGGTCTTGCGGGCATATCCCTGCAGACTCTGCTGTTAGTGTATATTAAAGGAGGACTCTGCAGACCCCTGCGATCGGCAGTGGGAACTGCGATCGGCGCTTCTTAAAGTGACAGTGCTCCATTTTTTTGCATCTTTAGTTATGGAGTCCCAGGCTATGAATTCACCCTCAGACCCCTCTGTGTGACTCCCGGACAGTCCGGATCGCAGTCGCTGGCGGCGATTTCAGCAGCTCTGGAAAGCCTGTCAACAAAAGTTGATTTTGTCATGAAAAAGGTTAATAGCCAGAAACGGCCGCTGCCTTCTCGACCTTTGGTGGAGTCCTCTGATTCAGAGGCTGATGGGGTCGCCACACACACCCCACTACCTGAAGGGTCACTGTCCTCGCAGTCAGATGGTGAAGAGGACCTGTCTTCTTCAGCTTCAGTGCGGGAACGCTCTTTAGTGGAAGTCTTGATTATTTCAGTGAAGGAAACTTTAAAATTGGCTGATGAGCCCACACCAGCAGGGATGCGGGTAGCCTTTGGCTCCCCCAAAACTCATAAGTCTGGCATGGTTTTCCCCTGTCCTGAGACTTTTCATGATATGGTGAATGACCAATGGCGGATCGTTAAGCAAGTGCTAGTGGTGCCAAAACGCTTTAAACGCCGGTATCCTTTTGCTGATACGGTCTCCAACCGTTGGACGGTGCCACCTAAGGTGGACCACCCTGTTTCCAGGTTGAACAAATCTACTATTGTGCCCATGGAAGATTCCCCAGTTTTCACAGGTTCGGTGGACAGGCGGGTGGAATCCCTTTCCCGACATTTATACGTGTTGGTGGGTTCCATTTTGAAACTGGATTTTGTGTCTGTTTTAGTATCACAGATGGTTACGGAATGGATTAGTGTTCTGAAAGGGAACTTGGACCCTGACGTGGTTCCCCCAGAACTGATGGAACTTTTGGACCAGATGGCCCAGGCCCTGGTTTTCCTGTGTGATGCGTCCCTGGATGTGGCTCCCGTGGTGGCCAGAGTTTCGGCTGTGGGGATTGCCCTGCGGTGCATGGTTTGGCTGAAGAGCTGGTCGGCTGACCAAGCTTCCAAGAAAGCCCTGACAGATCTCCCTTTTCTGCGAGAGCATTTTGTTTGGTGACTCACTGGATGAGTTGATCAAAGGTCTGACTGGTGGGAAGAGTACTCTTCTTACTCAATCCTCCAATGGTAAAACACCCGTACTAAGCGGGGTCCTTTCTTAACTACTCATAGATGTTTTTTTGTGCCCCTGGGGTGCAAGAAAATAAGGTAAGTAATTCAGAGCTTCTGGAGGGGCTAAGAAGCACTGGGGCAAGTCCAAGGCCAGTCAGTCCGGTGCTGAGGACAAGTCCTTTCAGCATGAAGGGGAGTCCTCATCCGTTTCTTGGGTGGGGGGACATCTGCATTTCTTTCAGGGACCCTGGACTTCTTTCATTCAAGACAAATGGGTTCACAAACTGATTTGTTCCGGGTATAAAATAGAATTTTGGTCCTGGCTGGGGGACAGGTTTTTTCAGTCAAATCTTCATCTGTTTCAGAGCGTTTGAATGATCTTCCGGAAGCTGTGCAGGATCTCCTGGCTCAAGGCGTGATTGTGCCTGTTCCTCCGCAGGAACACTCTCAAGGTTTCTATTCAAACCTGTTCACAGTGCCTAGAAAAGAGGGCAAGGTGCGTCCAATCCTGGACCTCAAGGCTCTAAACTGCTTTGTACGGGTGCAGAAGTTTCGAATGGGGTCCATTCTGTCGGTGGTGTCATCGTTATATCAGGGGGATTTTCTGCCTCCATCGATATCAAAGATGCGTATTTCCACATCCCCATACTTGAGGGACATCAGCGATTCCTCCGCTTTGCGGTGGCAGAGGAGCATTTTTCAATTTGTGGCGTTACCCTTTGGTCTCGCCTCCACTCCCAGAGTTTTTACCAAGGTCCTGTCCCCTGTTCTGGCCTTGTTACGTCAGAGAGGAATCTCAATTTTGGGATATCTGGACGATCTCCTGTTGCGAGCAGACTCTCATTCGGATCTGTTGACCAAAATCTCTATTACAGTTCATACCCTTTAAGAATTCGGGTGGATGATCAATTTCAAGAAATCTGCTCTGACGCCATCCGTATGGGTCACTTATCTGGGGCTGACTCTCAACTCTGCTCTGGCGAGGGTCTTTCTCCCCTTGGAAAAGCTTCAGAAGTTGCAGGTTGCTGATGGAAACTGAGAAGTCCTCCTTGAGGGCTTGCATGAGGGCCCTGGACCTGATGGTATCAACCTATGAAGCAATCCCATTTACTCAGTCTCACTCGAGACCTCTGCAGAAAGAGATTCTGGCAAAAGGGAACAGGGATCCTCGGTCATTGAACCAGAAGCTTTGTTTGAGCGATTTCACAAAGTTGGCTCTATCCTGGTGGATCCAGTCACCTGTTCTGTGTCAGGGCAATTCCTTCCTGCCGCTATTCTGGACGGTGGTCACCACGTTCGCCAGCCTGTCAGGCTGGGGTGGAGTGCTGGAGAAGGTCTGTGCCTAGGGGACTTGGGCGACAGAAGAGTCCTCCTTGCCGATCAATATTCTTTTTAGATTAGGAGACTCTTTCATTACATATACTGTGGGTACTGAAAGTATTCAGACCCCCTTAAATTTTTCACTCTTTGTTATATTGCAGCCATTTGCTAAAATCATTTAAGTTCATCCTTCTTCCTCATGAATGTACACATAGCACCCCATACTGACAGAAAAACACAGAATTGTTGACATTGTTGCAGATTTATTAAAAAAGAAAAACTGAAATATCACATGGTCCTAAGTATTCAGACCCTTTGCTCAGTATTTAGTAGAAGCCCCGTTTTGATCTAATACAGCCAGGAGTCTTTTTGGGAAAGATGCAACAAGTCTTTCACACCTGGATTTGGGGATCCTCTGCCATTCCTCCTTGCAGATCCTCTCCAGTTCTGTCAGGTTGGATGGTAAACGTTGGTGGACAGCCATTTTTAGGTCTCTCCAGAGATGCTCAATTGGGTTTAAGTCAGGGCTCTGGCTGGGCCATTCAAGAACAGTCACGGAGTTGTTGTGAAGCCACTCCTTCGTTATTTTAGCTGTGTGCTTAGGGTCATTGTCTTGTTGGAAGGTAACCCTTCGGCCCAGTCTGAGGTCCAGAGCACTCTGGAGAAGGTTTTTGTCCAGGATATCCCTGTACTTGGCCGCATTCATCTTTCCCTCGATTGCAACCAGTCGTCCTGTCCCTGCAGCTGAAAAACACCCCCACAGCATGATGCTGCCACCACCATGCTTCACTGTTGGGACTGTATTGGACAGGTGATGAGCAGTGCCTGGTTTTCTCCACACATACCGCTTAGAATTAAGGCCAAAAAGTTATATTTTGGTCTCATCAGACCAGAGAATCTTATTTCTCACCATCTTGGAGTCCTTCAGGTGTTTTTTAGCAAACTCCATGCAGGCTTTCATGTGATTTACACTGAGGAGAGGCTTCCGTCGGGCCACTCTGTCATAAAACCCCGACTGGTGGAGGGCTGCAATGATGGTTGACTTTCTACAACTTTCTCCCATCTCCTGACTGCATCTCTGGAGCTCAGCCACAGTGATCTTTGGGTTCTTCTTTACTTCTCTCACCAAGGCTCTTCTCCCCCGATAGCTCAGTTTGGCCGGACGGCCAGCTCTAGGAAGGGTTCTGGTCATCCCAAACGGCTTCCATTTGAGGATTATGGAGGCCACTGTGCTCTTAGGAACCTTAAGTGCAGCAGAAATCTTTTTGTAACCTTGGCCAGATCTGTGCCTTGCCACAATTCTGTCTCTGAGCTCTTCAGGCAGTTCCTTTTGACCTCATGATTCTCATTTGCTCTGACATGCATTGTGATCTGGAAGGTCTTATATAGACAGGTGTGTGGCTTTCCTAATCAAGTCCAATCAGTATAATCAAACACAGCTGGACTCAAATGAAGGTGTAGAACCATCTCAAGGATGATCAGAAGAAATGGAAAGCACCTGAGTTAAATATGAGTGTCACAGCAAAGGGTCTGAATACTTAGGACCATGTGATATTTCAGTTTTTCTTTTTTAATAAATCTGCAACAATGTCAACAATTCTGTGTTTTTCCGTCAATATGGGGAGCTGTGTGTACATTCATGAGGAAGAAGAATAAACTTAAATGATTTTAGCAAATGGCTGCAATATAACAAAGAGTGAAAAATTTAAGGGGGTCTGAATACTTTCCGTACCCACTGTATATGTTTATATACATATATACGTATATTTGTAACATATATACATATATATTAGAAATATACCCCTTTTGAGCCTACTTTAATGGGGATCTTCAAAAAAAAAATGAGCACTACCTAGAAGCTGTTGGAACAATGAGCAGTAGGTTAGAAGTATGTAATATACAGCTCACAAAGTGCAGTGGTTAAGACATTGGGGCTGATTTACTAAAGGCAAATATACTGTGCACTAGAAGTGCACTTGCTCTAGATCTGAGGGGAAGCTCTAAAATGAGGGGAAGCTCTGCTGATTTCTATCATCTAATTATGTGCAAGAAAAAATGCATTTCTTTTGTTTTCCTTGCATGTCCCCTTCAGATCTAGAGCAACTGCACTTGCAGTGCACAGACTACTTACCTTTAGTAAATCAAACTCTATGCTACATACAACAATGTTTATAGGCTGCAGAGGTCAGGAGAAGATACCTGCCTGGATAATGCACTATTCACAGTGGTTAGTAAAGTTTTCAGTTACAGTGGTGGCCAGGGAGCACTGCCCCTTTACTTTAGGTGGTTATTAGAGAAGTGAATCCTTATGCTGGTGGCCAGTGAAGAAGTACTATATTAGGCTTATAGTCAATGTATTAGTGGCCCTTACATTGGTGGTAAGTAAATTGCTGTTCCCTTTTGTTGATAGTTAATAGTGACATGTCTTTTTGGTTATTCATGTAGTGTCTTCTTACAATGTTAGCCAGTGGAGTAGTCCTCCTTATATTGGTAATTAGTGGTCAAGTGCCCCTATACTTTGACAGACAGTGTAATCACCCATTTACAAAGCATAGTCAAGTAGTAAAATTACTTTTTGAAAGCCATTGACTTTTTACCACAGTCAGTGGTAAAGTTCCTTCTACTTGGGTGGTCACCAAGAAGGACTCCCTACATTGTTGGCTACAGGCTTATTGTCTCTTTAGATAGGTGGCCATTGGGAGAGGTGCACACTGGTGGTTAGGCTAGTGGATATGTCTCCCCTTTTATTAGGATCTAAATAGATCACTACTGTCAGTGATGAGTAACCCGAGAGAGGGGAGACCCTGCTACACTTGCGCTACTGGCTCTGCTTTTGCTTGAATGATGTTAGTGCCAGAACAGGTCAGTGGAGAAGGACCACCAAATTTGGTGACCAGCAGTGAAGTGATCTTGGCAGTTGGTGTAGTATCCCCTTTTGTTGCTGGCCAGTCATGGAACACTCCTTAAGTTGGTGCTTATTCAGAAAGTGCCTAGTTAACTTGGTGTTCAAAGGTAAAGTGCCCCCTTATAACGATGTTGAGTGGGAACTAAATAGATTATTGATGTTGAGTGGGAACTAAATAGATTATTGATGTAAGCGGTTAAATGAGATTTATAGCCAACGCTTGTTTGGCTGTACATCTTCTATGAAACACAGGAGTGAAGTTTGTTCTGCACTTCTGTGACCCATTTTTAGCAGAAAGTGGGCTGAATTCCGCTCTCTGCTGATGTCACAGAAGTCAGCCCAGGCACCGTGTCATCACAACCACTGATCCGCCAGGTGGCTGGACCTACACCCAGCTCAGCCTCTCAGCGAGTTGTTGAGAGCCTGAGCTGGCTGCTCCCCGCCCAGAATGGAGGGGCAGAATGGAGAGCGGTGACTGATATGCAGCAGCTCTCTGCTCAGGGAGCTGTCAAAACCAATGCTGCATCCACCTAGGTAAGTATAAATGGGGGAAAAAACAAACCCTATACTTCTCTTTTAGGTACCTGAGAGAGAACAGGATCTTTAGCTCCTGAATCTGCCTTAGAAGCTAATGAGTACCTCTGTGCCTTACACAGGCCTATAGCAAAGTGATTTAGTAAACAAAACCTTTAGCTTCTATTTTTTCAGTTTGCTATGCCCTAAAAATCTTGCAATATTCCAATTTGTTTGAGGTCATTTAAGGGGGACAGTTTTTCTATGAATAATTCTACTTATTTAATGTAGGCTGTCTGCACATTGTGTATGATACATGGTGGATGATATAAATTGTATACAATACCATAATCAATTATTCATTTGTCAAAGTACACAAAGCAATTGAGTGCTGGCTGAATTCACCAAAAATTATAATCCAAATATTGCCCCAGCACAAGGGGTTTTCTAATTTTTCTGGGACTCTAGCAGCAAGATCAGTTTACATCTATGCAGTTTGCGATTGGTGCATTTTGCACTTTTGCACAGGCAATTTTTTTTCCGCGATTTGCATTTCCTCTTTTTTTATGCTTTGCTTTTTTTTTTTTTTTTGGCCAATTTGTTGTTAAGCAGATTTAAGGATGCAAAACACAAATTGCAGCAAAATCACTGCAAAAACACACTTTTCTGCAGCTTCTCGATTTAAGTCTATGGAACCAAAAAAGCACAGTTTTGCGTTTTAAAAAGTCCCTGACCCTTTCCAAAAATGCAGCGGCTAAAAAAAGCATACCTTCAGTTCTTCTAAAAAGAAGCTTCTTTATTCAGTTCCTCCGCTTCTCCAAAAAAAGGTTGTTTGTCAGCTATAGAAACTCTAAAAGTGCCTGCTGGTTGAGATCACAGTTGAATACTATGTCCATACAAAATCAAAAGGGCACATAGCATTTATATAAGGTGATTAACTTGTCCTTTTGTGGAATATATTTACTGATAGCTTATACATTTCATCAATTTGCATTTCAAAATACTCCCAATAAATGCATTTCATCATACTGTATAGTGAAGTGTTCCTTTCCCAGGTGATGTAACCAGTATGGAAATGTAAGTAAAGAAACTCCCCTGATGAGCAATATTGTCTATATTATGTATTCTGACCCTTTTGTTTACAAGTAAAAATCATATTTTTTTTTTTTGCTAGAAAATTACTTAGAACCCCCAAACATTATATATGTTTTTTTTAAAAGAGGCCCTAGAGAATAAAATGGCAGCCATTGCATTTTTTATGTCACATGGTTATTGCACTAGTGGTTTTTGGGGAAAAAATTCACTTTAATGAATTAAAAAAAAACACACAATATATAACCCATGCCCAAGATGATGTTACGTTTAGTAAATAGATACCTAACAGGTCATGCCTTAAAATTGCTCAAGCTTGAGGAATGGCACAAAACTACAATTTCCATAGGTGACACTTTAAAAATGTTTACAGGTTAACAGTTTAGAGTTACAGAGGTGGTCTAGCAAGCCGCTGAGAGCCTGAGTTGGCCGATCCCGTCCCCTCCACACACAACCCAGTGCTCCAGTGAGCGAGGAGGAGGCAGAACCACTGAGCTCTATGCTTATGGAGTTGTGAGAACCAAGCAATCGGCGGTGTTTAATCGCTCGGTTCTCAGTGTAGAGGCGCCGGGTATCAGATCGATGCTGCATCCACCTAGGTAAGTATGAATAAAAAAAATAAAAAAAACCCCAGCTTTTCTTTTATCACTTTTATTGCTCACAAGCAATTAAAACATCTCTTGTGACAACAAAAAAGCATGACAGGTCCTCTTTATGGAGTGAACTGAAGTCAATAAGAACC
This sequence comes from Pelophylax lessonae, assembly GCF_965119305.1. Lineage (NCBI taxonomy): Eukaryota > Metazoa > Chordata > Amphibia > Anura > Ranidae > Pelophylax > Pelophylax lessonae. Next base: position 210,258,122 of record NC_138776.1, on the reverse strand, counting down.
AACATCTCTCCCCTGCAATTAAAATCATCAGATCAAAGAAAGAAAACATTGACATAATGCTGTCCAAAAAAAAATGGTCTTGCTTACATTGGCCTGAACCAGAAGTGACGTCCTGACGTCACTCCGGGCCTTCTAAGCCATAGAGATGAGCGTAGGCCATAAACTCGGTATCAAACTGGAACATGACATAAATCTCCAGTTAGGTGGTCGGTAACTGGATAAATCTATATCTATATCTATATATAGAGATAGATAGATGGATAGATATATGTATATATATATATATATATATATATATATATATATATATATATATATACACACACACACATATTGTCAGAAGTATTGGGACACCTGCAACACGCACGTAAACTTTAGTGTCATCCCAGTCTTAGTCTGTAGGGTTCAATATTGAGTTGACCCACCCTGATGTTGGATGAGAAGTCCTAGCTCGCAGTCTCTGCTCTAATTCATCCCTAAGGTGTTCTATCGGGTTGAGGTCAGGACTCTGTGCAGGCCAGTCAAGTTCCTCCACCCCAAACTCCCTCATCCATGTCTATTTGGACCTTGTTTGTGCACTGGTGCGCAGTCATGCTGGAACAGGAAGGGACCATTCCCAAACTGTTCACCACTGTGAACACTTTTGGGATGAATTAGAGCCAAAACTGCAAGCTAGGCCTTCTCATCAAACATCAGTGTCTGACCTCACAAACGCGCTTCTGGAAGAATGGTCAAACATTCTCATAGACACACTCCTAAACCTAGTGGACAGCCTTTCCAGAGGAGTTAAAGCTGGTATAGCTGCAAAGGGTGGGCCAACTCAATATTGAGCCCTACGGACTAAGACTGGGAAGCCATTAAAGTTCATAAAGTTCATTTGCATGTAAAGGCAGGTGTCCCTATACTTTTGAAAATGTATTGTGTGTGTGTGTGTGTGTGTGTATATATATATATATATATATATATATATATATATATATATATATATATATATATATATACTGTATTTATCTACTTGAGATTTGAGTTTATGGCAGCAGAGGAAAGATGGCCTACGCTCATCTCTATGGCCTAGGAGGCCTGGAGCGACATCAGGATGTCACTTCTGGATCACACCGATGTAAACAAGGCCACACTCCTAAGCCTTGTAGACAGACTTCCCAGAAGAGCTGAAGATGTTATAGCTGCAAAGGGTGGGCCAAATCAATAATAAAACCTATAGACTGAGACTGGGACGCCATTAAACGTCATGTGCGTGTAAAGGCTGGTGTCACAATACTTTTGACAATATAGTGTGTGTGTGTGAGTACATTACAAATGTGCAGTACTATTGCTTGATGTAACACATACTATACTTAGCTAAAACTCCATCATAGAAAATGTTCTGCAATGAAGGAACTCATTAAGGAAAGGTTGCAGGCATTAAACAGTAATTCTAACCATGTAAAAAGGATATGCATGCAGGCACTTGTGAATACATGGGTCATCTTTTAAAAGGTTCTTTCTAAAAATCTTTAAAAAGTACACATTTTTAGCCTAGCACTTCATGATTCTATATTTGGATCTTTTGGATCTCAAGCACAATACATTCCATACCTGTGTGAAGCATTGGTGATGAGATTTTTGACTGATTCAGGGATAGAGAATACAAATTTATTATGTTGACATAACAGGTCATAGGTTAAGGTGTGAAATATTGCATCTCCTATCCTATCCTATGATATTGATTTTACTTAGTTGACTTGACATCCATCGCAAGACTTTTACCAAAATCTTAAACAAAGGTGAAGATAATCTCTTTATTGGCTGGTGTGACAGTGTGAGGCCTTACTACTGTATTAGTGTGATTAAAGGTGACACAGAGCTCTCACAAATAGAAAGTGGGGGGCTCCAGAATGTTTATGATAAGCAGAGGAAGGTAGATTGGGATCCAGAGTCCAAAGGCTTCAAATGAGTGTTAGGTGGGACAAAGCCTACATTAGTGTTTAGGTCTTGCCAGACACCATCCGGGTGTGTGGGTGGGTGTTCACAGCCCTAATAATTTGGAACCTGAGTGTAATCCGAGGATTTACTTGGGAGACAGCAGAGGAGTAGTGTTGAGCGAACACGGACTGTATTATTCGTGTTCGTACCGAATAATTGGATTTTTGTTACCCGAACACGGACCCGAAAACTTTACTGTATGTTCGGGTTTAAAATCCATGTTCGGTCATTTTATTTCCGGGTTTGTATGTAATGGCGCGCTTTTAATGGCGGGCTTTCAACAGCCAATCAACAAGCGTATAACTGGTGTGCCTTAAGCCATCCCAGCCATGCCTACTAATGTATTAGTAGCTGTGATTGGCCATCTGAAGCATGTGACCATGTCTTTATAAGTTCGAGAGCCCCAGCTAGCCACGTCATTCTGCTGTAGTTTAGGGACAAAGCACACATCATACGTGCTGGCTGCTGATTAGGGACAGACAGTGATTCTGTGAAAAATTGTGTCCGAAAAGAATGCAGGGACAGGTCGGAGTGCAGGCAGGGAAAGTTATTAGAGCATTTTAGGGCCAGGCTGGAGATTAGGCAGGGTCAGTCTACATCGATTTTGCTGTTTGGGGGGTGGTGCAGTGAACGATCTTATTGAGCATATTAGGGACAGGCTGGAGATTAGGCAGGGACAGTATACATCGATTTTGCTGTGTGGGGGGTGGTGCAGTGAACAATTTTTTTGCCCTCACTTGAGCCCACTGAGGAGGAGGGAGAAAAACAAATCTATTTTTATCAGTCAGTTGTGTGCAGCGTTCATCAGCTATATTTTACTACAAGTTAAAAGGGATTTTTTTTTCCCCCTTCATAGCCTGTTTGCTGCAGTGCTGACTGTGACATAAGACACTGCTGTGTTCACATGTGCTATTGAGTGATTTTCAATTTTATACACTTTTTTCTATTCCACTATTCAATATACACCCTTTTGGGTTAAAAAAAAATAAATTGTGGCATAGTCTGTACTAATCTATTTAAAAATTACAAACTTAAAGGGGAATTTTCTTTTTTTTCCCTTCATAGCCTGCTGCAGAGCTGACTATGACATAAAACATAAGACACTGCTGTGTTCACATGTGCTATTGAAAAATCACCAATTTTATATCATATTTTCTATTCCGCTATTCAATCTACACCCTTTGGGGTAAAAATAATTAAATTGCGGCATAGTCTGTATCGGTACGTGTGAGATACACCTTTCCAATTTTTGGGGCGCATCTTTCACTGCCAAGGATTGCAGGGTGCTTCAGTTTGCCTCCTGCCTGTTCCGAACTCCTCCTACTCCTCATCCTGCCTTTAGGGTACAAAAAATAGTAATCGGGGCCTAGTCTGGGTCTGTACGTGTGAGATAGATACACCTTTTGATATCATATTTTCTATTCCGCTATTCAATCTACACCCTTGGGGTAAAAAGAATTCAATTGCGGCATAGTCTGTATCGGTACGTGTGAGATACACCTTTCCAATTTTTGGGGCACATCTTCCACCACCGACGATTGCAGGGTGCTTCAGTTTGCCTCCTGCCTGTTCTGAACTCCTCCTACTCCTCATCCTGCCTTTAGGGTACAAAAAATAGTAATCGGGGCCTAGTCTGGGTCTGTACGTGTGAGATAGATACACCTTTTGATATCATATTTTCTATTCCGCTATTCAATCTACACCCTTGGGGTAAAAAGAATTAAATTGCGGCATAGTCTGTATCGGTACATGTGAGATACACCTTCCAAATTTTTGGGGCGCATCTTCCACCGCCGACGATTGCAGGGTGCTTCAGTTTGCCTCCTGCCTGTTCCGAACTCCTCCTACTCCTCATCCTGCCTGTAGGGTACAAAAAATAGTAATCGGGGCCTAGTCTGGGTCTGTACGTGTGAGATAGATACACCTTTTGATATCATATTTTCTATTCCGCTATTCAATCTACACCCTTTGGGGTAAAAAGAATTAAATTGCGGCATAGTCTGTATTGGCAGGGTTAGCATGGCCGAAATGTGGAAAAGCTTTGTCAGCACGCCACAACAAACAGCAGCACCAGCAGCTCATATGGAACGTCTTAGCAGGAGGCAGCATTTCACCAACATGGTGGAGCAGTATGTGTGCACAAGCCTACATGTAGTGAATGACGGGTCTGCCCCCTTCAACTTCTGGGTCTCCAAATTGGGCACATGGCCTGAGCTTGCCCTTTACGCCTTGGAGGTTCTGGCATGCCCTGCAGCCAGTGTATTATCTGAACGTGTATTTAGCATGGCTGGGGGCGTTATCACAGACAGAGCCTGTCAAGAGACAATGTGGACAAGCTCACGTTCATTAAAATGAACCAGGCATTGATCCCACAGGACTTTTCCGTACTTTGTGCAGAATAGAGATGGATATCGACCTTACCCAGCCATTGTTATATTTTTGATCTTTCTCACTCTTTTGGGTGTACCCTCATTTAAAATGACTGAAAAAAAGCAGTGTTGGCTACCTCGTCCTCCTCCACCGCCGCTTCCACCTACACCGCCACATCCACCACCACCTCAACCTCCCTCCTACTCCATATGGGCCTCGTCCTTCACAGATGAAGAAAATTGTTTTTTCTTCTGTTTTTTTTTTGTTGTTTTAAGTTATTTCCCTATCCACATTTGTTTGCAGAGCACTTGCCAGGCTCTTAACTACGTTTTGCTGCCATTTGCAGCACTCTAGCCCTTTCCATTGGTGTTTTACAGCCATTTTAGTGCCTGAAAGTTCGGGTCCCCATTGACTTCAATGGGGTTCGGTGTCCGGGTAAAGTTCGGAAAAAGTCCGGGACACGGACCCGGACTTTTTTTTCAAGTTCGGCAAAACCCGCCGAACACGGACATCCAGGTGTCCACTCAACTCTACAGAGGAGTAATGCCTCGTACACACGCACCAATTGTTGGCCCGTGAAATTTCGGCCAACGTCCGATCGGCCGATTGTCGGCTTGTTAGTATGATGCTTCCGACAACCGACTCCGACTTTTCGGCCGAACAAAATCTGGTGTGCATGCTATGAAATTTTTGTTGGCCGTCAACAGAACAGTCGATTTCCATCAGTCAGTACAGATTTCGGCAGACAAAAATCAGATGAGCAAGACTGGGCATGCTCAGAGAAGAAAAAACACACGGAAAGTAAACCAGCACATGACATCACTTCTGAAGTTGGTTGTTGTTGGCAGAGAAAATTCTTGTGCAGTCTAGAGCACATTTCAACCAACACAACAACACTTGACAAAAGACGGCCGATCGGTCGGCCAACAATCGTTGCGTGTGTACGAGGCTTAAGGTTGGATCCTATCAAGAGTTCAAGGAAAGGGCCCATGAGGCACTGAGCTGCGAGTAAGAGTACTAAGGAAACTGTGAGCCAGGGTTCCTTGAGATGAGGTGTCTCATGGTAGAAGCCTGTATAGCCGGTGGGCATTTTTGTTTGCTTGAAAGTTAAAGGAGACTGCGTGGGGAGTCTGGGCAGAGACTGACTCAGAGACAATGAAGTCTTGATAGCCAGGTGGCTAAACAATTTTTGTTGGACTGATGCACTACTCTCACTGATGTACTACTCTCAATCTCCTGCAAAAGCAGCTGTTTTTGTTTGAACTGCCTGTCATTTTGTATAAAATTGGGCCAATCAGCCCCCAGATAGTTCCTGTCTGGACTGAACCCACTGAGACAGCACTAGACCATTTGAATGAAATTTCCCAGTCCACAAGTGGTGTTCAAATTTGAGCAACAATGCTGAAATCTACTGGTTCCTTCACTCCAACCAGTTCATGAGTTTATGTCAGAAACTGTAAAAAGCCCATTGAGTGTGGCTGGATAGGATGTCTTCAATTGTAATGCCTCAATCCAAGTTTGTAGTGTTTGCCATATGCCATTACCCCCAGTGGCAGGGGTGAACATCCTGTTTGGCCTAGGAGGGATTCCAGAGATACAGGGAGCCTGAGAGATCAGCAGTTTCATCCTGTGGCTGCAAGAGGGAATTGGCACATGAAGGTTCTGCAAAAAAACAGTAACAAGCATAAGTAAAAATGGTAAGGCCCGCCACACCAGTCGGTAAAACCATCATTCCTGCTGTTAATATCTTAGATACTTCTATAATGATGGAAAGGACTGGTTGCGAGTCTGTTCACTGTGAAGCGTTAATGACCCCTGTTGAAAGAAGGACTTGCCCAAGTGCAGTGCCTTGCACAATGGAGAGGTCAGGTTTAAAAGCAGACCTGCAATTGTCTTGTGTTGACCATTGATAACTGATGATGAAATGTGTTCTCTAGATGTGTCCAATCTAATCTAGCAAAGAGCTGATGTAGATGTAATAGGGGTGACCATTGATATATGTGTGCAGTTTCCCTTACTGACAACATCAGGTAAAACTGAGGTGTCCCTGGAAACCTCCCAGAAGGCTGTATTGTCAGAGCTTGAGACTACCATGGAGCCGTCCTGGTAGATGAAATTGTTTCTCATATAAATTAGATAGTGATGCATTAACCACTTACCCACTGGGCACTTATATCGCCTTCATAACCATATCAATTTTCCACTTTCAGTGCTCTCACATTTTGAATGACAATTACTCAGACATGCAACACTGTACCCATATGAGATGTTTGTCCCTCTTTTTTAACACAAATAGAGCTTTCTTTTGGTGGTATTTAAGCATCACTGGATTTTTTTTTTTGTGCTATAAATGAAAAAAGACTGAAAATGTTGTAAAAAAAAAATTCATTTTTCTTTGGGTTTTAGAATTTTGCAAATTTAGTAATTTTCTTCATACATTTTGGCCAAATATTATACTGCTACATATCTTTGGTAAAAATAGCCCAAAAAAAGTATATATTACTTGCCCATTTTGAAGGTTATAGAGTCTACAAGCTATGGTGCCAATCATTGAAAATTGATCACACCTGATGTACTGCCAGCCTCTCATTTCTTGAGACACTTAGGCCCCTTTCACACAGGCGGACCGTTCAGATCCGCCTGTCTGTTTTTCAGGCGGATCTTAACGGATGCCCCATGCATCTCTATGGGGCATCGGATGTCAGTGGAGACATGTCTGCTGACATCCGATCCATCAAATCTGGACGGATGAAAACCCTATTTTCCATCCATCCAGTGGATCGGATCGGTTGGGTTCAGATAAGAATGGACAGATGGTCCGTTCCAATCCGATTCCCCCATAGAGAACAGCGGGGACCTGACAGCTCTGTCTAAGCACACAGCGCAGGGACACAGCTGCCATCCGCCTGCTCAGCGGGGATCGGCGGATGTATCCCCCGCCGACGGACTCCCATGTGTGAAAGGGGCCTAAGGGTCCTTTTACATGGGCTTTACGCCCAACTGACTCTGGTTTTCTCAGCAGGGATCGAACCAATGATCACCGCTGAGCAGGCGGATGTCAGGTCCGTCTCCGCTTACTTTTGACGGAGATGTCAGTTCCCCCCTCTCCTATATGGGAGATTGGATAAACCGGGCGGCCTGTCCGTTTTCATCCGATCCTATCCAATCCGATCCTCCAAATTGATGGAAAATAGGGTTCCCATCTGTCTGGATTTCACAGACCACATCGGATCAGATAGCAGCGGGTGTCAGCGGAGATGTCACCTCTGACATCCGCTGCTCCAAAGAGGTGCATGGAGCATCCGATCAGGTCCACCTGAAAAAACTGACAGGTGGACCTGATCAGAAAGCCCATGTGAAAGGGGCCTAAAAAGCCAGGAAAGTTTAAATACCCCTCAAATTACCCCATTTTGAAAAGTAGACAGTCAAAGGTATTTAGTAAGAGGCATGGTGAGTTTTTGAAGTTGTAATTTTTTTTTCCACAATTCTTTGCAAAATTAAGATTTTTTTTCCCACAAAATTGTCATAATACCAAGTTATTTCTCACAAACTGTATAGGCATACATGCAAGTACACCCCAAAATACATTCTGCTACTCCTGAGTATGGCGATACCACATGTGTGAGACTTTTACACAGCCTGGCCCAACATCCAAGTAGCACCTCCAGGCATTCTAGGAGCTTAAATTACACATACTGTATATTTTCCTGAAAACCTATCACACTTTTGAAGGCCCTGGAGCACCAGGTCAATAGAAACATGCACCAAATGACCCCATTTTGGAAAGCAAACACCCCTACACATAATCTAGGATGCATTGAACATGTCATTTTTTTCCACCAGCATTTGGAAAATGTGGAGAGAAAATGAAAACACATTTTTATTTGCACAATGTTGTCCATTTATAAGATATTTGTAACACACAGCATGTACATACCAAAAATAACACCCCAAAATACATTCTGCTACTCCTCCTGAGTATGGCGATACCACATGTGTGAGACTTTTACACAGCCTGGCCACATACAGAGGCCCAACATCCAAGTAGCACCTCCAGTTAGTTGGAAGTCATGTCCCTGTGTTTTTTATCTTGTTGGCTTCGTATTAAAAATACAGCCCTCCTGAACCAAAATTCAGGGAGCACTGTCAGGTGCTCTAGGGACATAAAATTACAAATCTAATTTTCTGACTACCCATTACACTTTTATGAGGCACCGTAGGGCTCCAATAAGCACTTTAGTGGCACTTATGTGGCACAAATGAGCACTGATGTGGCATAGATGTGGCATTGATGTGGCACAGATGAGCATTGATGTGGCATGCATGTGGTACAGATGCGCACTGATTTGGCATGGATGAGCACTGATGTGCATGGATGTAGCACAGATGAGTACTGATGTGTCATGGATGAGCACTGATGTGGCATGGATGTGGCGCGGATGGGCATGAATGAGGCCCAGATTGGCATGAATGGGCAGGATTGAGGCATGGATGAGGCACAGATTGGCATGAATGGGGCACGGATGGGCATGACTGAGGTAGGGATGGGCAAAATTGAGGCACTGATGAGGGACAGATTGGCATTATTGAGAAACTATTGAAGCATGATTGAGGCAGGGATGAGCGGTGCTGCAGTCTCCCTCCTCTCCTCGCACGCTGTTCCGATCGCTGTGTACAGCATGCGAAGAGAGAAATGAACCAGACATGCGCCAGTTTGTTGACAACTGATTGCTCCATCATTAGACGGAGTGATCACGTGGTAAAGAGCCGCTGTCATTGACCCTTTGTGTCGGTGAACTCGGCGAGCACTGTACTTCTGTGTGGGTGCCCCAGGGGGCGTGTGGGAAGTGCGATTCTAGGAGGATAATCCCTGTTCTCCCTCTCAGAATAAGCAGACATCATTCGGCTATGGCCCGGTCGGCAAGTGGTAAGAGAGAAGTGTGAGTTCATACTCACTAAATGGACAGGGCAACGGTCTGGTGCTGCATCTTTCCCCCGCCACTTTTAAACACTGAGAACTGAGTGAATAAAGACCCCTGATCACTTTGTAGTTTCCAGTGAGTGGAGAGCCCATGACTATTAGCCACTGCTCTCTGCTCTGCCCCTCTAGTGCTCACTGGAGAACTGGGCTGTGGAGGGAGTGGGAGCAGCTGGTTCAGGCTCTTAGCAGCACACTGAGAAGCTGAGTCAGCTGCTGGTCAGGCCTCTGGGGGATGTCCAAATTTCTCCAGAGTATGGACCAGATGAGTGACTTAAGCCAACAGTGGATTTTGGCTCACTGTTGGTTGAGCCTGGAGGTGCAGAACTACAGTAAGTTTTGGCCCTAGTTCTCTTTTAACCACATTCTGACTGCGATATAGCCAAATCCCAGCTAAAGCGAGGTCGTCCAAATCTGGGAGGGCATAAATTGAACTGCGCCCCCCAGTGTGCCTGCTGCGGCACATACTCTGCACGCTCTGTGTCCTTCTGACACAGCTGATCACAGTTCCGGGTAAGCAGTCCAATCATAGCGGTTCACAATATAAACACACTTGCCAGTTATTGGCATTCCTTTCCTCTCGCTGTGACAGCGTGAGGAGAGGAAAAAACCTGTAAACGGATAGTGTGAAAGCGGACAACTGCACTAATAATCAGGGCACTGATCATCAGTGTCCTAATGATTAATGCAGCCCCAACAGTGCCCATCAGTGCTGCCTATCAGTGTGGATCAGTGCGGCCAAACAGTGCCCACCAGTGCTGCTAATCAGTACCCACCAGTGCTGCTAATCAGTGCCCTTCAGTGCATCCAATAAGTGTCCTTTATCAGTGCCACATATCAGTGCCCATCCGTGCTGCCTATCAGTGCCGTCAATTAGTGCCTATCAGTGCAGCCGATCAGTACCCATCAGTGCTTATCAGTGCTGCCTATTAGTGCCCATCTGGGCAGCCTCATCAGCGCACATCAGTGAAGGCGAAAAATTACCTGTTTGCAAAATTTTATAACAGAAACTAAGAAAAATGTTTTTATTGGTTTGGTCTTTTTTCATTTGTTTAGCAAATTATAAAAAAAAGAACTGGTGATTAAATACCAACAAAAGAATATTTGTGTAAAAAAAATATTTGTGTGAAAAAAATGACAACAAATTCATATGGCTACAGTGCTACATGCCTGCACAATTGTCCTTCAAAGTATGACAGCGCAGAAAGCTGAAAATTGGCCTGGGCAGGGGATAAAAGTGTCCAGTAGGCAAGTGGTGAAATTTCCAACAGACTCAAGTTGGTAATAGGGTAAAGCAGGCTGCAAGAGCTAAACATGCTGATGATATTGAAGGCAATGTAAAGTTTACTGCTGCAGGCAACCCCCCTGTGTCTTGCAGACCAAATGTTGGGGTAAAGATCGGTTGTCTCTCATGGCAACAGTGGGTTTAGATAGCAGAGATATCCCTGGGAACCTCCAAGTAGTTCACAGTGCTGGAGCCAGTGGTTGCCAAGGATAACTCTGATGCTACTCTGGTGGGAAGGAGTGAACCTGTGCCTTAAAATAAGGATGTATTGGTATTATCTTCTAGTATAGGGAGTGTTCAGGTAGATAATGCATGACCACCAAGCAGCATGGCCGCTTAATCTGAGAGCTCTGCTCTGCTCCAGGGTACCCACGGCAAGATCGCAGCCCAGGGCCTCTCCAGCTGCTCACCTCCCAGCTTCCCGACATCTGCATAGCCCCCACTGCATCACCAGTTATGCAGAGGCTCTGCCAAGACCACCACCAGTACAAAAATTGTCAGACTTCTTTCCAACCATGAAGCAGACTTCTCCAAAATGGCGGCAGAAGTTAAACGGCACCGCCGGCCACCGGCCTCTAGAGCCTGCCTCCACTGACCAAACGAGCACATTCTCCAACACACAGGTGCTGCTGGTGATCAGTCTGCTTCCACATCCTCTGAATCAAACCCATCCTTTCCCACTACAAGAAGCCCAGCAAAGTCCAGACCATGAATGGACTCTGGGGCCCAGAAGTTTCCTCTTCACACAGGTGGAGGAGTTAAATGAGTCCTCTATACCTCATTTTCCTCCTTTAGCTCTCCCTGAACCCATTGCCCAGTTTCCTACCATGGGTCAGCCCAATTTCTGTTGTTACTATGAATGATATGCTTTTGTCACTAATGGCATCCATACAAGCGGTTATAGTCACGTGCATACAGCAAACAGAGCAAAAGTCCACAATCTAGGTGAGAGAGTGCACCAAGTGGAGACTAGGATGAGCTATTTTGCATCTTCCTTAAACATTCTAGTGGACTCCCATACCACACAACAGGAGGTTCTATCCGGTTTGCAAACAAACTTGGCCGACCTCGTGGATCATTCCCGTAGCAACAACCTAAAGATACGCAGGATCCCGGAATCCATCTAATCGCATTAACTCCCTTATTTTGTCTGAGACCTATTTTTGGTGCTAGTTTCATCACTGTCCGCAGCAAACCTCCAAGTGCTCCTAGACTTCTACCCTTCAAAGACATCGGAATTTATCATATCTAACTAAGGCACTGCGGAACAACAAGATTGTTTATACCTGGAAATACCTGGCCAAACTGGATATCACCTACTATGTAAAGGCTTCAATCATCTCATCATGTCTAGAGGATGGCCTCCATCTCCTACAAACCTGGAATATTCTACCTAATAAACAAGGTTCAAACTACAACTTACAACACTCACCTCCAGCTCATCTCAAGACTGGCACAAAGTCAAACAGCATAAATCCTTTTAAAAATAAATCCTGAGGCCTCCCACAATGGTTTCACACCTTTTTTTATTTTTATTTTCTTCACCTTATTTTTTATTTTCCATGAGTTTTGGAGGGTACCTGTCACCATACCCAACCCCCCGCTGAGTTGGCAGTATGCACTGCCCAAGCCCATATCAAGCTTCCTTTCTTAAAGTTTTGGCTTCAGCTCTGTTTGCAGCCTTAGTTTTAGTTCTCAAGTGGCCAGGATGATCTCAGTCCATAGCTTACATTAAGATCTCCTCCTAAGTTCTGCGTGTTCTTACAGTTATACCCATTCTTTCTCCTTCCATCCCGTCTGAGCTGTATGGATCATACCCTATCATGTCTATTTGTATCCTGCAGGTTTAACCACCACTACTTGTACCCTTCTCTTCAATTCATCCCAGTGAATACCCATATTATCTGGCAATAACATCATGGGAATTAAACTTTGTTTGTATTAATCTCCGAGGGCTTAATGATCTGCCTAAGCGAAATTCTCTCTGGCAAGAAGTGCTGCAGCATAAGGCCAATATCCTTGCAGTAAAAGAAACACATTTCCACCAGAACACTACCCCTAAATGCTCTTATCCAAATTATCCTCATATCGTCACAGAATCTACCCTGGCAAAAAGATGGGAGTCCTCATTGCTATGCTGGTCTCCTTTTGGATTCAAAAACTCTGTCATCGTTCCCGAACGTTGGTGTAATATTTTACTTTGTGTTATTGACAACCTGCCTTTAACTCTAGTATCAGTTTATGCACCTTACTCCCACCAGCTGAGATTTCTTCTCAAGGTTTTCAGAAAGCTTTCACAAGTGAGAGTAGGCAATATAGTTATATGTGGGGACTTTAATACAATTGCGGATCCTAGTTTTGGTGCCTCCTTCCCATTTTAGGGTCATCCTTCTTTATGCAACCTCCTAGGTGGCAAGGATCTGTACAATGCTTGGCATTGCAACCATGCTAGTGAAATAACCTATGCCTACTACCCTCCTAGGCATAACTCTTACTCATCGCTGGACTCTTTCCTTGTAGACAAGCTGTTGTTGCAGAGAGTGTCCAACTCCTCTATCCAAGACATCACATAACAAACAAAACACATTTTTTTATCAACACATTTGTGGAGATGCATCAATTTGGTAATACAAAACCCTGAAAACCAGAAAGAAATCACGCAACTCCTGAAAGAGTTTTTTCAATTCATTGTTCCTGAAGCCAGGCCCACAGGTCCTTTTTATCAGTTGGAATGCCCATAAAGCCTTCATGAGAGGTGTGATTCTTAAACTCAGCTCCAGGATGCGGAACATTTATACAGCTAAACTGGATACCTTGTTATCTGAGATCCTTATCCTGGGTGCTCAAAATCAATTAACTCAACTTTTTTAGCAGCAAAATTATCCAAACTCCACCACAAACTCAGAGAGCGGCTGTGCTCCCAAAATGACTTCCACATGCGTAGACTCGAGCCAAATTATTATGCCAACAACAAAGCAGGTACGTTTTTTAGCCAAAAAGACTGAAGACCTAGAAGGTTAAGACTAAAATCCCACATATTATTTATCCTGCTACAAAAGATAAACTTACTAACCCCCAGGCAATAGCTGACTCTTTTGCTGTAGCAACCAAGCTGATCATTGCCAGATATTGTAGAAGTAACCTCACGCCGAACCCTTCGGAGGTTCAGGCTCAAGTAAAACTCTATTACCAATATGAAAAACTCCTAGCTATTAGATCACCATCTTGGGCATCCTTTGACAGGAATTGGAAACTATGGGTTGAATTGAATGTCAGAGGTCCCTCCTCATAACACTCTCCAATGAATACAAAACACTGCTCTCCTGCACTTAGAGGTGGGCCTCATAAAGGTATCATTCTAGGCTCTTAAACTCTTAATCTTGTCCACTTTGCTGCCCTCTCAAGATGGGGGGGATGTCTGGATACACTGGAATCAAGAAATAGACAGAGGGTGCACCAGCCTATCGCATAATCCTCAATAAAAATGGCTTTATTAAGTAAGCATTCAAATTCATTTTTACAAACATAGGTTTGACAAAGGCACATCAAACGTTTGGCTATTTTCTATGTTTATTGTGGGAAGTTTTTATTTTTTTGTATCTTCCACAATACACGTAGAAAATATCCAGTTGTACTGAGGACAAGATCTTACCTGCTATAGTTTTGATGATATAAACTGGGAATTGATGTGCCTTTGTCAAACCTATGTTTGTGAGTATGAATTTGAATGTCTACTTAAAAAAGCCATTTTTATTGAGGATAATGCGCTAGGCCGGTGCGCCCTCTGTCTATTTCTTGATTCCAGTCCCTCCTCATACCAGCAGGATGGAAAGCATTTCTGCTGCCATTGTCCCAGGTGATGCTGGTCAGTTACATAGTTAGTCAGGTTGAAAAAAGACACAAGTCAATCAGTTGTTGGTGTTGGTGTTGGTGAAAGGAACGTATACTGCATCAGTTGCCAAACTTAATGAGATGAAGGGACCAAGCACGGACCAGGAAACAGCAGAAATCCTGACCATAGCCTATAGATAGATATGGTTATAGAGATCAGGATCACGATCCAAAAATACATTTTTATGACAAACCTGATAAGGTCCCTTAAATATGGGAATAAATCATTTAAAAATAATGATAAAAATGGTATGTGGATCAGACGAGGTCTCGTGCATTTAGGTCTTGGGTAGCAACCCAATTTGCTTTGATCAATGTTCCATGGAGAATAGTTACTTATCTGTGTGTGGTCCCTCCTCGGTTCCAGCCCTAACAAACACTGAGAAAGAAAGAACTGACAGCATTGGTGACGTTAACAGTGAAAACATGCAGAATACATAGCTTAACATAGCTATTAGCAGTAAACATAATAATACATTGTGGGTGGACTCTAATGTTGCTGTTGCCAAGAGTAACTGAAGAAAGTTTGGTGAGCCCAGGAACCTGAACAAAGAAGGGGAAGGCTGGGTTAATAAACTAATGGGACCCCATTAACAGTAGATGTAGGAAGGGGAGCTTCTATAAACATACCCAGAAAAAAGATTAGGAAGGTATTTTCAAAGCCCATAGACAGGATTGGACCCCTGTAAGTGATAACTGGCACAGAGGTGTCAAAGTGAGGGACTTGTGTGTTCCGCCCTCCAGACTCAAGCAAAGGGAGGTATGTGGCAGTGTGAGGCTCTGTTACTGTATACGTGCGATTAAAGGTGACACAGGGTTTTCACAAATACAAAGCAAGGGGCTGCAGAATGTTTTTGGTAAGAGGAAAAAGGTGGTTTTGCAACTTTCTCAGTTTTTTTTTAACCAGTTCACACCCAGCCCATTTTCAAATGATGGCTGGGTGGAACATTTGTCATTTTGGATGAACATCATATGAGAACCTCCTGGAACAGGCAACATTGCTGAGCGATTTGTCATCGGTTGTGTCCCCGGGTTGCAGCTAGGCCCGCTGCTGGTACCATGTCATCGTTGTAACCAATCACAGCAGAACACATGGCCAGTGTAAACAATGATTAGCTTTGATTTTTGCCATTCATTGCACACAATTGTGACCAAATACAGATAAAAACAACGCGCACTGAATGATTAATTTTTTTACAGTAAAAATGGTTGCTTATATCAGTGAAATTCACTGGTATAAGCAATCATAATCTGTAAAAAAAAATCCTGATCACTTCATATGGAAACCCTGTATTGGTCTGGTCACAATGTGGGGAAGAATTTTTTTTTTTTTTTTTTATGCATACTGTCACCAGTCAGTTTCCCTGAACACTGCCACACCAGTTTTATGATGACAAAAACTGTGAAAAAGCCATGCTTCTTACTAAATACCTTGGATAGTCTACTTTCCAAAAATAGGTCATTTGGGGGATATTTATACTGTCCTGGTGTTTTCGGGCATCAAGAAAAGAGAACAGCCGTCAGAACAGTAGAATTGGTAAATTTTTATATACAGTTATATATACGGTACATCATAGTTTGTGGACTCTATAACGGACTCTATAACTTTCCTACAAACAAAATAATAAACACCGATTTGGGTTATTTTCATCAAAGAAATTTAGCAGATTTATGAAGAAAGATTATTTATTTGAAAAATGTTATAACAGGAATTAAAAAAAAAATACTTTTTTTCAAAATTTTAGGCCTTTTTCTGTTTATCAAAAAAAAATAAAAAAATAAAAAAAAACAGTGGTGATTAAATACCACCAAAAGAAAGCTCTAATTGTTTGAAAAAAAATGATAAAAATTTAATTTGGGTACAGTGTTGAATGTCCACGCAATTGTCAATTAAAGTGTGACAGCGCTGAAGGCTGAAAATTGGTCTTGGCAGGAAGGTGGTGACAGTGTCCTGTATTAAGGTGGTTAAGAACAAAGTTTTATTCAATTTTCCAACAAGAAAAGACAGCAGTGCAGTGTGCCAGTATAGATGTAGAACCTCAAATATGGTGTCAGCGTTGCAATACATGTTGCATGGCTCAGTACTAATAAACAGTGTATCATTATTATATCTTGGTCAGAGGCCCTGACCAACCAACTGATAACAGAGTAACATTATACTTTTCAGGGATGTAAACTGACAACCAAGGCAGTAGTAGAAGATCTTTCCCAGCTGGTGAAACCACAATATATCAGGAGTCAGGCGTGACAATAATTGAACACTGTAAGAAATACAGAAAGGGAATAGAGAAGCAGAGAGGAGGCAAAAGGGATAAAGCCGAAAGGAAAAGAATAAGAAGAGGGGAATGACACCCAGCTGGAGATTAGGTCACACGTCTCACAAAGGGTCTAGAGATTTTGACAGCAATCACAGAAATTATTTCAGTTTAGTGGAAGAGGGGAAGTCAATCTAAGCATACCATAATGCCAAAAACTGTGTCGCTTTCACAGATGAAGGCAGTTGATTTTTCTAGCCTTATAATAGTGTTTAGCTCTGCTACACACTCACTGATGGTGGGGAGGTTAGATCATTTCCAATGCCTGGGTATCAGTGCACGTGCTGCTGACAGTAAGAATCACAACAAGCCCTTTTTGATTTTTGCAAATGATCCCAGAATAATGGTCAAGAGAACACCCTCCGGAGTTTCCTGGCCAGGAGTGACCCATGATAAGGCAGCAAAGCATCAGAAGGGTCAAATGCAGAGGCATGACCTCAAGATAGGAAGGAGGATGCCATTATGGGTGTCACAGTGGCAACAACTATCAGGGATGGACAGAATTCATTTTTGCAGTAGTACTGGGCTTCTGTACTACCGTGTTAAAAGTTTATAATTCTGTTCTTTGGTATGGGAGGCCATACTGGATTTAAAATTGAGGAGAAAGGCTTTATCCCAGTTTAAATCCAAGATAGCCTGGTCCAGTTATCTCTCTCAGTCTCTAGTGTAGAATAGGAATTGTGGGAAGGTTCTTGAGCGGAGAATATTGTAGAGCTGAAATACAGCACGTGGGCAGTCTGGGTTGTTCAGACATAAGGCTTCAATGGTTTCAGGGTTCTATTCAGCATTCCTAGTCTTGCACAGTTAGGGAGAAATGGCATATTTAGAGGTATTGCAACCATCAACCAGGGCAAGGGATAACTGGGTTTTGGATGACATTAAGTGGTTTGATTCCTGATGTTTCGAACACTTGGACAGCAGGGTAAGGAATGAGTTCTGCCAGCACAAAAACCGGGTGCAATGCATGCCAGGGCGGAACTCTGGGTTTCCCAGCAGAGGCGTGAGCAGGTCAATGTACGAGGATATGTTGCTGAATTTTATTGTGTGGCCACTACTAGAGGGGGTAGTGATTGCCGAGGTGGGAGGAAGGCTGGACTAGTCCATGGCAGGGATGTAAAAGAGAGTGGAGAAGTGTGTCATTCAATGCCTACCCAAAGTTTGACCTGCTTGAGTTGAAACCAATTCAGCATCTTACATAATACAGCTGCATAGCAGTAACATTCTAAATGTTGAAGGCCTGCCCCTCCATCTTTTCTATGCCATACAAGTATGTTGTCTCAAATACGGGCCTGTGTATGAGGCCAGAGATATTGAAGTAAGGCTGATTTGATAAAACGAAAAAACTCCCTGGAGACAATGATTGGTACCATTTGAAAAATGTATAAGTAACGATGGCAGGAAGTTTCAAAAGGGGCCACCCTGCCAAACCAAGAGTGCCTCAAACTTGACCGACCCTGAATTTGCTTTGTAGATACTAATAAAGGAAGATATATAATTGAAAAAGTGCGTTGATAAATGCGAGTGTGCTGCTACCAAAGGTGTATAAATGAAATAGTGTAAAAAAGTCTGGTGACCTACTAAATTGCAATAAAATGAACAATGTCAATCATGCATACAAAATAGTGTACAAACAATTTGAAACAATTTAAAACAAATGAAAATGTGAGTGAACAAAGTCTCTGGTTTCTCTTGCAAATCAATATAATGTGTTTTCCGTGAACAACTCCACCAGAAAAAAGCTAAATAGATGAATGTGCAAATGAAGTCCAGTGTTCATGTAAATTCCAAAAATAATCACTGGTGGCCATGAGAAAACCAAGTGCTGCTGCAAATCAACGAACGTGACGTGAAAATCCCATCACCTGGTGAATTCACCGCTTACCAGCTTTAAGTAGATTTAGGGCAGATAGACAGAATATGAAATATTTTTGGAATTTACATGAACACTGGACTTCATTTGCACATTCATCTATTTAGCTTTTTTCTGGTGGAGTTGACGGAAATCACATTATATTGACTTGCAAGAGAAACCAGAGACTTTGTTCACTCACATTTTCATTTGTTTTAAATTGTTTCAAATTGTTTGTACACTATTTTGTATGCATGATTGACATTGTTCATTTTATTGCAATTTAGTAGCGCACAAGACTTTTTTTACAAAAAAGGAAGATAATTTAGGCCATATAATCTGTTCAGGTGTGTTGGTGTTTGCCCCCCAAGAGATTTGTTGGAGGACTGGGACCAACTGAAAGGAATGTATACTGTAGGCACTAACCATGAGGTACTGATACTTAGTAGCATTGACCTTAAAATTACTAAGAAAGCTGAAGTGCTTTGGTTCCCTTAGGATCAAAGGGAATGCAACCCAAGGGTTTGATACATAGAGAAGTAAATCATCAGCAAAAAGTCTCAATTTATGTTGCCATCCTCATATTTCAATTCCCCATATTTTGTCAGATGACCTAAGTGTTCCTTGGTGAGGATACAAAGTAGAGGGTAAAGGGGGCAATTGTGTCCCATTAGGAATCAGTACAGGGTTTGAGAGCAGACCATTTACCCTGGCAGATTTTGGCAGCAGGAAGGGAATACATTGCTTGGATTTTGTAAATGGTAATGGTAACGCTAATCCAGTTTGGTGTAGGTAAGCATAAAGAAGCTGCCAGTTGGTGGTCCAATGATAGCCTTTACGTTATATTAAAGCTACATTTTGGCAAAACAAAAGTGGATTGCTTCACCTGCAAAAAGATTTGATTGTGTTCCACCAGTGATTCCAATACCCTTGCCATCACACCTGTGTCTAAGACATCACTTTTCTTTACTGAAGTGGTTCTAAAGTCAACCTTATTGCATTTTAAAAACTGCTCACTACTTACACCCCCCCCCCCCCCCCCGTAGACACTTACCCATCTCTTCTCAATGATACAGTGATATCTCTCCTGCTGCTGTCAGCCAAACTCTTGTGAGGAGGGAGCAGGGAGGCATGGCATACAGGTGCTTTTTTTGTCTATAGATGGACTGCTTGCTAAGGGGGATCCCAGAAGGACGAGCAGACAGCCCTGCCAGGGGACTTCAGTGGTGGAGGTAAGGGATCGGACAGGTAAATAGGTCAACTTTTCTATTTTAAAGCAAAAAAAATATATATATATATACCCTTTACAATCATTTTAGGAAATACGTCCTGGTCTAAGACCCTTCCCATATCTTTGCTGTCTCAGTCAGAACCATACAAAGAAACAATTCCTGCTTGGTTGTCAGTGCTGGCCTTCTTGCTTTCAATCTGAATCCAGATTCCTGCTTCATTGCTGGTGTTAGATGTGTAAACAGGATTTATTCACATACCCATATTACTTGTAGTTAAAACTACAAAGAATATTTCTTCAATCAAAACATAAGTTAACTAAATTGTGCTTTCTTCTGCCTGGAGCACAGTTTTAACAGAGTATTAAGACACGTAACTTTTATTCCTTGGAATATCCAAAGTGAGGAGAGTATACCTTCCTCTAAAAATGTTTGAAGATTCTGGTCAAGGTTACTTATCTGTTTTGTTAAATAGGCAAACTTATACTTTGGCACATGTGAATGTTAAGTAACACACATTACCAAACACAGAAAATAACACAACATGAACACTGAACGCACATGATTGTTGTAATTGTTTCATTGGGATATTTGTGGCATTTTACTTCATTGTCAATAAAATCATATAACAAAATACAATTATGGTTTCTGAATGATGATGCTTTTGGCCCTTTGAGTGAAAAGATCATAGTACCCCCGGTGGTTGCTTAAACCTCTTTGCACCTGTAAGGTTGTGCATCCACATAACCACCAGCATTCAGCAGGGGTAAGAAATCAACATAATATATAATTTAACACATCAGTGTGCCCAGTGTATGCTTTGCCTCTCCTTGAACTTTTCTTTCCTTTAAAAAAATATTTTGTTTAGAAAACACTATGATATGAGGGCGATAGACTATTTGGTTTCTTCTATGTAGATGCTCTTAAATTAATGCATATAAATAATTTATATCCTCTCATCTCTTTTTTTTTTTTTTTCCTTTTATTCTTTTAGGCTAAGCATCAGACAGAAAGGTCCATTCCCAAAATCACACATGGAGTGTTGAGTCCCTATGCATTTCATTTCTTAAGACAAACTGTGCCTCCTGTTCAGTTTTTGCTTTTGGGCTCAGGGGGAGGAATGCTGTGTTTTCACTGGCACTTTCCTCGGTCTCTATGTTGGCCAATTCCAAGTCCTCTGATCTTCTTCTGGCATCGGTCAGAATTCGTATCTGCTCCTGTACAGTTTCAAGCAAAATTTTTACCTCCTTTTGTTCTGCTATAAGACAGTTGCTAGGTACAATGTTCACCTTCACAAGTTCAGTGGAATAAGGGTTTTTGCACAGTTTGATGCCCGGCACTTCAGTAGCATTCTGCATTTGTATGCAGGCATCGTCTAGTCCCACCGAAGGTATGATTGGTATGGAACTGGCCCTAGATGTCGAAAAGCTGACGCAGTCCTTTTGAGTCATTTTATTAAAATAAGACTGTGTATCTTTTGAATGCAGTTGCATATTTCTAGAATTGTCCAGGGGTTGGTTCAAATCAGCTGAGGAACACCTAAAAGGGAAAAAAAAACACAAGTTGTTACAATCCTTATGGAAATTAATATTTGACTATTCGAAAAGTCTTTCTGAAATACTGTATGTTCCATGGTGCTTCTACATTATATCATCAGAAAAATGCAAAAATGAACACACCGTAAGTAGAATGACTTTCTATGTTTCCTGTCTCTAGGTGTTTGGCTAAAGATTAGCTAACCTTATTGGATTTATCAAGATCTAAGAAGATTGGAATGCTTAAAAATTGGATGCATAAATGCATAATAAAGAAAAAATATCTAATTATCTGTTCTCTTCCTTCCTTGGTTAGGGGCTAATACTTTGCCTCTCTCTCTCTATATATATATATTTATGTATATTTATCTATTTATGTGTGTATCTGTGTATCTATCTATCTATCTATCTATCTATCTATCTATCTATCTATCTATCTATCTATCTATCTATCTATCTATCTATCTATCTATCTATCTATCTATCTATCTATCTATCTATCTATCTATCTATCTATCTATTCATATATTTATATGTGTATATATTTATATGTGTATATATACAGCATATCTATCTTATGGTGCCTACTTATTCT
Organism: Pelophylax lessonae; assembly: GCF_965119305.1. NCBI lineage: Eukaryota > Metazoa > Chordata > Amphibia > Anura > Ranidae > Pelophylax > Pelophylax lessonae. Next base: position 210,236,092 of record NC_138776.1, on the reverse strand, counting down.
CTGTTAGGTTGTAACTATCTTTTTTTCTAATTAAAATAAATATTTAAAATAAAAATTAGGGCATAATCCATTTTCATACATATACTGTACTATGCCTTCTGATAAAATGAGTTGGAATAGTTACTGGATCGTGACAAGCCTGAATTCACCCACCCGCAAATTAGGTGTGAAGTTTTACCTAAAAAGGGTCTTCATTTCTACTGGTGATAGCTATTATAATACTCAGTGTTTAGCCATACACCTGTTCTGAGAATGGTATGATACTAAATTGATCAGACTGCAGCAAACATACTTTTGGCATGCAACACTACTGATATAATTGACAATGAGAAGCTTATGGAGTAAATTGGTTGGCTATTCATTGTGTTTTCAGAATCTTTATGTTTATTTCCTCTTGTCAGTAAGACACCTTTTAAAACTGTATTATACATAGTTACATAGTTACATAGTTAGTGAGGTTGAAAAAAGACACAAGTCCATCCAGTTCAACCCATGAACCCATTATGACAATATTAAACAGTCATTCATAAAAAGTACATAGGTAAAATCAAATATAAAACTTCACTTTTAACTAAAACTAAATATTAATAATGCCTATTTTATATATATATATATATATATATATATATATATATATATATATATATATATATATATATAGTGCCTTGCGAAAGTATTCGGCCCCCTTGAACTTTGCGACCTTTTGCCACATTTCAGGCTTCAAACATAAAGATATAAAACTGTAATTTTTTGTGAAGAATCAACAACAAGTGGGACACAATCATGAAGTGGAACAAAATTTATTGGATATTTCAAACTTTGTTAACAAATAAAAAACTGAAAAATTGGGCGTGCAAAAATTATTCAGCCCCTTTACTTTCAGTGCAGCAAACTCTCTCCAGAAGTTCAGTGAGGATCTCTGAATGATCCAATGTTGACCTAAATGACTAATGATAAATGGAATCCTCCTGTGTGTAATCAAGTCTCCGTATAAATGCACCTGCACTGTGATAGTCTCAGAGGTCTGTTTAAAGTGCAGAGAGCATCATGAAGAACAAGGAACACACCAGACCGGTCCGAGATACTGTTGTGGAGAAGTTTAAAGCCGGATTTGGATACAAAAAGATTTCCCAAGCTTTAAACATACCAAGGAGCACTGTGCAAGCGATAATATTGAAATGGAAGGAGTATCAGACCACTGCAAATCTACGAAGACCTGGCTGTCCCTCTAAAATTTCAGCTCATACAAGGAGAAGACTGATCAGAGATGCAGCCAAGAGGCCCATGATCACTCTGGATGAACTGCAGAGATCTACAGCTGAGGTGGGAGACTCTGTTCATAGGACAACAATCAGTCGTATACTGCACAAATCTGGCCATTATGGAAGAGTGGCAAGAAGAAAGCCATTTCTTAAAGATATTCATAAAAAGTGTTGTTTAAAGTTTGCCACAAGCCACCTGGGAGACACACCAAACATGTGGAAGAAGGTGCTCTGGTCAGATGGAACCAAAATCAAACTTTTTGGCAACAATGCAAAATGTTATGTTTGGCGTAAAAGCAACACAGCTCATCACCCTGAACATCCCCACTGTCAAACATGGTGGTGGCAGCATCATGGTTTGGGCCTGCTTTTCTTCAGCAGGGACAGGGAAGATGGTTAAAATTGATGGGAAGATGGATGGAGCCAAATACAGGACCATTCTGGAAGAAAACCTGATGGAGTCTGCAAAAGACCTGAGACTGGGACGGAGATTTGTCTTCCAACAAGACAATGATCCAAAACATAAAGCAAAATCTACAATGGAATGGTTCACAAATAAACATATCCAGGTGTTAGAATGGCCAAGTTAAAGTCCAGACCTGAATCCAATCAAGAATCTGAGGAAAGAACTGAAAACTGCTGTTCACAAACGCTCTCCATCCAACTTCACTGAGCTCGAGCTGTTTTGCAAGGAGGAATGGGCAAAAATTTCAGTCTCTCGATGTGCAAAACTGATAGAGACATACCCCAAGCGACTTACAGCTGTAATCGCAGCAAAAGGTGGCGCTACAAAGTATTAACTTAAGGAGGCTGAATAATTTTGCACGCCCAATTTTTTCGTTTTTTATTTGTTAAAATAGTTTGAAATATCCAATACATTTTGTTCCACTTCATGATTGTGTCCCACTTGTTGTCGATTCTTCACAAAAAAATACAGTTTTATATCTTTATGTTTGAAGCCTGAAATGTGGCAAAAGGTTGCAAAGTTCAAGGGGGCCGAATACTTTCGCAAGGCACTGTATATATGAGAATGTGAATGTTAAAGAGGTTGTAAACCCCAGAAAAAATGAAAAAAAAAAAAAAAACCCTGTAAGACAGGCATACTAGCTCATTATGAAATACTTACCTTAGAACGAAGCCTCCGCAGTGCTGCCTGCTCAGCAAGGACAGGGCCAATACGTTCTGCCGTCCTGCTTCCTGGTTCGCGTCCTCCGACAATCTGATTGGCCGGAGGCACAATGACATCACTTTTGCGCGTGGGAGCCGCCATTCATGGCACAGGGCTCTGAAGGAATGGCGCGGGTTCTTTCAGAGCGCATGCGCTGATGACATCATCGGCTGCATTAAAAGTAAATATCTCCTAAATGGTCCAAGTTTAGGAGATATTTACAGTACCTTTTTAAAGGCTTACTTATAGGTACAAGTTATAAGAGAGGGTTTACAACCTCTTTAAATACAACTGTTCCAAAACCATTATAGTTAAAAGATGCTGAAATCCAAGTATCTGAGAAATGTTTTATTTGCCAAGAGATTGATAATTCTGTTCAGCCTACTTGTGACGCACATACCCTTGCCAGATAGTATAAGACAGGTCCAAAACCTGTAGTTTAACAGCACAGCTTGGTCCAGGATACACCCCAGACTTTTGTTTGGATAATTAAGGAGCAGCAGTACATTAATGGGTTATCCATTTGCTGTCCTCTTCTGTAAGCATGTGTTAGAGACCAGGAGAAACATACATAAAATACATATTATATACTGTATAACATATATAAAATACAGTTCATGATTTACTAAATACATAACTGCAATAACTGGTATTTTTAAAATTTGACTGGAATTTGGCTTTAAAGTAGAACTATATCCAAAATGTAAAAAAAAATAAATAAATAATAATTTCCTAGCCTAAGGGAGGGTTATAACCTTTGTTGGTTTATTTTTTGCCATCAATGTCCCACTGGGGAGATTGCCCCTCACTTCCTGTCCCATAGCCGAAACAGGAAGTAAGGGGAAGTCTCTGCAAATGAAGGCAATCTATTGGAAGATTTCCCCTCTATTACTTTTCTGGGGGCAACACAAAATCTGCATGTTGCTTTTACTTTCAATGCTAATGGTAAACAGGACAAAGAGAGAAGGGGAATTTCCCTATCAGGGGCACAGACAGCAATAAATATTGACAGGCATTTACTTCCCTCTATCAAAAACTAAACAAAAAGTTTTGCCTTTAGTTATACTTTAAATGCATCCTTATTTTTCTTCATACAGGAGTTGATATTGTTCTTTATTTATTGTCATTGGCATGCAGACTGCTCTAGGTAGCACCCACATGTAATGCTGAGTTCCCACGATTAACTACTTCTGTACCGGAAGATTTTCCCCCTTAATGACCAGGCCATATTTTTCCCACAAATAGAGCTTTCTTTTGGTGGTATTTGATCACCACCAGTGCAATTTTTATTTTTTGCGCTATAAACAAAAAAAGAGCGACAATTCTGAAAAAAAAAACAACAATATTTTTCACATTTTGCTATGTAACATTCTCAAAAAAAAATGTAAAAATCAAAATGTTTTAACATTTTAGGCCAATTTGTTTTCTACTACATATTTTTGGTAAAAAAAATTGCAATAAGCGTATTTTGTTTGGTTTGCGCAAAAGTTATCATGTCTACTAACTACGAGAAAGATTTATGTCATTTTTTTTTTTTTTTAATAGTAATGGCGGCGATCTGCGATTTTTATGTAATGGTGGGACTGCGACATTGCGGCGGACAGATCGGACCCCTAACTGACATTTTAGACACTTTTGGGGGGACCATTGACATTACTACAGTAATCAGTGCTAAAAATATGCACTGTTACTGTAATAATGACACTGGCAAGGAGGGGGGTTAACATTGTGGGTGATCAAGGGGTTACATTTGAGCCTAGGGGAGTGATTCTAATGGTGGGGGGTGCATGGCTTGTGAAATGATCATAGAGACCTGTGTTCTTATATAGAAGGATCACAGGGGCTCTATGATCATTCCACGGAGAAGGACAGTCAGCTGTGTTTACAACAACTGACCGTTCTTTTCTTTCAGCGGGGAGCGATCACGGGTGTCAGGCGGCAATCAGAGCCGCCTGACCCGTGCATTGGCTTTCCCGCTGCCGAGTGGTGGCGGGAGGGCACCCTAGCTGCCTGCTCACGACCAACGTCGATTTGCGCAGCAGAGCCACATTGCCGCAGTAAACTGGTTAAAGAACTAAAATACAGTGAATGACGGGGGGGGGGGCAGAGGGGGGGGGGCAGGGTGGTCAGCTGGGGCAGGAAAGAGTAGATAATTCTAAGTCCCGGTTCACACTATGGCAACTTGTCAAGCGACTTAGCAGCCTGACAAGTCGCGATCCATTCAGTGCACTGGAACCGTTCTAATCGGAGCAACTCAAGTCGCTCCAGCTTATAAAAAGGTTCCTGCACTACTTTGGGGGCGACTTGCATTGACTTCTATTAGAGAAGTCGTTTTCAAGCCCCGATGAAATCGCGTTGCACGGGGTGGCTTCAGAGTCGGGTGACTTTGATGCCGCCCCAGTGTGAACCCAGCCTTAAACATAATTTAGCCATGAAATGAGTCGGGTTATGTCTGCAGCAGTTTCATATGCACAATGTGAGAAGTCACAGTGAGCATCTAACTCAGATTAACCATTTTTAGTACTGAAGAGCAGCAAGTACAACTACGCAAGATGCAAGGTAAGATTAAGGTTCAACTCACACATACAATATCAACTTACTGTATTTACAGCTAAAAATGAAATGACATAATATCATTGATCAATAGGGATATATGAAAATAATATTTAATAAGGCTTTGTTTTCATTATTACAATTTTCTGAGTATATGTTTTTATTTTTAATTTCAGCAATGTGTCTTTTTATGTGTGTTATATGAAAACTTTTGACATTAAGCGCCGGTTCACATTGCAGCGACGCTACTTCGCACCGCGACCTCCGAGGTCACGGTGCCAGCAGCGCGCCGTGACCTCGGAGCGGCCGCCACGGACTTCATAACATTGAAGTCTATGGCGGTCGCCTCCGGGTCGCCCCAAAGAAGCTCCGGACCCTTTTTCTAGGTCGGAGCGACTTGTGTCGCTCCTATTAGAACGGGTCCGCAGCTTCCCTATGGGAGGCGACCTGCGGCGACCTGTGAGGCGACCAGGTTGCCTCACAGGTCGCCCTAGTGTGAACCGGCACTTAGTACTTAACCAGCTACTTGACAAAAAAAAAACTAAATATTTTTCATTAAAGTCAATGTTTATGAAAATGTTAAGCAAAGGTAATGCTATTGACTGTAGATTATTAAGGCCAATAATGAAAAATCATATTAAAATTACAGTTTTTTAGGCATCATTAGCAGCTGATTTAATTACTTACTGTGTATGCAGCCTCATCTTTTAAACCTTGCCTAAGTACCATTTAAAGCTGGTCCAATGACTGCTTAGCCAGGTTTTCTGCTTCAGGGTGGCAGCGTCCTATGGAGCATGTAGGGACTTGTGTCCCCATACACTTTGTGCATCAATAGAAAAACAAAGCAGGTAGCCTAGGAGGGCAAGGCAGTCCCCTGCTCATCCCTCCTCCTTCCCACTCCCTCTCTAAAATCCCGTACACACGATCAGATTATCGAATGATCTTGCGTCCGTTTTTTGTTGCATGCTAGTCTCATATGGAAAGTGAAGAAGTTACTTTCATACGAAAATTCCCGTACGACAGAATTCAACTTCAGAAGTGATGTCATGTGTTGAATTGTTTTGTATGTGTTCTTTCGTTTCTGAGCATGCCTAGTCTTGCACTTACGATTTTTTCGGACGAAAACTGTACTAATTAAATGACATACGTGTGTTGACGTACGATAAACATTTTATAGCCTAAACATCCAGATTTTGTCGTCCGAAAATTCGTAATTGGCTGTCGAAAGCACCATACTAACAATCCGAAAATCGGCAGATCGTTCGTCGGAGGAAATTTTACTTCCGATTTTCGTATCATGTGTACCGGCCTTTACACACTGGCTTCAGATTGCACTGTCCACTGTTACCTTCTTATCTTATACAGACTGGAAGTTTAGGGAAGCAGCACTTGGAGAACAGGAGACGACAGCATTGAACGTTGTAAATGACACGTTTTTGGATATGAATTTTAGGAAATATTTTATTATGGGATGTTTATTTTATTGAGTTTGATGAGATAAGCTACAAACAGAGTTTAAAACTAGTTTAAAGTGCTATTAAACTCAAAATCAAACATGTCATATATTGTAGCTTACCAATCATTAGATGTTGTGACTGTTTTCTTCATTTTACCACTTGCCGAAAGTATAACTTACATATACGGCGGCAAAGTGGAACTGCTGTGGCAGATCATGTACCTAGTACATGATCCAACATTTCGTGGATAACGCCGGCGGCCCGCTCCCACTGTTATAATACACAGGAGCTGATCAGTGGGTACCGTGGACACAATGTCCGCCGACACCCGCTGATCTTTCAGTACAGAAGGAGAACAAACAAATAAACAATGTAAACAAGGCAGATCGCTCTTCTGTCAATAGGGAAGGCATGGATCCTGCAAAGCAGGGACACAAATCCATGCCTTCTCCTAGTAAAAGCCGCTCCCACAGTACCCAAAATTACTAGCTAGGCACACACTTAACCCTTTTGATCGCCCCTGATTTTAACTACTTCCCAGCCAGTGTCATTAGTACAGTGACAGTGCATATTTTTAGCACTAATCACTGTATTAGTGTCACTGGTCTCCAAAAAAGTGTCAAAAGTGTCAGTTATTGTCCGACCGCAATATTGCAGTCCTGCTGATCTCTGCCATTACTAGTAAAAAAATAAAAATTTGTAGATACTGTTGCACAAACCAATCAATATACACTTTTTGGGATTTTTTTTTCCCAAAAATATGCAGCAGAATACATATTGGCCTAAACTGTTGAAGAAATTCGATTTTTTCAATTTTTTTTATTCAATGTGTTTTATGGCAGAAAGTAAAAAATGTTGTTTGTTTGTTTTTTTAATTGTTGGTCTTTTTTTGTTTATAGCGCAAAAAATAAAAAACTGCAGTGGTGATCACATACCACCAAAAAAAGCTCTATTTGTGGAAAAAAAAGACATACATTTTATTTAGCTACAGCGTCGCATGACCGCACAATTGTCAGTTAAAAAAATTGCAGTGCTGTACCGCAAAAAATGGCCTGGTCATAAAGGGAGGTAAATCTTCCGGACGGCAAGTGGTTAAGCTTTTTCCCTGTTTACACCTGGTGATCTGACTAGTAACATTACTCCTCTATTAGAGTGCTCTCACTCTGGATGATGGAGCACAGGGGGCACAGCATTGTCACTCTGGGGATTTAGATACAAATTGAAGCTGAAATCCAGCTCACACTGCAGTTACAGTAACAGTTTTGTTCCTATTGGGATAAAGGTTTTACATGAATAAATAAAAGCAGATCATTGTAATCACCCCTAGCAGTGGTAAATAATTATAATTAATTGAATGTAATCCCGCGCAAAAGATAGGTATGGAAATGTGCATAAAATAAAGCTGCTGCCCACCCGTCTCCTTCCCCTAAAGGAAGTATAATAGTAAAGTAAAAGGTTAATGGGTTATGGCGCTGCTATAAAAACTGATGGGTAATATCCCCCCCCCCCCCCGACTGTGGTCCAGTTAATATGTTGTAAAAATATAAAACTATATGAAATGTCCAAACAATGGGTATATATCTATGGTTATTATACTGTATAGGTCTATTCTTTTATGCAGTGGTATTATAATTAAACCCAAAGGTCCCTAGTGCTTGGATATATTTGTAAGTGCCATGTGCTCCAAAGTGCTATACGTGCAAAATATATACAGTTAGGTCCATACATATTTGGACACAGGCACAATTTTCATACTTTTTGCTCTGTATGCCACCAGAATAAAATTTTAATGAAATTCAAATGCATTCAAATGAATTTGAAGTGCAGACTTTCAGCTTTAATTCAAGGAGTTGAACATAAATATCAAGTACAAATTTTAGGAACTGCAACCGTTTTCTACACACTTCCCCCCATTTTTAGGGGCTCAAATGTAATTGGACAAATTAATATAATCATAAATAAAATGTTCACTTGTAATATTTTGTAGAGAATCCTTTACTGGCAATAACTGCCTGAAGTCTGGAACCCATGGACATTACCAGAGACTGGGTTTCCTCCTTTCTTTGCCAGGCTCTAATTGCATCTGTCTTCAGTTGTTCTTTGTTTGTTGGTCTTTCTGCCTTTAATTTTGCCTTCAGGATAGTAAAATGCATGCTCAATTGGGTTAGGATCAGGTGATTGACTCAGCCATTGCAGAATTTTCCACTTCTTTTCCTTCGAAAGCTCCTGGGTTGCTTTTGCAGTGTGTTTTGGGTCATTGTCCATCTGTACTGTGAAGCGTCGTCTGACCAATTTTGCTGCATTTGGCTGAATCTGGGCTGACAGTATATCTCTAAACACTGCAGAATTCATCCGACTGCTTCTCTCTTCTGTCACATCATCAATAAACACCAATGACCTAGTGCCACTGGAAGCCATGCATGCCCATGCCATCACACTGCCTCCACCATGTTTTACATATTGTGTGCTTTGGATCTTGAGTTGTTCCAAGCCTTCTCTGCACCTTTTTCTTCCTGTCATTCTGGTACAGATTATTCTTAGTTTCATTCATCCAAAAAATGCTTTTCCAGAACTGGTCTGTTTTTTTTAGATGTTTTTTGGCAAAATCTAATCTGGCTTTTCTCTACTTCAGGCTTATGAATGGTTTGCACCTTGTAGTGAACCCTCTGTATTTGCTCTCGTGAAGTCTTTTCTTGATTGTAGACTTTAACAATGATACGCCCACCTCCTGGAGACCATTTGTCTGGATGTTGTAAATGGGTTTTTTCTTCACCATAGAGAGGATCCTGTGATCACCCACCACTGTTGTCTTCCGTGGACGTCAAGGAACTGTACAAAAAAGATGGTTTGCATCTTTCTCTCAAAGGAACAAATGTACTTAGTGAACAACTCCAAGAATTTGCGAAAGAGTATTTAAACTAGGAAGGGGGGGGGGGCAAAAGAGTGGAAATACAAGAGTCCAATTGCCCCCAGAAACAATGCCAGAACAGGTCAGAAGCACAGAGGTTAGGAAATGATAAGCTCAGAGTCCTGTCCACAAATGCTCGCAGTTTAGGTAAAAAAAATCAATGAACTTGGGTCAATAATGGCATCTGAGAATGTAGATTTAGTGGCTGTTACGGAGACATGGTTTAATGAAAGAAATGACTGGGACATAACCATACCAGGGTACTCTTTATACAGAAGAGACAGAGAAGGCAAGAAAGGAGGAGGAGTGGCCCTGTATGTGAAAGATAGCATTAAATCTAACCTAATACAAGTTGGTGAGGCCAACATAGAGTCAGTTTGGGTTACGTTGCAGTTTGCTAATCATGCAGTAACTCGTGTAGGTGTGATATATAGACCACCTGGTCAAGTTAAAGAACTAGATGATCTACTAGTTGAAGAAATAGCTAAAATGACAATGAAAGGAGAAGTTATCATTATGGGAGATTTCAATCTTCCAGATATAAACTGGAAAACCAAAAAAGCAAGTTCTACCAGGAGTACAGATATTCTAAATTCCCTACTGGGGTTGTCTCTGCAACAAGTGGTTGAGGAGCCAACCCGGAGGGAGGCCATTTTGGATTTGGTATTCACAAATGGGGATTCGGTATATGATGTCATTGTAGGCGAAACCTTGGGATCTAGTGATCACCAGTCAGTGTGGTTTAATATAAGAACTGTGAAAGAGTCACACAAAAACAAAAGTTTTAGATTTTAGAAAAACAGACTTTTCAAAAATGAAATTAGTCATAAATGAGTCCTTATCAGACTGGAACGGATTACATGGAGTCCAGGAGAAATGGGACTACTTAAAAGGTGCATTATTGAAGGCAACAGAAAATTGCATTAGACTTGTCAGTAAAAGCAAAAAAAGGAAGAGACCACTGTGGTACTCAGCAGAAGTGGCCCAAATCATTAAAAATAAAAAGCTAGCATTTTGTAATTATAAAAAAACCCAGAGCAATGAAGATAAGGAAATCTACAAGATTAGGCAGAAAGAGGCCAAGCAAGTTATAAGAACTTCTAAAGCGCAGGCAGAAGAAAAACTAGCTCAGTCTATGAAAAAGGGGGATAAGACATTCTTCAGATATATAAATGAAAAAAAGAAATTAAAACAAGGAATAACTAAATTAAAAACAAAGGACGGAAGGTGTGTAGAAGAGAATAAAGGGCTAGCCGACTGCCTTAATGAATACTTCTGTTCAGTTTTTACAGAAGAAAAAGAAGGAGAAGGACCTCCACTCGAAAGGATGACTAATGAATCATTTGATGCATGTGTCTTTACAGAGGAAGAGGTTCTAAGATTGCTGTCTTAAGTGAAGACAAATAAGTCACAGGGTCCTGATGAGATACACCCAAAATTATTAAAAGAGCTTAGTGGTGAGCTGGCAAAACCATTAACAGATTTATTTAACCAATCATTAGTAACAGGAGTCGTCCCGGAAGATTGGAAATTGGCAAATGTCGTGCCCATTCACAAGAAAGGTAGTAGGGAGGAATCGAGCAACTATAGACCAGTGAGTCTGACATCAATAGTAGGCAAATTAATGGAAACCCTATTAAAGGATAGGATTGTGGAACATCTTAAATTCCATGGATTGCAAGATGAAAAACAACATGGGTTTACTTCAGGGAGATCATGTCAAACAAATCTTATAGATTTTTTCGACTGGGTGACTAAAATAATAGACGGTGGAGGTGCAGTAGACATTGCATATCTAGATTTTAGTAAGGCTTTTGACACTGTCCCACATAGAAGACTTATCAATAAACTGCAGTCATTGAGCATGGACTCCCATATTGTTGAGTGGATTAGGAAGTGGCTGAGTGACAGACAACAAAGGGTTGTAGTCAATGGAGAACATTCAGAACAAGGTCATGTTACCAGTGGGGTACCTCAGGGATCTGTACTGGGACCAATTTTGTTTAATATCTTCATGAGTGATATTGCAAAAGGCCTCGATGGTAAGGTTTGTCTTTTTGCTGATGACACAAAGATATGTAACAGGGTTGATGTTCCTGGAGGGAAACGCCAAATGGAAAAGGATTTAGGAAAACTAGAAGAATGGTCAGAACTCTGGCAACTGAAATTTAATGTGGATAAGTGCAAGATAATGCACCTGGGGCGTAAAAACCCAAGGGCAGAATATAGAATATTTGACACAGTCCTGACCTCAGTATCTGAGGAAAGGGATTTAGGAGTAATTATTTCAGAAGACTTAAAGGTGGGAAGACAATGTAATAGAGCAGCACGAAATGCCAGCAGAATGCTTGGATGTATAGGGAGAGGTATAAGCAGTAGAAAGAGAGAAGTGCTTATGCCGCTGTACAGAACACTGGTGAGACCTCACTTGGAGTATTGTGCGCAGTACTGGAGGCCATATCTCCAGAAGGATATAGATACTCTAGAGAGAGTTCAGAGAAGAGCTACTAAACTAGTACATGGATTGCAGGAAAAAACTTACCAGGAAAGGTTAAAGGACCTTAACCGCTTCCATACAGAGCAGTTAGACACCCTTCCTGCCCAGACCAATTTTCAGCTTTCAGCACTCTCACACTTTGAATGACAATTGCTCAGTCATGCTACACTATAACCAAACAAAATTTTTATCATTTTTTTCACACAAATAGAGCTTTCTTTTGGTGGTATTTGATCACAACTGGGGTTTTTTTTTTCGTGATATATGCAAAAAAAGAGCAAAAAATTTGAAAAAAAAACACTTTTTTTTAGTTTCAATTATGAAATTTTGCAAAAAATACATTTTTCTTCATACATTTGGGCCAAAATGTATACTGCTACATGTCTCTGGTAAAATTAACCCAAACTAGTGTATATTATTTAGTCTGTGTGAAAGTTATTGAGTCTAGAAGCTATGGTACCAATTACTGAAAATTGATCACACCAGATGTACTGACTGCCTATCTCCTTTCTTGAGGCCCTGAAATGTCAGGACAGTACAAATACCGACCAAATGACCCCTTTTTGTAAAGTAGACAGTCCAAGGTATTTAGTAAGAGGCATGGTGAGTTTTTTGAAGTTGTAATTTTTTCCCACAATTCTTGGGAAAATGAAGAAAAATTTTTTTTTTTCTTTTTTTTCCCACAAAGTTTTCAATTTATAAGCTATTTCTAACACATAGCATGTACACAGCAAAAATTACACCCAAAAATACATTCTGCTACTCCTTCCGAGTATGGCGATACCACATGTGTGAGACTTTTACACAGCCTGGCCACAAAAAGAGACTCCACGTCCAAGAAGCACATTCAGGCGTTCTAGGAGCATAAATACACATAAAACTTTCTTACTACCTATCACACTTTTCAAGGCCCTAGAGCACCAATACAATGGAAAAGTCCACAAAATGACACATTTTGGAAAGCAAACACTCCAACGTATATTCTATGAGGCATTATGGGTCGTTTGAACATATCATTTTTTTCCACAGGTTTTTGGAAAATGTGGGAAAAAAATGAAAACTTTTTTTTTTTTACACAAAGTTGTCAATTTATAGGATATTCCTAACACATAGCATGTACACAGCAAAAATGACACCCCAAAATACATTCTGCCACTCCTCCTGAGTATGGCAATACCACATGTGTGAGACTTTTTCACAGCCTAGCCATATAGAGGGGCCGAACATCCAAGGAGCATCATCATGCATCCTAGCCACTTGCCTAGGCCTATTTTTGACATTTGGTGTTTACAAGCTAAAATCAGTTG